>NW_027140909.1:2400000-3000000 GCF_036365525.1 Heterodontus francisci | reverse complement strand
CTTCAGGAGCGATTTACACACAATGAATTCACTTCTAAAATGCATTCACTGTTGTCATGCAGGGAATTCTGCAGGCAAGCTGTGCACAGCAATATCCCAACAATGGTGACACTTCAAAATTCAGTCTACCAAGCTTTTTACTGTTGATTTTTTTCTTTCTCTCGCTCTTTCTCACTCTCAGCCTTTTTCCATCTTTCTCTGCCTTCCCTCCCTCACCCACAGTCCGCCTGTCTCTCTCTGTTTGCATTTAACCTGCCACATCCAGCTGTTTCTCACTCACCCTCTTTTTCTTTCCATCTGTTTCTTCCTCACCTGTAATGTAGGAATTGATGCAGGGATTGTATGCACAGCAGGATCCCACAATGTGATAATAGCCAGATATCCCATCACAGTCCTCAGAAAATGCTTAACTCCATCTTTAAACTTATAACAAGCCTTTACACAGCTTCACATTCAGCTTTTGTAATTGTTGTAAAATTATTGTAAAACCACAGAGAAAGCCACAATCAGACCCGCAGGAAGCTAAACTTTAAAGTGTCCTCATTGTTGTCATGTAGGAAATGCTGCAGGGTACTTTATGCACAGCAAGATCCCACAAGCAGAAATGCGACAATAGCCAGATTTCAGTCCCCAAAAAGGGCGAAACTCCCTCTTGAAACTGGGAACAAGCTGCTGAATCTGCCTCACCATTTCAAATAACGGCACATCACATTGCTGTGTGTGGCATGTTTTTTAAAGTTTTAAATGGCGAAGGCGATTGTGAGACAGAGAAGAGAAAGCACGGGGGCAGATAGAGACACATGGAAAGAATGTGCAGACCGAGAGAAAGCTAACCTCAGAACTACAGTGATGGCAATGATATATTCCCATGTGCGAATCTGCGCCCTCAATTCATCAGCCTTAAAGGTCCCACCTTTTCCAGAAACAGACCCAGTGATCCAGGAAACTGAACCCGTCCCTCCTGCACCATCTCCTCAGCCATACATTCATCAACTCTATCCTCCTATTCTTCTATTCACTAGCGCGTTGCACCAGGAGTAATCAAGAGATTAGAACATTTGAAGTCTTGCTTTTTAATCTGCTGCCTTGCACCCTAAATAGTTGTTGCAGGACCTCATCCCTCTTTCTACCTATGTCGTTGGTACCAATGTGTACTACGATCTCTGAATGTTGACCCTCCCTTTTCAAAATGTCCTGCAACCGTTCCGTGAAATCCTTGCCCCAAGCACCAGCCAGGCACCATACCATCCTGTATTCACGTTTGCAGCCACATTGACGCCTGTCCGTACCCCATACGATGGAATCCCCCGTTACTATAGTTCCCCCACACCTCTTGCTCCCCTCCTGTGCAGCTGAGCCACCCATGGTGCCACAGACTTGGCGCTTGCCACGTTCCACTGAGAAATTATCTCCCCCAACAGTGTCCAAAGCGGAATATAGATATGGAGATGGAACAAGGGGACTGCTGCACTACCTGCATAGTTCTTCTGCTCTGCCTGGCGGTCACCCATTTCCTTTCTGCATGAGCAGCCTCTACCTGCGGTGTGACCACCTCCCTGTACGTGCTATCCACGATGATCTCAGCTTCACGGATGCTCCACTGTGTCGCCAGCCGCAGCTCCAGATCCAAAACGCGGATTTCGAGTAGCTGCAGCTGGAGACACTTCCTGCACACGTGTTTGCCCTGGACACTGGAAGTGTCATGCCTGACTTACCCTTAATTTATACTCTTAAATTACCCAACAATTAGATTATTTGCGCTAGGGACCTTGATTCCCTAAAAAAAACAACCTACCTATTATATTAAGAAAAAAAGAACTGTTGACCTTTCCCTTTACCTTTAGTTACCAACCCAGCTATTTGGAGTTATTCTCTAACAACTGTTACTCACCAACTGTTGAAGAAACTTTATTATCCAATATAATATTTAAAATGCTTCTTTTTTTTTCAAAAATCAACATTCCGTTTGATTCCACGACTTACCATGTTTTGTTTGTCTATTCATTGGATTCCTCCAATAATCATTCCTTTGCCTTTGTCTCAGCTGTTGTTGTACTTCTAAATCCCAGTGGTCATACTGGAATAGCTTCTCTCCTATTTGCTTGAGATATGTTAGGGTAAAACAGAAACTGGATTCTCTTATAACTCAAATGACTTATGGCAAGTTGCTGCACAATTGTTGCCTATTTGAAGATAAATGCTGCTCAACTGATTTTGCCCCACCTTAGCACATTTATATTGCAGATGGATGTTTAAATGTGAATTCAAGGAAAAGTTACGAGCCATTTACTAATCATATTATCATTCACAAAGTATGAAACTCACTAATTCCTTTCTTAATGTGCCCACTCATTAATTATTCCGAGCATTAAGTAACGTTCGTCATTTTAAAACACCATTCCAAGAATCTCCAATTCCCCAACAGGACAAAATCTGCCTCCTCCGTAATCTCATTATTGTGTTTGACCACTATTTCTATTCTCTAGCTCATGCATGGTGTGATCTGCAAAAATTTTCCATGTTCTTCCCTTCTAAAATATAATAACACCGAATGACGACTGATGATGAAGAATGTTATTATCTGTTAAAACTTCATTGACACTCCTCAGATTGAAGACTGTGACCCCACCTGCAGATCACCTCACTCGATGACAGTCATTATCCTTTCACCGGAGTGCTGTTAATTCCTAAACTATTCTCATGTCAGTACATACAGTTAAAACAACAGATCATGTACGCGGTCTTGTTGTTTACTCAGATACCCCTTTACTCTTGATAGGAAATGCACCAAATTATTCTAATATAAAAGCAAAATACTGCGGATGCTGGAAATCTGAAACAAAAACAAGAAATGCTGGATTCACTCAGCAGGTCTGGCAGCATCTGTGGAAAGAGAAGCAGAGTTAACGTTTCGGGTCAGTGACCCTTCTTTGGAACTGACAAATATTAGAAAAGTCACCAAATTATTCTGTTTTGTCTTTGAATCTCGGTTTCCCAAATTCAAATAATGGTATCATCAGTTGACAATATCCTCGACTTGTATGCCTTAAAAAAAGGTTTTCCTCAACACTCAGCAACCACCAAGACAGTTTTTCCATTAACTTTTTATGAAGATTATATATGTTTAAAGCCCTTTAAACTCAGGTAAGTTTCCTTTTGAGTGCTTGGAACAGCAACTATATTAATTTATGTATTATTGATTTAAAGGTCATAAACAATTATTTCCATGTTTCGTGGTTTCAGCTGAATTTACCAGAGTCAGTAATGTCTACAGTTGTATGGAAGTTGACTGCAAATAATTAAAAAAAGCTTTCTCTAGGAAGATAATAAATAGAAACAAATGTATGAATGAATTAATGCCAATTCCGGACTTTTTAAAAAAGGCCAAACCTTCAGATCAAAACATTACCATGCTGTTATAAATGTTCCAAATGTTTTAAGGTGTTTGTTATGTTGCTAACGGAAAGGGTTATTCTACTAGTTTTTAAGTGGTGAAGCAAAGGCTCTCTGGATGTAATGACATCCCACCTCTCTTTTTAAAGGCAAAGGACAAAGAAACACATGTTCAAATAAATTCGAACCACTTTTGAATGAGAGAGAGTCCTGAAGGGATAACATGCTTTTTCCTTGAAAAAGCCGCTCTGAGACATCCTTGACCCATGCACCACGGAACAACACACAATTCTGGAGTCTCGTTTGCGGCCACAGAAACGCCTGTCTGCTCTCCTCATAATTGAGTCTCCCATCACTATGGATCTCCCAGTCTTTTTCCTGCTCTGCTCCACAGCAGAGCCATCTGTGGTGCCATGAACTTGGCTTTTGCTGCTTTCACTTAAGAGGCCATCCCCCCCCCACCCCCACCTACGCCCGCCTCCCAACAGTATCCTATGCAGTATATCCGTTTTGAGAGAGGGATGGCCACAGGGGACTCCATTTCTAACTGCCTGCGCCGACTACTCCTCCTGGTGGACAGCCATCCCTTTTCTGCCTGTGCAGCCATTCCCTCGCAAAACGTGCTATCCACAGCTTCGACAGCACCGTGGTGCTCACTGGATACAGGGGTGCGGTGCTTGAGGATTGGATAATTCGTAACGTCGTACCTCTGATTGAAATGGGAGCGAAGGATAGACTGAATAATTACAGACCAGTCAGCCTAACCTCAGTAGTTGTCAAATTATTGGAATCTATTCAGAGGGACAGGATTAACTGTCACTTAGAAAGACACAGGTTAATCAGGGATAGTCAGTATGGATTTGTTAAGGGAAGATCTTGTTTGACCAACTTGATTACATTTTTTGAAGCAGTAGCAAGGAAGACAGATGAGGGTAGAGCAGCTGATGTGGTCAACATAGAATTTCGCAAAGCTTTTCACAAGGTTCCACATGGCAGACTGGTAAAAAAAATACCCATGGGATTCGGAGAAATGCAGCAAGGTGGATACAAAATAGGCTTGGTGGCAGGAACCAAAGGGTCATTGTTGACGGGTGTCTTAATGACTGGAGGGCTCTTTCCACTGGTATTCCGTGGAGCTCAGTACTGGTTACCCTGCTCTTTGTGGTACATCTTAACGATTTGGACGTGAAGGTAGGGGGCATGATCAAGAAGTTTGCAGACCAGACGAAGATTAGCTGTTTGATAGATAGCAAGGAGGATAGCTGTAGGCTGTGGGAAGATATTGATGGTCTGGTCAGATGGGCACAAAAGTGGCAAATGGAATTCCAGCCAGAGAAATGCGAGCTGATGTATTTTGGGAGGCCAAACAAGGCAAAGAAGTACACGATAAATGAGAAAATACTGAGAAGTGTAGAGGAAGTGAGGGACCTGGGAGTCAATGTGCAGTGATCCCTGAAGGTAGCAGGACAGGTCGATAACGTGGTTCAGAAGGCATAGGGAATCCTTTCCTTTATTTGCTGTGAGATGGCTTGGCCATGTGAGCCGCATGGAAGATGGCAGGATCCCCAAAGACACATTGAACAGCGAGATCGCCACTGGTATCAGACCCACCGGCAGTCCATGCCTCCGCTTTAAAGACGTCTGCCATCGCGACATGAAATCCTGTGACATTGATCACAAGTCCTGGGATTCAGTTGCCAGCGTTCGCCAGAGCTGGCGGGCAGGCATAAAGACGGGGCTAAAATGTGGCGAGTCGAAGAGACTTAGTAGTTGGCAGGAAAAAAGACAGAGGCGCAAGGGGAGAGCCAACTGTGCAACAGCCTCGACAAACAGATTTCTCTGCAGCACCTGTGGAAGAGCCTGTCACTCTAGAATTGGTATTTATAGCCACTCCAGGCGCTGCTTCACAAACCACTGACCACCTCCAGGCGCGTATGCATTGTCTCTTGAGATAAGGAGGCCAAAGAAGAAGATAAGATTAGCTGTGGTAGAGAATATAAGAACAGGGAGGCTATGCTGGAACGGTCAAACTCATTGGTTTGGCTACAACCTAAGTAGTGTGTGCAGTTCTGGTCACCTCATTAAAGAAAGGATGTAATTGCAGTGGAGAGGGGACAAAGCAAATTTATGAGGATGTTGCCAGGACTGGAAAAAGTGCAGGTAGGAGGAAAGATTAAATAGGCTGGGTTTAGTCTCCTTGGAACAGAGGAGGGTGAGGGGAGATCTGATTGAAATGTACAAAATCTTGAGGAGTCGGGATAGAACGGAGGTGAAGGATCTATTCACTTTAGCAGAGAGGTCAGGGACGAGGGGGAATAGCTTTAAACTGATTGCTAGAGAAATAGAGGAGAGATGAGGAAAAACTTTCTTCACCCAGAGGGTGGGAGGGATCTGGACCTCACTGCCTGAAAGGGTAGTTGAGGCAGAGATGCTCAACTCACTGAAAAGGAGACTGGATATGCACCTCCACTACCATGATCTGCAGGGCTATGAACCAAATGCTGGAAGGTCGGATTAGAATGGATGGATCCTTTTTCGGCTGGCACAGATACGATGGGTCAAAGTGGTCTCTTTCTGTGCCTTGGAAATCTCATGTTTCTATGAATCTGTGATTCTTCGAAGCTTAAAATACTAAATTATTCCTCTTTTCCGCTGACATTCGTTCTATGTTTTTGACCAATCTTTGACCTCGTAATTCAAATGACATCTTAGTCACAGGTCTTCCGGATCTATGTCTGGTTGTTGCGCTCAGGAATTCCCTTCCTTGAATGAAAAAAAGTTGGTCAGACTAATCAGAGCAAGATTCCACTCAACTTCACAGCTAGTCATTTCGTTTCAGCATTTTTCAACGGCTGGCCCCAAATTGCACCATTGCATATTTTGGGATTTTGAGGCTTGAAACAATTTTACTTAAAAATTCTCAGTTCTGAATTTTCAGTTTATTACAATGGGATCCTCAGTTGTGCCTGATCTAACAAGTTACAAATAACGGCTACTTATGAACCCCGAATAATTTTTTAAGCAAGATGTTATAAATACTTAACAAAAAGCACTGAAGGCAACATGGAAGTTTCGTATCCTTCAAGGCCAGGATTTCTTGAATGTTGCCACACACGCTTTGTCTTTGTTCCCCTGTCTCTGAATTGACATTATGTTGAACTGCGTTTCAGAATAATTACATCACAGACACCATTGTAAACTGTACCAGCAAAGACTCTGAGTTTCCATCTTTTGGGCTTCCGATTTCTTAATATTAAATACTTTGAATTCCCTCTTCCATTAGTTTAACGTGAGGTTCATCTGCTGTCTCCGCACCTCTGTAATTAGATTGGAGCATGCTAAAAGCTTGTCCATCGCTTATTTCCTCGGCTCCTAGAGTTAAAATTTCACTGTGTCAACAAGTAACACATCCTTGTAGATACAAAACAGTTGTACAAGCAATGTTTCATCTTCTTATCAACAATGTCAACTGTCATAGACAATTCACCTCAACCTTCCCAGGGTGCCAAAGCAATTAAGAATAAATGTGTCCAGTGGAATCTCTGGAAAAAATGTTGTTCTTAAATATAAATGTTTTCTTCTACAGATATATTTAATTGATCAAGTGAGTTAGCATACTTATTAAACTGCATGGTTCTTGTTTAATGATAGGTGTCATATCCAGTTCAAGCTTCTTTCACATCAGCTCCTTTAGGGAGAGCAATCACTCTCCTACTGACCCCTTTACGAAGTTCATCTCTTTCCCTTTGCTCACTGCTCATTATCTTTTCTGGTTCCTGCTAATTTACTACCGATCCTCTCGCTCTCGAACCCCTCTTCCCGTCACTAACAGCTCTCGGCTTTGTCTTTACTCATACAGGCCATTTTCTTCTGGACCTCCAGCGGCCACCTCTTGTCCATGAACCACTGGATCTTTAAGCTGGTCTCAGTTGCTTTGTTTATTAATTAATTTAATAATTGATGGAACTGGATATTTCACTGCGCTCTTTAACTGCTGTCTGAACTCGGACTGAGTGGCTACATATATAAAAGTGTTTGTCCAGCAACTTAAATTCCGCAGCAAAGATGCGACATCTTCAAAGGTATAATCAGAATCATCATCTAAGAAATAACCTGCATCAAATATATATAAAATATACACCAGCCACAGAAATATGAAACTGCCAGATATGGTGAAGAGTAAAATCATAGACATCCTTCTTCTCTCCATTTCAGAGTCACTGTGATTATCTTTCTTGCTCTGACCCCTCAGTCTCTGACGAATTCGATTGGTCACTAAAATGTGTCTGAACGTCAGAGGGTTCAGCAAGAGAATTAAAATGAATGGCAATAATGGTGTTAAAGCTTTTTCAAACATTCTAAATCCAATCCATCGAGGTTCAGTAAAATACCTTGGCTTGTTAGAGCAGTGCCATTCTACATTGTAGATTATCCATTTCGGTTTAAATCTAAAGTAGATGGGAATATTTTTTAGACAGAGTAGAATGCCGGAAGTTGTTCGAACCACAGTCGCAGTTTTCCTGGTGCAATAGTTTCATTTCAGCTTCGGGCAACAAATGGCGACAAATCGATCAAATGTGAAAGGGGTTCTTGAAACAGTATGGAGATAGTCCAACTAGAGATGGGCCATTCTGGACCTCGTGTTGGGGAATGAGCCCAGACAAGTGGTCGAAGTTTCAGTGGGGGAACATTTCGGGAGCAGTGACCATAATTCCATAAGTTTTAAGGTACTTGTGGATCAGGAAAAGAGTAGTCCTCGGGTGAAGGTGCTAATTTGGGGAAGGCGAATTGCAACAACATTAGGCAAGAACTGAGGAATTTTGATTGGGGGCGCTTGTTTGAGGGTAAATCAACATCTAACATGTGGGAGTCTTTCAAACGTCAGCTGATTAGAATCCAGGACCAGCATGTTCCTGTCAGGAAGAAAGACAAGTTTGGCAAGTTTCGAGAAGCTTGGCTAAGACGGGATATTGTAAGCCGAGTCAAAAAGAAAAAGGAAGCATTTGTGAGGGCTGGAAGGCTATGAACAGATGAAGCACTTGAGGAATATAAAGACAGTAGGAAGGAAATTAAGAAAGGAGTTAGGAGGGGTTAAAAGGGGTCATGAAAAGTCATTGGCAAACACGGTTAAGGAAAATCCCAAGGCTTTTTATACATATATAAAGAGCAAGAGAGTAACCAGGGAAAGGGTTGGCCCACTCAAGGACAGAGATGGGAATCTATGCGTGGAGCCAGAGGAAATGGGCGAGGTGCTAAATGAGTACTTTGCATCAGTATTCACCAAGGACAAGGACTTGGTGGATGATGAGCCTAGGGAAGGGATTGTAGATAGTCTCACTCATCTCATTATCAAAAAGGAGGAGGTGTTGGGTGTCTTGCAAAGCACTAACGTAGATTAGTCCCCAGGGCCGGATGGGATCTACCCCAGAATACTGAGGGAGGCAAGGGAAGAAACTTCTGGGGCCTTGACAGAAATCGTTGCATCCTCATTGGCTGCAGGTGAGGTCCCAGAGGACTGGAGAATAGCCAATGTTGTTTCTTTGTTAAGAAGGGTGGCAAGGATAATACAGGAAATTAGAGGCCGGTGAGCCTTACGTCAGTGGTAGGGAAACTATCAGACAATATTCTTCGGGACAGGATTTGCTCCCATTTGGAAACAAACGAACTGATTAGCCAGAGACAGCATGGTTTAGTGAAGGGGAGGTCGTGTCTTACTAATTTGGTTGAGTTTTTTGAGGAAGTGAAGAAGATGATTGATGATGGAAGGGCGGTGGATGTTGTCTATCTGGACTTTAGTAAAGCCTTTGACAAGGTCCCACATGGCAGACTGGTGCAAAACGTGAAGTCACACGGGATCAGAAGTGAGCTGGCAAGATGGATACAGAACTGGCTCAGGCACAGAAGTCAGAGGGTAACAGTGGATGGATGTTTTTCTGAATGGGGGGATGTAACTAGTGGTGTTCCACAGGGATCAGTGCTGGGACCTTTACTGTTTGTAGTATATATAACTGATTTGGAGAAAAATGTAGCTGGTCTGATTAGTAAGTTTGGGGACGACACAAAGGTTGGTGGAGTTGCGGATAATGATGAGGATTGTCAGAGGATACAGCAGGATATAGGTCGGATGGAGACTTGGATGGAGAAATGGCAGATTGCGTTTAATCCAGAAAAATGTGAGGTAATGCATTTTGGAAGGTCTAATGCAAGTGGGATGTATACAGTAAATGGCAGAACCCTTCGGAGTATTGACAGGCAGAGAGATCTGGACGTACAGGTCCACAGATCACTGAAAGTGGAAACGCAGGTGGATAAGGTAGTCAAGAAGGCTTTCGGCATGCTTGCCTTCATCGGTCGGGGCATAGAGTAATAAAATTGGCAAGTCATGTTGCAGCTGTACAGAACCTTAGTTCGGCCACACTTAGAATATTGCATGCTATTCTGGTCGCCACACTACCAGAAGGACGTGGAGGCTTTGGAGAGGGCACAGAGGAGGTTTACCAGGATGTTGCCTGGTCTGGAGGGCATTAGCTATGAGGAGAGGTTGGACAAACTCGGATTGTTTTCACTGGAACGACGGAGGTGGAGGGGCGACATGATAGAGGTTTACAAAGTTATGAGCGACATGGACAGAATGGATAGCCAGAAGTTTTTTCCCAGGGTGGAAGAGTCAGTTACTCGGGGACATAGGTTAAAGGTGCGAGGGGCAAAGTTTAGAGGGGATGTGCGAGGCAAGTTTTTTACACAGCGTTTGATGAGTGCCTGGAACTTGCTGCCAGGGGAGGTGGTGGAAGCAGATACGATAGCGACGTTTCAGGGACATCTTGACAAATATATGAATAGGAAGGGAATAGAGGGATATGGGCCCCGGAAGTGCAGAAGGTGTTAGTTTTGACAGGCGTCAAGATCGGCGCAGGCTTGGAGGGCCGAATGGCCTGTTCCTGTGCTGCACTGTTCTTTGTTCTTTGTTGTTCGTTGAAAGTGTTTGTGAACCAGACGGAACAGTCGATGGCTGCACGGATCAGGACAGAGATAGGGCTACACACAGAGGTGTGGACCAGGACATTTAATGGGAAATAAAGGTTATTGGTTCTCCGGAGTATGGTCTCAGTGATAATGACCAGTAGATCCGCCGTTGACATGGCCACCAGGTAGCGAGTGGTGCAGGTGGAGTGTCCACAATTTGCGTTGGACAGGATCACAATTGAGACTAAATTAACTGTGAAGGAGAGAAGGGAGAAGTGGTTGCAAATTCCTCAAAAAACTGAAAAACATTCTCCACTTCTCAACCCAGGCAGGAAGGATTTTAGCACCAAAAACCGTGTGGGTTGTGGTCGAGTCAGATCGGGTCCATGACACAAACCTGCCTCAAATACCAGCACTTCCAGATTTAACAAATCCCGGACGGGGTGAACAACTGCTCACCGGGCACTGGTCAACCAGTTCATTATAGCGATGAGGAGCCAAAAGACGAGTAGATTGAAGAACTTTACCCAGTCATCAACCACTCCCACTGCAGGAACCCATCCCGGACTCGAATCACTCCCTGGCGTCGAAGACATTTATCTTTGATACGAATTAGTCCCTCGGATAGGAGGCACTCATACGTCTTGGGCCATTCCATCTGATGTATAAATGATTGAAATTGAGAAGGGAGTTTCGTGAGACAGTGCAAATATGATAAAAGCGCAGGCATTCATTTCTACAGGAAATCCATTAACATATTAGAGCGGCACAGTGGCGCAGTGGTTAGCACCGCAGCCTCGCAGCTCCAGGGACCCGGGTTCGATTCCGGGTACTGCCTGTGTGGAGTTCTCCCTGTGTGCGTTGATTTTCGCCGGGTGCTCCGCTTTCCTCCCACAAGCCAAAAGACTTGCAGGTTGATAGGTAAATTGGCAATTCTAGCATGTCACTTGTATAGGTAGGTGGGAGGGAAATATAGTAACAGGTGGGGATGTTTGGTACGAATATGGGATTAGTGTAGGATTAGTATAAATGGGTGTTTGATGTTCGGCACAGACTCGGTGGGCCGAAGGGCCTGTTTCAGTGCTGTATCTCTAATCTAAAAAATATGAGAAAGGCAGTGATTGAATACATAAATAATAATGTACTCTCTGGGCTACACATGATAAAAGTATCCAGGGTAACCAGCAGGTGCACATATTCTTTACAAAAAATACCAGAACTGACAGATTATAATTATCGGGGTATGTTGTGGCTCTAATCTGTCGATAAGCGAAGAATGTGTGTCCAACCAATAGAGGCCTTTGAAATTCTATAGGGGTTAGAGAAATAAAACGTGGACCTGATGTTTCCACCTTTGCTGGCGACCAGTTCAGTATTTCCTCAAAATAAGACGGTCATCAATAAATGCACGATGGAATTCAAGAAGGACCTATTTACTTGGAGTGCTGAGAACGTGGAATTGAGACGTCTTGTAATGGAAAAAAAATTACAAGAAGCGACAGGATTGGAAGGATATACAGATAGGATTAGATGATCTGGGATGAAGAGAGGCTCGTGCAGAGCAGGAAGACAGTCGTGATCTCGTTGTGCCGAATGTCCAGTTTCTGTGCTGTAACATCGTAACTTGTCTATTAAAAAGTCATAGTCATCAGTGTTTTTCGTAATATTGAAGTGGATTATTTATTATTGCAGTGCACTCATGACCAAACGCTTCTCAGGACCGTGCTTGGGAAGGAAATTAATCAGCACCTGATAGTGCTGTCAACAACTCTACTTAGAGTAAGAGTAAGATGGGGACCTGCATTGAATACAATGACAGATAGTCCTGAAAATACATGATCCCTAGTGTTACTTTGTCCACACCAGTTAGTCAGCCACAATCAGTGCAATTCTAGAGTGACAGAGACTCCCAGTTATACATGATTGCTGAGGTCAGGTGCTCCACTCCAGTTAGTGCACACACACTGTATAATTATACATTAACAGATAATTGCAGTAATCCTCACCCTTTGAGATTTTCCCCCTTTGAGCTCTGATTCTAACGAACACAACATTCCACATCATACAATAACTTTACAATGCAGTGTGCCTTGAGCTCGAAACAGTTGAGACAACAGATTCAAACTGCCCAGATAATTCAGGAAATTAATGCACTGATATTACTGAATGTGCGTCTGTGTAATTGTAACCATTCGATCTCATGCAATATCATTATTCCCATGGTAATGGAAGAAACCAGCTCATACACAGATTTGTAAACTTCATTGGTTAGAGATACTTACCAGGAACGCCAATGATAGCAAGGATCATACAGAATATTTTCCTCACCCATTGAATTGGTCGGTGAACTTTCTGCTTGGAGTGTTCGGTCTGTTCGTGCTGCAGGTAATATCTCTGAAATAAATTCTGAGGTGACACATTCCCAGTGCATTAACTTTATACCCTCCCGGATTTTCATGGGGATACTGAGGTTGAAAAATTGTTCAAACAGCTTTTCTGAATCTTTGAACAAACAGATTACGACAGTTGTGTTAATTCCCTGTTGATGGAATATATTTTGCACTAAGATTGATTTGGACCCATCCCCATCCCCAGCCCCCAAGACTGGGTAAATCAGATCACAATAAGCAACTAATCATAACTGGAAGCTGTGTTAAACAGAAATCAAGGAATCCTACAAATATAATGAGTCCCATCTGTAGATCCCATGTTGTTTCAGTGAAGACCTTCACTCTGCATGACTATTCAGAAATTAAATTCCTAACGTCAGAGAAGTATCGAAGGCATGTTCGTCTACACTTTGGGTGCTCTCTTTCGCTGTACAATTCTCTTCAACAATTCATAAATTCAAAGAAAAATGGAACATAGAATGGTTGCAACACAGCATTTGGCCATTTAGTCTGTCTTGTCCGTGTCTGTTCCCTGAACGGGCAGATCAGCTAATCTGACTTCCACATCTCCACCTCACTGACCTGCACTGTTTTTCTCTTCAGATGTTTTTTCAGTTCGCTTCTGATTGAATCTGTATTCACCACACTATCAGGCAGCACATTTCATATCCTCAACACGTGCTGTGGAATCATACGTTTTCCCTTATGTCGCCACTGATTCGATTGCCAATGCCTTAAGCATGTCTCCTTTGGTTTTCGCCACGTCTGCCAATGAGAGCAGTTTCTCTGTGTCTACTCTGTTTAAACCGCCCGTGGGTTGGAACAACTATATCAATCTTTCTCTCAATTTGATTCTCTAATCTGTCGGCGTAAAACAACCGTCACACTTGGAAATTTTCTCTTGATCATTTTCTACACCCACTATAAAGCCCACACATTGTTCCTCAAGTTCCGTGCCTAGAACTGGGCACAATGTCAGGATTTTCAATATCGTTCTATCCCTCACATACTCTTAGCTACTGTGGTTCCCTTTTCCACCTCTTTATCCGATACATTGATGACTGGATTTGTGTCAAAACCTTCTTTCACATTGAGTTCGAAAATGTAATCACAATTGTATTGAAATATCTGTCCCTCCCTCACCTGAAAACGGTCCATCCGTGACCCTTCACTTCTCTTTCACGAATTCCCTCTCTCCATTTAAATGGACAGGTTCTGCATCAACATTTACTGTGATCCACCAACTCCCACAGATATGTTGACCACACTTCCTACAACTCCACTTTGCGTAAAGAGTAGCTTCCATTCTCTCAGCATCCTCATCGCCTTCTGTTTGTCCCAACGATGCCATCTTAAATACCAGAGCTTCTGGAGTCTCTTCATTTCACACTAACCGTGCATTTCTCACATTAGTTTTGCAGAGGCCTCAGCTTTATTTGTTCCATCACCCGGGTGACTGTCCTCACCACCTTCCCTACCTTCCAGAACCATGATATTAATTCACTTATTCTCAATTTCCACTCCAACGCCTGCACCTTCAACACATCCTCCTCCTCTATATCCACCATGTCCACCTAAAACCGCGAACAAAATATCTTTGCTCATTCTTCCGTCACACCCATGATCTAGTTTCCCTGCCCGCAGCTTCTTTCTATTCAAGTGCAAGAGATGCAACAGCATTCCTCTCGCATTTGATGATAAGGTCTTTAGAAATAAAAGCAGGAGTAGGCCATTCAGCCCATGGATCATGTTCTGCCATTCAATACCATAATGGCTGAACTGAACATGGCTGTAATTCTAATTTCCTGCCAGACAACAATAAGTCTTCACTCCCTCGGAAATGGGAAGTCAGTCGAAACCAGCCTTGAATATGTTCAATGACTCAGCCTCCACTGCCTTCTGGGTAAGTTAATTCTAAATGCGATGGAAATTTCAAGAAAAGAAATTCCTCCTCATCTCCATTTTAATTGGGAGACCACCTATTCATAAACGGTGGAGAATGTGCACAGAGATCTATGGCTGTGGTTGATCATTGATCTGGGCGGGGAGTGGACAACGAAATTAATGTTAGGAATTGACAAAGTTCTTCAAATTGATTCACTGGAACCACTGCAAAAATGTGGAATTTGGCAAGAAGGCAGAGTTCAAGGGTATGCGTCCTTGACCAGATTAAGATCTGAGCTGTGGCATTCAGTATGCCTGTAGGTTGTGGTGGAAGGAATAGGGTCACTTGGTAAGGAGAGCAGTATTGAGATTGAGCGTCGAGGTGAAGAAGGCTGGATTATGGTTATGGAAGCAAAGTGTGAGAGCATCCAATATTTCAGAGGGGATCAACAGCAGGGTTCTGATCGCTTGGATACAAGGGGAGGTTGCTGATCTCCGAGCCGGCTAAGGCGCCAATGTGGGCTTAGCCTGAGGGAGCACGTTGAAGGCTCTTCCTTCTTGTTACTTGGTTGAGGGCATTTCTGGCGAGGCTTGTATTTGTTATTCATCTTTTGTTTGCCTTGAGAACAAGATGGAGAGCCACCTTCTTGAAACCCTAGGCTCCATATGCTTTTGGCATCCCCGCAGTGCAATTAGAAAGAAAGTTCCAGGATTTTAACCCAGCAACAGTGAAGAAATGGTGACGTCGTTCCAACTTAAGATGTGTTTGGCTTGGAGGGAACTTGCAGGTGTCCATGTTACCATGCGTCCACTCCCTTATCCTTTTAGGTGTGAGAGGTCGCGTGCTAGAAAGGAGCTTTCGAAGTAAATTTAGTAACTTGCTGCATTGTGATATTGTGTATGGTACACACGGCAGCCACTGTGTGCTGGTGGTGGAAGGGGTTAAGTGTTAATGTGGTGCATCAGATGTACATCAAGTGAGTACACTTGCTTGGATCTTACAGAGGCACTTGAGTTTTGTTGGAGGCGGCACAGATCCAGGAAAATGGAGAGCATTCCATTATTTCTGACTTATGCCTTGTAGATTGCGAATGTAAGAGTCAGTGGATGAGTTATTTGTTGCATAAATTCCAGCGTCTGATCTTTTCATGGAGCAACAATATTTATTTGGCTGGCAACGTTAAATTTCTGATCAAAGGAAATGCCCAGGATGTTGATAATGTGGTAATTAGGGAGTGACCACGAGGATGAATATCAAGGGGAGGTGGTTAGTTTCTCACTGGTTGCACTCGGAAATTTACTGGCAAATGTGTGCTGTGATTTTAATGTCCTTTTATGAGCACAAGCCTGATGCAAACAATTCAAAAGCTTTGGTGTTTATAGTTGGTAGCGAACGAGGACAGGTTCAGCTTGTCTGTCATTCATCCAGAGTAAGTTTCTTCTCATCCTGGCTTTAATGTTTGACCGAATAATTGAAAGTGGCAAATTACAGATAGATGGAGGAAGTATAAACTGTCGTTGATCTATTTGCTGAATCAAGCCACGACCTTCATGATTGGCTGTGATAATATCTAAAAGATAAATTGTAATGATCAGGAAAACAAGGACAATACGCAGGGTTGTATCATATTTGGACAAGAGGAGGGGTGATTGGATCTGATACGGGCTCGTTTATTCCCCGTCAATACTTAGTTTACATGTTGTAAAGGGGAGGACACAATAGGGAGAGTTATGCTCTATCCATCGAACCATGGGGCTTGCAAAACTTGTTCTGGGGAATTAGATGAACCATCTCTTCCCACTATTTGGCGGTCCATCATAGCAACATGGAAATTGCGGTGGTGAATGTCGTGGTAATGGGAGGGCTATCGTTACCTTCTTGTTGATGGATCTGTAGCTTGAGGGTCCAGTTGGTAGGTGATTGAGAAAGCTGTTAACAGCACAGCTCTGGCTAAGAGTTCTGAATGTGATTGACAACAGATTGAATGAGTTCCATGGAAAGTAAGTAATATAATTCCCACCCCAGGAATTCATTGTACCTTCTGGGTTACCTAAACACAGCAACAAGAAATCTCTACCCCCGATGACTATGCCAGTTGGCTGTCAAGACAAAGCTGCCGCAGATTTCACATTCATGTCAAACAGAAATCAAACACACGGACTCTCTGGTGAATCAGATTCAATCCTTTGTAAATACAAACATTTTTCTCTTTCAATAATTTCGTTTCCGTTGTCGGGATGATCTATTACCCCCCTACATCCTACTTTTGCATTTTGTTTCCAAATATTTATGTGATTGTATGTTCAATTTTGCACAATATCAGGATGGATCAGTTCCGCAATTACTAACTTGACATTACGAACCAAAAAAATCTTCAAGGCAAATCTGACAACAAAAACATGTCCACCTCCTTCTGCCTCTGCCTCACGTGAATTGCAATTATTATTGCAGATTTTTACTTTGCGGTGAGTGGTTTCCTTATTGGTTTGAACTACCCTCAGGGAGGCACACATAGCCTCACAGAATATTTCGTTCACCTGCCCTGCACGGCCTGAAGTCAGGCAAATCCCTCGCCCTGACAGAGATCAACAAAGGAGCATGAAACATCCCAATTATAAGATCTGATCCTGGGAAGGCACAAATTGTAGGTCCATTATTTACCAAATTTGGTAAACATGAATCTGTCAAAGGACAAAGCAGGAGCCAGTCTTACTTTCCCACAGATTTATTCACAATAATCCAAACAGCATAAGTGCAGACTACATTTCCCATCTCCAGCCCAGCTCCCCCGTACCCCTCCCCTGGTGAAAACTGGTTATTCCATATGTTCCCTGATCTTTCCACAATTAGTATCAGCTGCTCTTCATCATAAGTAGACCATGCAGCTATACATACTCAATTGACAAATCATTTGCAACATTGGCTCATTAGTAGCATTTTATTACCAGTCCATCAATGAGTCCATTATACTTTATCCTTTTTCTTGTGATTCTTGTTCGAATATACACACTACATGTGAGCATTTCAGCCCCTTTTTATTGACCAGAAATGCTCTTCACATGTCCTGCATTGCATGAATGCACACCCTTTGGACACTTCATGCAACACTCAATACGAAATCAAACACTATAGCACTCACTCACACAGCCACATATACAAACACACTGAAGGAAAGTACAGTTGAAAAGAATCGTGCACTTTCAAAATTTATAAGCAAAATAATAGTTCATAATTTACATGGCTCGTTCTCGAAAAGACACATTGCAGACCGTATGAAAAAGACGTCTTCACTCCTGAAGTGCAGTTAAACAGCCGGTGTTACGTGCTGAAGTGGCTTTCAGGATTCTCTTGAAGGGATAGAATTTCTGCAGGCCACAAACTTGGTTGCTTTTAGTTTCGTTACGACGAGGTCACTTTGCAGTATTGGTGGATTCGAAATGGAACAGGCTTGGAATCCTCACCATGTTGGAGTCTCCAGTTATTAAGGCATAGATGTTGCTGCCCTTTCTGCTGCTGCTGTTGCATCTTTCTTCAGACAGCACTTAAATGATAAAAATGAACCAACATGGTTACCATACCATGTGCATTATCACATTTCCCTTTCCCAAATATGGTGTTGGAATTAGGGTGATTACTCATTATCTGCATTATTGCTTGATTACAATCTTTGTTTCAGAAAGCCCCATTCAATTCAGGATTGCCTCTTGGATTGTCTCAGAATACGTGGAGTTGCCACTTCTTAGTCTGGAATGTATTATTTTGTCCGTGCGAGACAGTATGGCTGTTTAGAAATTTACTGATCAGGTCAGGTGACCTTTGGTGGCCATCATTTGCTGCTCGTATGATCCATTTTAAAAGAAAGAACAAAGAACAAAGAAAATTTCAGCACAGGAACAGGCCCTCGGCCCTCCAAGCCTACGCCGATCCAGATCCTCTCCCTGAACATGTCGCCTATTTTCCAAGGGTCTGTATCTGTTTGCTTCCTGCCCATTCATGTATCTGTCTAGATACATCTTAAGAAGACGCTATCGTGTTCGCATCTACCACCTCCGCTGGCAACGCGTTCCAGGCACCCACCACCCTCTGCGTAAAGAGCTTTCCACGAATATCCCCCCTAAACTTTTCCCATCTCACTTTGAACTCGTAACCCCTTGTATTTGAATCCCCCACTCTGGGAAAAAGCTTCTTGCTATCCACCCTGTCTATACCTCTCATGATTTTGTACACCTCAATCAGGACCGCCCTCAACCTTCGCATTTCTAAAGAAAATAATCCTAATCTACTCAACCTCTCTTCATAGCTAGCGCCCTCCATAACAGGCAACATCCTGGTGAACCTCCTCTGCACTCTCTCCAAAGCATCCACATCCTTTTGGTAATGTGGCGACCAGAACTGCACGCAGTATTAAAAATAAGGCCGAACCAAAGTCCTGTACAACTGTAACATGACCTGCCAACTCTTGTACTCAACACCCCGTCCAATGAAGGAAAGCATGCCGCATGACTTCTTGACCACTCTATTTACCAGCGTTGCCACCTTCAGGGAACAATGGACCTGAACACCCAAATCTCTCAGTACATCAATTTTCCCCAGGACTTTTCCATTTACTATATAGTTCACTCTTGAATTGGATCTTCCAAAATGCATCACCTCGGATTTACCCTGATTGAACTCCATCTGCCATTTTTCTGCCCAACTCTCCAATCTATCTATATTCTGCTGTATTCTCTGACAGTCCCCTTCACTATCTGCTACTCCACCAATCTTAGTGTCGTCTGCAAACTTGCTAATCAGACCACCTATACTTTCCTCCAAATCATTTATGTATATCACAAGCAACAGTGGTCCCAGCACGGATCCCTGTGGAACACCACTGGTCACACGTCTCCATTTTGAGAAACTCCCTTCCACTGCTACTCTCTGTCTCCTGTTGCCCAGCCAGTTCTTTATCCATCTAGCTAGTACACCCTGGATCCCATGCGACTTCACTTTCTCCATCAGCCTACCATGGGAAACCTTATCAAACGCCTTACTGAAGTCCATGTATATGACATCTGCAGCCCTTCCCTCATCAATCAACGTTGTCACTTCCTCAAAGAATTCTATTAGTTTGTATGACATGACCTTCCCTGCACAGAACCATGTTGCCTGTCACTGATAAGCCCATTTTCTTCCAAATGGGAATAGATCCTATCCCTCAGTATCTTCTCCAGCAGCTTCCCTACCACTGACGTCAGGCTCACCGGTCTATAATTACCTGGATTATCCCTGCTACCCTTCTTAAACAAGGGGACAACATTAGCAATTCTCCAGTCCTCCGGGACCTCACCCTTGTTTAAGGATGCTGCAAATATATCTGTTAAGGCCACAGCTATTTCCTCTCTCACTTCCCTCAGTAACCTGGGATAGATCCCATCCGGACCTGGGGACTTGTCCACCTTAATGCCTTTTAGAATACTCAACACTTCCTCCCTCCTTATGCCGACTTGACCTAGAGTAATCAAACATCTGTCCCTAACCTCAACATCTGTCATGTCCCTCTCCTCGGTAAATACCGATGCAAAGTCCTCGTTTAGAATCTCACCCATTTTCTCTGACTCCACGCATAACTTTCCTCCTTTGTCCTTGAGATCATTTACAAAATGCTACACACTCAGTGAAGTTCTATGTTCAAATATATGAATTTGACATGGTTCGACTGGGCATGGCAATAATTGTGGAAGATGATATTAGTGCTCCAATATATTGAAAAAAAATGACAAAAATCCCATTGCACAGGTCCTCCAAAAAAGCAGGCTCCAGCAGTTATAGGACAGCTGACCAGTATCACTCGACTTGTGATGGTTCCTCTCCTCCTTTACTTGTGCACTTTACCAACATACATTCCACTGCAATGAGGAAAGAAGTGGGTGAACCCAGACAGTAGAGAGTGAGGTGGCAAGAAACCGGTGACCTGAAGCGAAATGGTCGCCGACCAAAACCATGACAACTTACATTAACAAAGCGCTGCACACATCCAAAGAGACTTCTCAGAAGACAAAATAGAGCAGGTTAAAACAGCGTGGCATCAAGAGCGAGTGGAAAAGTATAGAGAGTGCGAGATTGATAAGCACGTTGCAAGTGATATCGGTTTCTGACGGGTTTTGAAGACAAGAAGAGAGTCGAAATGATGTAGTGCTGGAATTCCCGATGCCCTGGTACAGGTTATTGGGAAACACCTGCTGACGGTACAGCAGAAACAGTAGTGCATCGCAAATACTGTTCGACAACAGATGACAAGGGAGTAGTGGAGTAAGTTCACAGTGATTTATAGCTTGGCAGATTGTTGTGATTGACAGCGTGTTTCCTACAACAGGATTGTTAAGGTCGTCCAAGTTTCTTCAAATTATTTCAGTGGAGTAATGAGGACAACGGGATTTTAGTGGAACGGTACTGGACAGGGATTGGGGTATTAATCTTGGCCAGGAATTGAGCTGTGGCAGTCGGGATACCTGCCGTTTAGGCTGTGCTCCTGATTTGGTCGTGGGTAGACAAAAACTTGAGTCGGAGACAGGGATAGTGGAATTGACCAGGTGCAGAGCCTAGTCATGTGACCATGTCTTACTGGCAGTTGGGTAACTTATGCTGGCTGCGGTTTGATTGGCTCCATGCTTTGAGATCAGATTTCCTCCCTGGTTACCATTCATGAGCTTTAGTGAACTTGGGCAGCAGCTGGTTCGGACAGCGGACACAGTGAGTATGATTCCTCCAAATAAATAGAAGAAAAAATACGAGCGCAGAATATGGGAGCTAGGTCAGGAGTGGGTTTGAACATTCAAATCAGTAGCTGATAAAGGCACGGATGATTTATCAGCAGCATTTGAGGTGAAACGGGGGCAGCGGAATGGGTCATTGCGATGGTGCAGGCTTGTGGTTGTAAGCTCATCTCGAGGTTACTATCTGACCAAGGTTGCAAAAAATAGGGTTCAGTCATCTACTGTTTCCAGGAAAAGGAATTCTGGCTAGAGAGTGAAGATTGTGGCAAGAAACAAAGGATATAGCTTCTGCCTTTCCAATATTTAGTTGAAGGACATTGTTGTTCACCCAGTACCAGATTTCTGACAAGCTGTGTGACAATCCACAGACAGCTGAGGAACGAGAGATGTGAGGGTGAGGTGGAGTTTGGTGTCTTAAGCACAAATATTGAAACTGACATTATCTTTCTGTTTGATGTCACTGGAAGACAGAATGTAAGTGAGAAATAGACCTTTAGGGATAAACAGGGACACTGCTGCAGAAATTGGAATATAATCCACTGATGTCGATATTCTGGCGATGATTATAATGATAAGAATGGGAACAGGTGATTGCAGTTCCAGACATGGTGAGGATGGTGGAGAGATTTGGAGGATTGACTGATCAACTCAGTCAATTGCTGCAGACAGGTCGAGAACTGAAGGAGGAAAAGTTGATGTTTATTTCAGTCACACAGGATGCCATTTGTGATTTTTAGAAGAGCTGATATGGTACTGTGGCAGTGACGGATGTCTGATTGGAGGACTTCAATCATGGAATTTTGGAAAAGATAGGCACAAAGTACGGAGGCAACATGAAAAGGCAAGAGCTTGGGATGAAAACTGAGTTTGGAAATGGACTTAAGAAAGGGTTATAAAATAAAAACTGAAAGTGCTGGAAATACTCAGCAGGTCCGGCTGCATTTGTGCAGAAAGCAACAGAGTTAACGTTTCAGGTCAGTGAGCTTTGATCAGAAATGGCAAAGGTTTGAAATGTGATAGGGTTTAAGCAAATAAAGCGGCGGTGGGGCAAAAGAGATCAAACTGGAAGGTGTGGATAGGCTAGAGGGTCACAGAGAATAACTGAGCAGGAAGTCATGAGGCAAAGGCAAAGAGAGTGTGTTCATGGCGTGGTTAAAGACAACACGTCAGTGCAGAGAGAGTGTTAAATGACTGAATAACAAAAGCTCCAGCCAAAAGCACAAACCTGAATAAACACAGTGGGCAGGAATATGTTGAAAAAATTGAATGATGAAACAAAGTAAAATAATACAAGTAAACATGAAAGATAAAGTTAAAAATTAAAAAAATGGGGGACCAGTCATGCTCTGAAATTATTGAACTCAATGTTCAGCTCGCAAGGCTGTCGAGTGCTTAACTGGTGAATGGAGTGATGTTCCTCGATCTTGCGTTGATGTTCACTGGAACACTGCAGGAATCCGAGGAGAGAGATGTGGGCATGACAGCAGGGGTGTGTGTTGAAATGGCCAGTGAGAGATAGATCAGGATCACGTTTTCAGACTGAGTGGAGGTGTTCAGAAAAGCGCTTAACTAATCTGCGTTTGGTCTCCCCAATGTAGAGGAGACCGCAATGTGAGCAGCGAGTACAGTACACTAATTTGAAAGATGTACAAGTAAAAGGCTGTGTCATCTGAAATGAGTGTTTTTGGCCCATGGATAGTGAAGAGAGAGGAGATAAAAAAGGGAGGTATTACACATCCTGAGATTGCATGGGAAGGTGCCGTAGGACGGGGACGAGGTGGCGGGGGTAATGGAGGAGTGGACAAGGGTGTTGCAGAGGGAACGATCCCCTTGGAAGGCTATAAGGAAGAGGAAGATGTATTTGGAGGTGGAATCACGCTGCACGTGGTGGAAATGGCGGAGGATAATCATCTGAATGTGCAGGCTGGCGGGTGGAAAATGTGGACAAGAGGATCCCTGTCGCGGTTCTGGGAGGCAGAGGAAGGGCTGAGGGCTCTGGTGCAGGAATTAGGCTGGACACGATTGAGGGCGCTGTCACCCACAGTGGCGAGGAATCCTTGGTTGTGGAAAAAAGAAAACATATTAGAGGCGCTGTCGTGCACAGTTAATCGTCACAAGGTTGAACACAGCTTCCAGGGAAACCTGTGCAGTGAATAGTCACAAGTTTAAAGACATGGCCTGGGCGGAAGATGCACAGTGAATTATTACAAGATTAAACACAGGGACCAGGGTCTCCTACACAGTGATTGGACACAAGTTTAAGCACAGGGCCCGGGGGGAACCTGCACAGTGAATAGTCGCAAGTTGAAGCACAGGATTGGGGGGAACCTGCACAGTCAAAAGTCACCAGACTAAACACATGGCCTGAAGGGAACTTGCACAGTCAATAGTCACAAGATTGAACACAGGGCCCGGGGAATCCTGCACATTGAATAGTCACAACTTTAAACACAGGGCCCGGGGGATCGTGCACAGTTAATGGGCACAAGTTTAAACACATGGCCTGGGGGAAAATTGCACAGTGAATAGTCGCAAGATTAAATACACGGCTCGGGGAATCCTGGACAGTGATTCTTGTCAAGTTTAAACACATTGCTCTGGTGGATCCTGCACAGTGATGTGTGTTCAAGTTTAAACACAGGGTCCGGGGGATCCTGCACAGTGATTCGTGTCAAGTTTAAACACAGGGCCCGGGAGTGGGGGGGAGAGGTAGCCGCACAGTGAATAGTCACAAGATGAAACACAGGGCCCCGGGGGAAGTCACACAGTGAGTGGTCACAAGACTAAACACAGGGCCCGGGAGGGAAGTCGCACAGTGAGTATTCACAAGATTAAACATAGAGTCCGAGGTGAAGCCACAAGGTGAATAGTCACAAGATTGAACACAGGGCCCGGGGGGAAGACACAAGGTGAATAGTCACAAGATTAAACAAAGGGCCCGGGGTGTAACGGCACAGTGCTCTTCCCATTCCCTCTCGTAAAGAAAATGGCCACTGGTTAGATTCTAAGCCTGGTGGGAACTGCTGGAGCGTACCAGTTATACCAACTCTGGAAGTGAACAGTTTGCTCATATAGTAGAGTTGAATCTCCTTCTATACTTTTCAAGGCATATGATCCAAGAGGGCCAGAACTACTAGAGTGCACTACCGGTGTTGCTTCCCGAGCTCAGAAGGCCAGTACAGAACGCCACAGCACTAAGGGAGGTGAGCTGTCCATGCCTCCGGGTGGATGCCAGTTACCTACCAAAGAAGCAGGTTGGTGACTTTAAGAGCAAAGTAAGTTGTATTAGCATTCATCACCCAACCACCACTACTAACACACCGAACGTCTTTCTATCCCCAACACAAGTACAGTGATCTATGGGGAGAAGTGTATGGCAGACTTGGGGTAGCTAGGTACTGGTGATATGCCTGTAATGTTGTAGACATGAACCCAAATGACATACACTCATAATGACCCCACAGCCAACAGCTTGCAGATTACTCATCTTGTACACAGGGTAAACACACCATGTGATACAAGCCTTGCAGCTCAATAAGTGGTCATGTGTGGGCTTCAGATGCAAAATTAGCAGTCAATATCGACTAGTCGAATAGCCTACAACTACTCAGTTCGAAGACTCACATATGAAGAACAGATACTTGGGCAAGGTGGTGGGAAACTACTAACACCTGTCAAATTGGAATTCAGTGGAATTAGTGGCTTCAACAGAAGACGAGTCCAGAGCAGCCATTGCACATTATACCAGCTTGTATTTACACAGAAGCTTTAAGGCAGCAAAATGTCCGAAGGCACTTCACAGGAGCATTATCAAAGAACAATTGGCACTAAGACAGTGGATATTTAGATCAAATGACCAAAGAAGATATTAGAACAAATGACCAAAAGCTTCATCAAAGAGGGACGTTTTAAGGTGTTCATTAAAAGTAGGACAGAGAGTGAAGCAGTTTAATGATGGTATATCGGCTCATTGCGTCCATGCTGTTTATTCACGGAGCTATCCAGTCATTCCCAGTCCCCACTCAATCCCCATAGCATTGCAGGTTTATTGCCTTCACGTTGCTGTATAATTTCAATTTGAAGTCATTGATTGTCTCTGCTTTCACCACCCTTGTGGGCAGCATGATCCAGATCATTGCCACTCGCTATGTAAAAAAAGTTCCTAATCATATTTAGCCTCCACCTCTTGCTCAAAGCCTTCAATCTGTGTCCTCCCGTCCTTGCACCACGAGTTGCAGGGAAAGGTTTTTCGTTCTCTCACGTATCTAAGCCTGTCATAACCGTGTACACTTCCATTAAATCTCCACTCAACTTCCTTTGTTCGAAGGAGAGCAGCCCAGCTTTTCCAACCTAACCTTATAAATAACATCCTCCATCCTCTGGGAAATCTCCTCTGCATGATCTCAAATACTGTCACATTCTTCCAAAAGAGTAGTGATGATAATTGATCACAATACTCCAGTTGGAGCCGAAAAAAGAGCTTTATACATG
Source organism: Heterodontus francisci (assembly GCF_036365525.1). Lineage (NCBI taxonomy): Eukaryota > Metazoa > Chordata > Chondrichthyes > Heterodontiformes > Heterodontidae > Heterodontus > Heterodontus francisci. The sequence goes on along the minus strand of NW_027140909.1, from coordinate 2,974,123 downwards.
TTCAGCATAACGTCCCTACTTTTGTACTCAATGCCTCTGTTCAGGAGGCCCAACATCCCACATGATTTACCAATCACACTCTCAATATGTTCTGCCATCTTCAAAGATCGAAGCATATGAAACCCCGGTCTTTCTTTTCCCCCATACTCTTTAGACCTGTGTCATTAAGTATATATTGACTCTCACTATTCCATCTGCCAAAATGCATTAACTAACACTTGTCAGTATCGCATTCCATCTGTCACCTGTCTGCCCGTTCTGCGAGCCTGTCTATATCCTTTTGGAGGCGGTTCATATAATCATATATATAAAAGAACAGCATTGGCTATTCTCCAGTCCTCTGGGACCTCACCTGTGGCAAATGAGGATGCAAAGATTTCTGGCCTGGCCCCAGCAATTTCTTCCCGTGCCTCCCACAGTATTCTGGGGTAGATCCCATCAGGTCCTGGGGACTTCTCTACCTTAAAGATTATAGTAAGCCCTTCCATTACCGCCATCCCCGCTTCTGAAAGCAGCCTGGGAACCTAGTCAAACAAATCAGATGTCTTATCACCCCTAAGCTTAGCCAACCTTTTTAGTATCTCTCCCTCTCAATGTTTATCCTATCCAAAACTTCTATTCTCCTTGCTTCTGCAGACATTTTGTCAGTTTCCACTTCCTGTGTGAACACTGATATTAAGTATTAATTATGTATACTAAATATTTATTAAGTATATGCATTGTTCATAGTAGACCACTGAAAACCTGATTCTCGCATTATAAATACACATATGATTGCCTTCATAATCTTAGCAAAGAATCAGAGCTCCTTGGCTGGTAGTTCATGCATCCGTGATCTACTGGTGTAACTACAATATCCTTCTGTTAAAGATGGGTTAATGATCTGTTTATCCCGGAATCTTCAGTGATGATTGGGTCCAGGCTTACCCTCCAGTCACATCAGTCCTCCGTTGTACCTTCCACCGCTGTCGGTACTGTGCAACTGTGATGTGAACTTTACCTTGAACACACTCCTCTGACTCGCTATCATTCCCACGCGGGATAATAATCTCTGAGTTGGTGCGTGCTGAAGACTGAGGGGGTGATGGTACATATTTGTGTTGCTCTTCGGGCTCGCCATCTTCTGAAGGGCCTAACCAGTGAAAACAGAAAAAAAGGATAACCGAATGGAAACCATTGGGCAGGTTATACAGCTTGCTCGATCTGGGAGTGGTGAGGCATCCAAAACTTGGGAAGGTTCCTGAAAGAGATTCGCTAGCAGAACAAATAGAAAAGAAGAGAGCCAATCGCAATTCAGATCGGTTTGGACGGTCACGTACTTCATTGCCGATGTGTGATCTTTGGAGAGGTCTTCAGTTGATAAGTCACAGGTCATTTAATGTATAAGTTCGAGTTATGCCGTGGGTCAGTTTTTATCAACTAATTGAGTTTGTACGCAAGAAGGTCAATTTATGAAAACTATAAGTTTATGGTTAGCAGACCATTAGTTGGTTTATTCTTCATTCACTCGCTATTATTTGCATTTCTTGTCTTGATCTTTAGGAAATGCAGAAATACTGGATGGGTGTACGGTTCAGAGATGAGAAAACACATATTGCGTCAGTTGGAGCCAAAGGCGCTGTTTATGCAGGAGGATCTGAAAGTGCATGTAGGCATTATGGTGTAAGTATAACCGATTACTGCCCAGTATTCAAAAGAGGATGAAGTTATCACTGTGTAAATGTAACCGTGCACTGTTCAGAATTCCCCAGAGGTAAAAAGCAAGACTTATCAATGGAGGGAGATATTAATGTATCAAATTACGCCTTGCAGTCTTCAGCATTCATCATCTCTATAACTGCAATTATTGAATTGTTTATGCACAAGTAGAGGGTCATATTACTGCGTTAATACAGCCGATGAATTGTGCAATATTGACCAGCAGAGGGAGGCATTATTGCAATCGTGGTTCTGTGCAGAATCCGCAGGCAGATGTGGACATTATTGAATCAATGTAAACATTGCGCTGTGCAGTTTTAACCAGTGTGGCAGTTAGCCAACTTATATCTGGGAAGTTAGAATTTCTGTCTGCATGATATCTGGTTAAGTTTATTTTCGTATATATATATACGATGGAAATCTTTCGCTGAACTTGTTTACTTAGTGACTGCAATGAATGTAAATTTTCATGGGGCCCAATTGAATTTCTTTGCTATGAATCAGAGTTTCGTTGTAATGTTATTCTCCCCAAACGTCAGTGACATCATCAAATCGGGGACAGACATGTATCAGCCGCTCTATAGGGAGGGAGAGAACGGATCAACTTCTGAGGTTAGTTTGAAAGAGTATGATCTGCAAGCTTCAATATGTATAGTCAAACGACCACACACCATCATTTGAAATTAGGATATATATTGCAGTTTTGGTTTGCACTGTATCCAACTCGCTGATGCTGGTGTTCCTTCTGAGACCCGATGTACAAATATTGATGCTTCTAAATTTTAATAGAAATAAAGACGGTTATGGATTGTGTATCGATATTTCCAGGTATTCCATCGAATTGACAGTATTTGTTCAGGATCTCTGGGAGTCTAGATGTATCTTCGGGGGGCGGGGGGTGCAATGTAAATGTCTAAGAATTTACAGATCAGGCATCTGTCTGCATCTATCGAACCCATGTCCCACACTTACGACGTCACCCCTACCCCTCCCTCCCAGAACAGTTTCAGGGTTGTCCTAGCCCCCACTTTCCACTCCTGCAGCTTCCAATCCAAAATCTTATTTCCCTCAAATTTCCGCCACATCCAGCGTGATGTGACCAACCAAACACATCTACCCCTCCCTTCTATGTCAGCGTTCCGAAGGGACCATTCCTTCTGAGACACACTTGTCCACTCCTCCATCAACCCGTCAGGCTTATTCCCTTTTCCACGGCACCTTCCCACGCAATAGCACGATGTGTAATACCTTTTACCTCCTCTCTTCTCACCATCCAAGGCTGCAAGCAATCTTTCCAAGTGAAGCAACGATTTAGTTGTACCTCTTTCAATATAGAATAGTGTTATGACCAAGAGTAAATTCAGTCTGACAGCTCCACAGTTCACAACATATCAGTAAAGCTTTCCAGCAACCAGAAAAATAATCACATTAAACACTTTCTTTGCACCACTCCCGCACCACAAGCCCCCACAACCCCCCAACGCCCCAAGAATAAAGCATACCAAGCCAGGTTTCTTAAACAACAGAATTAATTATTTTAATAAATTAAATCCTAAACAATAATGAAACAAATCTGCATATGAAAAGATTTTATAACTTCTTACTCTTCCTAACTCTTATGCACACACACATATACATTCAAACACCGCTTAAACGGAGAAAAAGGGTTTTCTCTTTTGAACCGTTTCCTGAGAATAATAAAATAACTTGGTCATAATATTCTGGTCGGATATTCCCGGGTCGGTGAGGTGTTCCAGAGACCAATAGTCGGATGCAACTTGAAATCTCTCCAGGCGGGTTTAATGAACAGTCTGTGATGGTTAGGCGTTCATGGAAATTCGTCTACAGTAGGCGTCCCACAGATCTTTCAGCAAAGGGTGTAGCAACAGGCCTACTTGTATTTTGAAGTAGCCGTCTAGCAATATAAGCTTTCTTGAGCTTTCTGGGTCTTTTAAAATATAAGAGGCAACAGGAATCACTCTTGAGGCAGAGAGTTTTCAGAGATTGGGGACAATATGATCCTGTTCCTTTAACAATGCAGGGCTTCCTTTCTGCAAAGTAGTTTTCCACCACAGAATGTAGCAACTCCTCTTTTCCTTGGTCTTTTCTCTCTCCAGGGCTCTTTATCCCTCTCCAAGCACATCACAACCACACCTCAAAAGTAAGATTTTTTGTTCCAAGTGAGGAAAATCTTTTTTTTTTCAGATAATAACTCTTTTCCCTTGTCTGCAAACATAGGTGCCTGCCAGCTCGCTGCAATGCTGCTCAGCTCATTGATCTCTCACAGTGCAAAGTGAAACTAAAACCCGAACAATAAGTCATGTGACATTCATAAATCTTCCTGTCATTTCCCTGTTGAGCTGCTTGGCAACAGGTGACGGCCATCTGAACTCAGTTCCAACACCAAGTTTCAGCATCCAATGTTCACAGAAAATCCTTTTGCTCAAACATTTAAAATCACACAGAATTCTTAGCGTTCAATACAAAGAAAGTTCTTGTGACATTATTAGATTAGATTAGAGATACAGCACTGAAACAGGCCCTTCGGCCCACCGAGTCTGTGCCGAACATCAACCACCCATTTATACTAATCCTACACTAATCCCATATTCCTACCAAACATCCCCACCTGTCCCTATATTTCCCAACCACCTACCTATACTAGTGACAATTTATAATGGCCAATTTACCTATCAAACTGCAAGTCTTTTGGATTGTGGGAGGAAACCGGAGCACCCGGAGAAAACCCACGCAGACACAGGGAGAACTTGCAAACTCCACACAGGCAGTACCCGGAATCGAACCCGGGTCCCTGGAGCTGTGAGGCTGCGGTGCTAACCACTGCGCCACTGTGCCGCCCACTGTGTCTTTGCTGTTTGACTACGAGCTTCCTATTACTTGCCATTTGGATTCCCCACCCTGCTCTCACACCCAAATTTCTGTCCTTGGCCTCCTGCAGTGCTCCAGTGTAGCTCAACACAAGCTCGAAGGAAGCACCTCGTCTTCTGATTAGGCACTCGACAGCCTTCTGGGCTCAACATCGTGTTCAACAATCTCAGATCATGACTGCCATTAGTTTTTTTTATTTATTTGATTTCATTTTATTTTTAACCATGGGTCAGTTTTGCATGCTTTTGCTTTTGCATGGAGCTTATCATTTCACTGCAATTAACACCCTCTCTGGAGTAATACAATGTAATTCTACTACAACTCTTAGCACTCCATTTTCTTTTTAATCCGTGCTATCTCTGTTATTTCATACATCTGGAATTAAAAGTTAGTGTAATGATGACCGTGAACCTATTGTCGATTGTTGACACAACCCATCTGGTTCACTCAAGTCTTTTCCGAAAGGAAATCTGCTGCAGTAACCCGGTCTGGCCTACAGGAGAATCCAGACCCACAGCAATGCGGTTGATTCATAAAATGTCCTCTGAGCCAGTCTAGCAAGCCATTCAGTTGCATAAAACCACAAACAAGTCTAAGTGTGTTCGCATTGGAGTGCTGACGTGGGTTGCAACAGAGTGCAATAGTGGAAGTTTGGGAACTGAGGATCATTAAGGGTTAATTTTATCTTAAATCTAATCTGTCTTTTATTTAGCAGATGAACTTAACAGTTGCTGTTAGGGTTAGAGAAGCTTTAAACAGGGTTCACTAAGGCTCTGTTTGCAGCTTCACTTGTCAATTAGAGAATTGGCTTAAATCAGTTTTCAGGGGCTGGAGTCAGTCCGTATAAAAGTGAGCCATCTTACAGTGCTGACTTTGTTTGTACTGGAGTGCTCACTTGGGTTGCATTAGAGTGCTACAGTGGAAGTTTGGTAACTGAGGAAGTTCGGTAAGGAGGGAGTGAGGTGCTCCTTTCATTTCCTACCTGTCCTCAGAGTGAGGGGGGCCGAGAGCTTCCAAAGAGCACAGTTGACTGGGAGAAGATTCGGAGGGCGGATTTCCGTGACGATAAGCATAAAAAATCTACCTCTGGTGAAAAACAATGAAAGAGACTTCACAGGAAAGCTGTGACCTGAGTGGCTGACAGGGCATTTTTACTGAATTTGAGAATAAAACATTGATGAAAATTGATTAAAAGCCTAATTAACAAATAAGTAGAGTAACTAAACCGGAGGGAGGAGATTACTGTATTTAGCATTTAATATTTATAGTAAGCATCCAGCACTAGGGACCATATAGTTAATTACAACAAGTTAGTAAGGATTTAATAAGTATTTACTTATTTTAAATTGATGTATTAATTAGTGCTAGAAATGTCAGTTAGAGGGGTGAAGTGCTTAACCTGTGAGATGTCGAAGGTCCGTGACGCTTCCAGCGTTCTAGACGACGACATCTGCAGGAAGTGTACCCAATTGAAGGTCCTCACAGACCGCAGGACACTTTGGAGCATGCAGGTGGCAGAACGCGTCAGAGACAGGAGTTTTAGAGAAGTGATTACACCCAAGGTGCAGGCAGATAGAGGCGTGACCGCGAGAAGGGGCAGGCAGTCAGTACAGAAATCCCCTGTGAATATCTCCCTCTCTAACAAGTATACCGTTTTGGATGCAGTTGCGGGGGATGGCCTATCAGGGGAAACCAGCAGCAGCCAGAGCAGTGGCACCACGGATGTCTCTGTTTGACAGCAGGGAGAGACAAAGCACAGAAGAACTATAGTTATAGGGGACTCTATAGTCAGGGGCACAGACAGGCGCTTCTGTGGACGTGAAAGAGACCCCAGGAGGGTATGTTGCCTCCCTTGTGCCATGGTCAAGGATGTCTCTCAACGGACAGGGGGCATTCTGAAGTTGAAGGGTGATCTGCCAGAGGTTGTGGTACACATCGGTTCCAACGACATAGGCAGGAAGGGTGAAAAGGTCCTGCAGGGGGATTTTAGGGGGTTAGGTCGAAAGTTAAAAGGCAGGAGGTATAGGGTTGTAATCTCGGGATTACTCCCAGTTCCACGTGCCAGTGAGGCTAGAAATAGGATGATAGAGCAGCTAAACACGTGGCTGAAAAGCTGGTGTAGAAGGGCGGGTTTCAGATATCTGGCCATTGGGATCTCTTTAGGGATAGGTGAGATCTGTGCAAGAAGGACAAGTTGCATCTAAACTGGAGAGGCACAAATATCCTGGCTGCGAGGTTTGCTTGCGTCACTCGGGAGGGTTTAAGCTAGTGTGGCAGGGCGGTGGGAACCAGAGCAGTAGGACAGCAAGTGGAAGAAATGAGGGGGAACTAGCAAATAAGGCCAGTAAGACTGAGAGGAAGAGCAGGCAGGAAGATGTTGCTGAGCACAGCGGGACTGGCGGTCTGTAGTGCATTTGTTTCAATGTAAGATGTATAACAGGTAAGGCAGATGACCTCAGAGCTTGGATTAGGACTTGGAACTATGATATTGTTGCTCTTGCAGCGACTTGGTTGAGGGAAGGACAGGATTGGCAGATAAATGTTTCAGCATTTACAAACTTCAGGCGGGATAGAGGGGGATGAAAAAGGGGTGGCGGAGTTGCATTTCTGATTAAGGAGAATATCACAGCTGTACTGCTGGAGGACACCTCGGAGGGGTCATACAGCGAGGCAATATGGGTGGAGCTCAGGAGTAGGAAGGGTCACGAAGTTGGGAGTTTTCGACAGGCCTCCCAACAGCCAGTGGGAGGTAGAGGAGCAAATATGTAGACAGATTTCGGAAAGATGTAAATGTAACAGGGTTGTCGTGGTGGGTGATTTTAACTTCCCCGATATTGACTGGGACTCACTTAGTGCTGCGGGTTTAGATGGGGCAAAATTTGTAAGGAGCATCGAGGAGGGCTTCTTGAAACAATATGTAGATATTCCAACTAGGGATGGGTCCTTACTGGACTTGGTATTGGGGAATGAGCCCGGCCAGGTGGTCGGAGTTTCAGTAGGGGAGCATTTCGGGAGCAGTGACCATAATTCCAAAAGTTTTAAGGTACTTGTGGAGAAGGATAAGAGTAGTCCTCGGGTAAATGTGCCAAATTGGGGGAAGGCTAATTGCAACACTATGAGGCAGGAACTGAAGTATTTAGATTGGGGGCGGCTGTTTGAGGGGACATCAACATCTGACATGTGGGAATCTTTCAAACGTCAGTTGATTAGTATCCAGGACCCACATGTTCCTGTGAGGAGGAAGGATAGGTTTGGTAACTTTCGGGAAACTTGGATAACGGGGGATATTGTGAGCCTTGTCAAAAATAAAAAGAAAGACTTCATAAGGGCTGGAAAGCTAGGAACAGACCAATCCCTTGATGAATATCAAGACAGTAGGAAGGAACTTAAGCAAGGAGTCAGGAGGGCTAAAAGGCGTCAAGAAAAGTCATTGGCAAATAGGATTAAGGAAAATCCCAAGGCTTTTTATACATATATTAGGAGCAAGATGGTAATTAGGGAAAGAGTTGGCCTACTCAAGGACAGAGAAGGGAATCTATGTGTGGAGCCAGAGGAAAAGGGCGAGGTCCTAAATGACTACTTTTCATGAGTATTGACAAAAGAGAAGGACTTGGTGGATGATGAGCCTCGAGAAGAGGGTGTAGATAGTCTCAGTCATCTCATTATCAAAAAGGAGGAGGTGTTGGGTGTCTTGCAAAGCATTAAGGTGGATAAGTCCCCAGCGCCTGATGGGATCCACCTCAGAATATTGAGGGAGGCAAGGGAAGACATTTCTGGGGCCTTGACAGAAATGTTTGCATCCGCATTGGCTGCAGGTGAGGTCCCAGAGGACTGGAGAATAGCCAATGTTGTTCCTTTGTTTAAGAAGGGTTGCAAGGATAATCCAGGAAATTATAGGTCGGTGAGCCTTACGTCAGTAGTAGGGAAATTATTAGAGAGTATTCTTCGGGACAGTATTGACTCCCATTTGCAAACAAACGAACTTATTAGCGAGAGGCAGCATCGTTTTGGAAAGGGGAGGTCGTGTCTCACTAATTTGATTTTGTTTCTTGAGGAAGTGACGAAGATGATAGATCAAGGAAGGGCAGTGGATGCTATCTATATGGACTTCAGTAAAGCCTTTGACAAGGTTCCTCATGACAGACTGGTACAAAAGGTGAAGTCACACGGGATCAGAAGTGAGCTGGCAACATGGATACAGAACTGGCTCGGTCATAGAAGACAGAGGGTAGCAGTGGAAGGGTGCTTTTCTGAATGGAGGGCTTTGAATAGCGGTGTTCCACAGGGATCGGTGCAGGGAACTTTGCTGTTTGTCGTATATATAAATGATTTGGAGGAAAATGTAGCTGGTCTAGTTAGTAACGACACAAAGGCTGGAGGAGTTACGGACAGTGATGAGGATTGTCAGAGGATACGGCAGGATATACATCAGCTGGAGACTTGGGCAGCTGGAGTTTAATCCGGGCAAATGTGAGGTAATGTATTTTGGAAGGTCTAATGCAGGTGGGAAATATACAGTAAATGGCAGAACCGTTAGGAGTATGAACAGGCAGAGAGATCTTGGCGTACAGGTCCACAGGTCACTGAAAGTGGCAACGCAGGTGGATAAGGTAGTCAAGAAGGCATACGGCATGCTTGCCTTCATCGGTCGGGGCATAGAGTATAAAGATTGGCAAGTCATGCTGCAGCTGTACAGAAATTTAGTTCAGACACACTTTGAATATTGCGTACAGTTCTGTTCACCACACTACCAGAAGTACGTGGAGGCTTTGGACGGGGTTGAGAAGAGGTTTACCAGCATGTTGCCTGGTCTGGAGCGTATTGGCTATGAGGTGAGGTTGGATAAACTCGGATTGTTTTCACTGGAACGACGGAGGTGGAGGGGCGACATGACAGAGGTTTACAAAGTTATGAATGGCATGGACAGAGTGGATAGTCAGAAGCTATTTCCCAACATTGGGTGGAAGAGTCAGTTACTAGGGGACATTGTTTAAGTTGAGAGGGGCAAGGTTTAGAGGAGATGTGCGAGGCAAATTCTTCACACAGTGGGTGGTGAGTGCCTGGAACCTACTGCCGGGAGAGGTGGTGGAAGTAGGTACGATAGCGACGTTTCAGAGGCATCTTGACAAATACACGAAAAGGATGGGAATAGAGGGATACGGTCCCCGGAAGTGCAGAAGGTTTTAGTTTCGGCAGGCATCAGGATCGGCGCAGGCTTGTAGGGCTGAATGGCCTGTTTCCGTGCTGCAGTGTTCTTTGTTCTTTGTTCTAGATTAGAGGACAATATAAATGGCTTGGTACGATGAGCGGTTCTTTGCCAAATTTAGCTTTATCCTGAGAGGTGATGCATTTTTGGGAGGAATAACAAGGCAAGGAACTATAATGTGGATATCGGACCCGAGGAAATAGAGGCTCAGAGAGACCTTGGTGTACTTGTCCATAGATCACTGAATGCAGCAGCACAGGTAGATAAGGTTGTTAGGAAGGCCTTGCCTTATTAGCCGAGGAACAGAATGTAAGAGCAGGGAGGTTATGATGGAGCTGTATAAAATGCAAGTTAGGCCACAGCTGGAGTACTGTGTACAGTTCTAGGCACCACACGAGAGAAAGGATGTGATTGCACTGGAGAGGTTGCAGAGGGGATTCACCAGGATGTTGCCTGGGCTGGAGAATTTCAGCTATGAAGAGAGACGGCATAGACTCGGGTAGTTTTCCATGGAGCAGAGAAGGCTGTGGGTGGGTGGGGGGGGGCGGTGGGGGCGGTGCATGATTGAGGCATGTAAAATTATGAGGAGCATTTGTAGGTTAGATTGAAAGACACATGTTCCTTAGGGGAGGGGTCAGTAACCAGAGGGTACAGATTTAAAGTAAGGGGCGATCGTTTCGAGGGGATTTGAGGAAAAGAATTTGAACCCAGAGGATCGTTGGAGTCACGAATGCACTGTCTGAAGCTGTGGTAGAGGCAGGAACCCTCACAACATTTAAAACGTATTTAGATGAACACTAGAAACGCCATAGCATAGAAGGCTGCGGGCCAAGTGCTGGAAAATGGGATTACAATAGTTAGGTGCTTGATGGCCGGCACAGACACGTTGGGCTGAAAGGCCTGTTTCTGTGCTGTATAACTCTATGACTCTATGATTGACCATCGCACAGTAACTTTGGAGACCAAGTCCTGTCTTTACATTTTATGAATACCCACCATTGCGCTGTGTGGCAATACCACCATGCTAACTGGCATAGATTGAAAACAGATCTAGCAATTCAAAACTGGGTATCCATGAGGCACTTTGGGCCATAAGCAACAGCAGAATTACATTCAACCACAATGTGTAACTTCACGGCACGGCATATCCTCCACTCTACCATTACCATCAAGCCACGGGATCAACCCTGGTTCAAAGAGACTGTTGGAGGGCTTCCCAGGAGCAGCACCAAGCATACCTTGAAACGAGGTGTCAGCCTGGTGAGGTTACAACACAGGACTACTTGGATACCCAACAATGGAAGCAACATGTGATAGACAGAGTTAAACAATTCCACAACACATGATTAGCTCCCAAACCGACGCCTTCCCCACCCATATTGCCAGTCCTCCTGACTCCCAGTCTATTGCCAAAAGGCTTGAAAAATTCAGCCTGTTGAAACAGGCAAGACTTCCAGCCACATGACACACCAGATAAAATAACTTGTAGAGAAAACAGGCAAGTACCTTGGTCGATGAACTCCATTTTTCCCACAGTTCATATGAAACCCCTCCACCCCCCTCCCACAAGCTTCGTGTACTCTCTCAAACCGACAAGCTAACTGTTAAAAAATCATTCTTCATACTGTTCCCACTCACTTGTCTGGATGAGTGCAGGTCCAATAAAACTGAAACAGATCTGCAGTCCTGTCGCATCCAGTCGCGAATGTTGGTGGACAAATGATCAACCAACAGGAGGAAGAGGTTCCACAAATATCCACATCGTCACTAATAGTGGAGCCCAGCACATCAATGCAAAAGACGAGGCTGCAATATTTACATCCATCTTCAGCCAGAGGTGCAGAGTGGATGATCCATCTCGGCCTCCTGCTGAGGTGGCCAGCATCACAGATGTCAGTCTTCAGCCAATCTTATTCACTCTACCTGATATCAATAAACAGCCGAAGGCTCCGGATACTGCAAATGCTCAGGGCCCTGACAATATTCTGGCAAGAGCACTGATAACTTGTGTTCCAGAGCTAGCCAGACGATGAGCCACGCTGAGGAATTATGGCTACAACACTGACATCTACCTGGCAATGTGGAAAGTTGTCCAGGTATGTCCTGTGCACAAAAAGCAGGACAAACCCAACATGGTCAACTACCGCCTTATCAGTCTACTCTCGATCATCAGCAAAGTGATGGGAGGGGTGATCAATCGTGTTTTGAAGCGGCACTTGCTCAGCAATAACCTGCTCAATGACGCTCAGTTTGGTTTCCGCCAGGGCCACTCAGCTCTTGATTTCATTGCAGCCTTAGTCCAAATATGGGCAAAAGAGCTGAACTCTAGAGGTGAGGGGAGAGTGACTGCTCTTGACATCACGGCAACATTTGACTGAGTATAGCATTAAGAAGCCCCAGCAAAACTGGGATCAAAGGGCATCAGAGGGAAAGCTGGTTGAGTGGTACCTAGCACGAACGAAGTTGGTTGTGGTTGTTGGGGGTCAATTATCTCAGCCCTAGGACACCAGTGCAGGAGTTCCTCAGGGTAGTGTGCTCGGATCAACCATCTCCAGCTGCTTCCTCAATAACCTTCCCTCCATTATAAGGTCAGAAGTGGGGATGTTCGCTGATGATTGCACAATGTTCAACACCAACTCATAATATGCTAAAGCAGCCTGTGTTCATTTGCAGAAAGACATGGCGAACATGAAGGCTTGTGCTAATAAGTTGCAAATAACATTCACACCAGACAAGTGCTAGTCAGTGACCATCTCAAACAAGAGGTAATCTAACCATCTCCCCTTGATGTTCACTGGTATTAGAATTTCTGAATCCCCCGCTATCAATATCCAGTGGGTGACCGTTGACCAGAAACTGATCTGGAGCAGCCAGGTAAACGCTGTGGCGACAGGTGCAGGTCAGATGCCAGGAATTCTGCCGCAAATAACTAATATCCTGTCTCCCCACTGCCTGTCCACCATCAACAGGGCACATGTCAGGAGTATGATGGAATAACCTACACTTGCCTGGATGGGTGCTGTTCCAACAACATTCAAGAAGCTCGACACCATCCAGGACAAAGCAGCCCGCTTGAATGGCACCCATTCACCAGCTTCAACATTCACTCCCTCCACCACCGACATACAGTGGAAGCAGTGTGCATCAAGAACAAGGTACACTGTGGCAACACACCAGGCACATATCAAAGTCGCTACCCATACTACCTAGAAGAACAAGGGCAGCAGATGCATATGAACACCACCACCGTAATATTCCCCTCCAAGCCACTCACCATCCTGATTTAGAACAACACCATCATTCCTTCACTGCCGCAGTATTAAAATTCCAGCACTTCCTTCCTTATAGCACTGTTTGTTTACCTGCACCCTAAGGACTGCAGCAGTTAAAGAAGGCAACTCACACCACCTCAAAGACAATCAAGGATAGTCAATAAATGCTGGTCTAGTCGGGATGCCCACTCCCTATGAATGAATAATAATTTAAAAAATCTCACCTGCCTTCCCTCCTATTGCACATCTTAACTTTATTTCTTCTTGCCCCCTTCTTTTCACTTTCTATAAAAAACCTGTTACATTTCTAACCTTTTCCAGTTCTGAAAAAGGTCAGAGACTGGAAATGCTAACTCTGGCTCCACAGATGCTGTCAGATCAGCTGAGTATTTCCAGCACTTTCTGACTTATGGTCAGTGTTCATTAGGTTGACTGAGTAACACATTAATAACAGGGATATCAGAAAATGACAGTGTTGGCAGAGAGATCCTCAGTTCTCTACTTTTATACTGCATTCCCTTCAGTATTTGAGAAATTCTGTGCAGATCCTGCACGTGTAATATAATTTAAATCTGTTCTTTGTTGAGTATCAGTGGTTTCTGCAAGTTCCTTGGTTAGTGTAACAATTTTCAATCTGTTCATGTGCAATTGCCACTGTTTGCAGGACTGATTAGCTCTTCACAGATACAAGAGATTGACCCACATATCTTCAATCTCCACCACGCTGTGCGTGTGTTTCATGTTCCTCTGACAACCAGTTGCGGTCAACACCCATGGCTCATACTGAAATTGTCAGTCTGTGATATTTGCGAAACACACCTTGGGGGGACAAGTCTATCAGTTTGGAAAAAGACCGGATACAGCCACAGAAACCAAACAGTTTGTGGCAGTGTTTTGGCGGTCTTTACCTTGTTTGAAACCATATTTGTCGAGATTGAAAATGCAGTTTGTGGAATTCATTGATTAAATGTCCATTTCTGGGGATTTTCTGTTTCATTCTAAGTGAGATACGGAGGAATTAATCATTTGAGAATTTTCTACCTGTGATAACTCTATAGTGGCAGCTCAGGGGCGGCCCAGTGGTGCAATGGTTCGCACCGCAGCCTCACAGCTCCAGTGACCCGGGTTCGATTCTGGGTCCTGCCTGTGCGGAGTTTGCAAGTTTTCCCCGTGATTGCATGGGTTTTTGCCGGGTGCTCCGGTTTCCTCCCACAGCCGAAGACTTGCAGGTGATAGGTTAATCGGCTGTTGTAAATTGCCTCCAGTGCAGGTGGGTATTTGGGTATATAGTAGGGTAGCATATTTGGGTGACACAGACTCGGTGGGTCGAAGGGCCTGTTTCAGTGCTGTATCTCTAAATAAAAATATAAATTTATTGATCTGTAATAGTTCTTGAGACTCTTTTCATTGCCCAGATCTACTTTCACTCCCAAAGAAATCAGGCTGACATTAAATGTGATATAATGTGGCACATTATTGAAGCAACCCTCTGCCTTCAGATCCCCTCTTTGAATTGAATCACAGCAAGTTAACCACTGACATTGACAGAGGCTGCATTTCCAGTGATCGGATAACAGCGAGTTAACACTTTACATGAACATAGGCTCAAACCTCCTGATTGTATTTGATTCTTAACAGTATTCCTGCTTCATTAACCTATACAGGAAACAGCCTCAACATCTCATGGGATCTTCTATTTTAAATTAAAACCACAGCGAGAATTGATGCTTTGGTGTATCTGACTTGGATTGGACTCAGAGTGATTTGTCGTGACCTGTTGATATTGTGCGTTATACATTTGGAAATTGTACACAGATTACAGATATTCTGTGCTGTGATTCAGTCCTTGTGATCAGAGATACGCTTATTTGCAGACGCTAAGCTGTCAACTATTTCCAATGAATTAATGAAATTGCCCAGACATGCTTCCCCCGATACTTTGTCCTTTTGGATTTTAAACAACGTAATTTCAAATTCCGAGTTTTAATATGCTGCTGCAGTATCTTGACATTACAGAGCAGCAGGCAAGAAAAACAGAAGCAGAGAAATCACCACAACGCCAGGTGCTTCCGCTCAGTTCAACAGAAAAACACGCAGCGGCTGTTCTGAGGCTCTGCAGACTGTGAGCTGCTTTTTACATATTTCAGTCATGGAAAACCGTTCTTGACTCCAAGTGATCACCTTCCAGAAAACAGATTCCTTTTTTTTTTTGAGGGAACACATCACATCACTCCCTGTATAGTTTAACGATGGTGAAAATTCGCTACTTATGATGACCAGTCAGTGTGGCTGTGAGTGTTCCCCGTCTCTTGACAGTCTCAATGAGTGATTACATTTCCTCAAATAGGTGGCAGGTTTCCTGATAAAGCTGCACAGTCCTTACATGGCGTGCAGCAGTTTTGAGAGGAATGGTACAGATACACTCTGCTGTTCTACAGTGGGCAAATACAGCAAAACTCAGCAGAAAAGCAGTGACTGCTGTATTGCTGATAATGGTGGTCATGGTAATCGAGGTGACTGCCCTCGAGATCAAGGCAACATTTGACCAAGTGTGTGCTGAAGTAGATAACTTTCCTGATCCCATCATATTCCCTTTTCCCAGCCTCTCCAAAGTTATTTATCTATTGTGTGTAAGTCTTTACATTCAATTGTAACCTCACCCCATTTCCCCATGACATCATCTTCGTTAAAAAGTCAAAATACTGCAGATGCTGTAAATCTAAAATATGATCAGAAAATGTTGGAGCCACTTAATAGGCGAGGCAGCATTTTTAAAAAGAGAAAGAGATGTAACTTTCCCTTCTGGAGAATTTTCTTCAGAACTGGAAAATGTTGTGCTGCAGCAGTGTTTCAGTAAGCACAGAGGCTGGGAATAGGGGAACGGAGGAAGGTGATAAAGAGAGAAATTGTGATGGGGTGGAAGGCAGTAGTGATTAAATGAAGAGCAGAATCATTACCAGAATCTGCTGTCAAAAACAAATGGGGGGCAGTAGGTCCCATGTGATTTTATTTTTGAAGTTGATGCTGAGTCAGGAAAATTCAAACAGTGTCGGAGGTTGAGTGCAGATGGGTCAGCTGGTAGTGGGACAGGGAATTGTAATGCAAGTGAATGGAAGCTAAGGGACTTAATGGAAGTACTCAGCAAAGCAATTGCGGTATGTGCTTCGTCATCGCAGTGCAGAGGACAATTGTTAATAATGGATACAATGGATTAGATAAAGAGTACAAGTAAATCACTGTTTGTGGGCCTGACGTTTGAAAGAGAGGAGGTGAAAATGGAGAGGAGGATGACTGGTGGTAGCGTTGCACTGAAGTTGGCTGAAGTCATGGAGGAAAGTTCATTGAATGGAGAGGCAGGTGGAGTGAAAGTTGAGGGTAAGGGCAACTTATTTATGGTTAAAGACGGATGGAAAGAAAGATAGTGGAACTGGAATTGAGAGGTTCGAATGCCCTTTCAGCCACAATGGCAATGAGCTAAATACACTTCATTCTAAAACACACTTCTAAATGGAAAATAATAATCCCGTTTGCTTTACAATGTTCGTTACATTTCAAGTAAGATGTCCTTCTGATACAGCCTGGCCTGATAAGTCGACATTAACATTCGCACCACACACATGCCAATCAATTGCCTTGTCCAACAGGAGAGAGTCCAACCCCCTATTCTCGAATTCAAACGACAATACCATCGCCGAATACGACAACATTAACATCCTGGGGCTTACCATTGACCAGAAACTTTACTGGAGCAGGTATTTATATACTGTGGCGACAGTAGTAGGTCAAATGCTCGGTATACTACAGCCAACAACTCATCTACTGGCTCCACAAAGACATTTCGCCATCTACAAAGCACAACTCAGGAGCTGGAAGGATATTTCCCACTTGTGTGCAGAGTGCAGCTTCAACTATTTATAACAATTAGATGCAGTTTCCATGGAAATATATGGTGACTGCACGGCTCTCGGTCTGCTCACTAATATTAAGCTGCACCTTTCAGTCGCAACAGAAACGGATAGAATTCTGCTCATTGAATACCGATCCCAGTATCTATGAGGAATGAAGGACTATTTCATTGTGAAGTGCAACATGTAGTTACCACGATAGTTTATATTTTAAATAAACTGCTGTTCTAATGTGTGAACTGACAAGTTGCTACTCCAGATCTATCCAAATGTAATTGTCCATCCAGCTGAAGCCCGGCTGGAACAGATCACTAGGGGGATGGTGACGGACTCGCGAATCGACTGTCCGGAGTAGTTATGGATCTCACATTCGCCTCTCTGACTCGGAGAAGTCAATTTAAAATGTAATCGTCACTCCACGATGAGCCATTACTGGGAAAGGCTTTAACGAGGATTAACTGCTGTCAATGGGAATCAGAGGGAAAATTCTCCACTGGTGGAAATCATACCGAGGACAAAGCAAGAGGGTTGTGGGTGTTGGAGGTCAATCATCTCAGTGTCAAGGCATCAGTGCAGGAGTTCCTCAGGGTAGTGTGGTAGGCCCAACCATCTTCAGCTGTTTCATCAATAACCTTCCCTCCATAAGGACAGAAGTGGGTATGTTTGCAACAGAAGAACAATATACTGGGGGATTCAACAAGTGAATCTATTCACCAATCCATTCAGAACATGAGTGTTAAATAGTTGAGTGTTTATTATACACCCCCTGAAAGTGAGCACTAGATTATGGAGATATTCTATCAGAGAACTGCCGAAAAGCATAAAAACGGTTTCACCTTCAATTACACTAATATAGTCTGGGACAGACCATAGTAAAGGAGAAGGTGGAAAACAAGATCAACAACTTCTTATTTATGTAGTATCCTTCCATAGTTAAAATATCCAAGTCATATTATTAAAGACAATTTGATAGCGAGCAACGTTATCAGATATTATGGCAGATGACCAAATGCTTCGTCAAGGTGGTAAGTTTTAAGCAGCATCTTAAAGGAGGAAAAAGATGTAGAGAGGCAGAGGTTTAAGGATAGAATTCCAAAATTTAGGATCTTGGCAGATGAAAACAAGACAACTAGCGGTGGAGCGATTAAATTTGGGAGTGAGCAAGATTCCAGAATTTGAGGAGCACAAATATCTGATAGGGCTGAAAGAGATTACAGAGATATGGAGAGAAGAGCTCATGGAGGGATTATAAAATAAGCGTGAGAATTTCAATATTGTTAAGGTGCATGACCAGAAGTTAATGCAAGTGCAGCGGTGATGGATGAACAGGACCTGGTGTATGTTGTACATAGGCAGAAAAGGTTTGGATGTCCTCAGGTTAACTGAGGATGCAAAGAAGGAGGCTGGCCAGGACTGCATTGTAATAGTCAAGTCTAGAGGTGAAGATAGGGCAGTAAATGCTGCACTTTCTGGATGATAAATAAATTGTCAGTTAAAGGAAAAGAGAAAGAAGAGATTCATTACAAATTTCAATTCAAGAATATAATCTAAAACCAAATAGTAAGTAGAGTGTACAGGGAGAAATAGAAAAAGAATACAAGAAGGACAAAGAGAGAGTATAGAAAAGTTTAGCACCTAACAGTAAAGGGGATCACAAATCTTATAAAACTCAGAAAAGTAAAAGGGATAGTTAAAGGAATGGTCGGGCTGATTATGAAGCAAGAAGTAAATATTCCTGTCGAGGCAGAGGGCATGACTGAGGTACTGAATGAATAATTTGAAACTGCCTTCATAAAAGAAGAGGCTGAAATTAATCTCGCAGTCGAGGAGAGGGAAGTAGAGATCTTGCACACGTTAAAATAGATGGCAAGGGGGTGCTAAAAATTTTAACATCACTAAATATCGACAACTTCCCTGGTCCAGATGGGAAGCATCCTAGGTTGTTAAAGAAATCTGGGTTGGAGATAACAAAAGCTCTGACCACAATGTTTCAATCCTCCTTTTATATCGCACTGGGGCCAGAGGACTGGAATTGGCAAATGTTCGAATCCTTTTCAAAACAAGAGAGGGTGAGCCTTGTGACTACAGGCTAATCTATCGAATTTCAGTGAAAGTTGAGAGAACTGCTCGAGGCCTACATCAAGGACAAAATTAATTCTCACTTGCAGAAACATGGGGTAAGATGATAAAACCATCTCGGATTTGTTAAAGGCCAATCGTGTGTAACTAACCTGATTGAGTTCTTTAATCAAGTAAGAGTCTGAAGTGGGCCTTGTGTATGTGGGCATCCAATGTTGACGAAGTACCTCATAGCAGACTTATTCAGATGATAGGAATGCATATTATTAAAGGGACTATGTCAGCACGAGTAGTCGATTGGCTAAGAGATAGGAGGCAGGGAGAAGTTGTGAATGGATGTTCTTCTGACCGGAGAGAGTGGGGGTTGCCTGGGAGTTGGTTTTAAGACTGCTGTTTTTCTCTCTGCAAACAAATTACATAGACTTGGTTTTAGAATGTATAATTTTGACATTTGTCGATGGTGAAAAACATAGCTCTGTAGTAAATTGTGAATATTATAATAGCATATTTCATGTAGACAGTCTGCTGAAATGGGCAGATCCATAGTAGATGCAATTTATTGTGGTCAAGTCAGAAGTGATGCTCATTGGGAAAACATCATGTCAGTATAATATAAATGGTACCATTTTCATGGGATGCAGGAACAGAGGGATCCGGGGAATGCATGTTCATAAATCTTTGAGGATTGCAGGGCAAGTAGAGAAGCTGATTGAAAAATTGTATGGGATACGTGTTTTGAAATTGGGGTTATTAGATACAAACGTAAAGGAAATCAAGCTAATCCTTTACAAATCAATTGTTATGACACAGCTGGCGTCTTGTGTGCAATTCCAGGCACGAATATCTTGGAAGAATGTTAAGGCCTTGGAAAGGGTACAGAGGAGGATTAGCAAGAAGACACCATTGGTGAGGGAATTCATTTTTGTGGAGAGAATACAGGAGCTTGGATTTTTCTCATTAGAACAGAGAAGGTTCAGTGGGATAGAAACATAGTAACATCGAAATAGGAGCAGGAGCAGGCCATTCGGCCCTTCGAGCCATTCATTATGATCATGGATGATTATCCAACTCAGTAACCTGTTCCAGCTTTCGCCCCATACCATTTGATCCCTTTTGACCCAAGAGCTATATCTAACTCCTTCTTGAAAACATGCAACGTTTTGGCCTCAACTGCTTTATCTGCCAGCGAATTTCACAGGCTCACCACTCTCTGCATGAAGAGAATTCTCCTCATCTCAGTCCTGAATGGTTTATCCTGTATCCTGAGACTATGACCCCGGTTCTGAACTTCACACCATCGGAAACATCCTCCTGCATTCACCCTGTCAAGTCCTGTTAGAATTTTATAGGATTCTATGAGCTTCCCCCTCACTCTTCTGAACTCCAGCGAATCTCATCCAAACTGACTCAATCTCTCCTCATTCGTCAGTCCCGCAATCCCAGATTGAACAGAACTCAAACTGATGAGGAGTTATGATAGAGTAAGAATGAGCAAATTATTTCCTCTCATGAATACATTTGTCATCAGAGATCATGGCCAGGATTTTGCTGACCCCCAGAGGCGTGATTGGAAGCCAGGAGGGGTGGGGTCGGGCCAAGGAGAAAAGCGGCGTGTGGCAAGGGATGTGGCAGGATAAGATCCCATCGTTTCCCCATCTTCCAGTGATCTCGGGGGCGGGACAGGCTGACCACAGCCTTTCACCCAGTGACAGATTGAGGATCTTAAGTGGCCTATTAATTATGGGATCATTCCACCACCTCTGTGATCTTACCAGCAGCGAGGTCCTCCACCACATGGAGAGGACACCTTGTAAAACGAGGCACTATCCCTGTGGCCTTGTGGTTGGGGTGGGGCGTTGCCTCCTTCATGGGTAATTTGTGACCCACAGAGCACCCCCACCAGGAACCAGTTCATTCCCCGGGACCTCCCTATTTCTGCACCACAAGAACACTGCCCGGAGCATCTCATCGGGGCTTTACGGACTGGCTTTAGTGACCCCGCCTCACCTGCCTCTTCCCTGGGATTCCAACGCTGGGCTTGGGTCTGAGACCTTCCGTAGAACCGGCAGAATAACAGAATCTTGTTAAGATCTGGAAAGCACTATCTGAAAGAGTGATGAAATCAGATTCCAGAGGAATTTATAAAGACAATTAAACAAATGCTTGCAATGGAATAATTTGCAGGGTTATGAGAAAAAGCTACATATGTGACAATAAAATAGACAGCTGTTTCAAACGTACAACTGTGACTAAAGTAGCCGAATGGCCTTTCTTGTGCATCTATGGTTCGATGATCTGGACGCCAGATCAGTGACTCATTTAATTTTCACACTGTCACACGTCATTATCCTCGCAGAAAAGGCTGGTAGTTGGAAGCTGGGTTCACCTTATCCATCAATGGTCACATTTCTTCTTATTGGTGTGTTTTACCAGACTGTAACTCACAGTTCACACAAGTCAAAATCTATTGGTTATTTGGAAGGAAACATTGGTTTCTGCAGAAACATCTGTCAAATAATTAATTTCCACAATAGCCAGACTTTCAGAAGCTGCTGGAAGGAGCTCTTAGTGTCTCAGAACAGCGTTCAATTAATGTTCTGTTCTCATCGCTGTACCCGGCACCAGAACGATGCTGCGAACCTTCCTGACCCTGTCTCTACTGCAACTTTTGAACTGTGAGTTACGGATTACTGAATGCATTATGTTATTTACTGATACACTGATTATTATTACAAGTCGTCTGTTTTGAATATATTTAACATATCTACTGAAGAACACATTCAGGTGATGCAGAATGTAAATAATGCTTTATAAATTCTAATGTTCTTGTGTCGAGTTTAATGAAATATCGGAATTTGTTTATTGACTTCCACCTGCCGCTCGTACAGACAGAGCAGACTGGAGTTGAAAATCTAATGGGTCTATTTAAGCAGGGTCTGTTCGAAAAAGAGCCACTTCGCTGTTAGAATAGAATCTGTCAGTGTCTGGGATCAATTTACAGAAAACGGATCTATTTTATTTACAGTTGTCTTTCATTGGGATGGAATGAAATGGATACTGAAATGGTTGAGATAATTTGTTGAAGTTTCATTTGATACAAATTTTGGATTGATTGTTTCCATTTTAAGTTCTATCAGCTGCAAATAGGAATAAACCTCCATTTATATAAAAGTGTCTTGCGTTTCTAAAGCGCATTTCACTCCGTCAGGTCGTCCCAAGAGCTTTACAGTCAATTAGGTAATGTTTTGTAGTGTTGTCCATACTGTAATGTAGGAAACGTGGCAGCTAATTTGCACAGAGCAAGCTCCGAAAAACAGCAATGTGATAATGATCAGAATACTTTTTTTGTGTGTGTGGTATTGATTGAGGGATGAACATTCGCCAGAGCACGAGGGATAATTCCCCTGCCCTTCCTCCAAATACTGCACCTGAAAGGGCAGACCGGGCCTCGGTTTAACTTCTCCTCCGATGGAAAGCAGCTTGCACAGTGCAGCACACCTTCAGTACTGCACTGGGGTGGCAGCCTAGATTTTGCGCACAATTCCCTGGAATTAGACTTGAACCCACCCTCTCCTGACTCAGGGGCGAGAGTGCTAGCAATTGAGCTATTGCTGACAGGAATGTTGTTTTGGTGACAGTAAACAAGTTTAGAATATTCTACAACTAAGTACCGGGTATTTTAAATTCCCAGTTGAATTTGTGTCGAACACAAAGACCTCGGCAGTTTGTTTTATTTTTCCCCCTGCATTTCTTGAACTGACACAGCCAGCTGGAACTGAAATTCTAATCTGATTATTTAAAGCGAGCCTGATAGAAGTAGAGCGCTGTCTTTGTTTGAATAGAGTTTATCAGAGTCTGGGTGTAAGTTATCTCACTGAGTGTGGAACAGCCGTCAAAACTACATCTACTGCCGGCATGAACCGCCACACACATTTCTGTCACAGCTATTTCTCAATACAAGTGTTGTATGCTCTCCCAGTGATACAGTTCATGAAACTAAATATTTTAGAATAATTTGTTCAATGTTGAAGTGTTATATTCAATCTATAATAACCACTCAACTGGAGAAGGAACCAATATTTTTCAATTCGTTTTCATTATTAGTATAATTATCAAGTGCACTCTGCAAAAAAATGATGTTACTAAAAGTTCCTTAATCTTTGGGGAATTTGCTCTGTATTATTGATCAGTTAGTGATGATCTTCAAAATTAGTATCTTTTATATTAAATTAATTATTCTATTTCCTCCATTTTTTGTACAGTGCCTAAAGATAGTTAAGTTTCCCCAATCACATATTTTGACACAGTGTCATGTTGTGTGTAATGAGTTAGTGATAATGTTCTTTATTATTTTTCCAACGGCTCGATGTTTGTTGTTTTATTCCATTGATGATTCCATTCTCTTCCTCACTATTTACCGTGTGTGTTTGGTTACATTGATCAGTCTCTGTCTATTGGAACTTTATTGGTTTACTGCCAGGACAACTTAGTCCCAGTGTTATCAGATACTTAATGTATTTAACGAAATATATTTCCGTGAGTATTGATAAATTGGATAGTAAAACCCTATTTTGTGGATTATTTAAATAACATTTTATTCAAGTCACAGAAAAGATAAACAATGAAGTGTACTTGACTCCCTTATCCTTTTCTCCAATCGCCAGTTGCTCAGAATAACTTTTAAAAAGCAGGCATGCTTTATGACAAAAAAACAATGTTATTCTTTGCTATCATATGAAGCGAATATTGAAATAGTTTATCTCATTTATGGAATTCACATTGAATACGGAGCTTGGTCTGTTGGTTTGATTTTACATTCCATCAATATTAAATAGGGAGCAATTATCCATTCTTTTGCTTTCAGAAAACATTGTTTTATAATATCTTCCATCTGATTAACACGTCTTCTAAATTCCCAGGTGGTACATGTGCGAAACTTTGATTTAAATCCAAAATTGTAAACAAATACCGTGGCAATTTGTTTTATTTGGTCCTCAGCGGCTCTTGTACCGACGCAACTGACTGGAGTGGAAATTCTAAGCAGATAATTTAAACACAGCAATCTAGCAGTAGAACGTGATCACTGTGAGAATGGAAGGTCTCGGGGTTTGGGGTCTGAGGTCGATGGTAATGCACGGATTATAGAAAAGCAGTCAAAGCAAAATCTACTGCTGACTGAACCCACACGGGAATTTCTGTCCCAGTTTTTTACAGCAGAATTGCTGTCTGATCCTGTGTGGTATACTGAATGGAGATGAAATAATTTAAATAGTTTGTTCCACGTTAGAATGTGGTACATGATCTATAAATATAGAATAATATATTAACTAGAGGCAGAACCAATATTATTTCAATGAGCGTTAATTATTACTGCAATTGTGAAGTGCCTCTCCAAAAGATAATGTTACCGAATATTCCAAAATCTCCAGAGGATTTTCCATTTATTATTGTTTACTTAATGATGACCTTGAAAATTTTGATATTTGTATTGGAAATTAATCAACTGATTTCACATATTCATATGTACAGAGTCAACTAATAATTAATATGACAAAGTCTCCTTCCCCATGCTCCTTTGATGTAAAGCATCGTGAAGTGTTTCATGAGATGTCATGAATAGTCTCCTTCCACCTGCTCGATATTTTTGCAGAGTTTTTCGGTCGATGATTCGATTCAGTTTTTCACTGTTTCCAGTGCGGGTTTGGTTACATTTGTTAATGTCGATCGACAACAAATGCTGGTTCACGACTGGGAACCTCACCCTGAATGTTATTGCATACTTCCATGATGAATTTTCTTTTGTTTTTGTGAAAGGGATTGTATTGTAAAATGCTGATTTTGAAGGTAATTTAAGAATATTTTCTACAAACCATAGAATGGAGAGAAAGTATGGAATGCAGAAGACTCCCTGAATCTTCTTTTTTTAGCAATCGGCCCCTGATCAAAATCAATTTATAGCAAATGTGCATATTTATTTTAATTTGTCATTTATTGAGATCATATAAAGTGAATATTGAAACAGCTTCCTTAATATGTAAATTTTTAATTTAATACATTTAGTCATTTTTGATTTTAAGTGTATCAACTTCAAATAGGGAACTGCTGTCCATTTTTGTCGCATACAGTAAAAACGGATCTAATATTTTTCATCTGATTAACATGTAATTGCTTTTCCAGAGGAAATTTGAGTAAAATTTAGTTTTATTACCAAAATTGAACATAAATGCGGCAAGGGTTGGTTTTATGTTGTTTCCTATGGCGCTCGTACAGATGCAACAGACTGGAGTTAAAATTCTAATCAGGCATTTATAACGGAGACTCCTGGAAGTAGAAAGTAGTCAGTGTTGCAATCGAGTGTATGGGAGTCAAAACAACAGAATACTGGGATCTGTATCTAGTGGACTCATCCCACATTGTCCCCTGAATTTCTCAGTGAAGTGCCCTGTTATACAGAGAATTAGATGAAATAGGTGTACAGCATTTGTAATATTCAGAAATGACAATAAAAGTTGTGTAATATATTAACTGGAGCTGGAAGCAATATTGCTTCATTTTTACTGATTATTAATAGAATTATCAATTACACCCTCCAGAAATGATGCTACTGCGTTCAGGGGGATTCGCTATTAGAACAGTTGTATTTAGTCACCGACAATCTTCAAAACTATGCCTTTTGACATCAAATCATGTTTTCTATTTCATACATTTATGTGAACGGTGTTGTGTAGTAATTAGTGATTCTCACTATTATTCCACATGATTCCGACATTTGATGCTGCATTTAACATCCAGACGTGTTTCGGAATCTCTTTCCACATGTCCCATACTTTTTATATGGTGCGATGCAGTGTTTAATGAAAGATCCGGAGTTGTTTCCCAATCTCTGTGGAAAGGTGGGAAAGTGGATCGGCAGCAGTAGATCAGCCATGATCTTATTGAACGGCGGAGCAGTCTGGGTAGGTAGCATGGCTTAATCCTACTCCTATTAAATGCTTCAATGTCCTTCCACATGTCCCATACTTTGCGGAACAACCCCTGAATTCGCTTGCATATTTCAATTCAACAGACAATGCCCAGAACAATTAATATCGGTATTGTAGATGTTTAGAACATAGAACATAGAACAATACAGCGCAGTACAGGCCCTTCGGCCCTCGATGTTGCGACGACCTGTGAAACCATCTGACCTAAACTATTCCATTTTCATCCATATGTCTGTCCAATGACCACTTAAATGCCCTTAAAGTTGGCGAGTCTACTACTGTTGCAGGCAGGGCGTTCCACGCCCCTACTACTCTCTGAGTAAAGAAACTACCTGTGACATCTGTCCTATATCTATCACCCCTCAACTTAAAGCTATGTCCCCTTGTGTTTGCCATCACCATCCGAGGAAAAAGACTCTCACTATCCACTCTATCTAACCCTCTGATTATCTTATATGTCTCTATTAAGTCACCTCTCCTCCTCCTTCTCTCTAACGAAAACAACCTCAAGTCCCTCAGCCTTTCCTCGTAAGACATTCCCTCCATACCAGGCAACATCCCAGTAAATCTCCTCTGCACCCTTTCCAAAGCTTCCACATCCTTCCTATAATGCGGTGACCAGAACTGCACGCAATACGCCAGGTGCGGCCGCACCAGGGTTTTGTACAGCTGCAGCATGACCTTGTGGCTCCGAAACTCAATCCCCCGACTAATAAAAGCTAACACACCATATGCCTTCTTAACAGCCCTATTAACCTGGGTAGCAACTTTTAGGGATTTATGTCCCTGGACACCAAGATCTCTCTGCTCATCTGCACTACCAAGAATCTTCCCATTAGCCCAGTACTCTGCATTCCTGTTACTCCTTCCAAAGTGAATCACCTCACACTTTTCCGCATTAAACTCCATTTGCCATCTCTCAGCCCCGCTCTGCAGCCTATTTATGTCCCTCTGTAAACCTACATCATCCTTCGGCACTATCCACAACTCCACCGACCTCCGTGTCATCTGCAAATTTACTAACCCACCCTTCCACATCCTCATCCAGGTCATTTATAAAAATGACAAACAGCAGTGGCCCCAAAACAGATCCTTGCGGTGCACCACTAGTAACTAAACTCCAGGATGAACATTTGCCATCAACCACCACCCTCTGTCTTCTTTCAGCTAGCCAATTTCTGATGTGTCTTTGGTTATTTCCAACTGCGGTAACGTTTCTTCAGGCACTAGCTCATGCCTTGTAGACATAGATTGTTAAAAGTTACTGATAATGCTGTTAGCACACAGAATCCGGATTTGAGGTTTTAACCTACAATAACTGCAATTTTATCAATTAATTTGTTTCTGAAATCCACAAGAGCTCACTTAATTGCGAAAGTTGTTCAAATTGGGCCGAAAGTCGTTTGCGATAATATAATCATTTAGAATCTTGACCCACCTAATAATTTGCCACGAGAATCATGTACTTATAAACTCTCTGTATTGACTGTATATTGTAACCCCTAAACCACCGCTGTCCCTCGTATTGTAACTCATTCAAGAGGTTAAATTCTGGGCTCTCAATATCCCACGTTTGTCCCGTTTCAGTTCACCTCCTCTGAGTTTATTATTTTTTTTATAATTAATGTTTCTTTATTACTCGTTGTGGCAATCCGGTTCAATAGCAAGTTAATGTAAGTATAAAATATTAAAATAACTTATGTTTGGCACCAAAACCATTAGTCCAAACATCAGGAATGTAACGGTGCGACTAATGAAATCAAAGGTGTTGGGAAGCGAGAGTCGTCATCGACAGTGAGAGCAAGGAAAATGGGTGAACGAGACTGTCCGTGCCAAGATAACAGCAGCAGCGGCAGAGTTTTAGCTCAGTTGACGTTTACCTGGGGGAGGAGGCCGACCAGAAGAGTGTGAAAATAGTGGGTATATTCCCTTTATATAGAGGTGATTCAGATCACGGTTCAAAAAGAAATGCATTCAAACTTTTTCAAGAACAACAATGAGAGCAGTTAGAAATTGTGAGGAAGCAAATGAGAGCGAATGGAGGAATCAGCAGATATGAGGAGTACTGTAGATAAATGGAAACATAGTAATGATTGAGAAATGGGAACGAATGATCATTTCTCTGAGACCGCAAGAGATAAACTTGATGAATAGGCAAGCATGGGAGTCTCGGTAACAGATTGTTTAGATTCATTTTCGGGTCCTGAGCTCGCTAGCCAGGTGGAATTTACTGAACAAACCTACTTAGCCAGAGGGGATGGCGGGGTGGTTTCCTGAACCAATGTCGTCATTTTGGCGATATTGTTCTGCACCAGTGTATTGTCCATCCCTAGTTTCCCTAAGAAGGTGTGCATCAGTTTACTCCTTGAACCACTGGATTATCAGGAAAAAAAATCCAGCGTAGCATGTGTGGATACAGGCTGAAATGGTAAATGCAGGAAGTGTACAATAAAAGACTGAGTGGATTGAAGAGGATTCACGGACCCGATAGAAGCACTGAGGTTGGTCACTGGGAAAGGGGAATTTGTGCGAGCACACTATTATCAGGGAAAGTTGGCAGGAATGCTGAGGCTCCATGACTGGGATGAAGTAACACACTATTTACATTGCATAACTCGGAGCATAAAGAGACCAGTGAGATTACAGTTGGGAAACTGTAACTCATTCCAGATTACTCGGTAAGCACAGCTGAGGACAGCAATCGGTATCACGTTGTCTATAATATATCAGCAGAGTATAAAAAGAGACAAGCGTACGTGGGAGATATATTATCAACTGGGCGTTGGGGAGCAGGTCAACACACCGTCTATAGTATATCATATTGTGAATAGAAAAACACCTGGAAATCAAGATTGGATACAGGTCAACGGACTGACTGCATTTTTAAAAAGCTTACCAGTAAGCGGGAGGACCATTGATCGAACATCATTAACGGGTAAAAGAATAGGGCACGTCGGCGAGGGCAGTTTACAAGAGAATCAGAACCGCAGGAACTTCAGATGAAACAGTCAGCACCGCGTTCGGAGACTGACAGACCGTTCATCGTGTTTTGTTTTGTTTGAGGAAGCTATATATGTTATTGAACAGCAGAAAGGCCCAATTACACCTTTATAGAAACTTTGAAAGTTACAGGTGGTAGACTTAGCAGTAAATTAAAAGGCATCAAAATTTACCACAAGATCGGAAAATCTTTAATTTAATTTAAATGTTCCCAATCCTTCTCGAACTTTCGATCGGAATGCTCAATTCACTGAGAGTTTAAAAGCAGATCCATCACCACCCTCTTCTCACGGCACCTCCACACGGGTCATCAATGGTCAGAGCACTATCAGCACAAATTTACAGGGCGAAGGGGAAAATGAGTGGGACAAATTAGACAGCTCTTACAAAGAGACAGCATCGGTAGCATGGGCCGAATGGCATCCCTCTGTGCTGTTTCATTGTAAGATTCTATAAGGGAGAGGACCATCACCACTGCCTTCTCAGAGCACCTTCACACTGGTAATACATAAAGACCACCCACCGTCACCACAATGGGAGAGTGTATCCGAGTGTCAGTGTGTGTATATGTGAAAACAATGCTGGATACATTTTGGCCCATTACCAATATTAATTTGTTGCAGAAACTGTATTTTCTGTTTTAAAAAATGAAATCACAGATCCTAATATAATTTATTCAGCAAAGGCACGGGAATAATGACCCTGCAGTTCGTTGTATTCGTGTTTTTGCTTTCTGACAGTTTCATTCATTTCTTGTCCCAGTGAACTCTAATTGTCAATTTCTCATTTCAGGCAGACCAGGGAACAGTCAGGCTGACCCGTCAGGTAATCGCCCTTTAGTTCCACACTATCTGCTATCTCTCTGCTCTGGTCTATCCCATTAAATATTAAGCTTGGACGACACTCTCAGTACTTTTTTTGATCACGGATTAACCCGCTGCCCGGTTGCTAGTCAGAAAGGGAGTGTGTCCCTCATTGTGTTAGTAAAGATCTTTAATTCCAGCTGAGAGATGGCTGCTGCCTTCATGTGGAGGGACAATAACTGAGGGTCTCTGAAGAGCAGAGTGTGAAGGATCAGCTCCACTCACACTGTTACCGAGCTGAGAGATGACTGCTGTCTTCATGTGGAGGGACAATAACTGAGGGTCTCTGAAGAGCAGAGTGTGAAGGATCAGCTCCACTCACACTGTTACCGAGCTGAGAGATGGCTGCTGTCTTCATGTGGAGGGACAATAACTGAGGGTCTCTGAAGAGTAGAGTGTGAAGGATCAGCTCCACTCACACTGTTGCCGGTCCAAAGGTCCACCTCACCAATCTGACGTGATCTCCAGTTCACATGACCATCCAGCCCTGTCTTTATTGGCTGTAGGGGTTGTGGCGGAAATTTCCTTTGCTCTTCTCTGGTGCTGGTATTTCACTGTGTTCGCCCAATCAGTACTGAGCACGTAACAATGTGATAATTACAGACACGCTCCTCTCCCCACTTCTGCAGGTCAAATATATTCTGAGCCTGAACACACTCCGTTCCCTTTGGAGCCGTTGTGTTGATGGGAATATCCGGCTGTCTCCCGGCTCCCTGCTCCTTTGCACTGTTTATTCGTATTACCATTTCTTTTTTATCATGTGTAATATTTCCACCGGGTTTTATTAGGGTTCTGAATGTAGACGGATGTTCCTATCAATTCATGCCTGGTTAATGGGGCGGGTCCGTGCGCTGGGAATCTGTGGGTTCAACGCAATATGAACGCTTGATTATATTTCTGATCTTTTACAGAGAAGGTGAAGCTGAGATTAGTGAATGGTGGCAGTCGGTGCGCTGGGAGAGTGGAGATTCACGACAGGGGACAGTGGGGGACTCTGTGGGATTCCTATTGGGACCTGCTGGACGCTGCTGTTGTGTGTCGGGAGCTGGGTTGCGGGACCGCGGTCTCTGCACCGGGTGAAGCTCACTTTGGGGAAGGGTCCGGACCCGTTGTGACGGGTGATGGAGAGTGCAGCGGGACTGAGGCTGCTCTGCGGGACTGCAAATCATATCAATGGGATCACTATTCCTGGTCACACGTCTCTATGATGATGGCGTCATCTGCTCAGGTAAAATTCTTTCTCAGTTTCTCATCTCCCGCCGCAGCAAATGAATCCAGGAAGAAGTGAAAGTAAAGAAATCCGGGATGGTCCCTACCCGGAAGGTCAGATGATAATAATTCCATTAAACTCCGGTTGGAATTAATGTTAATATTCGGATCACTATTTAAAATAATATCATTAGTACTATATTGAAGAAACATTCTCCACCGGGAGCAACAAATATCTGATACTCAGCATACTTACAATACAGACAGAGCATTTTGTATTGAGATTTTCCTTAAAGCCGCAGTGAATGATCTGAACCGCTGGAAATGTCACAATCTCAATCCAACTCTCCATTCATCAACCCAGCTGCCGCTACCGGGCATGTACTGTCAGCCCGGCTGTCCACCCGCAATGATCGCTTGGCCTCAGATCTGATATATTACACAGATTGCGAAGCTGAGACTGGGGATCAGAGGAGGGAGGGAGGCAGGTTTCTCAGCCTCGGGGAGCCAAAGTAATGGGTCCGCAGTTATTGTGGGTGTCACAAGAGGAAACTGCTCAGTAACATCCCACGGCTGCCTGCGCATTGCCACTGAAATATTGAGAAAGTGAAATTCACAGAATATTAAACAAAAGAGCTAAGATAATTCAGGAAGCAGTTGCAACGATTAAACTCAACACAGTTGAACTATTCGAAGAAAAGCGGCGAGTTTTCCTGAATTCATGGCCAGTTACTGTAAGGAGGATATTGATATCCTTCAAGAGGATAAAAAAAGGCTGGTGAAATGGGCGGACGGGTGGCAGATGAAATTTAACGCAGAGAACTGTGAACTGATACATTCTGGTTGGAACACGGAGGAGAGGCAATATCACAGAATCACTGAACTGTTACAGTGCAGAAGGGAGCTATGTGGCCCTTCATGTCTGCATGGGCTCTCTGAAAGAGAAGTTCACTCATTTCCATTCCCCTGCCTTCTGTCCATCACTCTGCACATTCTTCCATTTCATATAACTGTCTAATTCCCTTTTGAATGCTACAATTGAACCAGCTTCTGCCACGATCTCAGACAATCATTCCAGATCTGAACCACTCGCTGCATGAAGAAGATTTTCCTCATGTCACTTTAGCTTCTTTCACCAAATACTTTAACTTGGTGCCCTCTTATTCTCGATCCTTTCACCAGTAGAAGCAGTGTCCTTCTAGCTTCACTGTCCAGAACCCTCATTATTATGAATAGCTCTATCAAATTACCTCTCCGCCTTCTCTTCTCCAAGGAAAACAGTCCTAACTTCTCCAACCTATCTTCATAACTGAAATTCCTCATCCCTGGAATCATTTCCATGAAAAGTCTCGGTACTCTCTCCAATGCCCTCATATCTTTCCTCAAGTGTGGCGCCTAGAACTGGATGCAATTCTCCATCTGAGGCCGAACTAGCGTCTTCTACAACTGCAATATTACTCCCTTGCTCTTGTATTCTATGCACTTATTTATAATGTCCAGGACAGCGTACGCTGTATTAAACGCTCTCTCGACCTAGCCTGCCACCGTCAATGACTTATGCACGATTAAAAAAAGGTCCCTCCGCTCCTGTAACCCCTTTAGAATTGAACCCTTCATTTTATATTTTATCTCCATGTTATTCCGACCAAAATGAAACACTTCGCATTTCTCTGCATTGAACTTCATCCGCCAACTGTCTGCCCGTTTCACCAACTTGTCAATGTCCTTTTGCAGATCTGCACTATTCTCCTCACTATTCACTATGCTTCCAAGTTTTGTATCATCTGCAAACTTTGAAATTGTGCCCTGTGCACCAAGGTTTAGTTCATTTATATATATAGACTGGGACCTGAATATTGAAGGATACATGGCATTTAGGAAGGGCAGGAAGCTAGGAATAGGTGGATGGGTAGATTCGATTAGATTAGAGATACAGCACTGAAACAGGCCCTTCGGCCCACCGAGTCTGTGCCGAACATCAACCACCCATTTATACTAATCCTACACTAATCCCATATTCATGTCCCTATATTTCCCTACCATCTACCTATACTAGTGACAATTTGTAATGGCCAATTTACCTATCAACCTGCAAGTCTTTTGGCTTGTGGGAGGAAACCGGAGCACCCAGAGAAAACCCACGCAGACACAGGGAGAACTTGCAAACTCCACACAGGCAGTACCCGGAATCGAACCCGGGTCACTGGAGCTGTGAGGCTGCGGTGCTAACCACTGCGCCACTGTGCCGCCCCTGTTAATTAACTGTTAATTAATGATGGTATTCGCACAATGGTGAGCGATGACCTAGGTTCAGGAGACCAGGATGTAGAAGCTGTTCGGGTAGAGATGAAAAATAATTCAGGCAAGAAGTCACTTGTCAGAAGTGGTGTCTCGGCCACCTAACATTAACCACACTGTGGGAGGGGGTATAATGAATAAATAATGGCAGCCTGTCAGAAAGGTACAGTGATAATTAGGGGCGGATTTTCGCCTACATTTAGACTGGAAAAATCAGATGGGCAGAGATAGCCTAGATGAGAACTGCATGGAATATTTTCGGGATAATTTCTTGGAACAATAACTTGTGGAGCCAACCAGAGAGTAGGCTATACTCGACCTGGTATTGCGCAATGAGGAAGGAATAATTAATGGCCACACAGTTAAGGCGCCCCTTGGTAGCAGCGATCATGATATGATTGAATTTTACATTCAGTTTGAGGGAGAGTAGAGTGGGTCCAAGACTAATATTTTAAACTTAAATCAGGGCAATTATGAGGACATGAATGCAGAGCTAGCTAAAGTGAACTGGCAAATCCGGTTAAGGGATAGGTCAATAGAGATGCATTGGCAGACAGTTAAGGGAATATTTCAGATATTCACACAATTTCACATATTACAACGGGAAAGAAACATTCCAAGAGTGTGTCCCACCATCCGTGAGTAAGTAAAACAGCCAAAGGTCGTATCAAACTTCAAGAAAAAGCCTATAATTGCGCAAAGATGGGAGGCAGGTCAAAAGACTGGACAGTTTATTTTTTAAAAACCAAAGGATGACGAAAAGATTGATAAGTGAGGTAACATTAGAGGACGAGAGAAGGCTAGATAGATATATAAGGAGAGATAGTAAGAGTTTATATATATATATACATTTAAAAAAAAGAAAAGAAAAGAGGGAACAAAGTGAGCGTTGAACTTATTAAATGTGAGTCTGGGGAATTAATAATGGAAAATAAGGAGATGACAGATGTATTGAACAGATGTTTGGCATCGGTCTTGAAGATAAAAGTAACATCCCAGTTTTAGCTGTAAGTCAGGAAATGGAAGGGAGGGAGGAACTCAAGAAGATTGCAATCACCAGGGAAAAGGAACTGAGAAAATTGTTGGAGCTGCAGGCTGACAAGTCCCCGGGACCTGATGTACTTCATCCGAAAGTGTTAAAAGAAGTAGCAAGTGAAGTAGTTGATGCGTTAATTTTAATTTTCCAACATTCCCTAGATTCGGGGAAGGTTCATTTAGATTGAAAAATAGCGAATGCAACTGCTTTAGTCAGAAAGTGAGGGAAACAGCAAGCAGGAAATTACAGGCCAATTAGTTTCCTTAGGGAAAATGTTACACGCCATTATTAAAGATGTTATAGCAGGGCATTTACAAACATTCAAGGTAATCAGGCATAGTCAACATGGCTTTGTGAAAGGCAGATCATGTTTAACCTATTGATTGGAGTCCTTTGAGGGAGTTACATGTGCTGTGGATAAAGGGGAACTGGTAGATGTATTGTACTTAGATTAACAGAAAGCATTTGAGAAGGTGCCACATCAAAGGCTATTGCAGAAAATAAAAGCTCATGGTGTAGGGGGTGACATATTAACATGGATGGAAGATTGGTTAGCTCACAGGAAACAGAGAGTAGGCATAAATGGGTCATTTTTTTGGTTGCCAAGATGTAACGAGTGGTGTGCCATAGGGATCTGTGCTGGGGCCTCAACGTTTCACAATTCATAGAAATAACGTAGATGCAGGAACCGACGGTATGTTTGCTAAATTTGCAAATGACACAAAGCTCGGTATGAATGTAACTTTTGAAGAGGACATAAGGAGTCTGCAAACGGATATAGATAGGTTAAGTGAGTGCGCAAAGACCTGGCAAATGGAGTATAATGTGGGAAAGTGGGAAATTGTCCAATTTGGGAGCAAGAATAGAAGGGAAGCATATTATCAAAATGGTGAGAGATTGCAGAGCTCTGAGATACAGAGGGATATGGTGTCCTCGTGCATGAAACGCAAAAAGGTAGTCTTCAGGTACAGCACGCAATTAAGAAAGCTAAGAGAATGTTACCATTTATCGCGAGTGGAATTGAATACAAATGTAGAGAGGCTATGCTTCAGTGACACAGGGCATTGGTGAGACCACATCTGGAATATTGTGCACAGTACTAGTTTCCTTATTTAAGGAATGATGTAAATGCGTTGGAGGCAGTACAGAGTAGGTTTACTTGTCTAATATCTGGAATAGGTGACCTGTTATACGAGGAAATATTTGACAGGCTAGGCTTGCATCCTCTGGAATTTAAAAGAGTAAGAGGCGACATGAGTGAAAC
The DNA here is from genome assembly GCF_036365525.1 of Heterodontus francisci. NCBI lineage: Eukaryota > Metazoa > Chordata > Chondrichthyes > Heterodontiformes > Heterodontidae > Heterodontus > Heterodontus francisci. Next base: position 2,938,421 of record NW_027140909.1, on the reverse strand, counting down.
ATAAAATCCTGAGGGGCCTTGGCAGGGTTGTTGTGGAAAAGATGTTTCCCCTTGTGGGAGAATCTCGAACTAGTGGTCACTGTTTAAAAATAAGGGGGCGCCCATTTAAGACAGAGTTGAGGACAATTTCTTTCTCTCAGAGGGTCATGAGTCTTTGGAATTCTCTTCCTCAAAAGGCAGTTGAAGCAGAGTCTTTGATTTTTTTTAAGGCAGAGGTAAGTAGATTCTTGATAACCAAGGGGGTGGAAGGTTATCGGGAGTAGGTGGAAATGTGGAGTACTCAGTTCAACCATGAACTTATTGAATGGTGGAGTCGGCACTAGGGGTTGAGTCGCCTACCCCTGGTCCTAATGTGTATGTTCACGCTTACGTTCATATGCAACAGGGTATATCTAATACATCCTCTTTATTAATTTTAAAACACTCTTGTGTTACCTCCTCATTCACCATTGCCTGGGGTGCACCTTCTTCCTTGGTAAAGACAGACGCAAAGAATCCAGTTAATACCTCAACTATATCCGCTACCTCCATATGTAAATCCCCTTTCTGATCCCTCATCGGCCCCACTCTTCCTTTTACCACCCTTTTACTATTTCTCTTTCTATAGAAAACTTTGGGATTTATGTTAATGCTACCTGCCGATCTCTTTTCAAGGGTACAATTCTAAAGTGGCTGCAGCCAAGAGTGACCTGGGAGTATTTCTGATCAAATCGTTGGAGGTGGCATGGCAGGTTGAGAAAGTGGCCTTTTTAAATAGAGGCATCGAGTACAAAAGTAAGGAAGTTATTATGAACTTTTTTGAAACACTGTGTTCACCTCAACTGGCGTATTGTGTACAATTCTGGACGTGGCACTTCAGAAGAATATGAATGCTTTAGATTGGGTGTAGAAAGGATTTACAAGGAAGTTTCAAGGGATGAAAGACGTCAGTTCCATTGATAGGTTGGAGAAGCTGTGGTTGCTCTCGTTAGAACAGAGAAGGCTGCAAGGAAATTTGATAGAGGTGTTCAAAATCATGAGGGGTCTAGACATAGTAGACAGAGAGGAAGTGTTCCTCTTGGCAGAAAGGTCAATAACCAGAGGACACTGTTATAAGGTGGATGGGAAAAGAATCAACCGTGACATGAGGATATACTTATTTACATAGCGAGTGGTTAGGATCTGGAATGTTCTGCCTGCGAGTCTGATGGAGACAGATTCAATTGTGGCTTTCAATATGGAATTGGACAAGCACCTGAAGAGAAAATCGTTGCATGTCTATGTAGAAAGCGCAGAAGCATAGGACTAGTGATGTGCTCTTACAGATAACCAGCATGGACACAACGGGCTGAATGGCCTTCTTCTGTGGTGTAAACGTTCTATGATTGTATGCTGACTGCTGCAGCTTGTTGGTCACAAACTGTCTGCCCAATTTTTAAACTTGAAACTGTGAATGTGGTTTCAAGGTAATTACTTGCATACGAAGGGCTTTGAAAGGTGATCATGACAGACTATAGCAAACTGGCTGCAAAACAGGCAACAAAGTGTGGGTTAAAGGTCGTTATTCAGACTGACAAAAGTTGAGAAGTATTGTGTGACAATTCATGTCAACGGGTTAGCGCTGGGCAAATGCGTTCTATTGTTTGGTCCATTCCGAAGATTACGGCACACAACATTAAGAAGCGGCTGATCACGCAGCACAAAGCAAAAGTTGAGGGCCCGATCATACTCCAGCTGTAGTGCTGAAGATCAGTGCTCTAAAACTAGCGACAACTCTAGCCAAGCTGATCCACTACAGTTACAGCAGTTGCAGCACCAGGATTCAACTGATATGGTGTAAAGTTTCTCAGTTACACACTGCCGAGAAAAGTAGGGAAACACTGACTAGTTAGCACCCAATCAACCTACTGCCAATCAACAGCAAATCTTTCCTTGTGCTGGGTGTGACTCCCCTTTCAACATATCTCTCATAAATAAACAACAATCTTTTTTCTGTATTTTCTAGAGCTTTGTTGACATGTATTGCTATTTTATTGATTTTCATATATGTCCCCCTGAGTCCCATTGCTCCTCGACGCAATTTAGATTTTCATTGTCCAAGGAATATGGGTTCTCAGTCTTCCTACACAAATGTGTAAGTGTACATTTATCTGCATTAAAATTCATTTACAATTTCGTTAACGTAAAGTATTTTTCTCACAATCTGCCTTTGTATTAACTATTGCTCCACGTCGATGTCATTAGTGAATGTTACAATTGCACTTCCTTTTTCTGAGACGAAATCATTTATGTTAAATATGAACAACTGTACTCCAAACACCAGTTCTTGACACACAATACTTCTTGCCCAGTTCTAACTGCTGAAACAGTGCATGTTTCTCAGTTACTGTGACGGCGACTTGGGAAGTTATAAATAAATAATGGAACATTTTAAACATGATAGCTCTGGCACATTATAAACAGTAGTGATACAGGAAATCCAGCATAATCAGTTTTGAACAGAATCTGAGAACGACTGATGCCAGATCTGTGATTAATCAGATGCGTATTGAAATATAAATATTTGTATTATTGTGATTATTAACGTATTATGCTAATTATGATATAATATGCTCATTCAGATCACAGATATCCTCGACTAACATCCGGAGACTCCCCATGCTCAGGCAGACTGGAGATCCAGTACGGTGAAAACTGGGGAACAGTATGTGACCTTGACTGGGATTTGAAAGACGCCAATGTGGTCTGTAGTCAGCTTCAGTGTGGAGTCGCCGTGTCTGGGCCAAGATATGCCCATTTTGGAGAGGGCACTGGCCTCGTATGGACTGATATCTTTGAATGCACTGGAAACGAGACCAGTTTATTGGACTGCCGTCTTTTTCAAGGAACTCAGCAGGAGTGCAGCCACAGGAACGACGCCAGTGTGATCTGTTCCGGTGAGTACAGACTTACTGAAAAGCAGACAACTTCCTGCTTAATATTTGGAAAACTGAGAAAGGTGGCATTCCCATGTTTCTGACTGAAATGTTCACATATAAACTAGTCATTATAGTTTACTATCACTGCTATCGGTTTGGTGTCACGTGGGACAAAATACTCGCAATTACTGGTAAAGAAGATGGTTCGAAATCTTAACATTTATTCTGCAAGAAGCAGAATTTTCACAAGTTTGTTTACCACTGCACCGAATGTATATTTAGAATTGAATATTGGCTGCAACAGTTGGGAGTTGACTAAATGAATATGCATTGGCCTATTTAGATACTTTAATGTGAACACCAGGAATGATCTGACATTACAATAGCCTTCTGACCCTCCCTGACCACGTTATTATTCTTATCATACAGCACTGAAACAGGCCCTTTGGCCCACCGAGTCTCTGCCGACCAACAACCACCCATTTATACTAATTCAACATTACCTTCCATTCTCCGACCACCTACCTACAATTTACAATGGCCGACTTTCGACCTGCACGTCTTTCACTGTGGGAAGAAACCAGAGCACGCAGCAGAAGCCCACGCATTCACAGGGAGAACGTGCAAACTCTGTGCAGGCAATACCCACGACTGAACCCGGGTCACTGGAGCTGTGAGGCTAACCGCTTCTCCACTGTACCCACGTTAACACTTACTGAACGGCAGGATATAAAAGAACGGATGTACTCTTGCACTGCTCAGTGCAATCAGGCCAGAAGTGAAAGATTACCAAGTTATTTCATAGAATGTTTGCATTTTACCCGCTAAATATGATAGGATTAGACACATATCCACATGATCAGTACAGAGCTTTCAGCTTCTCTCGCCTGTTAGATCATACAATTAGATCATACCTGATATGTTCTTCAAGACTCATTACCTGGCTTTGAACCGGATTCCTTGATACACCGAGCTAACAAAAATCTATCAATATTAGTCTTGAAAAGTTAGATTGGATGTAACACCCACAGCTCTTTACTTTGGAAGTTGTTGGGGAATGTTCCAGATTTCCACTACTTTTATCGAAAAATGTGTTTCCTAATTGTTCTTTGAGGCCCAACTATCTTCTGGTGCGAGGTAAGTTACCTTTCCACCATCAAAATGTCAGATGTTGGGCTTTTTGCTGATGACTGCATGGTCTTTAGTTCCATTCATAATTCCTCGGATAAAGAAGCAGTTCGTGCCCACTTACATCAAGATCAGGACATTATTTAGACTTGGGCTGGAAGGTAGAAAGTAACACATTCACCACCTCCCTGTCAGGCACTGACTGTCTCCAACAAGAGAGAGAATAACACTTCCCCGAGCTATTATAATCAGTGAATTCACTGCCACCATCAAATCCTGCTGGGTGTCCACATTGACAAGAAACTACACAATAATGCAGTGGCGAGGAGAGCAGGTCAGATGATATCGGCATTCTGTAGCAAGTAGCTCACCTGCAGAATTCCCAAAGACTTTCCAGCAGCTGGAGGACATAGGCTGGGAATCTGAAAAGGCAAGTCTCTTCCAAATTTCAGGGAACCCAGCCACAGTTTGTGTAATCCTTCTTCATAATGAGGGGAGGCAGTGGCGTGGTGCTCATGTTACTGGACTAGCAATCCAGAGTCCCAGGCTAATTCTGGGGATGCTGGTTCAATTCCCACCATCGCAGGTAGTGGAATTTAAATTCAGTTAATAAATCTGGAATTGAAACCTCGTCTCAGTAATGGTGACCATGAAACCATTGTCGAATGTTATTTTAAAAAAATCTTGTTCAGTCACATCCTCAGGGGTGATGAAATCTGCCATTGTTACATGGTCTGGTCGACATGTGACCAGAGACCCACAGCAATGCTATTGATTCTTAACTGTCCTCTTACATAGCCTAACAAATCATCCAGTTGTGAAAGGTAACGAGGCATGAACAACGAATGCTGGCCTTGCCTGCGACACCCACATTTTAAGAATGAATACAAAACAGAAACATTTGCAGCCAAGGAATCATTCTAGCATCTCTGATGCTGCACACTCTTCCTGGTCAACATATCCTTCGCAACGCAGATTGCCGATAGCTTAACATTACACCAGATGGGGCCTGACCAGTTTTTTTTTTAGCTGTAGCATCATATCTAGCCCTTGTATCTCATTCCTCTAGATATAAAGCCCAGTATTCCATTGGCTGTTTTGATTTTCGTTCCTGTACTTGCCCATGACCCTGAAGTCTCTTTACCCTGTGTTGCGTCTGGATTTTCACCATTTAGAAAGTACTGTAATCTTTTTAAGTCCAATTTGGACACCTCACACTCACCAATATTGAAATAGTTTTACACAGTCACTGAATCCTTTGTTTGCAAAGTTATGCTTAAAATATACATGATTGCAAAATGGCTGATGGTTTCTTTCAATGGCAATATTGAGTATCAGAATTAGAACATTACAGCGCAGTACAGGCCCTTCGGCCCTCGATGTTGCGCCGACCTGTGAAACCATCTGACCTACACTATTCCATTTTCATCCATATGTCTATCCAATGACCACTTAAATCCCCTTAAAGTTCGCGAGTCTACTCCTGTTGCAGGCAGGGCGTTCCACGCCACTACTTCTCTCTGAGTAAAGAAACGACCTCTGACATCTGTCCTATATCTATCACCCCTCAACTTAAAGCTATGTCCCCTCGTGTTTGCCATCACCATCCGAGGAAAAAGACTCTCACTATCCACCCTATCTAACACTCTGATTATCTTATATGGCTCTATTAAGTCACCTCTCCTCCTCCTTCTCTCAAACGAAAACAACCTCAAGTCCCTTAGCCTTTCCTCGCAAGGCCTTCCCTCCATACCAGGCAACATCCTAGTAAATCTCCTCTGCACCTTTTCCAAAGCTTCCACATCCTTCCTATAATGCGGTGACCAGAACTGCACGCAATACTCAAGGTGCGGCAGCACCAGTGTTTTGTACAGCTGCATCATGACCTAGTGGCTCCGAAGCTCGATCCCCCTACTAATAAAAGCTAACACACCATATGCCTTCTGAACAGCCCTATTAACCTGGGTAGCAACTTTCAGGGATTGATGAACCTGGACACCAAGATCTCTCTGCTCATCTGCACTACCAAGAATCTTCCCATTAGCCCAGTACTCTGCATTCCTGTTACTCCTTCCAAAGTGAATCACCTCACACTTCTCCGCATTCAACTCCATTTGCCATCTCGCAGCCCAGCTCTGCAGCATATCTATGTCCCTCTGTAACCTACAACATCCTTCGGCACTATCCACAACTCCACCGACCTTCGTGTCATCCGCAAATTTACTAACCCACCCTTCTACACCCTCATCCAGGTCATTTATAAAAATGACAAACAGCAGTGGCCCCAAAACAGATCCTTGCGGTACACCACTAGTAACTAAACTCCAGGATGAAAATTTGCCATCAACCACCACCCTCTGTCTTCTTTCAGCTAGTCAATTTCTGATCCAAAGCTCTAAATCACCTTCAACCCCATACTTCCGTACTTTCTGCAATAGCCTACCGTGGGAACCTTATCAAACGCCTTACTGAAATCCATATACACCACTTCCACGGCTTTACCCTCATCCACCTGTTTGGTCACCTTCTCGAAAAACTCAATAAGGTTTGTGAGGCACAACCTACCCTTCACAAACCGTGCTGACTATCACAAATGAACTTATTCTTTTCAAGATGATAATAAATCCCATCTCTCATAACCTTTTCCAACAGTTTACCCACAATTGAGTATGTCAATTATATGTGGCTTTCTATCCAGTCATCTAAATCATTAATAAATATGGTGAATAGTTGAGGTTCCTGAGGGACGGCGCCATCACATCCTGCCAGTTAGATGATCTGCCTATTATCCCTGCTGTCGATCTCCTGCCACTAAACTAACGTCTTAAGTAGGTCAATAATTTTCCCTACATTCCATGAGCTTCAACTTTAGCCAACAAACAGTTACGAGGGATTTTGTTGAGTGCTTTCTGGAAGTTCATCTGAATAACATCCATTGAGGTTCCCCTGTCCTCTACTTTAGTTTCCTACCCAAAATATTTGATCAGGTTCATCAAGCATGATCTACCTTTTTCAAATCCACGATGGCTCTCTCTGATCAGCTGTAACTTTTCAAGGTGATCAGACACTCCATCTTTAAATGTAATGTACACTCTAGTAATTTCCTGACAACTGCTGTTCGGCCAACCAATCTATAATTCCCTCGGTTCACTCGCTAACCTTCTTCAAATAGCAGTGTGACAACTGCAATTTTCTAATTACTTTCCCAGCAGTTTGCTCTCTATCATTAACAAAGTGATGGAAGGTGTTGTTTACAGCGCTATCAAGCAGTACTTCCCAATAAACTGCTCACTGATGCACAGTTTGGATTTGTTCGGACCACTCAGCTTCAGACCTCACTCATCACACCCTTTGTACAAACATGGATGATTTAGCTGTATTCCAGATGAGAGTGACTGCCCTCAATGTCAGGGCAGCATTTGGCCGACTGCGGCAACAAAGAACCTTAATAAAAGTTGTGTCCATGTAAATACTGATGCAAAGTAATTATGTATAATTCCTGCCATTTCCTTATTTTCATTTATAATATCACAACTGTCATTGCAATGAGACCACATTACTTTTAATGACAATATATTTTTGAAGTTATTGTAAACGTTTTGTATCTCTTGCGATCTATGTTGTCATCCTTTGCTATTCTCTGTATCTCTGCCATTCATGAAGATCTGTGCATTTTTTTTTTGCATTTTTGCATGTTTTTGCTCTCTTTTATATTATGATGTTATTGTGTCGTGCACGCCAGTCCATAATAGATGAGGTTGAGTTTGAAATTGGACCATTCAATGCGGTGGTCATTGAGTTGAGCTTCTTTGATGGCAGGCTTGTGCCGTACATTGCATCAGGGAAGCTATGGAGATCGATAAACTCAAGACCTTCCCCCTAACCGTGGACTGTTCCTCGGTGAATATCAGGGTTTCCCTCCTCGAGAAACGCACAAGCACCTGCTGTGCAGCCAACATACCACGACCAGAACAGTAGCATGGATTGACTTGCCACAGTGCACAATAACTGACGAATCAGCAGCAAGAATAATGGCATATACTGACCTCTCATGGAATATAATTAACTGACCAATAACAGCCAGAACAAGAACATGTAATAACCTATCAGTAGTAAGATCCTGCCCACATTCCCGTTCTGCACTACATAAAAATGGACAGCTTCCACCAATTACAATTATTTCTCCAGACAATGGGCAGAGTACATGGCCCAAAACGTCATGGTCTGTCAGTATTTCTAACAACTGCTTTTTCAAGAAAGCAACTGCTGTTTTCAGAGCAAAGGCACGTGATGTAAAACCGTAAAATGGTCTGACTCAAATGTTGCAAATTTTAGTTTTCTATTTCCCTGCAGCACCTAGATATGCTACATTTACAACTGTGCTCTACCCCCTCACCCCGCCCCCCACCAGCCTGCCCTCACACATTTACTACTTTAAGGTTCCTGTAACAACCCTATTTATCCTTTATTCTGGGACCTTGATCCCAACCGGATTCAGGTGCTGCTCAATCCAACAGAATAGTTCTTTAATGTCCCAGTACAGGTGCCAGCGTCCCATGGAATGTAACACCTCTTTCCAACATCATAACCTTCAAGCACGTGTTCATCTCCCTAATCGTTTATTTTTCCTATGCCAATGTGCAAGCGGCTTGTGTAATAATCCAGAGATTATAATCCTTGAGATCTTCTTTTATATTTCAGCTCCTGGTACTCTCCGAAAAGAACCTCTTGCCTACTCTTTGCTGTGTTGTTTATCCCTACATGGTCCACAACGACTGGATATTTCCCCTCCATTCTTGCAATCTGATTTGAGATAACCCTCACTTCGCACAAGTTGGGAAAATACTGTGTGGGACTCTTAATGCTCTAATTATTGAATCACTTAAAAGTATCACATTATGCTCCACTCCTCCTCCCTTTGAACAGCTTCCTATTCGAAGGTATCACGGTCAACATTCTGGCTGTCCTTCTGACAGTCTTCATCCTTATCTTCACAAATAGACAGTACTTTGTTCCTGTTCACTTCTGTATATCCTCGTTCTCCATTCCATCTGGATTTCCATTACTGAGCACTATAAGCTGCAACAACCTCATTCTGATCCTGCAGCTCTCTACAAGGTGTGACTGAAATCTGCAGCAAACTGTCAAATACTCTTCTTGCTGCCATATGTGTTGGCGTTTCTCCAATTCCCACAACAGCTCTATGATCCTGAGCCAGAGAGTTTCCAGGTGGAGATATCTAATACAGACAAGTTCCCTCGGGACAGTTCCATTATCTACACATTCCAATAACGAGAAAAAAAACTGCTCTGCCAGAACTTAGTCTGTCTTTATTTTAGAGGTCAAATTATTTGTAGATGCATTTTAGCTTTAACACTATTTTACTGGTTAGCTAACGCCAAAACACTAAGCACTCAACAATTAACTTAATACTTATTTACAACTTACCCACGTCCTCTCACACTCTGACCTGACAATTGCTTCACTGACTGAGTTTGTCCCTCTATTTGCCTGGTGTCTGCCTCTCAGCCCCTTCCAATAGGCTCTGCAGCTGCTGGCTGTGTTGCTGCTTTAAATCGGTGACTCTAGTCACTGACTAAAGTTTAACAGACTAAACAGAACACCTCCATCCGAACGCTCCCCCTCTACTCCCTAGAAGGACGAGGACAGCAGATGCATGGGAACATCGTCTGCATGTTCTCCTCCGAAGCCCACACCAACCTGATTTGGACTTGATAACCGGTCCTTCACTGTCGCTGGGTCAAATCCTGGAACTCCCTTCCAAACAGCACTGTGAGTGCACTGAAAGCGCGTGCACTACAGTGGTACAAGAAGGCGGCTCACCACCATCTTTGCAAGGGCAGTTCGGGATTGGTAATAAATGCTGTCCTCACCCGAAATTCCCACCCCATGTGAAAGAAAAAAAACCTGCTTTTCCCCCTCCGCACCGAATTCTTACTCTTGTCCCACTATGTTCATAATGCATTCAGTTAACATTGCAATCTGTAGTTACACTCTGCCTTACTAGAACTCTGAAAATAGAAACATAGAAAATAGGAGAAGGAGTAGGCCAGACGGCCCTTTCCAGCCCGCTCCGCCATTCAAAAAAACTCACGGCCTATCATCTAATTCAGTACTCTGTTCCCATTTTTTCCCCATATCGCTTGATTCCTTTCGCATTAAGAAAGATATCTATCTCCTTCTTGAATATATTTAGTGATCTGGCCTCCACTGCCTTGTGTGGTAGAGAAATCCGTAGGTTCACCGCCTTCTGAGTGAAGACATTTCTCCTCATCTTGGTTCCAAATAGCATACACCGTATATTGAGACTGTGACCCGTGCTTTTGGACTCTCCAGCCATCGGGAACATCCTCCCTCCATCTAGCCTGTCTAGTACTGTTCGAGTTTTGTAGGTTTCTCTGAGATCCTCTTTCATTCTTCTAAACTCTAGTGAATATAGTCCGAGTCGACTCGATCTCTCCTCATACGTGAATCCCGCCATCCCTGGAATTAGCCTCGTAAATCTTCTTTGCACACTCTTCATGACAAGGGCATCCTTCCTCAGATAAGGAGACCAAAACTGCACACAATACTCCAGGTGTGGTCTCACCAAAGCCCTGTATAGGTGTAGTAACACCTTGCTGCTTTACTCAAATCCTCTTGCAATGACGTCCAGTATTCTATGCCTTTTGAGGCACATTCAAGATGCAACAGTTTATCCAGTTTCCAGCTGATAGCAATTACCCCAGTTCGAACAATCACAGCTGATTGACTGCTTACTGCTAACCTGACTTGCATTGTTAACTGCTAACAATAAACTGCCTTGCAGTTTGGTTTTTAATTCCAAGCTAATTGCTAAATGTTAAGGCTAGATTACTGTCTTAGCCACTAATTACCATATTCCAAACTTCCCACTCTGCTTACAACACATGCAGCGAAAGGTACAGTCTATGCTTGCACACTTTGCCTTAACTCTACCTTACTGCATTGCAGAAGAACAGTCCCCATGCAGGCAATTGCAGTTCAAGAGGACTGTCCTGACACCGGTTTCAAGGGCAAATAGAGTTGAGCAATAACTGCCACCTCTGCCAGAGATGTCCACATCCGTCATAAAGAAAAGCATCTCCGGAATGGGCTTGTTTTGTATTTGTTCTCCAGATCTTCTATAGCTCATCTATCAATCCCCTTAACCATTTTAAACAAATCAAATAGATAAGGTGCAATCCTTCTGAACTAAATCTACTACAAACAAAGTTTATGCAACTTGTCTTCATAATGTAACGCTTTAAGCAAGGTTGCCATTCTAGTGACACTGTCCTGAACAACCTCCAAAGCCAATGATTTTGTGAAGTGCCGTGCCCAAAAGTGACAACTGATGCAACAGAAACATCACATCCTTCATCGTTTACATTCCAAAATCCAAGAGATAAAGACCAACAATCGTTTAGCGTTTGCAAGAAGAGCTGTTAACTTTTGACTGTTCAGCCAACTTCTTAAAGAGGTCCTGTCGTAATTATTGTGATGAAAGGGCACAGACCTGAAACACAATTCTCTTGCTCTCTCCACAGATGGTGCTAGCCCTGCTCAGTATTTCCAGCATTTTCTGTTATATTTCAGATTTCCAACATCCGCAGTATTTTGCTTTTGTGTTGCTGTGGTAATTCTAATTGTTTTTTGATTGATAATTTGTGTAAATTCTGGATAGATAATCGTGTACATAAGATTCAACTTTCATACCCATTTTCTATTTTGCTGTTTCTATGCAGAGGATGATTTATAAATTATTTGGATTTGTATTTGTTTCCAATGCAGGGAAACATGGACCTCGATTGATTGATGGGACGAACAGATGCTCTGGCCGGGTGGAGGTGCTACATGGAGACCAGTGGGGGACGGTGTGTGACGTTTACTTTGATCTGGAAGACGCCAACGTAGTCTGTGAGCACATTCAGTGTGGGACAGTTACCTCAATCCCGGGAGGAGCTCATTTTGGGAAGGGAGCCGGTCCAGTGTGGAAGGAAAGTTACGGGTGTCAGGGGAATGAGACGCGATTGTGGGATTGTCCTGTTTCATCCTGGGAACAGTTTAGCTGCTCACATGAAAATGACGCCAGTGTCATCTGTACGGGTGAGTCATCTCAGTCAATTGAACTGAAATACCTCAACTGTTCTGCTGTCAAGCATCATTGACTATTTCCACAGGTCTCTGATTCACTCGTTTTGCTGATCCCATGCTTCCGTTGACACTAAGATTCCGAGATGTGTTTGTGAGTTTAAGTGTCTAAATTAAATTACAAATGAATCAAAGAGCTTCTCTCCAGTAAACATTGAATACATACAATGTCTAGTGATTAGTACTTATCGCTCATATAATATCTCTTTTGTGGTAAATGTTTTAAATGTAAGTACTTACTGTTTTACTTACTGTTTTCCTTGTCTTTGAGTTTCTTTTGGCGCCGGAGGAACCGGAAGCTGGTCGGCAGCGAGGACTCCTGGGTAGGTACTTTCCTTAAAGGTGCGGAGCTCCTATCAGACCGTGTTAGGGAATTGGAGCTGGAGCTGGATGAACTGAGGATCATTCGGGAAGCTGAGGGGTTGATAGATAGAAGCTACACGGAGGTCGTTACTCCACAAATCAAAGGCAGCTGGGTAACAGTTAGAGGTAGGAAGAGGTCAGTGCAGGGATCTCCTGTGGTCGTTCCCCTCAACAACAAGTATACAGTTTTAGATACTGTTGGGGGGGACGGCCTATCGGGGGCAGGCTGCAGTGACCGGGCCTCTGGCACGGGGTCCTGCACTGTGGCTCAGAAGGGAAGGAGGGAGAATGGGAGAGCACTAGTCATCGGGGACTCGATGGTGAGGAGTACGGACAGGCGGTTCTGTGGGCGCAGGCGAGACGCACGGATGGTTTGTTGCCTCCCTGGTGCCAGGGTCCGTGATGTTTGTGATCGCGTCTTCAGGATCCTTAAAGGGGAGGGGGAGCAGCCAGAGGTCGTGGTGCACATTGGCACCAACGACGTAGGAAGGAAGGGTGGCACAGATGTTAGAAGTGAGTTTAGGGAGTTAGGCTGGAAGCTGAAAGCTCGGACGGACAGAGTTGTTATCTCTGGTTTGTTGCCGGCGCCACGTGATAGTGAGGCTAGGAATAGGGAGAGAGCACAGCTGAACACGTGGCTGCAGGAATGGTGTAGGAGGGAGGGCTTCCAGTTCTTGGATAATTGGACTGCATTCTGGGGAAGATGGGACCTGTTCAAACAGGACGGGCTGCATCTGAACCAGAGGGGCACCAATATCCTGGGAGGGAGGTTTGCTAGTACTGTTCGGGAGGGTTTAAACTAGTTTGGGAGGGGGATGGGAACCGGACTTGTAATCCAGGGACCAGTGGGTCCACTCAGAAAGACAAAGAGTGTAGTGAGGTATTGGGGAAGGTAGCACTGTCACAGAGGACAGATGGGCACGGAGAAGGGTTAAAGTGCGTATACTTCAACGCAAGAAGCATCAGGAATAAGGTGAGTGAATTGAAGGCGTGGATGGGCACTTGGGACTACGATGTTGTGGCCATCACTGAAACGTGGATAGGTGAGGGGGAGGAATGGTTTTTGGAGGTACCTGGTTATAGATGTTTTCATAAGATTAGGAATGGTGGTAAAAGAGGTGGGGGGGTGGCATTGTTAGTTAGAAATAGTGTAACAACTGCTGAAAGAATTTTCGAGGAGGATCTGCCGACTGAGGCACTGTGGGTTGAGGTCAGGAACAGGAAAGGAGCAGTCACCTTGATGGGAGTTTTCTATAGGCCCCCCAATAGCAGCAGGGAGGTGGAAGAGCAGATTGGGAAACAGATTTTGGAAAGGAGCAGAAGTCACAGGGTAGTAATTATGGGGGATTTCAACTTCCCAAATATTGATTGGCAACTCTTTAGATCGAATAGTTTGGATGGGGTAGTGTTTGTGCAGTATGTCCAGGAAGCTTTTCTGACTCAGTATGTAGACTGCCCGACCAGAGGGGAGGCAATATTGGATTTGGTACTAGGTAATGAACCAGGGCAAGTGATAGAGCTGTTGGTGGGCGAGCACTTTGGAGATAGTGATCACAATTCTGTAGCATTCACTGTGGTAATGGAGAGGGATAGGTATGTGCAACAGGGCAAGGTTTACAATTGGGGGAAGGGTAGATATGATGCTGTCAGGCAGGAACTGAGGAGCATAAGTTGGGAGCATATGCTGGCAGGGAAGGGCACGGTCGAAATGTGGAACTTTTTCAAGGAGCAGATAGTAGGGGCCATTGATAAGCATGTCCCTGTCAGACAGGGAAGGGATGGTCATGTGAGGGAACCGTGGTTGACAAGAGAGGTTGAGAGTCTTGTTAGGAAGAAGAAGGATGCGTATATAAAGTTGAGGAAAAAGGGCACAGGCATAGCTCTGGAGGGATACAAGATGGCCAGGAAGGATCTGAAGAAAGGGATTAGGAGAGCTAAGAGAGGGCATGAAAAATGCTTGGCGGGTAGGATAAAAGAAAACCCCAAGGCCTTTTACGCGTATGTCAGAAATATGAGGATGACTAGGGGGACCATAGGTCCGGTCAAGGACAATAGCGGGAGACTGTGTGTTGAGCCGGAAGAGATAAGTGAGGTTTTGAATGAGTACTTCTCTTCGGTATTTACGAATGAGAAGGGGTGTATTACTGAAGAGGACGGTGTGAAACAGACTGGTAAGCTCGAGGAAGTGCTCGTTAGGAGGGAAGATGTGTTGGGGTTTTTGAATAACTTGAAGATAGACAAGTCTCCCGGGCCTGACGGGGTATATCCAAGGATGTTATGGGAAGCAAGGGATGAAATTGCAGAGCCGCTGGCAATGATCTTTTCATCTTCTCTGCTGACGGGGGTGGTACCAGGTGATTGGAGGGTGGCAAATGTTGTGCCCCTGTTCAAGAAAGGGAATAGGAACAATCCTGGGAATTACAGGCCAGTTAGTCTTACTTCGGTGGTAGGCAAGTTGATGGAAAAGGTGCTGAGGGATAGGATTTCTGAGCATCTGGAAAGACACTGCTTGATTCGGGACAGTCAGCACGGTTTTGTGAGGGGTAGGTCTTGCCTCACAAGCCTGATTGAATTCTTTGAGCAGGTGACCAAGCAAGTGGATGAGGGTAAACCAGTGGATGTGGTGTACATGGATTTTAGTAAGGCATTTGATAAGGTCCCCCATGGTAGACTTATGGAGAAAGTCAGGAGGCATGGGATAGTGGGGAATGTGGCCAGTTGGATTAAGAATTGGCTAACTGATAGAAGGCAGAGAGTGGTCTTAGATGGTAAATACTCAGCCTGGAGCCCAGTTACCAGTGGCGTGCCGCAGGGATCAGTTCTGGGTCCTCTCCTGTTTGTGATTTTTATTAACGACTTGGATGAGGAAGTCGAAGGGTGGGTCGGTAAATTTGCAGATGATACAAAGGTTGGTGGAGTTGTGGATACCGAGGAGGGCTATTGTCGTCTGCAAAGGGACTTGGATAGGTTGCAGTGCTGGGCTGAAAAGTGGCAGATGGAGTTTAACCCTGAAAAGTGTGAGGTCGTCCATTTTGGAAGGACAAACATGAATGCAAAATACTGGGTTAACGGTAGGGTTCTTGGGCATGTGGAGGAGCAGAGAGACCTTGGGGTCTATGTGCATAGATCATTGAAAGTTGCAACTCAAGTGGATAGGGCTGTGAAGAAGGCATATGGGGTGTTAGCGTTCATTAGCAGAGGGATTGAATTTAAGAGCCGTGAGGTGATGATGCAGCTGTACAGGACCTTGGTAAGGCCTCATTTGGAGTACTGTGTGCAGTTCTGGTCGCCTCATTTTAGGAAGGATGTGGAAGCCTTGGAGAGGGTGCAGAGGAGATTTACCAGGATGTTGCCTGGAATGGAGAATAAGTCTTACGAGGAAAGGCTGAACATTCTAGGCCTCTTCTCATTAGAAAGGAGAAGGATGAGGGGTGACATGATAGAGGTTTATAAGATGATCAGGGGAATAGATAGGGTAGACAGTCAGAAACTTTTTCCCCGGGTGGAGCAAAGCGTTACAAGGGGTCATAAATTTAAGGTGAAGGGTGGGAGATATAAGGGGGATGTCAGGGGAAGGTTCTTTACCCAGAGAGTGGTCGAGGCATGGAATGCCTTGCCCGGGGAAGTTGTTGAGTCAGAAACTTTAGGGACTTTCAAAAGGCTTTTGGATAGGTATATGGATAAAGGAGAATGATGGGGTATAGATTAAATTGTCCTTGACAGAGGACAAAGGATCGGCACAACATTGTGGGCCGAAGGGCCTGTTCTGTGCTGTATGTTCTATGTTCTATGTTCTATGGTAAATCTAGGGCATTATTCAAGGGTATTGGAATCAGCAATTTGCTCCCAGGACCACTGCCATAGAATGGAAATGTTGCTCGAGCATTGAAACTGTGATCAATATTGGCCGTTCAAATATGAATTATCATGGAAGTCTCTGCAAAGATCAGTTGTATAATAAAAAAAACTGTGAACTTGTTTCCAGCTAAATAGCAGGAGATACATTTTAATTTCCATTGCATCAAGGGCAATAAAATGATAGTGAGTGAAGTAACTCGTTATTTCACCAATATGCCATGTATTTGATTATTTCACAAACTTGATGTAAATTACAATTCTCCCAGTTAACCCTCAACCAGCGCCCTGTTATAACAGATTATCTGCTCACTTATCTGATCGCTGTACGTGAGACATTGTTCAACGCGAATTGCACCCACGTATCACAATTTAAAATATAGCTAATAAAAACAGTAAGTGCTGAAAATACTCAGAAGTTCTGGCTGCATCTCTGGTGAAAGAAACAGAATCAACCTTGCAGTTTGCAGATCTTTCATCATAACTTAGAGACTTTTTTAGAGACAGTTTTTAAAGAAAGGGGAAAGCAAGGAAAGAGCGAAAGGAACAATCTGTGATATGGTGGAAGACAGGAGAGATTAACTGGTAAATGGGACAATGCAAGGCAGAAAGAGATAGGAATGGGCCAAGTAAAAAACAAATTTCCAAAGGAGCAGCAAACTGGAAGGCAAAATATCGCCCAAAAAAGGAAAGAAGGGGAGGGAATCTGATCTGATATTGATGAACACAGTGTTCATTCCAAAAGCCTGTTCACCTTTATTGGAACTGTGTCGGAGAAAAAGGAGGGAGAGGTCAGAGTGGGAGCGGTAGAAAGAATGAAAATGACAGGCAACTGGAAGCTGAAGGTAAAGCTTGCAGTTTGAACAAAGGTGTTGTGCAAAGTAAGCACTCAATTATGTTTGGTGTCCCAATGTAAAGGAGACGGTATCATGATCAGTCAATACAGTGAATGCAGTATACTAAAGAGAAAGCACGAGAAGAAAATCGCTGTTTCACTTGGAAGCAGTATTTGGGAGCTTGGATGGTGAGAAAGGTGCAGGTAACAGGGCAGTGGTTGCGCCTCCTGCGCATGACTGGGAATGTCCTGGGGGAATGGGTGTTGACAATGAGTTAAGAGAGCATCAGGGTGCCACAGAGCGAATGGTCCCTTCAGAATGTTAAATGTGGAGGTAAGGGGAAGATGTGCATTGTAGTGGCATAACATTAAAGGTGATGGAAATGGTGGAAGATGATCTGTTGAATATGGAAGCTGATGGAGAGGAACATGAGGAGAATCAGAATGCTATCATTGTTCTGGGAGGGGGAAATGGTGAAAGCAGAAGTATGGGGAATGGATTGGGCGTGCTTGAGGGCCCTGTCAACCATGGTGGGTGGATGAGGAGGTGAGGAGAGTCCTCGGTTGAGGAAAAAGGAAGACATATCTGGAACCACTGGTATGGAAGTTTGCATCACCAGACAGATACAATGCAGATGGAGTATTTGAAAAAATGTGATAGAGTCATTCGAAGAATTGGGGTGTGAGGAAGCATAGACAAGGTAACTGTGAGAGTCACTGGGTTTATTCTTTATATTAGTTAATAAACTATCCCCAGAATCAGAGACAGAGATGTTGAGGAAGAGAACGGAAGAGTTGAAGATGGACGATGTGAAGATAAGGAGGATACATTGGAAGAAAGGTTGATGATATTTTCAAGTACAGGGCGAGAGCTGGAAATATCAGGACATGTTGTCAGGAGGACGACCTCCAGTCCCTCGGGTATCACCCCCAGTTAATTTTACCATCTGTCCCCAGTTCAGAAACCATAAGCTACTCGGAACATCTCGAAAATGTATTTACTGAGAAAAGGTAATTAGAATTAGAATTAGAACATGACAGCGCAGTACAGGCCCTTCGGCCCTCGATGTTGCGACGACCTGTGAAACCATCTGACCTACACTATTCCATTTTCATCCATATGTCTATCCAATGACCACTTAAATCCCCTTAAAGTTGGCGAGTCTACTACTGTTGCAGGCAGGGCGTTCCACGCCCCTACTACTCTCTGAGTAAAGAAACTATCTCTGACATCTGTCCTATATCTATCACCCCTCAACTTAAAGCTATGTCCCCTCGTGTTTGCCATCACCATCCGAGGAAAAAGACTCTCACTATTCACCCTATCCAACCCTCTGATTATCTTATATGTCTCTATTAAGTCACCTCTCCTCCTCCTTCTCTCCAACGAAAACAACCTCAGGTCCCTCAGCCTTTCCTCGTAAGACCTTCCCTCCATACCAGGCAACATCCTAGTAAATCTCCTCTGCACCCTTTCCATAGCTTCCACATCCTTCCTATAATGCGGTGACCAGAACTGCACGCAATACTCCAGGTGCGGTCTCACCAGAGTTTTGTACAGCTGCAGCATGACCTCGTGGCTCCGAAACTCGATCCCCCTACTAATAAAAGCTTACACACCATATGCCTTCTTAACAGCCCTATTAACCTGGGTGGCAACCTTCAGGGATTTATGCACCTGGACACCAAGATCACTCTGTTCATCTACACTACCAAGAATCTTCCCATTAGCCCAGTACTCTGCATTCCTGTTACTCCTTCCAAAGTGAATCACCTCGCACTTTTGCGCATTAAACTCCATTTGCCATCTCTCAGCCCAGCTCTGCAGCCTGTCTATGTCCCTCTGTACCCTACAACATCCTTCGGCACTATCCACAACTCCACCGACCTTAGCGTCATCCGCAAATTTACTAACCCACCCTTCAACACCCTCTTCCAGGTCATTTATAAAAATTACAAACAGCAGTGGCCCCAAAACAGATCCTTGCGGTACACCACTAGTAACTAAACTCCAGGATGAACATTTGCCCTCTGTCTTCTTTCAGCTAGCCAATTTCTGATCCAAAGCTCTAAATTACCTTCAACCCCATACTTCCGTATTTTCTGCAATAGCCTACCATGGGGAACCTTATCAAACGCCTTACTGAAATCCATATACACCACATCCACTGCTTTACCCTACATCCACCTGTTTGGTCACCTTCTCGAAAAACTCAATAAGGTTTGTGAGGCACGACCTACCCTTCACAAAACCGTGCTGACTATCGCTAATGAACTTATTCTTTTCAAGATGATTATAAATCCTGTCTCTTATAACCTTTTCCAACATTTTACCCACAACCGATTTAAGGTTCACAGGTCTATAATTACCAGGGCTGTCTCTACTCCCCTTCTTGAACAAGGGGGACAACATTTGCTATCTTCCAGTCTTCCGTCACTATTCCTGTCGACAATGACGACATAAAGATCAAGGACAAAGGCTCTGCAATCTCCTCCCTAGCTTCCCAGAGAGTCCTAGGATATATCCCATCTGGCCCAGGGGACTTATCTATTGTCACACTTTCCAAAATTGCTAACACCTCCTCCTTGTGAACCTCAATCCCATCTAGCCTCGTAGCCTGAATCTCAGTATTCTCCTCGACAACATTTTCTTTCTCTACTGTAAATACCGACGCAAAATATTTATTTAACACTTCCCCTACCTCCTCTGATTCCACACACAACTTCCCACTACTATCCTTGATTGGCCCTAATCTAACTCTACTCATTCTTTTATTCCTGATATACCTATAGAAAGCCTTCGGGTTTTCCCTGATCCTGTCCGCCAATGACTTCTCGTGTCCTCTCCTTGCTCTTCTTAGCTCTCCCTTTAGATCCTTCCTGGCTAGCTTGGAACTCTCAAGCGCCGTAACTGAGCCTTCACGTCTCATCCTCATGGTGAAGAAGATCTTTCAACAAGCTTTCTGAACAATGATGACAGAAATAGTATCCATTTATATTAATGACTTTTCGGGTGGCAGTAAATTCTGAGATATTTTGCTTCAGTTTCACCATTCTCAATGTCTTTCATGTTGTAGATGAAAATTGGTCACTAAGACTGACTAACCGGGGAAGCTGGTGTGATGGGCGAGTGGAGATTTACTACAATAGCAGCTGGGGGAGATTGCAGGATAGACACTGGACCCTGAATGATGCCAACGTAATCTGTACACAGCTGGGTTGTGGTGAAGCGACAGCCACTTATAAAAATTCAAAGGACGTAGAGAGTGAAGGACCCGTCTGGGTGAATGATATCCAGTGTGAAGGAAACGAATTGCAGCTCCAGAACTGCAGCTTATTCACATTGAATTCGTCTCTCACTGACTGTATGGATGTTGGGGTCCTGTGTTCAGGTAAACATATTCTTCACTGCTTTTACAAAAACAAAGAAGAGAAATGTCTAATCTGCTGAGAAAAGTGATAATACAGGTTACTTGTTCCTGGGTGTCTCAAACCAGTCTTTTCACTCGAGGAGAGTGGGTGAGGATGGTGGGCGGTCGGGGAGATGGGGCTGGATGGGGGTGGTGTGCAGAGAGATAGGACACGGACACAGTTAAATAACAAGAACGTTTTTATTACAGAAATTTCAATTAACACATACATCACAAGGGGTTTAACAGGAATGTAAACGGACAGACAACTGACACAGAGCCAAACAAAGAGATGTTCGAGTTGGTGACTAAATTCTTAGTCTGATGGTTGGATTTGAAGAGCCGGAGACACGGAAATATTTCTGCTGGAAATTCAGATCTGGGGGTTAGATGGTTAAAGACAAAACTGAAAGTTGTGGGCAATTGAAGTGGGTGAAGAACAAGAAGTGGGATTCAGAGAAAAGCAGAGTTCCTGAAATGATTCCGGCTGGAGACGGTTATACTGATGCAGGGACAGAGCATGAAGGTGTCTGAACATGAAGATCATAATTGGAAACTCGAGGTATGTATGACAGGGAAACAATGAGATCGTCGGCTGCCATGGCGTTCCTGAGAGAGGCTTCATGTAGGGCAGGCAACAAAACTTTGGATGAGCTGATGTATCTGGAGGATGCAAGATGGGTAATCGCCCAGGAGAACATTGAAATATTCGGTTCTGCAGGCAACAAAGCATGGGTGAGCATTTCAGCAGCAGATGGGCTGAGGCAGGAAGGGAGGTGAATGATGATAGAGATGAAGGATAACGGCCTTATGATAAAGAGAATACGGAATTGGAATCTCATCTCTGGTATCAAATCCGGCGTCGAGCTTGCAATCAGTTCTACTGTACAGTATATAAGTGGAGGTAGCTGTGTGGGAGTTGTTCTGGTGTAGGTTTCATTATGTTGTGTATAAAAGTAGACAGATGTTTTGGACTATACACTTTAAAGTTTCATTGTGTAGCATGTCAATGCAGGCGTGTGTTCTGGGGATGTTGCATTATGCAGAGTGTATGTGTGGGCGGATGTTTTCGGGTTGTTCCAATGAACATTTATTTCCATACGACAGAGTGGAACTTACAACATATGAGATAGTTAATGATTCAGATTAGATACCGATTGGTTACAGTAAATAATTTCTTCGGGAACAGCGGAAATCAATACATTCCAGCGTTTCACGTCAGAAGTTTACAGTGCTGAATGGTTATTACACACTCAGTCACTGGACAGAGTAGAGTATGTCATCTTGTTCTTCAGTTAGGTAGATGTTAAGCTCCACCCAACATTTATGCCCACCTTCAGAAGCCATGTGTCTTCTCTTTGTCTTCTACTTCTGTATCTGATGGGTCACATCGCTGATGTTTATTCTCCAAAGTGCCTGACGCAATTAGTCCAATCATTTTTGTCCAGTCCAGATTAAATACTGGTTTCTGTCCATCCAGGAGGTCTACACATCTGGAGTTCAATTGCCCATAGGCGCTTCCTGATTGTGTCCAACATTTTGCAGAGAGATCCTGTTTTCTGCCCTCTTTGGTCCGGTCCAACAGTCATATATTGATAGAATTAGTCGTTTAGTTCATTGATTTTTTACAGACAATAGCAATTGCTAATGTGCCTCACATGTTTCGTTTGCTCATTTAACATAATTGCAGCAGTCTGTCTGGACAGACAGGTCTGCATATTCTCTGTTCAGACATGCGGTTTATGTCTCTAAAATTGCTCAAATATATTCCTTGTCAAAGACAGAGTCCCATCCTTACAAAGGTAAGTGATTCTCTTATGCTATTAATATTAAATTGATTTATGATAATGTAATAATCAACACAACCCTAGAACGTAGTTCTACACGAAGATACTGCATATTGCAAGGCTGATGTTTAAGGGTAGTACTTGTGGACCTTACATTCTCCAATATGAAATGAAGTAGTAAAGTAATAATGAAGTAATAAATAGCGTGGATTAAACTGCTGGTCTTGACAGTGACACCAACATTCCCTGAAATAATTAAAAAACAGAAAGGCACGGTGACATGTGGGGAACTATCTGGTAATATAATCCTGAATGGATCAATCACAAAAAGCATCATCGGGTCATCCTCATCTTCACTAAAACCTCCCGTTTGACAAAGATTATCCAGGAAGGCAAGGAAAACGCACAGCAAATATTCTCCATCATAAATCTTCCTCCTGAACCACTCCCCTGCCTCATCCACCCTGAACTCCATAAATAATTGAGAGGAGCTCATAGACTTTTTGTCACGAAGTTCAAAAACATCTGTTCAGTCACCTCCACTACTTCCCTTTCTTGCCCAACCCATCAGGCCTAACTTCCTATCAGTTCCCACCCCCATCCCATACGATCACCCTGAATTCACATTTCTTGTTTCTCTCCTAGAATCCTTCATTCTCTCTCTGAACCTGTGCTGTTGATGGTATCCACATTTTGCTGTCTACACCTTATTTCTATTAAACTACTGAACACAAACATTCCCTTCCTGGGTTCCATGTTAGCTGGCAATATTAACGATTCTCTTTATCTCCCTCTCTCTCTACATGTTCAGCCTCCTCTCCTTCAAATCAGCAGTCATCACACCTCTCCTCAGAAAGGAACCATTGACCACCTGTCCATGCAGGTTACTGCCCCAGCTCCAACTTTTCGTACCTCGCCAAAGTCCTTCAATGTGTCGTCGCCTCCCAAATCCATGCTCATCTCATATGAAGCTGCATGTTTCAATTCCGCAAATCAATTTTCTATCCACACCACAGGACGAAAACAAACGACATCCGAAGTGATTGTGACAAACATAAACGATTCCACCTCCTCTTTCTTGACTTGTCTCAAATTTTTATATGATTGATCATGAAATACTTCTCCAATTCCTCCGCATTAACACACGGCTGGGTGGGACTGCACTCAGCTTGTTCCAGTATTATCTATACAGTCATGGTCAGAAAGTGGCCTGCAATGGCTTCTCTTCCCGCTCCTGCAAAGTCAGCTATAGTGTCACCAAAGGATCTATCCTTTGACACTTCATTACTCATTTACATGCTGCCTTTCAGTGATATCCGCAAACACAGCCTCAGTTTCCACATGTATCTCACTGTATCCAACTCTACTTCGCATTCAACACTCTTGAGCCCTCCAATGCCTGCACACTGTCAGAATTCCAGGCTGACATTCAGTACTGCATCAGCAGAAAATTCCTCCAACTCAGTATTGAAAAGATAGAAACCATCAGTCCCCATCGCATGTTTCCTTGTCTCCAACTCCATTTCTCGCCATGCCAACTGTCTGTCACTCAGCCAGACAGCCTGTAATCTTGGTGTTATATTTGACCCCAGGGTGATCCTCCTATCAAATCTCCATATCCTCATTAACACTGTCTATTTTCCCCTCCATGACATCACCCGCATTTGCCCTTATCTCGTCTTGTCGATAGCATTGTTCCCTCCAGACTCGATGATTCTAATGCAATCCTGGCTGGCTTCACGAGTTTCAACCTCTGCAAGCTCCGCTGTCTCGACCATTTGCCACTCAGGCATCTGCCCTCTGCTCACTGACCTACCTTTCCCAGCAATGAGCGGTTTTAAAATTCTCATCCTTGTTTTCAAATCCCTTCCTGGCCTCACAGCTCCTGTCTTTGCAATCGGCTCCAGATTGACAGCTCCCAGTTCTGGCTTCTTGAGCATTCCTGGTTTTAATTGTGCACCATTGGCGGCCGTGCCTTTATTTGCAAAGGTCACACGCTCTAGAATTACTTCCTTAAATCTCTCTGCCTGTCAACCAGTCTTTCCTGCTTTAAGACGTTCCATAAAAACTAACTCTTTGACTTAGCTTTTGGACATCTGACCTAATATATTTTTCGGTGCTCTGTGTTAAAATTTCTTTGATATCACTCCTGTATCGCCCCTTGGGATGTTTCATTACGTTAATGGCGCTAGATAAATGCAAGTCACCTGTAATTGAAGATGAGGGAAATAGGAGATGGCAGTAAATGTCTGACCAAGATAACAAATAAGGGTAACATACATGGATAAAGAACAGATACAGTTATATAACATGAGTATAAATTGACTGTTAATCGTGTGAGTGATTGCCTGTTTAACACCGTACACAGCGTTCAAAACATAAGAGGGGAACTGGAGACCAGAACTTGTCAAAGCCAGATGTAATAGCATATCTGAAACATTGCTGTTCCTTACATTCTATGTAAGAAGTAAGTGCAAACAGATATTCTGTTGTATAGTTTTATTTACCTGTCAACAGGTGCATTAAACGTTCTTTTTTTGAGCTGGTGATGGTAAAATCAGTTGTATTGAGTGATGATGTGAATGTCTATTGAAAGTATAATCCTCATGTACTGTTATCCAACAGACCACGTGCAGTTAAGGCTGTCTGACGGTGGAAACCCATGTAATGGCCGAGTGGAGATTTATTACAATGGGACTTGGGGCTCAGTTTGTGATGATTCCTGGGATCTGGCGGACGCTGACGTGGTTTGCAAACAGCTGGGTTGTGGAAAGGCATTGGACCTGGCACTTCCTGCATCTTGTGGACCAGGTTCAGGGCCAGTTTGGTTGGATGAACTGAATTGTTCCGGTAACGAATCATTTCTCTGGGAATGTCCCTCAGCATCGTGGGGTAACCACGACTGTTCTCATAAAGAAGATGTGAGGATCATATGTTCAGGTAAAGGTGCTTCCATGTGCCCATTTTCCGTAGTGTTGTGCACGTGGTTTCACAGGGAAGATATGACTTCGAATTACATACAATGGACAGCACGGAATCTGGCCATTCGGACTAACTGGTCAATGTGGTGTTTACGTTGCCCACGAGTATGGCCCCACCTCACTGCACCTAACCCTCTTTGCATATCCTCCTGCTTCTTTCTGCCTCATGTACCTGTATAGCTTTACCTTAAAGGCATCAGTGCAAATCTCCTCAGCAATTGCATGTGTTCGGAATTCAAAATTCAAACCACTCCCTCGGTAAAAAAAAACAAATTCTCCTGAATTTCTTATTAGATTTATTCGTGATGATTCTATATTTATGATCACTACCTTCGGTCTCTGTCACTTCAGAAGTGATTAGTGCCTCTGTATCCCGAAGTCTCTTTGCTGATCTATATCATTTTCACTATTATTTTACAAGAGGTACGTGGCCTCTTTATTCTTCCTGTCAACACTGAGCACCTTAGACTTATCTCTATTCAACTTATTTGGCAATTGTAAGCCCATTCGGCCCGTTTATTAACGTCTTCCCGTATTTTGTCTCTGTCTTTCTTAGTGTTAACTATATCCCCAAATTGCTGTCATCTTAAATTTTGAAATTAAGTCTCCCTTGTCTAAATCCAAATCGTTCATGTACATGTTGAGCAGCAGTGACCCCAGCCCTGTGGAACACCACTTCCCAACTTCCACCATTCTGGGTTACCACATTGTACCCGGACGGTGTGCTTTGGAGCTGGTTTCCTATCATTCATCCACTGATCTCTTGACTTCACAGGCTCTGACCCCAGTCATGATCCTTGTCAGAGGCATTCTGAAAAAAAAACATGCATATTACATCGACTGCATTATCCCTGTTATCTTTCTGTAACTTCTTCAAAGAATTCAATAACGTTGTTTGTCTTTCTGTTGTGAAATCCGTGTTGATTATTCTTTATTACTTTATGCGCTGTCGGTGTTTTTCTATCGCTTTTCAGAAATAATTACTTGAAATCAGTGAACACAACCGGAACAGCATGTGTTGAGCTGTGCAGTATGAACATACAACGAGTTATCAATCTAAACAACGGGATATTTATTGTGTCATTGACAGAGCACAAAGAGCTGCGGCTGGTGAATGGGAAGCATCGCTGTGAGGGGAGAGTGGAAGTGTTCTACAATGGCACCTGGGGAACAGTGTGCTCGGATACACTTGATGGACCTGATGCAGAAGTGATCTGCAAACATTTACAGTGCGGTCCCCTCAGTTCTATCGATTATTATGCTCAGTCATTTGGAGAAGGATCCGGACCCATTTGGCTTGATGGGATGGAATGTATTTCACACGAATCGTTCCTTTGGCAATGTCAAAAAGAACCGTGGGGTAAACACAACTGTGAACACAGGGAGGATGCTGGTGTTGTTTGTTCAGGTAACACAACAAACCTCTAAATGTGCGAGTGTCATTTCAAACATTGGTGTCTGATACAGTCAGCATGTTTCTCTTCTCAACAGAAGCAAAAGTAACTAAGGAGCAGCACCACAGATCAAAGGACTGCATTCGAGAATATGATTGTAAACGTGGGCTTTCACCAGGTGCTACTTCCTCTTTATTATACCAACTATCTGACATGTACTCCTTTCTTATACTACATCAATAATAACCATTGATTCTCTTTGCCAGATTCTGGACATTGGTTGCGCCTGTTTGGAGGTAACACCAACTGCTCCGGGAGAGTTGAGATATTGTGCAATAACAGCTGGGGCACGGTGTGTGATGACTCCTGGGATATGGCCGATGCCAATGTTGTCTGCAGACAGCTGGATTGTGGTCACGCTCTTTTGGCCCCAGGAGGAGCTACTTTTTCCCAGGGTGACGGAGTTATCTGGCTGGATGAGGTGAAATGCACTGGAAGCGAATCTTCTCTGGCCGACTGTCCTTCTTCATCGCCGGCTCAGTCTGACTGTGATCACAAGGAAGATGCCAGTGTGATTTGTTCCGGTGAGGGTGACAGGGTTTGGAGAGTGGGGTTAGGGTTCATTGTTTTGTTAAATTGACTCACTAGTTCCGGAAATTAAGAACAGTATTTATCGTTTAAATGGAAAGTGCTGAAATTTCATCCTCCTGAACCTTTTGTGCAATATACTCCACAGGGCTCGATGTGCCTCCAATTGCTGTCCCGTCCACATCTGCAGGTACTTACCATTATTAGTATCCTCGCCAGCGTTAGGGTTTGAATTAGTTGAATTGGTATTGTAGTCATTTTCTCAAGATGCTATGAGCACTTTCTCACTGACTGGAATATCTTTTCCTCACCGCATATTTCAAATGGTCTGGTTGAAATTCAGCTAATTTCAGATTCTGGCTGTACCTGAACTGTCGTGTTCTCATCAGAAACATGGGGGCACTGTCTCTGTAATTTAGACTGGCTCACACTTCCCTCTGGTGCAATGTGCACCACACATATTCCGGAATGTTCAGCCTGACTCATTGCCCGGAATCAGTGGATATAATTATTAACTCCCTTTTGTAAATATGTTATTGTGCAAGACGGACTGTGTATGTGTTAAACCTTTCTGTATTATTGTCATTAAGAACAGGGATATAAAACTACTTCCACCCTAGTTGCGGTCTGCTTCAGAGTCCTGCTATTCTGTATGTTGATCTCACTGATGGTGGTTATACAGAAAAAGTCAATCAGAAGAGGTGAGGTTCATATCTTCCCGCGGATCCAACGAAAGATCCCAGATATTGTGTCATATGCATGCAAAACTCTCGTTCCTTGCAGATTTCTATGGACTGTCAAGTGGCCTTGTTTGAAACTCATTTTTTTTTTTGCTGATTTTCTCCATTCACTGTGCTCTGGGTTTAGTAAAATGTGACATTTAAAATGGAGAGTGATTTGAAGTGTCCACATTCACTGTGAGAGTTCAGCACATCATACATGAAACTCTGGAAGAATTTACTTATTGTAACAAAGGATCCGGAAATTTAATTCAACTTTTTAAGCTGTGCATTCAACTATTTATTTGTCTGTTAATCTTCCTTCATCCATTGGTTATCAGTTCCAGCCTTTCAGATTCCGGCTCTGGGCATCCAATATCGAGCTGTCTAACCGTGTCTGACTGTTATTTTGACAGGTGATACTTGTATAGGACCATCTGTATTCACCAGCGGTGCTTCAACATTCCAAAACGACGCTTCCACTCATATTTCACCCATCCAAATCACTCCTGATTTATTATAAGAAATGGGACGCTTAATAAATGACACTTTTCATAATAATATAAAGTTCCTATAGAAATAGACCTCTCTCTCTAAAGAAAGATTCTGTAGCTGGGACAGCATAGGCGCCTCGCACTGCCAAGGACCCGACCAGAACAGGCTCTGTAACAAGACAGTCCTAAAGCTGATAAGATCGAGCCTTGTAACCTCACGAGACAGGCAGTCGTTTACAAACAATCACAAGCAGGAGATCAGGTCATAGAGTCATAGATTAATAGAGTTATTCAGCACTGAAACAGTCCCTTCGGCTCAGCGTATCTCTGCCGGCCATCAGGCACCTATCTATTCTAATCCCATTTTCCAGCACTTGGCCCATGGTGTTGTATGCAATGGCATTTCAATTGTTCATCTAAATACTTCTGAAATGTTGTGAGGGTTCCTGCCTCTACCACCTCTTCAGGCAATGTGTTCTAGACTCCAACCATCCTCTGGGTGATACTTTTCCCCTCAGATCACCTCGATATATCCTTCCCCTTACCTTAAAACGATGCCCCCTGGTCGCCGACCCCTGCACTAAGGGAAAAGTTTTCTTCCTATCTATCCTATCAATACCCTTCATAATTGTGTATACCTCAATCATATTCCCTCCTCAGCCTTCTCTGCTCGAAAGAAAGCAACCCCAGCCTTTCCAGTCTCGCTTCATAACTGAAATGCTCCTACCCAGGCAACATCCTGGTGAACCTCCTCTGCACACTCTCCAGTGCAATCACATCCTTCCGACAGTGCAGTTCCCAGAACTGTGCACAGTACTCCAGCTGTGGCCTAACTAGCGTTTTATGCTGCTCCATCATAAACTTTCTGCTCTTATATTATGTGCCTTGGCTAATAAAAGCAAGAATCCCATATTCTTTCCGAACCACCTTATCTTTCTATGCTGCTGCCTTCAGTGATCTATGGACAAGTACACCAAGGTCCCTCTGACTCTCTGTACTTCCTATGGTACTACCATCCATTGTATATTCCCTTGCCTTGTTACTCCACCTAAAATGCATCACCTCACCCTTCACAGGATTAAATTCAATTTGCTGCTCCCTTGCCCATCTTACCAGCCCATCTATATCGTCCTGTAATTTAAGGCTTTCTTCCTCACTATTTACGACACCACAAGTTTTTGCATCATCTGCAAACTTACTCCTCATACCTCCTATATTCAGGTTTAGATGATTAATGTTCACTACAAACAGCAAGGGTCCCAGCACCGATCCCCGTGGTACATCACTGGTCACAGGCTTGCATTCAATAAAACAACCCTCGACCATTGCTCTTTGCTTCCTACCACTCAGCCAATTTTGGATCCAATTTGTCAAATTGCCCTGGATCCCATTGGCTCTTACCTTCAAAAGGGAAATATTGAGAGTTCAGGGCTAACATGTTCCCATAGAGTTGAAGGGTTGGACGAACAATTCCAGGGACATTGTGGGTGTCAAGGGATATGGAGGATTGGATAAGGAGCAAAAAGGAGCCTACTGGCAGATTCAGAGCGCTGAAAAACAGCGGACTCCCGCGAGGAGTACAGAAAGTATAGGGGGTACTTAAAAATTGAATTCGGAGAGCGAAGAGGGGGCATGCAATAACACTGGTGAGGAAGATCAAGGGAACGCCCAATGCATTTTTTAAAAGTATATCAAGGGCAAGAGGATAACCAGGGAAAGAGTGGGACTGATTAGGGATCAAAATGGCCGTCTGCAATGTGCAGGCAGAGGACGGAAATGCGGCTTTAATGGATTACTTTTCATCTGTGTTCACCATGGAGACGGACGATGTCGGTGTAGAGATCAGGGAGCGGGGTTGTGAAGTACTTAAACAAATTAGCATTGAAAGGCAGGAAGTGTTTGTTGTTTTAGCGGGCTTAAAATGGAAAAATCCCCAGGCCCAGATGAGATGTGACCTAGGCTGTTAAGTGAGGTAAGGGAAGATCCAGCAGCGGCTTTGACACACATTTTCAAATCCTCGCTGGCCACAAGAGATGTACCAGAGGATTGAAGGACAGTGAATGTGGTATCATTATTCAAGAAGGGTAGCAGGGGTAAACCAGGTAATTACAGGCAGGTGAATCTAACATCAGTGCTAGGGAAAATAATGAAAAAATTTTGAGGAACACGATTAATCTCCACTTGGAGAAGCAGGCATTAATCAGGGACAGTCAGCATGGCTTTGTTAGGGAGAGATCGTTTCTAACAAACTTGATTGAATTTTTTCCTCAGTCAACACATTTGTCCTCAGTCTGCTGCAGGTGAACATAGGGATATGCAGTAAAATTGACTCATAGACATGTACGAAAATACACACAACAAAACTACTCCGCATTCACTGTACCCGACATTGTCCCTTTCCTCTCTCCATCTCTGTGATTTGGATGTGTTCGCAGATAATTTACTGTTAAACGCTCGTGGGTTGCAAGTAATCTTTAATCTTCCCACCCTCCATCTGACAGGTTCTGTCACTAGTGGCAAGGGTTCACCGGCTGGTTTATACCAAGCAATTTATGAAGAGATTGGGAATATTCCACCTGGCAAGGATTCCTATCAGATCCGGCGTTCAGGTCTGTGTTTTATATTTCATGCCGAATGTTCACAAGACAAATGTCACTTCCACTTAGTTACCCCATGTTAATGGTCAGTTTACTGACTGAACACTGTCAGAAATCCTCTCGCTATCCCCGGTGAAGGAGTCATATCACAGTGCGAGTGTGTCTATATCTGTGCGTATAGCAAGATTAGCAATGGGTTTGGGAAGATTTCCGCCCGTTGCTACTGCTTAAAGAACGTGATTTCTGTTTGCTTGTAACTATCATGTCATTTTATTCCATTTAAGCTAGACCATAAATAGTCACTGCTCTCAGGAGGAGACAGTCACATTGACTCAGAGTTTATTTCTCGAAGTGACTGCATTTCTGGATCAGAAACACGCTTCCATCAGGAACTCCTAAACTGAAGTCGGTGGTTCCTGCAAAAAACATATCCGAACACTTGGTATTCTGAAGTTTAACATTAATCTACAAATTCTGTTTCACAATACTGGGGCAACAACACTGGCAAATCGATAAAAGTTTTGTCTTGCGATATATTTGGAGGGCAATTTAACCATTGAGATTAATTTCTCAAGTTGCAAAAAATACCAGGAAAGAACAAATCCGTTATTCGTCTCCTTGCACTCGTTACACTTTTCTGCCTCATTATCCGGGGTGGGGTTCGGTTTTAAAGCCACCACCATCCGTTTGAGACTCTGAAATGGAAAGAAACGCGGACAGGATGGAAGGGTTCTGGGTTAAGAAAATGTGCTAACTGATTATGTTTTACACGATTGTTTCTGCTCTGATGTTTGAAATCTGACCCACCAGCTGTACTGTGTATTGTTTTAACTGCTCGCTGGATGAGCAAACATTCATGGTCCATTCCTAGTTGCTCTTGAACCACTGCAGTCCCTGTGATAAATGTTTCACAACTGTGTCAGATACAAAGTCCCTGGACATTGTCACCAGATGATGACGGTATTATGTTATTTGCTGGAACGTCCCAATCGATCTCTCCAATAACCATCCATGTTTGTGTTCAACAGTTACTGATTCCATTGAGTCCCTCAATCAGATTGAATATTACACCAGTCACAGTTTGGGTGATACGGATCCTGGATTAGAAAATCCTGAAGGGAACTCCTCCAGTCTTCAGGGTGGGTACATTTATATTTGTTACCATCACGTTTTTTTTAATCCATCACGCAGTCTGTTATCTAAAATCAACAACTAAATATATCAGAACTTAATCGCTGTAAAATGATGCTGCTGAATGCATGGGGATTTGCTGAGGGATTTTAGTTTTTAAAAATGGAGAAATAATTTGGATGTCTGCAAAATAATACCGATTGCAACCAATACTTTAATGGAATGAAACATTCAATTATTGTGATTTCTGACACAGTTGTGTGGGAGGTGAAATGTGACATTTGTGTGTATGTTGAATGGGTGATTCAATGGGACAGATGTGACTTTAAAACGGAAGGGCAGAATTTTGTCACACAGTCGCGACAGACTGGGAGGCAAATTGCCGCTGGATAGCAGTGCAAAGGAAGCCCGACGTATTTACTCTGTTAAGTGATATTCCTGGAATCGGCCGAGCTGGTGGGTGGAGGCTGCACTTTAAGGCACTGGGCAGGCAATTGAGTCAATAAACAGGAAATTCATGGCAATTTTCCAAACCATTCACAATTTAATGAAAGGTGACAACAGTTTTCAGAGACTCGCCATCTATAAGGTGGGGGAAGGTCAGAGGAAGGTCAGTTTTGGCTGTGAAAAGCATTGTGGCACTGGAGGGAGCGGGAGAGATACTGTATCGCGGTATTGACAATCTGGAGGCTGACCTATCTTGGCGATCATAACAGCGGTATTTAGGATGAGCATCCTCGCCGACTTGAAACTTACCTACACCAAGTAAAAAGAATGGAGACCTTGAAAAGTGAGTGCAGCAATTTACAATAGGTCTCACCCACTCCGGTGTTGAGGCCTCCCATTGTGGAGGAGAATGAGAGATGGAAGCAGCTGCAGTCCCCAGGAGTTGGGCTGCAGCACCCAGACAGGGACAATAATCATGAGGCTGGAAAAGAGTGTGGATGAACAGGGTGCACAGCCGCACGCAACCAGCTTCTTGAATGCAGAAGATGCTACCCACCAGAGAGGGCTTACCATCAGAGGCTCTGCTTCCTGCAAATTTCGGAACAGCAGTGTCACTGAAGATTGTGCTTCTCCAAGAAGGTGGGCACTGAGCTGTGCTCTATAGTGTAGGAACATCTGAACCAATGAGTGGGGCACCCCTTCTCTAATTTAATTTTTATCATTTGTGACATTTAAGGCTGTCAAATTAATGTTAGGCACTGCACTCAGCTTGTCATACTACATCAGGGCATTGATCCCGTTCCGACACTGAAACCTCTTACATGGGACTACCTCATGGCTGCTCACTCCCTGCTCAATCTCCTGCCATGCCCTCCCCACCTGCCTCGCTGGCCCCCTCCTCCGGTCGCGATGGAAAAGCGCTTCCCTCCTTGCCCTTGCTGCCTGGTGGAGCACTTGCATGGAGGCCTGCGAAAACCTGGGCGCCATCTGCCAAACATGCAGGTTGTCAGTCTCCCAACCAATATCCTACACTGGCCCTTCCTTTCAATCGATTACAGGCTGCATTTTAAACATAGCATGAGCTATGACTCGCCTATCGTGACACGACACGGTCCCATCATTCGCCAGCCTCTAATCTCACTACGGCTAAAGATCACAATTTACCCTGGCTGGCCCGTGTCGACTGACGTCTAATAATATAATTCTAAGTATTCAGTGATACCATTTAATTTCAGTGAAAATCGTTATTTCCTCTCAGGTCTGGTTCCGGGTGATTATGATGATGTTGAGACTGGAGCCATTGACACTCAGGATGGTCACTTGTTGCTGGACAGTGGTCCTGATGATCTCTTCACAAGTGCCGGCGGTGATCTCTCCACTCTCGGTGAGTTAAACTCCCACAGTCACCAGCTCTCTGTCACTGCTTTGAATTTCGTTCCACTCGGCGATGTCACAGACTGCTGGTTGATTTAAATACATGTTGTGATTAAAGGAAATGAGAATAAACATGCTTGAAATATTTTAGAAAAGATACCCTCATGTTATTCGGTATGTGATATCTCTCTTGCGAACACTTTGACTGGAAATCTTCCAGGTGCTCAATCGGAACAGCCTGATTCAGTCTTAGATGATCCATTTCTTCTGCTATCTCCCAGCGGTAAAAAAAAACAACACGGGGAATGGAGATGGAAAACATTCCGAGGCCAACAAATTCCAGTCCCCTTTACGTTATACGTATATAGATGACCCGCATTGGACCAGCTTTCAGTCCAATCATTAAATCATAAACTTTCTCTCCACAGTATACAGCTCTCAGACCCGCACTGAGCCCACTTTCAGTCCAGTCATTCATCCATAAGCTTTCTCTCCAAGGTATACAGCTCTTAAACCCGCACTGATCCCGCTTTCAGTCCAATCATTAATCCATAATCTTTCTCTCCACAGTATGCAGCTCTCAGACCCGCACTGATCCCGCTTTCAGTCCAATCATTAATCCATAATCTTTCTCTCCACAGTATACAGTTCTCAGACCCGCACTGATCCCGCTTTCAGTCCAATCGTTAATCCATAATCTTTCTCTCCACAGTATACAGTTCTCAGACCCGCACTGATCCCGCTTTCAGTCCAATCGTTAATCCATAATCTTTCTCTCCACAGTATGCAGCTCACAGACCCGCACTGATCCCGCTTTCAGTCCACTCATTATTCCATAATGTTTCTCTCCACAGTGTACAGTTCTCAGACCCGCACTGAACCCACTTTCAGTCCAATCATTAATCCATAATCTTTCTCTCCACAGTATACAGCTCTCAGACCCGCACTGATCCCGCTTTGATGCCTCCCTCCATTCCTGAAAACAATGAGGATGTTCGCTGTGACACGTTCACAATAGCAGCCATTACACCAAAGAAGGGCAGTGACTGTGTGGTTCAACATCTTACATCTCCATCAGTCTGGTAAGACCAATGTTTTATAATTTGTTCCGTGGATTGTGCTGACAATGTGCAGTCCCAGCTGTTTCCGATATTAAGAATATCGATATTGATCCCAAAGTATCAGAAAGACGATGGGCGGCACAATGGTTAGCACCGCAGCCTCACAGCTCCAGCGATTTGGGTTCAATTCTGGGTACTGCCTGTGTGGAGTTTGCAAGTTCTCGCTGTGTCTGGGTTTTCGCTGGGTTTCCTCCACCACCAAAAGATTTGCAGTTGATTGGTAAATTGGTCATTATAAATTGCCCCTAGTAGACGTTGGTGGGAGGGAAATGTAGGAACAGGTGGGGATCTTGTACGAATATGGGATTAGTGTAGGACTAGTAAAAATGGGTGGTTGATGGTCGGCAGAGACTAGGTGGGCCGAAGGGCCTGTTTCAGTGCTGTATCTCTAAAAAAAAGAGAACATTTTCTGTACTTACTAAAGAAATAGGAGGCTTATTGAAGCAGAAATATTCTGAGGAGATCATATTCTGTATTTGATGTATTTGTTTGGTGGTTAACATTGCTGTAAACCTCTCAAGTCGTTTTTGTTGTCCTTTCAGGTAAAAGTCAGCATCAAATCCAGTGTATGATGTCTGGAGGTGGATCACAGATTGATGTGTTATTCTGTGTTAAATCTGAAGGAACGGCATCTACTTTCCCAACAGTGTGAACATGATAATTGTGCTTTGTTTTACGATATAAACATCACTTTATTTTTATCAACCATCATTTTACATTGTTTTGAAATAACTAGATTTGGCTTTTCTCTTTATTTTGTCTGAAGGTGCGTGTTTTCTGTTTAATTAAAATACCAAACAGAATTGATTTCGGATCATTTCTCTGTCTGTACAAATACTGAGATATATTACTCCGCATGTAATTACCGACACTGTTACAGAGATTAAAACCGGTGCTTATTAATGAAGAGTTTATGCAAAGTTCGTTTTGTAACCGATTCTCTTTTCCATATCCTGTTAAAAAAGGTTTAGAACACGTCAGGTGACAAATAAATGGTCTGTCTCTTTAATCTGCATTTATTGTAACTTCTTCCTCCACCACCACATACTCGATATGGACAAATTACTGCAGTTTATAATGTAAGTGTTGATGTACAATGGGAATAACCTTCAAATATAATTAAAATGATTTATTCAATGTTGCAGTTGGAATTTCTGCCTTTGTCAATATTGACGACTGTATTGTGGTTCAAGGACTAAATATACACCAATTTCTAGATACAATATAATGTTTTCCTGCGCTACACTATCCCGGAGGATGGTGGGAGAGGAGGAGAAACTGGTCAGAAATTCATGCGTTTTTGCCGTCAATTTTAAACATTTCAGTTAGTCATCAGCAGAGCCCAATTGTTACTCTGTCTGGAGAGCAGCTACACCATGCATTACTCTCCAGAAAATTGTGATTTTTGTGATTCGTCGGCTTACTGAAATACCCGTATCCACCAGCAGACGGCGAACATCATTTGAATTGAAAACGAATCATGCTGGAAACACTTAACAGCTGAGATATCATCTGTGGCGAGAGACACAGGAATAGCTTTGAACATTATTGCGATTTCTTCAGAAATATATATTAGTCGAGATTAATTACTTTTAGCAAATACAGAACCACGGAAAAAGGGGGACTGAAGAGATTAAAAGAGTGAAGGTTTGTGTTAAGATGGAGGCAAGTTTTATGATATGAATTCCGCCCCCTTTACGCTCTCTTATCTATCTCCCTGTGATGTGCAGCACTTTATTCTCTCAACCCTGACATTGTCATTAAACCTGCTGACAATGGAATCGCTGTTGTTGTTTGTTGTAAAGACCTCTACCTTGGGGAGCCTAAACACGATCTCTCTGACATATCGTTCCACTTCCCCCAGACCATGAGTCCACCACTGAACATCATGTCATCCTTTCCCATACTATCTTTGAACTAATTTCCTCTTGAGATCTTCACCCCGTGCCTGTGACCGCGCACAGCCCCTTCTAAATCCTCCAAACATCCACAAACAAGGCTACATCGTTGGACTCAACATTTCAATCTGTTCCTTTCCGATGGATCCTAACTCTTTATATTGCACTTTGTCCCCTTGTCTTCTTCTGCAGCCATCCACGATTTTATCTGCTCTGGTTTTCTGTCCAGAAATGTTTCCTTTTCACCATGGACATCCAGTCCAACACTGTAAACAGGACATGTAGACTCCCTCAACTCCATCTCTCCCCAGGCCGTCCAACCACTCTACATTTACATCTCTCACCAAGATGTTCATTCCCTTTAAACTTCTCTTTCTCTCTCTAGAGCATGTAATTCTCTTAAAACTCTATCTCTCACTAGGACGATCAATCTTATTAAAACTCAATCCATTCAGGAAATCTGGATCCCTACAAGTCCATCCCTCATCAGGACGGCCATACCCTCAATATGTCCATCTCTTACCAGGATGTTCAAACCATCTACAACTTAGCCCATTCAAAATATTCAGGTCTGTACTTTTCCATCCCACACCGGGATGTCCAGTCGCTTTGCAGTCCATCTTTCACCAGGATGTATCTTCCACCTACACCTGTATCTCTGAATAGGACGTGCAGCCTCTCTGCATCGCTATCCCTCGCCTCGCCATCCAGTTGTTTGACACCTTTACATCCCACCAGCACACGACATCTTGTTTGGTAACGTTGATGACTATTTCATTGTAGTTTCCTGACCTCATTCTCAGCTGAAAGGAATTAACTTTGCTTCTAGCTGCCAGCCCTACTTTACCTTTACACGACCCATCCCCAATTCGATTCCTCGAAATCTTATTTCTAAAACTGAGGATCGGCAGGTAGCTCACAATGTCTATCTGTAGCCACCAACCCAGAGACCTAGCTCGATGATGCACCCCACCTCCCCCATCCTGCTTCGTGTCAGGTCTCTATTGCCTTCTCCAGGTATCTACATCTCTGTTACAGCAGTTCCAAAGATGCCACCTTCCACATCATCATTTCCGAATTGGCTTCTGTCTTTGATCGGCTGAAGAGTTCCCTTCGTCAGGCACGTAACCTGCAATTCCGCCCTCATCCCTTCTCGTCACCACCAGAGCCATGATCCAGTTAGCCTTGTCCTCACTTGCCACAGCAACACCTACATATTCAACAGTTTTCTGCAATTTCAACCGCCAGCGCCATGTGACGACTAAAGGCATCATTCCCTCCCTTCCCCATTCAACAATCCAAAGGCACTATTCCCTCTGTCAAGCTCTTGGTTAGTCCTCTGTCAATCCCAGAATCACTCCTCTAGCAACAAAAAACATCTCATGCAATGGTTGAATGATGCAACATCTGTTCTTTCCCCTCTTCCCTTTTCACAGAGAGCGTCCCAAACATTCTTTCTGGATGAAACAAGCATCTAATTGTACCTACTTCGAACTGAATACATCGTATTTGTTACTCACAATGTAGTCTATTCTGTTGAGAACAAACGGCGATTCGATGAGGCTTCAATGAACACGTCAACTTTATATTAGCACTTTTCAGCCCTAAAATTGCTCCTGTATTTTTGAATAGCGGGTATTTGTAATGGATGAGCAAGTTGAATTGGAGGAAGTATGGGTTCGTGCTCGGTGTCCGGATCCCCTATTGACTCACGACAGTAGCAGTTACCCTGGACTCAACCTTCCTCTTTCCTATCATATTGGCAGATATGTGGTCCTCTTTGACAATTATTTCATATTTCCCTCCCACTGCCATGTATCAGCAGCCAGACCTGGAGCCCACACTGAGAGATGGCTCTGTCGTGCCAGTCACTGCACTGTCATTGTGCAGCAGAATTGGAGACCACATCGAAAGCTGACCACGTGGTGCCTGGCATTGCACGGTGAAGCAGCGAGTAACATGTGAAGTCTGAGAACAAGTGATTAAATATTGGTTGCATTGAAATGCTACTCAAACCCCTTCCTCCCATCCCTGCACCAAGTGACCCACGAAGATGATTCTTCCCCTACATTTAGGTCAAATCTCCACTGCACCTGGACAGAGAAAATCCCTGCATGAGGCATTCCCACACCCACACACTGTGAGGGCCCTAAGTTATTACTAAAACATTTTGCACAAATTGACATGGATAAATGTTTGACTAATATTACGTTAATAAATTGCACTCAAATTAATATTCATTCATGTGCCACCTAATAGTGTTCCCTTGAAGGCTGGTATTTTCTAATTATAGAGCTGCCCCTTTTAATTCAGCGTGGTGGACGCTTGCAGCTGTCGTAAAAATGTTACTGCAGATATTTACAACCAGCATTTTCGGCGGTGCGACCGAGAATGGGACTGGCTTCAGGTTGGTGCATCTGGACTACATTGCTGGTGCGTGCATGGGCATGGGACGAGGGTCTGTCAAGGGCACAGATGTACTTCCCTTTTGAAAGAGGACACTACCTGCAGCTGCCGTAGCGCCAGTCTGATCCCATGGGGCTGTGCATTATCTCTCACTGATCTGCATGAGAGAAAACTAAAGGACACCACTGATCCGACCAAAGCTCCTCTCCATTCGAACCACTAAATCTGTCAACGCTGCTTCACTACTTTTCGAGTCTGGACGTCACTGTAGAAACCAAAGCCCCAATAGCAGCAGGTTGGGTTTCAATCAAAGCTGGCCTTGGTGGTTACCAGGGCTCTTGCATAGTAAGCTTCCGTAGAGGACAACACATTCTTCATAAGAGAACACAGGCAACTCGTTCCATGAACAGGAACGTCCGGGTGCCATTCATAGACTGTTGGCTCCTCCATAGTCTCATCCATGATGTTGAAAGTCTTTGACAGGTTCCCCACGCAACCGTTCTCTGCTGGTACTATTCCAATTTCCTTTGCGTGAACAGCCAGGCATTGAATTGGTATTCCCCACACTGTTCAGCAATTTTTGGGTCAGGGCGCACTCGCCTGCCTCCTCTGTCCTCTACTGTGCCTTGCACCACTACCCGTGCTAATCACTTGCAATGTGAACTTCACCCTGCACAGACTGTGCTATCTCACCATCATTCCCATGCATTGTGCTAAATGCTGAACTGGTGCGTGTTGAAGTCAGAGGGATGACTGTTCAGATTGGTATTGCTGGCTTGGTTCTCCTGCTTCTGAAGGGCATAGTCGTGCAGAAGAATCTGTCAGCAGAGACAGTAAAAGCGAAATATGAGCACTGGGCAGGCTAAGCAACCTCATATCTGTGAGAGTGGAGAGG
Source organism: Heterodontus francisci (assembly GCF_036365525.1). Lineage (NCBI taxonomy): Eukaryota > Metazoa > Chordata > Chondrichthyes > Heterodontiformes > Heterodontidae > Heterodontus > Heterodontus francisci. Next base: position 2,897,929 of record NW_027140909.1, on the reverse strand, counting down.
CACCTACAATTTGCCGCAGCTCCCTTGAAGAGATGCACATCGAGGACAAGAAGAAAAGAAGAGAACCTTTTGCAAAACAAATCAATGTCGATGGTTATGTATTTTGCTGCGATGTGTCCGCTTTAGAGAACTGTTAAGTTAGTGAGTCACGCAGCATTTTCTGAATAGTTTAGATGTGTGCTCGGGGTCTGTTTATTTGACCTTGTTCAGTTTGTCCGTAGGAGGTCAGTTTATGAAACTACTGTCCGTTTATGGTTAGTGGCCAGTTGATGTTCAATGTGTCATTCTATAGATGCCGTGCACATTTATTTTCTTGACCATGAAACAGTTATGAAATACTGGATAAACACATATTGCATCAGTTGGAGCCATTGGTGCAGTTTATGGAAGTGGATCTACCAGTGGCGGTAAGCATTATGATATTAAACATAATGTCAAGAAAACCTGCTATAAAAAGGGGATTTTTTTTAAATTCATGGATTGGCAACCTACTTTAAACGTTTAATTATTAAGTATAATAAACTCACCTCTTCCTTGTTTAAACTCAAGAAAACTTGTCCAATTGGTTCTTTTACGATCACAACAAAGGACAAAGGTAAAACACTCACTCGAGTGTTAAGTACATCCAGTGTTTAGAAAGGAATAACCCCTGCTGCGGTCAAATGAGAAGAAGGACAATTGGGGTGTAGTGTGACCCCTCGTCACCTGATCGTAACAATAAGCAATGCACTATTCTGTATTCCAAAGAGACGAGGATATCACTGTGAAAATGTAGCCAGTGCACTCCTTAGTCTACCCCACCAGATGTGTAAGCTGGTATTCACCAAATGAGGTAGACTTTACTATATCATTGTAGTCTTTGCACTCATCATTACTATATAAATATAATACTGCACTGTCATACCGACAAAAGAATGGAGGTATTACTGTATCAATGCAACAATTGTACTGTGCAGTATTCACCAGCAGAGGGAGGCAGTACTGTTTAAATGCAAGCATGACACCGTTCAGAATCCACAGGCAGATATGGACAGTATTATTCCAATGTAACTATTGCGCTGTGCAGTTTTCACCAGTGGAACAGTCAATCAAATTATATTCTGGGCTTTGGGAAGTTTCAATTCATGTCTGCCCAATATCTGGGCAAGTACACGGTTTGACATATAACGTGTTCAGAATAAAGCATGTTGCTGACCTTGTTTGTTTAGTGACTGTGATTCATGGCACTTTCCAAGGGACCTATTTGTGCCACTGCAAGGTTTCCCTTTGATGTCAATAAGATTCTCCTTGCAATGTTACTCTACTATTGCGTCAATGACTGGCAGGCACCTGTAGCTTTACAAAGAGGGAGAGAATGGATCAACATCTGAAAACAATCGCCTGGAAGCGTATGATCTGGGAGTTTCAATGTGTATATTCAAATTGCCATATAGTATATATAGAAATTATGATACATATGGCGGTTCAGAGTGTCCACAGGTTGTGCTATCTCTGCTCGTTAGTTCCTGGTGAGCCTCCATCTCCAACTATTAATTCAGTAAACTACTGTCTTTTTGTTTCATTAACCACCTCATTACTGCTGCCTGTTCCTTGTAAGGATCAACGACTCTGATGGTCTCTGGACTGGCCTGTGGTTTAGCAGAGTTTAATAAGACATATGAGGAAAAGACTGAGGACCGAGTCAGCAAACTCTTGAACATAATGGAGTCTTCTTTACTCTGTTTTCTTTCACTTTCTCTTTCAGTGCCATCTGCTGGCTCGTGTGTGCGTGGTAGCCTCAAATGAACAATATGTGCAAAACAATTGGCAAAACACTACAATATCCAGTTAGTAACTGTCTGAAGCATGCTTTACTGTATTTGTTTTATCATTTAACAACGTATATTCGCGGCTCTTGGTGGTAATTGCATCTCGCCATTTGAACAATTGCATGACATCCCTGGATTGCGAGTTGTGTGTGCAGGGGATCCCTCGGGTGCGAGAATTTATTTGCAAGAGAATACTAGGAGTGAGACTATGTCCTAGTTTTCACAGAATCGTAGGGCATTCTCAGCATTTACAAATAGACCTCTGGATTTATGTTAACGACAGACAGTTCTGGGATTGCTTATCAATGAATACAATTTGTCCATTGAAGTGACAGCATTTGAAAAGAATTTCTGGGAGTCTTGTAATATCTTCTGTGTCCATCAGATTTTCGTTGCAGGAGACCTTGCAACTGTCAGTATTTATTGTGTCCCGTTAATGTTATCTATTGACAGAGATACTCGGAAATTACCGTGTTGACAAGGAAATCCTCGAATTTCAACGTTTATATAGGATCCTGCATGTGTGGCATAAGTTACATCCGAATATCAGTGCTTACTGGATGTTCCTTCGTTACTTGCACCATTTTCAGAATGTTAATGGCTAATCAGGGCGGCACAGTGGTGCAGTGGTTTGCACCGCAGCCTCACAGTTCCAGTGACCCGGGTTCAGGTCTGGGTACTGCCTGTGTGGAGTTTGTAATTTCTCCCTGTGACCGTGTGGGATTCTGCCGTATGTTCCGGTTTCCTCCCACAGCAAAAGACCTGCAGGTTGTTCGGTCAATTGACCATTATAAATTGCCCCGAGTTTAGATAGGGAATGTGGGATTAATTTAGGATTAGCATAAATGGGTGGTTGTTGATCGGCACAGAATGGGTTTCCAAAGGGCCTGTTTCAGTGCTGTGTCTCTCAATGAATATGTAACAGTATTTATGATTTACAGGATTGGCCGGCTTCTCACAGATACAAGAGACCCATACCAAACATCTTAAACCTCCATCATTATGTACGAGTAATTCAAGTTGCTCTGGCAACCAGTTGCTGTCAACACACATATCTCATACTTACTGTATTGTCAGTCTGTTTGATACCTGCAAAACATAACTCAGGGGGACAAACCTATCAGATTATGACAGGACCCGATAACCCTGCAGAAACCAGTGAGTGGATGGCAAAGTTATCAGAGTTATTAGCCTGGTTCCAATACAGTTTGTGAATTCTTTGGTTAAATGTCCATTTCAGGAGAGTTGCTGTTTCACATCCGGGGAATGAATTCATTTCAAGGTTTTCTACTTGTGGTAACTTTATAGTGAAACCTCAGCTGTGCTAATTCATTGATCAGCATTCGATCTTCAGGCTATTTTCATTCTCCAGGTCTACTTTTACTCCCGGATATATCAGGCTGACATTCATTTGTATTTATTGAGTTGCAGTGGTCAGTTTATTGAAACAACCATCTACCTTCAGCTCTCATCTTTGCATTGAATCATAGTGAGTTAACAAATGACATTATTAGAGGCTACATTCCTGGTGATTGGATCACAAGGAGTTAACCGCTTACAGGAACACAGCCTCACTCGCATGACTAGATTATTAACAGTATTGCTGTTTCATTAACCGATATATGCAGGTAGAGACAACAGCCTGAACATTTCACGAGTTCATCTATTTTACTTTAAAACCACAGGGAGAATTGATGCTCCTGCTTTACCTAACTTTGCTGATTGATTTAAACTTAGTCATTTATCGTGACCTGTTGATTTTGGGTTTTACATTTTGGAAAGTGTTCACCGATTACCGTATCTTTGTACTGTGAGTCAGTCTTTGCAATAAGAGATCAGTTTATTTACAGTCACTAAGCTGTCACATTCTTCCCCCGATACTTTGTCCTTATGGATTTTCTGTAGCTAAGTTCAAAGTCCGAGGTGAAATGTCCTACAGCAGTCTGTTGATGTTACAGAAATCATCACATTGTCAGGCGCTTCCTCTCAGTTGAACAGAACAGCAAAACACACAGTGACTGTTCTGAGGTCCTGCAGACTGTGAGCTGCTTTTCATATATTTCGGTAATGGAAATTCTTTGTTGATTCCAAGTGATCACCTTTTCTAAAACACATTCTGTAATTCTTACAAGGAACACATCACATCCCTGTGAACAGACTCCCATCTAATGCTCCTCCTGTGAACAGGCCCCCCCATGTAATTAATCCCTACCCTCCCTGTCAAAATTCCCACATCTAAACACCCCATGAACAGACTGGAGAATCTGCACTCCCCCTCCCATTTTAAACCTGGAGTATCCTCCCCCTCCAGTTTTAAACATGGAGAATCCTTCCCCTTGCATTTTTAGCATAACTAATTCCCTGTGTAAATATTGCCCTCTATTTCTTCCCACTGCGCCCACTGTAAATGCCCCCCTTTCTAAATACCGTCCCTGTCCTCTAAAAGCCCCACTCTACTAATTCCCATCCTGTACCATCTCCCCCGTGAGCATCCTCACCCCTCGCCCCCCAATGTAACTTCCATCCCAGTCAACAGTCCGCCCCCATTCCCCACCCCCCCCCCCCAACACCATCCCGTGTAATTCCAACCTCCATCACTTTCCTGGCTGTGGCTCCGTCTCCCGACAATTGATAATTCTCTTCAATTCCTGGTCTGGGTAAGCCACTGGAATTCGATCAACTGGCTCCCAAACCCCCGGCAACTTTAACTCATGTACGGCCAATGGCAGGGCCGGGCATCGAGCAATGACCAACACCCAGAGGCTAACGGCCTCCCAGCCCAGACACATCCCCGTCTGCAAAAAGGCGTTTCACCTGTTCTCCCGTCAGCTTCAGGGAATGAAGCAGAGGAGGACACACACAGACACACACATTGACTGACACAAGGACGGGAGGAGGCCATTGAGCCCTTTGAGCCTGTTCCACCCATGTTAGATCATGGCTGATCAGTCCCTTCCCTCCTTGAGCCACAAGAAGACAGGTAGAGACAGTCCCAGAGCAGGTACACAGAGAGACAAAGAAATTCTGGGCTGGACTCGGACTTGGTGCCAATGGTGCAAACCAGGATGGAGGGGAGGAGGGTTTTTTTTTAGATTAGAGATGCAGCACTGAAACAGGCCCTTCGGCCCACCAAGTCTGTGCCGAACATCAACCACCCATGTTTTATGCCAATCCTACACTAATACTAATTTAAACTGTTTAAATTCCCCTGGCTCTTTAAATCAGTTCATTTTAGCCCTATCTAAAAGTTAACAGTTAGTTTAGTGTATGTTACCTGGGCCCACTGCCCTCCCCCAGCCACACCTGCTCTTTGTTTTCTCAATGAAATTGATCCTGATGAAACTGACGAGCACAGCTGCCGATACTTCAATCTCCGATCCTGCTGTCTTCAAGCTGCGGGACCCGAGAGAAGTCCTGTGAAAAGGTGCCCCGAACACCCAAAACATCCACGAACGCCCCCCCCCCCCGGCCGCAACTTCAAAGCGCCCGCGGGAGATGGCTCGGAGAGCATCTGCAGCGCACTGTCGGCAATGCTGCATGCCTTTATTTAAACCACTGCAGAAAAAAAAAACCCTTAGCAAATGTAATCACCTCTAAGTCTGCCAAATGATGCTTCACCTCCCGAAGGACGTGGATGAGCTTTCCGGACGTCGATGGTGGGCACTGAGGAAATGGCTTATTTCCTGCACCAGATTCCACTCCCCCTCCCCCCACTTTACCCCCCTTCCACCCCCCCACCCCCGTCCCCTTCCCTGCTCCACCCTCTCAGCTCACCCCCTCACAACCCCGTCCCAGCCCGCCCCCCCTCGCACCATCTTCACCCCGCACCCCCTTCCCCTGCAACCCCCCCCACCCCCTCCCTCTACCCCTCCCCCTTGCATCCCCTCCTCCCACCGGCACCATCCTACACCTGTGTAGGGGCCCCAACAACCCCACTGCCTTGTGGGCGTCTCGGGAGAGACCAAGGCTAAGGGAGTAAACCCTAACAGAAAATCCGGAGCGGAACCCCGTAGGCGGTCATGTGTCACCTTTGGCATGTTTCCGGCAGTTCCTGCAGCCATACTGGTGCCAAAGGTCGTGTCCTGCACTCCTTTGGACCCCACCAGAAAGGCCGAGAGGGGGGTTTTGACGACTGGGCAACTCTCAACCTCCATAAATTTGCCCAGGCATGCGCCATGGAGCGGTCACTCCATAGTTGCCTCACAGCGACTAAAACAACACGGAAGGCAGCAGTTACGGGTTATAAGTCCAGATAAATTGGCGTAGAAACTGGGCGCCACGGGTTGCCTTTGTCGGTGGGAGAGGTCATTGCACCTCACTGGACAGCTACCGCCCGCCTCAAACCGGGCAGCCCCCGGTCAATAAGGTTCTGTCCCGCCACAGTCTGCCTGCTTCAATGGGTGCTTGGAGCTCAGGGTCATTGCCCGAAAGGTGGACTGATACACCGCACCAAACAACATGAAAAAAGGAAAGAAGGTACCAGCCCTTCGCTTTGCAAGCTGGAACGTCAGAACTATGTGTCCTGGCCTGTCGGAAGACCTTACACAAATCAACGATTCTCGGAAGACCGCCATCATTAACAACGAGCTCAGTAGATTCAATGTGGACATTGCAGCACTTCAGGAGATTCGCCTCCCCGCGAGTGGCTCTCTAGCAGAGCAAGACTGCACCTTCTTCTGGCAGGGCAGGGATCCTGAAGAACCAAGACAGCATGGAGTGGGCTTCGCCATCAGAAACTCCTTGCTCAGCATGATAGAGCCTCCCTCAAATGGCTCGGAACGCATACTGTCCATCCGACTGCTCACCACCTCTGGTCCAGTACACCTACTTAGCATCTATGCTCCAACACTCTGCTCCGCACCTGAAGCTAAAGACCAGTTCTATGAACAACTCCATAACATCATTAGCAGCATCCCCAACACCGAACACCTATTCCTGCTGGGGGACTTTAATGCCAGGGTTGGGGCCGACCATGACTCATGGCCCTCCTGCCTTGGGCGCTATGGCGTTGGAAGGATGAATGAGAACGGGCAGAGACTGCTTGAGTTGTGTACCTATCATAACCTCTGCATCACCAACTCGTTCTTTCACACTAAACCCTGTCACCAGGTTTCATGGAGGCACCCAAGATCACGTCGTTGGCACCAGCTAGACCTCATTGTCACAAGGCGAGCCGCCTTAAACAGTGTTCAAATCACACGCAGCTTCCACAGTGCGGACTGCGACACCGACCACTCCCTGGTGTGCAGCAAGGTTCGACTCAGACCAAAGAAGTTGCATCATTCCAAGCAGAAGGGCCACCCGCGCATCAACACGAGCAGAATTTCTCACCCACAGCTGTTACAAAAATTTCTAAATTCACTTGTAACAGCCCTTCAAAACACTCCCACAGGGGATGCTGAGACCAAGTGGGCCCACATCAGAGACGCCATCGATGAGTCAGCTTTGACCACCTACGGCAAAAGTGCGAAGAGAAATGCAGACTGGTTTCAATCTCATAATGAAGAGCTGGAACCTGTCATAGCCGCTAAGCGCATTGCACTTTTGAACTACAAGAAAGCCCCCAGCGATTTAACATCCGCAGCACTTAAAGCAGCCAGAAGTACTGCACAAAGAACAGCTAGGCGTTGCGCAAACGACTACTGGCAACACCTATGCAGTCATATTCAGCTGGCCTCAGACACCGGAAACATCAGAGGAATGTATGATGGCATGAAGAGAGCTCTTGGGCCAACCATCAAGAAGATCACCCCCCTCAAATCTAAATTGGGGGACATAATCACTGACCAACGCAAACAGATGGACCGCTGGGTTGAGCACTACCTAGAACTGTACTCCAGGGAGAATGCTGTCACTGAGACTGCCCTCAATGCAGCCCAGCCTCTACCAGTCATGGATGAGCTGGACATACAGCCAACCAAATCGGAACTCAGTGATGCCATTGATTCCCTAGTCAGCGGAAAAGCCCCTGGGAAGGACAGCATTACCCCTGAAATAATCAAGAGTGCCAAGCCTGCTATACTCTCAGCACTACATGAACTGCTATGCCTGTGCTGGGACGAGGGAGCAGTACCCCAGGACATGCGCGATGCCAACATCATCACCCTCTATAAAAACAAAGGTGACCGCGGTGACTGCAACAACTACCGTGGAATCTCCCTGCTCAGCATAGTGGGGAAAGTCTTTGCTCGAGTCGCTCTGAACAGGCTCCAGAAGCTGGCCGAGCGCGTCTACCCTGAGGCACAGTGTGGCTTTCATGCAGAGAGATCGACTATTGACATGCTGTTCTCCCTTCGTCAGATACAGGAGAAATGCCGTGAACAACAGATGCCCCTCTACATTGCTTTCATTGATCTCACCAAAGCCTTTGACCTCGTCAGCAGACGTGGTCTCTTCAGACTACTAGAAAAGATCGGATGTCCACCAAAGCTACTAAGTATCATCACCTCATTCCATGACAATATGAAAGGCACAATTCAACATGGTGGCTCCTCATCAGAGCCCTTTCCTATCCTGAGTGGTGTGAAACAGGGCTGTGTTCTCGCACCCACACTTTTTGGGATTTTCTTCTCCCTGCTGCTTTCACATGCGTTCAAATCCTCTGAAGAAGGAATTTTCCTCCACACAAGATCAGGGGGCAGGTTGTTCAACCTTGCCCGTCTAAGAGCGAAGTCCAAAGTACGGAAAGTCCTCATCAGAGAACTCCTCTTTGCTGACGATGCTGCTTTAACATCTCACACTGAAGAATGCCTGCAGAGTCTCATCGACAGGTTTGCGTCTGCCTGCAATGAATTTGGCCTAACCATCAGCCTCAAGAAAACGAACATCATGGGGCAGGATGTCAGAAATGCTCCATCCATCAATATTGGCGACCACGCTCTGGAAGTGGTTCAAGAGTTCACCTACCTAGGCTCAACTATCACCAGTAACCTGTCTCTAGATGCAGAAATCAACAAGCGCATGGGTAAGGCTTCCACTGCTATGTCCAGACTGGCCAAGAGAGTGTGGGAAAATGGCGCACTGACATGGAACACAAAAGTCCGAGTGTATCAGGCCTGTGTCCTCAGTACCTTGCTCCACGGCAGCGAGGCCTGGACAATGTATGCCAGCCAAGAGCGACGTCTCAATTCATTCCATCTTCGCTGCCTTCGGAGAATACTTGGCATCAGGTGGCAGGACTATATCTCCAACACAGAAGTCCTTGAAGCGGCCAACACCCCCAGCTTATACACACTACTGAGTCAGCGGCGCTTGAGATGGTTTGGCCATGTGAGCCGCATGGAAGATGGCAGGATCCCCAAAGACACATTGTACAGCGAGCTCGCCACTGGTATCAAACCCACCGGCCGTCCATGTCTCCGTTATAAAGACGTCTGCAAACGGGACATGAAATCGTGTGACATTGATCACAAGTCGTGGGAGTCAGTTGCCAGCATTCGCCAGAGCAGCCATAAAGACAGGGTTAAATTGTGGCGAGTCGAAGAGACTTAGTAGTTGGCAGGAAAAAAGACAGAGGCGCAAGGGGAGAGCCAACTGTGCAACAGCCTCAACAAACAAATTTCTCTGCAGCACCTGTGGAAGAGCCTGTCACTCCAGAATTGGCCTTTATAGCCACTCCAGGCGCTGCTTCACAAACCACTGACCACCTCCAGGCGCGTATCCATTGTCTCTCGAGATAAGGAGGCCCAAAGAAGAAAACACTAATCCCATATTCCCAACAAACATCCCCACCTATCCCTATATTTCCCTACCACCTACCGATACCAGTGACAATTTATAATGGCCAATTTACCAATTAACCTGCAAGTCTTTTGGCTTGTGGGAGCAAACCGGAGTACCCAGAGAAAACCCACGCAGACACAGGGAGAACTTGCAAACTCCACACAGGCAGTACCCGGAATCGAACCCGGGTCCCTGGAGCTGTGAGGCTGCGGTGCTAACCACCGGGTTGTTGTGAATCGTCTGTCTGTTCAGCATCTCTCCCCTGTTTTTACCTCAATGGGAGCTAAACTGATGGAAAGCAGGATCCCTGTTCACAATCACCCTGTACAACACCAAGGCAGCAAGTTCAAATCCACCACCGTGAAAAATAAATGGAAAAGGAGATGGAGAATGAGATGCAGGTAGTCAGAAACCAGTGAGAGAGAAACGGAGAGCAGAGGTAACAGAGTTACATTGACAGCTGGAGGTGCAGAGAGTGAACACAGCAACGATATAGATATTGAGAGACGCAGAGATGGAAAGAAGTGGAGGGGCAGAGATACAATGTAAGATGTGTTAACATAATAACGAGTGGTGCCCCGGGGCATGGTGGTGGTGGGGGGAGGGGGGGGGAAGCAGGGATAATCTTTCAGGAAAGGAGGAGCAAAGATGGAAAGAGTCAGGTATCTGGAAGTGACTGAGTGAAGAAATGGACTGAGAGAGAGACAGATAAAGATGCAGAGAGTGGCAGAAAGAGAATGAAAATGAAAACTTGTGAGACTCTAGAGAGGGCCAGAGATAGAAAGATTGTGGAGAGATACAGAGATAGGGATTTAAAGATGTGAAGAAACAGAGCACGGAACATGGAGGAAGGTGCAGGGAACAGGTTGCAGCAAGAGATGTAGAGAGGGAAATCTACGGGATTACATTGACTGTTCTGGATCAGCACTTCCCAAACTATTTGCTTCGGAGCGCCCTCCAGCCCCTCCCTTGTGGTAAAAAAAAAATCGCAGACCCCCGAAAACACAAAACCAAAATACTGCGGATGCTGGAATTCTGAAAAAAAAACCGTGCTGGAAATACTGAGCATTTGCAGCACTTGATTTTTTTTTCTATCAGCCCCGCAAACACACAGTCTTCTTTTCTGTATCTAGAAATGAATTTGACAATGACACATATATCTTTATTACTACTTACCTCAAAGGTTAAAGTTCTTGTCTGACGACTCCACGTGGCCAGAAGATTCTCCCTCTGCATCATCAAAACTGCAGCTTCTAAAAAGATTCTTCTTGGATATAAGGGAAATAAAATTGATTCAAAGAAAGCAAAGCATTTTTGAACAGAAAAAAACACAGCAAGAGCCCAGGACTCCTTCCCTCACTCACAAACACAAAACCATCTCTCAGTGACTCCCCATCTTACAAACACATCCCCCGACACAGAGCTGAAGAATGGGAAGTGTGGATGTGTTTACCCTGTCATTTCCTGTTGTCTCACTCCATCTCTCTCTCTCACTCTCCCTCTATTACACTGTGTGGCTCTGTCCATCTGTTTCTGCCTCTCCTCTACCCCTGCTCTCCCCCTCTGATTCTCTCCATGCTTCCCTCACTCCCCTGCGTCTCTCTCCCTCTTGTTACTCTCATTCAGAAAGACAGATGGAGAGACAGGGAAAGAGACACGGTAATCAACTCTCAGAACCTCACTCTCAATTCAAATGACTGCAGCACATTTCATTTAACACTCAAATTCATGGCACTGCCCAAAGCACCAGCATTATTCGGGAATTATACCGGCTTCACGCTCAGGACATTACTCCCAGGCCTTCTGGAGAGCTTTACACACAATGAATTCACTTCTAAAATTCAGTCACTGTTAAAAGGCAGGGAATTCTGCAGGCAAGCTGTGCACACTAATATCCCAGCAATGGTGACGCAGCAGTAATCAGTTTAGCAAGGTTTTGATTGTGGATTCCTTTATCTCTCTCTCTCTCTTCCTCCATCTTTCTCTGTCTTCCCTCCCTCACCCACACCCCAGCTGCCTCTCTCTCGCTGTCTCTCTCCATCTTTCTCTGCCTTCCCTTCCACTCCCACACTTCGCCTGTCTCTCTGCGTTTAAACTGCCACGTTCAGCTTAGATTAGATTAGAGATACTGCACTGAAACAGGCCCTTCGGCCCACCGAGTCTGTGCCGAACATCAACCACCCATTTATACTAATCCTACACTAATCCCATATTCCTATCACATCCCCACCTGTCCCTATATATTTCCCTACCATCTACCTATACTAGGGGCAATCTATAATGGCCAATTTACCTATCAACCTGCAAGTCTTTTGGCTTGTGGGAGGAAACCGGAGCACCCGGAGAAAACCCACGCAGGCACAGGGAGAACTTGCAAACTCCACACAGGCAGTACCCGGAATCGAACTCGGGTCGCTGGAGCTGTGAGGTTGCAGTGCTAACCACTGCGCCACTGTGCCGCCCCCTGTTTCTCACTCTCCCTCTTTTTCTCTCCATCTGTTGTAATGTAGGAATTGATGTAGGGAATGTATGCACAGCAGGATCCCACAATGTGATTATTGCCAGATATCCCATCACAGTTCTCAGAAAATGCTGAACTCCATCTTTAAACTTCGAACAAGCCTTGACACAGCTTCACGTTCAGCTCTTGTAATTATTGGCCCTCAGGAGCAGTTGACACTCAATAAATTATTTCTTTAAAGTAGCCATCACTGCTGCAATGTCGGAAACCTGCAGGCAATCTTTGCACAGAAAGATCCCACATCCAGCAAAATGATCAGATGCAGATAATCTGTTTTTCGTGATGTACGTTTAGAGATCCCAGAGGGAGGAACATTCCTGCAGTTTGAAAATCTCAAACACCCTTCTCCCTGTCTTTTTTCCTGCTCCGCCATCGCCCCACCGCCCCTCAGCACCCCCGCACTCCATACACATCTGTTTCTTCTTCTCTCGATCTGGGATTTAATCTGGATTGGACTGTCCTGTGAAGTAACTCTATCGCCGTTTAAAATAACCACACCTCACATTGTGGCACCTATTGATTCATGGTTAAAATAGAGAAAGTGTGGGGGAGAGAAAAGCAGAGGAAGATGGAGAGAAAACACAGAGAAATCCACACTCAGACCCTCAGGAACTGAATTTTAAAGAGTCCTCATTGCTGTCATGTATGTAATGCAGCAGTGCACCGGAAGCACAACAAGATCCCACAAGCAGCAATGTGATAATAGCCAGATTTCAGTCACCAGAAAGGGTGAAACTCCCTCTTTAAACGGGAACAAGCTGTTGATTCTGTCTCACCATTTCAAATAACGACATTGCTGTGTGTGTCTTTTTATTAATTTATTAAAGGTTTAAGTGGAGAAGGGGGGTGTGAAACCGAGACAGAGAAGAGAAAGCATGGGCAAGATAGAGACAAAGGAAAAGAATGCGGAGATGGAAGGAATGCGAACCTCAGAACAACTGTAAAATGAATTTAAAGGGGCACCAACAAACCTCACAGACAGCGCTGGAAGGAGCAAGTGGCAAATGGGACTTCCTCCTGGGGCTGCTCCTTCAACCCCAGTCTTTCAACCGATCTAAAACTCCAAGGCCCCAATTCAGCAGGAGCTCGTTAACACGGGGCCCCAGAGAGGAAATTAAACCTCGGGCTAATAAACAGAGACAACTCACTTGGTCCCTTTGAGTGCAGCCTGTGGACAAGGCCTCAGTCTGTCCCCTCTGGAGGAAGCTCCTGTCCAAGGATTTCTCATCCCAAACTTACCCTATCTTCACGATGCAGTTTTCAGAATGAAAATTCCTTAAAGCAAGAGGGACAGAGAGCAAATTGATTAAAAGGCATTGCAAAATACCATAGCACAGCAAGAGCCCATGAATTACCCTCGGTGACACAGAGACTATCTCAGCAACACCCCAAAAACTGAAAAGCGGGATTAGACTGGATAGATCCAGCACAAGGATGATGAGTCGAATGGCCTCCTTCTATTCTGTAAATATTTTCACTTTTCTTTGTTTCTAAAACATTTTCTTGAAGCCGGATATTACCCCGTGAAAATTGCGGAGAGAAGACAGTTGTCTAAACCATGGGAATGAGTGGGAGTTTATGTTGGCCAGCGTGAGCAGCAATCGAGCAAGCTCTGCGTTCATTTTATTCTCTGATTGTTCCCCTTTGCAATACAATACCATGTGATAAATGCTTTCATTTGGCTGGACATGAAAGGTATTAATACAACATAAAACACGAGGACGCCTACTGTGATGAACATATTCAGGTTGTTCACCAGTACTGTGGACAGGAACGTTATCTAACGGACAATGTAATATTCAAGCTGTCCCGAATTCTAACTCGCACCAAGTCCTGTTCACCTGTCACTTCTTGTGCTTGATGATTTACATTAGCCGCTGATCCAGCAACTCTGGCATTAAAAAGATCCTCTTTCTTCAAATCCCTCCCTGGCCCTCACTCCTTTCCCTATCTCTGTGACCTGTTTCAGCACCTACGACCCTCACTAATTCTGTAACCGTCTCCAGTCCCACACTGCTCACTATCTCTGTAACCTTCTGCCGAATCTACAGCCCTCCTTATCTCTGTAACCTCACCGAGTACTACAAGCATCCCTATCGCTGAAACCTCGTCCAGAAGTAAACTCACCCTATCTCGGCAATCGAATCCAGCTCTGTCTCTGTAGACTTTCCTGCAGCCCTACAATTCCTTCAAGATCTCTGTGACCATCCAGTTCTGACGATTTTCGTCCCTGATTTACGTCGCTCCACAATTGGCAGACGTGTCTTCAGTTGCTGACGCCCTGAGCTCTGGAATTCCTTTCTTAAGCTTCCCCACCAACATACCCTGTAATACTTTTCAAATGTATGCATCGTTTATTTATTTCTTTATTTTGCCCTGATGCGGCCTAAAACGGTTGACTCCTTTTGAAGGCTGGAGGATACTACAGAGATAGGGAAGTTTTTTGTGGTTGGACAGGTTACAGAGACAGGGAGGGTTTAGTGACTGTAGGAGGTTACAGAGATAGGGAGGTTTTCAGGGGCTGGAGGATTTTGCAGAGCTGGGAAGGCATTGGAAGAGGTTACAGAGATTCAGAGAGCTGCAGGGTCTGGTGGAAGATATAGAGTTATGATGGTGATAGGGCTTGGAGTAGGTAGGGATTCATGAGGGTATAGGGGCTGGTGGAGCCCACAGAGATAGGGAGGTTTGCAGGGGCTGGAGGAGTTTTCAGAAGTATTGAGGGTTCGTGAGAATGACATGGTGAGTTTTAATTAGTATCAGTGTGTGTGTCTTTGAGATGGTGTTTATTAATGTGACTGCACATTTGTACTTATGTGTATGTCACATTGAGCGGAGTTTGGGTTAAATGTGTTAACCCATGTGGCTCCTAAAAATATCTTTAGTTTAAACATTTTCAGTTTTCTTTCATTCATTTGGAATGATCTGTATTTTAATCTGGCCCTTTTGAAGTTCATTTGTAATTTTTTTTTGGTCTTTGTCTCTCACAAAAATGGCGGCCGCTGACGGACAACAAGACAGGCTAAGGCCGTTATTGTTGGCAAAGCGAATCCGGGAAGAGACAGGAATGAGCCAAAATTATCCGTCTTCTCCAACAGCACCAGGAGGAAATTGTGGCTTTCCAGCTGCAGCAAGCAGATTGTTTTATTTGTTTAAAATAGTTATGAAAGAAAATGCGTTACATTTCTTTCTGGCAATTCCTCAGACTCCCTCATCCAACTGGCCCAGTTTCCACCTGAGAAAAAAAAGACAGAATTTGTTGGCAGGCTATTCTACCATGGAGGGCTGTACAACTGAGCCATATCCTGGAACTCACTCAATAGTAGCATCTGTGGGAGCTCCATTGCCGGGGAAAGAGCAGCTAGTTGAAGCCAGAAGGCTGGGCATTATCTTCTCAAGGGGCAATTAAGGATCGGCAATTAATGCCATAGTTGCAAATGGGAAGCACATGCTGTGAACCAATCTACACAGAAAATATTTTGAAAACAGCTTTATTCTTTCATGGAGTGGCGAATGACACTGCAGTATGTACTTATGATCTGAGAGTAAGTAAGTGTGGTTTATGAATGGGTTAATGTGCGATCTCAATCTAACAGTGCCACTGAATGTGAGCGGGAGGGTGAATAATGTCCATATTCTCCATTGTCTCAGCTCATCTACGGTGGAAACCATCAGACATGACTTTGTTATCTAAAACTTGATAAATCAAATACTCTCCTTGCTGGCCTCCCTATTTTCACTCTCCATAAAGTTCAGTATATCCAACTCCCTGCTGTCCCATCTCTTAACTAGGATTAGGTCCCGTTCACCCACATCCCTCGTGTTTGCTGACCGACATTCGACCCTGGTACAACAACATGATTTAAAAAATAATAAATATTCATCCTTGTGTTCAGATCCTTCCATGACCTCATCCCCATCTCTGTAACCTCCTCAGGCTCTTCACCCCTCCCTATTTCTGTATCCTACACATGCCCCAGCAATACTCCCCAACTGTAGCACCTCCTGCAACCCCTATTACAGTCGCTATTGCTGAAACTTCGTCCAGCCCTGCAACCCGCCCTATCCCTGTATCCTGCTCCAGCTCTGCAACTCCCCCTATCTTCGCAACCACCTCAAGCCAGTACAGCCCCCCACCCCCTTACCTCGGTAAAATCCTCCAACCCTCCAGCCCACCCAATCTCTCTAACTTCCTCAAGCCCCTACAACCCTCCCTATCCCTTTAAAATGTACAAACCCTACAACCATCCCTATCTCTGTTTCCTACTCGAGACCTTCATCCTGTCTGTGTATGGAATCTCTTCCAGCCACTACCAATCTCCGAGATTCTGCACTCCAATAAGAGAGAGAGAGAGAGAGAGAGAGAGTGAGTGAGAGAGAGAGAGAGAGAGAGAGAGAGAGAGAGAGAGAGAGAGAGAGAGAGAGAGAGAGAGAGAGAGCAGTGACCAGGTTGGGGGGAATGTAAGGGAGTCGGAATCAATAAAGTGTCTACAAAATAAGAACGAATAATATTAATAATAATGACTGACACAAAAAGCTTCCCACCATCAGCAGCATTTTGCTGGTCTCGGACCAAGTTTTGTTTTCTGAGCAGCACTGATGAACTGTGAATGGAACTAGTGGCAGTTGAGGGGAGACTGTGATTGCAATTTCTCTTCATATTCTACAGAGGGAATTCTGACTCTCTATCTTCCTCCTTTTCTGTCCAGTGCTCCGAAGGTGAATTCTTGCCCGCCAGCATATTGTTATTTGTCATGTGCAACCATCCACCTTGCCAAACCCAGTCAGTGTATTTCCAGTATCCAAATGTTCACTTCTGGCACAGTGCCCAGCTGCCCTTTGGTGTGTGTGACAACCCTAACACCAGTGGTTTTTCAGTCATCGAGCTGTCTGTCATCTCTTCTCTGCTGCTGCACTGCTCTTTGGCGTGTGTCTCTTCATGACCCCAACCCACCAATGTATTGTGGGTCAACCCGCTGTCAGTCACATCTTTCCCATTGTGGATAAATATTACATTCATGTACTGGAAATACTTGGACCTGCCTTGGACTGCTCTCAGTTGTATTGTTTATTCATTAGTTGAATAATTGATGTAACTGGATATTTCACCGTGCTCTTGAACTGCTCTCTGAACTTGGACTGAGTCACCCCATAAATAAATGTATTTGTGCAGCAACTTAAAATCCGCAACATCCATCCGACTTGTCGAAATATAGATTCAGAACTGTTGTAATCCCTGGGATCAGATAGTGTGATGTTATAATATAAGAAATGTATAACATGCACCAACCATAGAAGTATGAAGCTGCCTGATATGGAGAAGAGTAAAATCACAGACTTCCTTCTGTTCTCCATCTCTGGGTCACTGCGATTCTCTCTCTTGTTTTGACCCCTCAGTACGTTACGGACTCGACTGGCCACTAAAATGTGTCTGACTGTCAGAGCGTTGAGCAACAGAATTGAAGCGAATGGGAGCAATGGGGTTAAAATCTTATTAAACCAGTCGAATCCCACCCATCCATTATCAGTATAATAGCTTGCTTTTATAACACAAAACCATGGTACGTTGTCCATTATCCATATAGGTCCAAGCATAAAGTAGTAGGGGATGTTTTGTGAACAGAGCAGAATGCAGGTTGTTGCGAGAACCACAGCCGCAGTTTTCTCAGTGCAATATTTTGTTTTCAGCTTCTGGCAACAAATGGCCACAAATCGATCAAAGGTGAAAGTGACAGTGAACCAGACAGAACAGTCTGCGGCTGCACAAACCAGGACAATGTTAACACTACACACAGGGGTGATTTTCAGGAAGGAACCTGGGAAATACGATGTACTGATCCTTAACAGTATGACCTCAGTGATAATGACCAGTAGATCTGCCGTTGCCATAGCCTCCAGGTAACGAGTTGTGCAGGTGGAGAGGCCGCATTTTCCCTGAGCCAGGATAACAATCGCGAGTAAATTAACTGGAAGGGAGAAAAGGGAATAATGACTGGAAATTAAGGATCAACATTTTACCGACAGTAAGGGCAGGTTTTTATCACTTCAAATAGGTGAGTTGCTGATGCGTCAGAGGTTAAAATTTTAAAAATCTCACAACCCACCTCTGACCCGTCCATTTCTGGTTTTAATGAAGCTGTGACAGGGGATGGGCAGACCCACGTTCCAAGGAGGCAGGTTAGCAACTGGAATATTTTACTGATGCTGGAAATTTCTGATTTTATGTGTTTGACAGGTTTAACTCTGGCCGGCCCGCTTTCCCTGTTATCATAGGGAACATTTGCATGTCATGTAAAAATAAAGCCAGGTTTGGCCATTCTAACCATCCCCCACCAGAACTGGACCCCGAACGGCGAGATTAAAACGCACTCCCGGAATTAGACCCGCACTTGCGGGATCAGAATTCCCTCCAGGATTGGACCCACCTCCCTTGATCAGACCAGTCGTCGTCTCTTGGATCACATACTCTCCAGGACCCATCCTGCCCTGGCCTGAGATCACACTTCAGGATACGAGTCCCATCCCCTGCTTTCAGGATTGGGAACCCAGTGATCGGACATTTCAAGACACTCTTTCGCTCTAGTGTTAGCCTTTGGAGACCCCAATGTCAGGCAGCTCTTCCCATACCCCGGGGTCAGTATTTGGACAGCACTGATCCTAAGATCTGGTCGACACTTCTTCCTACCCAATTGGAAGCAAAGCCTGTTAGTGTGACATCAGGCGGTGTACCTGTCAAGGATTAAAAAGTTAGTGCGTGCAGTTAAAACTCAGGAACACCTATCCCCACGTATGTCATTCATTCTTTAATATCTATCCCAAAGTAAAAACAAAATATTGACACTGCTGTAAATCTGATTGAAAATCAGACAATGATGAAGAGGAAAATGTGTTGTCGTGCCACTAAGCTAGTAATCAAGAGGACCAAGCTAATGCCCCGGGGTCACGGATTCAAATCCCACCTTGGCAGTTGGTGGAATTTAGATTCAATATAATTAATAAAGTCAGCAAGTCAACAAAAGGCAGGAATTGAAAGTTAGTCTCAGTAATGGTGGTACTCGCATTTATATTGTCAAAACTTATCTGCTTCACTAATGTCCTGTAGGGAAGGAAATCTGATATCCTTACTTGGCCTGGACTACCTTTAACTCCAGTCCAAGCACAATGGGGTTGACTCTTAGCTGCCCTCTGAACTGGTCTGGCAAATAACTCAGTTGTCGAGGGAAATAAGGGATAGCCAGCCAATGCTGGCCTTACCAGCAGCACACACATCCTGTGGCAGAATTAAAGAAAACACTCAGCAGGGCAGACAACATCTGTGGATACAGCAAGGGTGTTAACGATTCAATCTGATAGGTTTTCTCCAGTACTGGGCGATATTAAAGATAAACAGTTTTAAAGCAATGATAGAGTCTGTGAAAAGTCTGGTATGGGGGGAACTAACAATGGGGAAGATCTGTGATCAGTTGCAGGGCAGGAATGATGCAAAGACAAAAAAATATGGCGAATGGGACAAAGAAACAGGAGAGGATTAAAAAGTGGGTTGTTTAAATGGCTACAGCAGATTACAGAAGGAGGGTGGAACCTGGAAAATCTGGCAAATACGAGCCTGGAAAAGTGACTCAGAATGGTGAGTAAACCCACCAGCTGTGTATGAATTGGGAAACCCTGCACCACATCCACTCTGACTGACTCTGGTGTAACCATCCCCCAGTAACAGCACAGGCTGTCCGAGAAAGTGGAAGCAATGTTTATTATCTGAATATTTTAATCTAAGTGTTGAACCCGCGATGCAATAAAACACCTATTCGAAATTAAGCTGCAATGAAAGAGGATAGGGGGTCAGCGGTAGAGAGGTCAGAGTGGAGTAGGATGTAAAATTAACATGAGAAGTGACTGGAAGCTCAGGGTTACATTTTGCAGACTGAATGGACGAGTCATGCAATGCAATCACCCAATCTGCATTTGCTCCTGTCCCAATGTCCAGCAGATTTCACCATGCGCACTGAATACTATTACTAAATGGTAAATAGTACAGCAAATTGTTTTCTGGGAACGATTGTTTGGGGCCCTGGATACCTCTCCTGCCCTTGCATGGAAATGTGACAGGGAAAATTACCTGACATTGTGGGTAATTGAGGAGTGGACCAGGGTGCAGGGAACAGGGTGGCAGAAGAGGAGCCAAATATATGTTTAGTGCTGGACTTAACCGGATATGGTGGAAATGTTGGAGGATGGTGTGTTCATTGTGGAGGCGAGTGGGTTGGAAAGTGTGGACAAGGGGAACATTATGATGGTTTTTGCTGGGAGGGGAATGGGTGAAGGCAGTAACACGGAAAATACGATAGACATGATGAAAGGTCTTGTTAACCACAGTGGCGTAATCTTTGGATGACGGATAATGACGACATTTCTGAAGCACTGGTGTGAAGGGGCGCATCATCGGAACAGACGGAATAGAGATGGAGAAACTGGGAGAATGGCACGGAATCTTTCTAGGAAGTGGGGTGGATGAAAGATAATCAAGGTAGTTGTGGGAGTTGGTGGGATTAAAGTAGATAATCGTGGATAGCCAACCCATGAAATAGAGGCAGTATGGTCAAAGAAGGCAAGGGAAGTGTCAGAGCTGGCCATGAGAAGCCCAAGGACGGAATATATTGAGAGAAAAAGTTGATGAAATTTTCCAGTTCAAGGCAAAATAAGTAAAAAGCAGCAGCACAGTCAGCAAACTATCGGGAAAAAATGTGAAGGAAGGGAACAAAGAATGGTCCCCGTATTCTAAGCAAATGAAGCACTGCTTATCCCATACAGTCTTCCAGAGATATTGTTTGAGTGTGTAATATCCCATTGTTTACACCCGAGGTCCAATTACAGGGAGCAGGGTCAGGAATGGATGTTGCGGGTTCCGGGATTTAGATGTTTCACTAAGAACAGAGAAGATGGTAAAAGAGGGAGGGATGTGGCATTGTTAATCAAGGAAAGTATTACAGCGGCAGAAAGGACGTTTGAGGACTCGTCTACTGAGGTAGTCTGGGCCGATGTTAGAAACAGGAGAGGAGAGGTCACCCTGTTGGGAGTTTTCTATAGACCTTCAAATAGTTCCAGAGATGTAGAGGAAAGGATAGCAAAGATGATTCTTGACAGGAGCGAGAGTAACAGGGTAGTTGTTACAGGGGACTTTAACTTTCCAAATATTGACTGGAAATACCATAGTTCGAGTACTTTAGATGGGTCTGTTTTTGTCCAGTGTGTGCAGGAGGGTTTTCTGACACAGTATGTAGACAGGCCAACCAGGGGCGATGCCACATTGGATTTGGAACTGGATAATGAACCCGGCCAGGTGTTAGATTTAGAAGTTGGTGAGCACTTTGGTGATAGTGATCACAATTCAGTTAGGTTTACCTTAGCGATGGGCAGGGACAGGCATATACCGCAGGGCAAGAATTATTGCTGGGGGAAAGGAAATTATGATGAGATTAGGCAACATTTAGGATGCGTAGGATGGGGACGGAAACTGCAGGGTATGGGCACAATCGAAATGTGGAGCTTATTCAAGGAGCAGCTACTGCGTGTCCTTGATAAGTATGTACCTGTCAGGAAGGGAGGAAGTTGTCGAGCGAGGGAGCCGTGGTTTACTAAATAAGTTGAAGAGCTTGTCAAGAGGAAGAAGAAGGCTTATGTTAGGATGAGACGTGAAGGCTCAGTTAGGGCGCTTGAGAGTTACAAGCTAGCCAGGAAGGATCCAAAGGGAGAGATAAGAAGAGCAAGGAGAGGACACGAGAAGTCATTGGCGGATAGGATCAAAGAAAACCCGAAGGCTTTCTATAGGTATATCAGGAATAAAAGAATGACGAGAGATAGGTTAGGGCCAATCAAGGATAGTAGTGGGAAGTTGTGTGTGGAATCGGAGGAGATAGTGGAAGTGTTAAATGAATATTTTTCGTCAGTATTTACAGTGGAGAAAGAAAATGTTGTCGAGGAGAATACTGAGATTCAGGCTACTAGGCTAGATGGGATTGAGGTTCACAAGGAGGAGGTGTTAGCAATTTTGGAAAGTGTGAAAATAGATAAGTCCCCTGGGCCAGATGGGATTTATCCTAGGATTCTCTGGGAAGCCAGGGAGCAGATTGCAGAGCCTTTGTCCTTGATTTTTATGTCGTAATTTTCGACAAGAATAGTGCCGGAAGACTGGAGGATAGCAAATGTTGTCCCCTTGTTCATGAAGGGGAGTAGAGACAGCCCTGGTAATTATAGACCTGTGAGCCTTACTTCGGTTGTGGGTAAAATGTTGGAAAAGGTTATGAGAGATAGGATTTATAATCATCTTGAAAAGAATAAGTTCATTAGCGATAGTCAGATCGGTTTTGTGAAGCGTAGGTCATGCCTCACAAACCTTATTGAGTTTTTTGACAAGGTGACCAAACAGGTGGATGAGGGTAAAGCCGTGGATGTGGTCCATATAGATTTCAGTAAGGCGTTTGATAAAGTTCCCCACGGTAGGCTATTGCAGAAAATACAGAAGTATGGGATTGAAGGTGAATTAGTGCTTTGGATCAGAAATTGGCTAGCTGAAAGAAGACAGAGGGTGGTGGTTGATGGTAAATGTTCATCCTGGAGTATAGTTTCTAGTGGTGTACCGCAAGGATCTGTTTTGGGGCCACTGCTGTTTGTCATTTTTATAAATGACCTGGATGAGGGTGTGGAAGGGTGTGTTAGTAAATTTGCGGATGACACGAAGGTCGGTGGAGTTGTGGATAGTGCCGAAGGATGTTGTAGGTTACAGAGGGACATAGATAGGCTGCAGAGCTGGGCTGAGAGATGGCAAATGGAGTTTAATGCGGAAAAGTGTGAGGTGATTCACTTTGGAAGGAGTAACAGGATTGCAGAATACTGGGCTAATGGGAATATTCTTGGTAGTGTAGATGAGCAGAGAGATCTTGGTGTCCAGGTACATAAATCCCTGAAGGTTGCCACCCAGGTTAATAGAGCTGTTAAGAAGGCATATGGTGTGTTAGCTTTTATTAGTAGGGGGATCGAGTTTAGGAGCCACGAGGTCATGCTGCAGCTGTACAGAACTCTGGTGCGGCCGCACCTGGAGTAGTGCGTGCAGTTCTGGTCACCGCATTCCAGGAAGGATGTGGAAGCTTTGCAATAGGTGCAGAGGAGATTTACGAGGATGTTGCCTGGTATGAAGGGAACGTCTTACTACGAAAGTCTGAGGGACTTGGGGTTGTTTTCGTTAGAGAGAAGGAGGAGGAGAGGTGACTTAATAGAGACATATAAGATCATCAGAGGGTTGGACAGGGTGGATAGTGAGAGCCTTTTTCCTCAGATTGTGATGGCAAACACGAGGGGACATAGCTTTAAGTTGAGGAGTGATAGATATAGGACAGATGTCAGAGGTAGTTTATTTACTCAGAGAGTTTTAGGGGCGTGGAACGCCCTGCCTGCAACAGTAGTAGACTCTCCAACTTTAAGGGCATTTAAGTGGTCATTGGATAGACATATGGATGAAAATGGAATAGTGTAGGTCAGATGGTTTCACAGGTCGGCGCAACATCGAGGGCTGAAGGGCCTGTACTGCGCTGTAATGTTCTATGTTCTATATACTTATAATTTACAACAGGTTCCTGCGCAGGGGTCAGGATCACAAAACGGGGTTGGCTTTAATTCCCAGGCCAGAGTCACTGCCAAAGAGTGGAATTCCAGTGGAAATGGTGAGAGAATGACGCAAAACCAATCAGGAAATTAGGTGGGAATCAGACTCATTTTGCTGGAACCTGTTCTCCTCCCGAAGTCGTGTTTTGTAGTGCAAGCTTGGAGAATCAAGGCAGAATCATTTCCCACAGAACCTGACACCAGGATTGCAGGTTCTGATTCTCCTGGGAGCTGGATAGGCCAAATGATACCTTCACACCTAGAGGCCAACTGAGGCCCTGGAGTGGCATATTAATGGGGTTACAGCTTCACAGGACTGGAACTAATATCCTCATAGGGAGATTGGACAGTGCTGCTGGGGAGGGTTTGAACAATCCTGTCAGTGGGATGGGAACCGGAGGTATGGCTCAAATTGGAACGATGTGGAGCTTAAAGCAGGAGGTATAAAAGTAGACAGCAGCATTAGAAGGTAGGCGAAATAAAGGCAAGCCTCAACTAGGTTTAGAATGCAGAATAATATTAAGAAGACAAGGTTAAGAGCACTCTACCTGAATGCACACAACATTCGAAACACGGTAGGTTATTTAAAGGCACAGATAGTGGTAAATGGGTATGATCTCATTGTCATTACGGAAACGTGACAGTAGGGTGACAAAGACCGGGAACTGAAGATTCAAAGAGATTCAACATTTAGAAAGGAAAGGAAGGCAGGAAAAGAAGGTGGTTTAGCGCTTATAATAAGGGATGGGATTAAAGCAAAAGTACGGGATGATCTCAGATTGTAAGAAAAACATGTGTTGTTTGGGTGGAGCTACCAAACAGCAAGGGGCAGCAAACATTGGCAGGAGTTGCTTATAGGCAAACAAGCAGTAGTGACAGTTGGGGCAAGGTATTAATCAGGAGATTAGAAACATGTAGCATGTGTAATAGAGTGATTATGGGTGTGTTGAATCTGCAGATAGACAGGGTAAATCTAATGAACACTAATGCTGTGGAGGACGAGACGTTGGAGTGTTAGGAATGGTTTTCTAGAGCAATATGTTGAGGAGCAGACTAGAGAACAGGTCATTATAGAT
This sequence comes from Heterodontus francisci, assembly GCF_036365525.1. Classification (NCBI taxonomy): domain Eukaryota; kingdom Metazoa; phylum Chordata; class Chondrichthyes; order Heterodontiformes; family Heterodontidae; genus Heterodontus; species Heterodontus francisci. The sequence continues at coordinate 2,873,150 of NW_027140909.1, read as the reverse complement.
CAGTATTAGGTAACGAGAAAGGGCTAATTAATCATCTTGTTGGTAAAGATGCTTCCGGGATGAGTGACCATATATGATAGAATTTTACGTTATGTTTGAAAGTGAGGTAGTTCAAACTGAAGCCAGGGTGTTAATTTTGGACAAAGGAAATTATGAAGGTATGAGGGGCAAATTAGCTGCGGTGGATTGTGAAAATACATTAAAAGGTCTGACAGTACAGAGGAAATGGATAGTCTTCAAAGAAATATTGCATAGTTTACATTCCCTCAAGGTACAAAAAACCCAACAGTAAAGGCAGTCAACCGTGGCTAACAAAAGAAGTTAAGGGTTGTATAAGCTAAAAATAAAATGCCAATAAAGTTACCAGAAATAGTAGTAACCAGTTGAATGGGAAGATTTGAGAATACATTAAAGCAAGACCAAAAACTGATAAAGAAACAGGGAACAGAAGATGAATGTAATAATCAAAAAACAAACAAAATAATGCACTGAAAAAGCTTCTATATGTCCATAAAAAGGAAACGTTTGGCTCAGTTAAATGTGGGTCCATTACAGGCAGTGTCAGCAAAATTTATAACTAGAACAAAGAAATTGCAGAGAAGCTAAATTATTTCTTTCTGCATTTCTTCACTAAGGAAGATACAAGAATTCTCCCAAACTTAGAAATCCAAGGGACTCGGGAGAAAGAGGAGATGACGGAAATTAGTGTGAGGATGAAGACTGTATTGGAGAAATGAATGGGGCTGAAGGTTCCTGCAGGTTTGAAGGTAGCAAATGTCACACCACTATTTTCGAAGGGAGGGAGAGAGAAAACCGGGAACTATAGACCTGTTAGCCTTACATCAGCAGTAGGGAAAATATAAAAATCTATTGTACAGGATGTGATAAATGGACACCTGAATAATGATGATCTGATTGGGCATAGTCAACATGGCTTCATGAATGGGAATTCATATTTGACGAACCTTTTGGAGCTTTTTGAGCATTTTACCAATAGAATTGAGAAAGGGGAGTTGGTGGACCTGGTATACCTTGATTTTCCGAAGGTTTTTGAAAACGTCACCCACAGCAGATTGCTAGCAAAATTAAAGCACGTGGCAATATACTGGCATGGATTACGGATGGTTAACAGGCTGAAGACAGAGAGTAGCAGTAAACGCATCATGGCATTGGCAGGTTCCCATTGGCAGGCTGCAAATAGTGAGGTACCACAGGGATCAGTACAAAGGCCCCAGCTGTTCACAATAAATATTAATGTTTTGAATGTGGGGGCCATATGTAATATTTTCAAGTTGTCGGATGACACAAAACTAGGTGTGAATGTGTGTTGTGAGGAATATGCAAATTGGCTTCAAGGGGATTTGATCAGACCTACTGAGTGAGCAAGAAAGTGGCAGATAGAATATAATGTGGAAAATTGTGAGGTTATCCACTTTGGCAGGCGCAGCAGATATGCAGAGTATATCTGAAATGGCACGAGATTAGAAAGTGTAGACGTACAAAGGGACCTCCATATCTTTGTCAATAAGTCACTGAAAGCTAACATGCAGGTGCAGCACGCAATTAAGAAGGCTAATGGTATGTTAGCCTTTGTCACAAGAGGATTTGAGTGCAGGAATAGTGATGTCTTGCTTCAATTGGCTGGAGCGCACCAAGATTATTGTGTGCAGTTTGGTCCCCTTGCCCTCGGAAGGATCTTATTGCCATAGAGGGAGTACAACGAAGGTTCACCAGACTTGCTCCCAGGATGGCGGGACAGTCCTATGAAGAGTAATTGCAGAAACTGGGCGAGTATTCTCTCGAGTTTCGAAGAATGAGAGGTGATCTCATTCAAACCTAAAAAATACATAAAGGGACAGACAGGGTAATTGCAAGTAATGGGTGGGGAGTTTAGAACCAGAAGACACAATTTCAAAATAAGAAGGAAATCATTTAGGAGAGAGATGAGGAGAAATTCCTTTACTCAGAGGGTTGTGAATCTTTGGAATTTCCTGCCTTCGAGGGCTGTGGAAGCTTAGTCATTGAGTATGTTCAAATCAGAAATTGTGAGATTTCAAAATACGACATAAGGAGATATCGGGATCGTGTGCAAAAAAGGCATTGAAGTGGATGATCAGCCATGATCGTACTGAATGGTGGAGAAGGCTCGAAGGGCTGAATGGCCTACTGCTGCTGTTCTGTTCCTAGTACCGGTAGTGGCCACCGCTCCCGGTGCTGCTGCCGTTACCGCTGTGCAGCCGGCCTTTGATTGTGCAACCCACGGCCCTATAAAGCCTTTAATGGGATGGGGATCCTGTCTCGTTAAACTTTACACGAAAAGACAGGAGGGTCGGTCCTGGGGACGGCGGCGGAGGAGGGGGAGGGGTGAGGGGTGACATTTCAGGCCGACTCTGGGAATCTTGCCTCCTGCACAGGACCCAGCCCATCACGTCTGTCAGGAATGATCCCATCCACTGAGTTTAAGGACAGCTCGCATTTACTCGGCTTTGGAGCAGCCAGGACAAACTAACATGGACAAACATGTAAATGGATTTCTGGAACACATCTGCTAACTCAGAAGATAGGAAGCTGCATGTCTTTTGGGACAGTCAGGGAAACATAAGCCAGGGAATGAGGAGTCTGAGCCTGAAGAAGGAGAAGAGAGGTCTCTGAGGGGAAGAAATAACTGTCCAATAATAGTGAATAAATTCCAATAAAATACATCTCACAACATTTAAGGTAGAAAGTGGTAAATATTTGAAAAAGTAACAAAGCGTGGGAAAAGTCTATGGTTCGGATTCATTGTGTCTGCACATACTAAAAATATAGGAAAGAAGCACAAGAGGCATTATTATCGGTTCATTAATAATCATCAGGTAAGGAAACAGTCTCAGAGGACTGACGGACAGTTTATGTGGTTGTTGTATTTAACACGTAAGGCAGAACATGTCCAAGTAACTATATATCAGTTAGAGTCAGCGGCACAGAAGTTACTTGAATCCCTTTTCTGAGATGCAACGGATAAACACCTGAAAACACAGAATATAATGAAGAATATTCAGCACATATTCCAAAATGAGGCTCAAACTTGACCAACCTTATTGGATTTTTGAATAATGTCAGAAAGCTTAGATATATGTAATACAGTTTAAGTAATGGCCATTAATTTTCCAAAGGTAAGGGACCATGTATCAGACTGATGACTAATCTCAGAGCAAGTGAATTTTGGGATCAAATAGCAGAATGGACAACAATCTGACTACAAAAACAGAAAACAGGGAATAAGGGTTAAAGGTATTTTGTCAGATTGGCAGAAGTTGGGAAGTGGTTTTCCACAAAGGGCAGCGCTGCGAATACTGTCCTTCACCATTTAAATAAACCATCTGGAAGTGGGAAGCAGAAGTACAATTTCACAATTTTCAGCCAAGTCCAAATTCAGAGTACAGTTGATACCGAGTAAGAATGCAACTAAATACCTGAAAACATTATTAATAAGAGTTGATAAAGTTGCACAAAGGGCATTTAAATGTCAAATTATTTTGAGGAGTGCTAAGTGTGAGCTGCTTAATTTTGTTCTGAAAAACAAGCATCTCAAATAATGCTTGGACGACAAGAGTCTGAATGGGGTCAAAGGGGAAAAGGGGTTCAGGGGATAGATTCTCAAATCATTTAAAGGAGCAACACGTGTTAACAGGCCCGTAAAATACAAAACAATCACAGCAATTCATTTCCAGAGTATTGGAATAGAAAAGCAAAAACAAAGAGCTGATCTTATACTGAAATAGAACCATGGTTTTACTAAACTTGGCGCAGTGTGTGTAGTTCTAGTCTCCAAATTACAAAAAGGATACTGATGCACTCGAGATGGTTCAAATATTTTTCACAGGATGACACCAGAGCTGAGAGAAGTTTATTTCACCATTCATATTTTACTAAGTTATTATTTACATAATTTGGTCTGATCTCTGTATTATGAAAACCGGATACATATGTTCATTAGCTATAGGTATCTCCTCATAGGGACACAACTCACTGAGCCAAGGGCAGAGATTGGTACAGGTTACATCTGGTGAGATTCTGAACGTGAGACATGAACTGATCCATCAAAGATGAATCTGTTACAGCAGTGGACGATTCAACAAACACAGCCCAATATTTATCCTGTGCCATTAATAGGTAATTGGTTTCAGCACACGTAACCCACAGCTTCGCAGGACTATGTTGGGTGAAGGGATTAATCAGCAATAAAATAAATAGTGTTTATAGTAACTGTACTCAGCTTAATAATTAATTATTACAGTATTAGAATACTGTATCAGTGCTGTCCTGCGGTTCAATTGTCGGTAAATAGTTAGCATCTGTTTCAGTCGGAACATTTCAAAAGGAAACAGACAAATATCAATACATTTAAATTTATCCATGGATTAGAAGACCTCAGTTAACATCTTCCGCTTGGCAATCAATTCTTAAGACCCAAAGGTATCTCAATAGAGAGATCTATCATCTGAAACAAAGATTTCAAAATAGAAACTGATTGGTCAATTGCAGTCATTACAGTAAAACATGCTCACTGGGATCAGGTGTCCCACTCCAGTTCATGACCAACACTGTGCACAATTCCACAATGACAGAGACTCCCAATAGTACATGACCACTGGAGTCAGATGTTCTGCTCCAGTTAGTGACCCACACTCAGTACAATTCTACAGTGACAGATAGTCCTAATAATACCTTATTTTAAAGATATGGCTTCAGTGGTATCTAAGTTAACATTATGCAATTTTTCACTGAATGCAATAACTTGACAATTCAGGGAGCCTATCAGTTACAATTAGAGGTTTATTATCAGTTCAGTGAATACAATAAAACCGCAGCGATAATGCAGGATGTTTGACATAAGAAAATGATATTAGTGATCGGTTGTCTGTATATCGCTGCCCACTAGATCACCAATTAACATTCTTTATCAGATAAGAAATATAGACCAGCTCACACACGGTTTTACACAACTTCAATGGTAATAACCACTTACCAGGAACACCAATGATGGCAAGGAACAGGCAATATATTTTCCAGATACTGCTCAGTGTTTCAAGCATTTTCTGTATGAAGTGATCTTTCCCTTTGTACTGCAGGCAATCTCTCTATATTAAACTCTGAGGTGATACATTCCCAGAGCCTATAATTTATACCCTGTGGTATCTCCACGGGGAAATTGAAATTGCAACTTTTAAAAAAATTTGAACAAACAAATTACGACATCGAGTTTTGTCCCTATTATAATTAAATACATATGTTTCTGAAGTTGAACTGGAAAACTGCCAAGACTGGACTATTCTAATCACATCAATTAACACATCGAAATTAGAAGCCTTATTCTCCCAGCAATGAGGTTGTACTTTCAAACATCATCCATCATATCTTCCGGCACAGTGGCGCAGTGGTTAGCACCACAGTCTCACAGCTCCAGTGACCCGGTTTCAATTCTGGGTACTGCCTGTGTGGAGTTTGCAAGTACTCCCTGTGTCTGCATTGGTTTCCTCCGGGTGCTCCGGTTTCCTCCCACAGCCAAACGACTTGCAGGTTGATAGTTAAATTGGACATTATAAATTGTCACTAGTATAGGTAGGTGGTAGGGAAATATAGGGACAGATGAAGATGTGATAGAAATATGGGATTAGTGTAGGATTAGTATAAATGGGTGGTTAATGTTCGGCACAGACTCGGTGGGCCGAAGGGCCTGTTTCAGTGCTCTATCTCTAAATCTAAATCTAAATCATATCTCTAGTCTCATGCTGTTTCAGTGATGTCCTTCACTCAACTGTGACCATTCAGAAATTTAACTCCAAATGAGTGCATGTTTCCTTCAGGGCTGCTATACTTCACTGTGGACTCGGGATGTCCCCTTTAACTTTGATCATTCAGTAATTAAATACCAAGTGTGGAATATCTCTCTCAAGGCTGCTTTTCTTCATTATGTGATATGGCTGCTTCTTTAACTGTGGGCTTTCAATTAAGTGATTAAAACGAGTTATTTTTGACGATGCAGTGCAGAATTGAACTGATGCAGCAACTAATTCTTCATTACCAATGCTACCCCACATCCTTTTCCTTTTTCCTATCCTTCTGAAATAGGGAATACCCTTGAAATTTCAGTTCCCAGCTTTGGTCAGCTGAGGCCAAGTTTCTGTAAAAGATCATCCTTGGTAATTAATGTTCCATCAATTCATCGATTCGACCCGAATGCGAATTCTGCATGCAGTCGATAGAGTGCCTTAATTTTGGCCTTTATAACTTGTTTCCCCGTATTTTGACCTGATTTGATAGTGGCCTTTGTTTATGCAGCCTTCCACTTTCGTTTACTTCCTTTGTTACTGCCATTACCAGCTTTGTTTTTCTCCTATCTGAAATCTGGGAAGGAAAGTTTCAGTTTCAAGTACGTACCTTTTGTTTCCGCAGCTTCTTTTAGATCAGCGATAGTGCGAGCGCGGGGGCAGCTGGGAAGGTAACTTTCAGTTTAAAGTACTTCCCTTTTGTTTCGGCGGACACGGGGACTGCTGTGTAGGTAAACTTTCGGGCAGTGGCTCAACCCACAAAACTGCAGGTGTAGTGTCTCCCACCCATCCTTCTCCTCTAACCAAAAAAAAGGACTCGTGTGGAGGGTTGGTAATTTTTTTTAAATCTCTGTTGTCAATTTAGTGTGGAGGCGATGGAAGCTATGGCAGTTGCATGCTCCTCTTGCAGGATGTGGGAGATAAGGGTCACCAGTTGTGTCCCTGCTGACTTCACCTGTGAGAAGTGCACCCAACTCCAGCTCTTCGCCGACTGCGTTAGGGAACTGGAGCTGGCGCTGGATGAACTTCGGATCATTCAGGATGCTGAGGGGGTGATAGAGAGCGGTTATAGGGAAATAGTGACACAGAAGTTGCAGGATAAAGGTAGCTGGGTGACCGTCAGGGGAGGGAAAGGGAATAGGCGCACAGTGCTGGGATCCCCTGTGGCCTTTCCCCTCAATAATAAGTACACCGTTTTGGATACGGTTGGGGGGAACGACCTACCAGGGGAAAGCCACAGTGGCCAGGTCTCTGGCACTGAGCCTGGTTCAATGGCTCAGAAGGGAAGGGGGAGATTAGGAGAGCGATAGTGATAGGAGATTCAATGGTTCGAGGAACAGACAGAGATTCTGTGGTCGCGAATGAGACTCCCGGATGGTATGTTGCCTCCCGGGTGCCAGGGTCAGGGATGTCTCGGATCGAGTCCACAGGATTCTTAAAGGGGAGGGGGAGCAGCCAGAGGTCGTGGTACACAACGGTACCAATGACATCGCTAGGAAAAGGGATGAGGACCTGAAAAGCGAATATAGGGAGTTAGGTTGGAAGCTAAAAGGCAGAACGAGCAGAGTAGTAATCTCAGGATTGATACCAGTGCCAAGTGCTAGTGAGGATAGAAACAGGGAGCGAGTACAGTTGAACACGTGGCTACAGAGCTGGTGTAGGAGCAAGGGCTTCAGATATGTGGATCATTGGGATAGCCTCTGGGGAAGGTGGGACCTGTACAAGAGGGACGGGTTGCATCTGAACTGGAGGGGCATCCATATCCTGGGCGAGAGGTTTGCTAGCCCTCTTCGGGAGGGTTTAAACTAGTTTGGCAGGGGGATGGGAACCGGAGCTACGGATCAGTGGATGGGGTAGCTGTTGAACAGGTAGATACCGAGTGCAGAGAGTCTGTGAGGAAGGTTAGACAATTGATCCGACAAAGTTGCAGCCAGTATGATGGGTTGAAGTGTGTCTATTTTAACACAAAAGTGTCAGGAATAAGGGTGAAGAACTAAGAGCATGGATCAGTACTTGGAACTTTGATGTTGTGGCCATTACGGAGACGTGGATATCACAGGGGCAGGAATGGATGTTGGATGTTCCGGGGTTTAGATGTTTCAAAAGTAAAAGGGAGGGAGGGAAAAGAGGTGGGGGAGTGGCATTGCTAATCAGGGATAGTATCACAGCTGCAGAAAGGGAGGTCGTCGAGGACGGTTTGTCTACTGAGCCGTTATGGGTGGAAGTCAGCAACAGGAAAGGAGCAGTCACTTTGTTGGGAGCTTTCTATAGACCCCCCAATAGCTACAGAAACACGGAGGAACAGATTGGGAGGCAGATTTTGGAAAGGTGCAGAAGTAACAGGGTTGTTGTTATGAATGACTTCAACTTCCCTAATATTGATTGGAACCTCCTTTGTGCAAATAGTTTGGATGAAGCAGCTTTTGTCAGGTGTGTCCAGGAAGGTTTCCTGACTCAAGATGGAGATCGGCCGACTGGAGCGGAGGCTATGTTGGACTTGGTGCTTGGCAACGAACCAGGAAAATCTCTCGGTGGGAGAGCATTTCGGTGATAGTGATCACAACTCCCTGACCTTTACTATAGTCATGGAAAGGGACAGGAGCAGACGGGATGGGAAAATATTTAATTGTGGGAGGGGGAATTACAATGCTATTAGGCAGGAACTGGGGAGCATAAATTGGGAATAGATGTTCTCAGGGAAATGCACGACTGAAATGTGGAGGTTGTTTAGTGAGCACTTGCTGCGACTGCTGGATAGATTTGTCCCGATGAGTCAAGGAAGGGATGGTAGGGTGAAGGAACCTTGGATGACGAGATGTGGAACAGCCAGTCAAGAGGAAGAAGGAAGCTTACTTAAGGTTGAGGAAGCATGGATCAGACAATGCTTTAGAGGGTTACAAGGTAGCCAGGAAGGAACTGAAGAATGGACTTTGGAGAGCTAGAAGGGGACATTAAAAAGACTTGCTGGGAGGATTAAGGAAAATCACAAGGCGTTATACACTTCTGTGACGAACAAGAGGATGGCCTGAGTGAGGGTAGGGCCGATCAGGGATAGAGGAGGGAACTTGTGTCTGGAGTCGGAGGAGGTAGGGGAGGTCCTAAATGAATACTTTACTTCAATATTCAATAGTGAGAGGGACCTGGTCGTTCGTGAGGACAGCGTTGAACAGGTTGATATGATCGAACAGGTTGAGGTTAAGAGGGAGGATGTGCTGGAAATTTTGAATGATATGAGGACAGATAAGTCCCCGGGGCCAGATGGGATATACCCAAGGATATTAGGGGAAGCGAGGGAAGAGATTGCCGCGCATTTGGCGATGATCTTTGTTTACGCACTGTCCACTGGAGTAGTACCGGATGATTGGAGGGTGGAAAATGTAATTCCCTTGTTCAAGAAAGGGAATAGGGATAACCCTGGGAATTATAGACCAGTCAGTCTTACGTCGGTAGTGGGCAAATTATTGGAGAGGTTTCTGAGAAACAGGATTTATGATTATTTGGAAAAGCAGAGTTTGATTAGACACAGTCAGCATGGAATTGTGAGGGGCAGGTCATGCCTCACAAGCCTTATTGAATTCTTTGTAGATGTGACAAAACACATTGATGAAGGAAGAGCAGTGGATGTGGTGTATATGGATTTTAGCAAGGCGTTTGATAAGGTTCCCATGGTAGGCACATTCAGAAAGTAAGGAGGCATGGGATACAGGGAAGGTTGGATGTCTGGATACAAAATTGGCTGGCCCATAGAAGTCAGAGGGTGGTAGTAGATGGAAATTATTCATCATGGAGCTCGGTGACCAGTGGTGTTCTGCAGGGATCTGTTCTGGGACCTCTGCTCTTTGCGACTTTATAAATGACTTGGATGAGGAAGTGGAAGGCTGGGTTAGCAAGTTTGCTGATGACACGAAGATTGCTGGAGTTGTGGATAGTGCGGAATGCTCTTGTAGGTTGCAACGGGACATTGACAGGATGCAGAGCTGGGCTGAGAAGTGGTAGATGGAGTTCAACCTGGAAAAGTGTGATTTGATTCATTTTTGAAGGTCGAATTTGAATGCAGAATACAGGCTTAAAAACAGGATTCTTGGTAGTGTGGAGGAACAGAGGTATCTTGGGGTCCATGTCCATAGATCACTCAAATTTGCCACCCAAGTTGATAGGGTTGTTAGGAAGGCGTATGGTGTGTTGGCTTTCATTAACAGGGGGATTGAGTTTCAGAGCCGCGAGGTTATGCTGCAGCTCCATAAAGCCCTGGTTAGACCACACGTGGAATATTATGTTCATTTCTTGTCGCCGCATTATAGGAAGGATGTGGAAGCTTTAGAGAGGGTGCAGAGGTGATTTACCAGGATGTTGCCTGGACTGGTGGGTATGTCTTACGAAGAAAGATTTAGAGAGCTAGCGCTTTTCTCATTGGAGCAAAGAACGATGAGCAGTGACTTGATAGAGGGGTACAAGATGATGAGAGGCATAGATACAGTGGATAGCCAGAGTCGTTTTCTCAGGGCGGAAATGGCTATCACCAGGGGGCGTAATTTTAAGGTGATTGGAGGAAGGTTTCGGGGAGATGTCAGAGGTAGGTTCTTTACACAGAGAGTGGTGGGTGCGTGGAATGCGCTGCCAGCGGTGGTAGTCGAAGCAGATACATTAGGGACATTAAAGCGACTCTTGGATAGGTACATGGATGATAGTGGAATCAAGGGTCGGTAGGTAGTTTGATCTTAGAGTAGGTTAAAGGTTAGGCACAACTTCGTGGTCTGAAGGGCCTGTACTGTTCTATGTTCTATGTTCAATTATGTACATTATACATAACTGTGGGATGTGTCAGTCCAGGCGGGGGAACTGTGTGTCCATTATTGCATATTATATATAACTGTGGGATGAGAGAGTACGGGATGTGGGATTGTGTGAACTTTATTACACAATATACATAACTGTGGGATGTGTCAGTACAGGAGGTGCTACCGTGTGTCTATCATTTACATATTATTTATGGCTGTGGGATGTGTCTGTTCTGGAGATGGGACCGTGAGTGCATTATTATCTGTTATATATAATTGGGTTGTGTCGGTGCGGGAGGTGGGACTGTGTGTCCATTATTGTACATTATATATAACTGTGGGATGTGTCAGTGCAGTAGGTGGGACTGTGTATCCATGATTATGCATTCTACATACAAGTGGGATGTGGCGGTGCAGGAGGTGATCCTTTGTCCTCTGAGTACTTCATAACATAGCCCATTTTTGACCTCGTTCTCCAGTGAGTTGATGCACGAGTTCTCATTTCTCCCTGGCCTGGCTGCAGCTCACTTGTGCTCAGTGACTCACCACGTGCAGATTCCGACTATATACCAGGCTCTAGGATACAAGCAATGTAAGAATTTGTTCTGGTGGCTGCGAGTATCAGGCCAAGTGATGGGGCTTCACCATCCGTGCTGTGCCGCTGCTCTCTCTCTCTCTGTCTCCTGGAAACTGCTGTGACTGGGAAACTGGCCGTTTTGGGTTATCATTGGGAAGTATCAAATCAGAAGGGGAGGGAGGAGTGAGGGATTGGGGGTGGGATGTAAAGAAAGAGGTCACACTGGATCATGGAATCACAGAAGTGCTGCATTTCAGAAGGAGTCCATTCGGCCTATCATTTATGCACTGGCTCTCCGAATGAGCAATTCATCGAGTGCCATTCCCCTGCCTTCTCCCCCTACTGTATCACTTCGCATTTCTGCGGAGTGCACCTCATCTTCCATTTGGTCTCCCATTCCAGCAAATTGTCTATGTCTTTTTGTAGTCCCTTACTATCCTCTTCACAGTTCGTAATTGTTCCAAGAACCATATCATCCACAAACTTTGAACTTGTGCCTTGTGCACCAAGGTCCAGATTATTAATATATATCAGAAAAAGCAAGACTCCCAACATTGACCTCTGGGGCACTCCATTGCAAACCTTCTTCCAAGCAGAACAAAAAAAATCCATTAACCACAATTCTCTGCTGTCTACCACTCAGCCAATTTCGTATCCATGTTTCTGCTGTCCCTTTCGTTCCCATGCACATTCTTCCTTTTCAGATGACAGTCTAATTCCAATTTAAATTTCTCAATTGAGCCTTCCTCCACCACGCTCTCAGGCAGTGCATTCTAGATCCTAAGTACTCACTGCATGAATGCTTTTCCACATGTTTCTTTCAAATCTTTTACGAATTAATTTAAATCTGTGTCCTCTCGTTCTTGATTCTTTCACGAGTGGGAACAGTTTCTCGCTATCTACTCTTACAAAGACCTCATGGTATTGAATGCATATGTCAAATCACCGCTCAGCCTTCTCTTCATCAAAAAACAATCCCAACATCGACAATATATCATCATATCTGGAGTTTTACATCACCAGAACTATTCTTGGGAATCTTTCCTGTACTCTTTCCATTGCCCTTCTGTCTTTCCTGTAATGCGGTGCCCACAACTGGAAGCAATACTGCAGCTGATCCTAAATTTGAGTCTGATACAAGTTTAACATAGCTTCCTTGCTCTTGTGCTCCATACCCAAATTAGTTATGCCTAGAGCACTGTATGCTTTCTTAACTACTCTTTCAACTTATTCTGCCACCGTCAATGACTTATGCGCATATGCATCCAGGTCCCTCAGCTCCTGCACCCTCTTTAGAGGTGTACCCTTTATTTTATATTGTCTCTCCATGTTCTTCCTACCAAAATGAATCACTTCACATTTCTCCGCATTGAACTTCATCTGCAACTTGTCTGCTGATTCTATCAACTTGTCTCTGACCTTTTGACGTTCTAAACTATCTTCCTCACAGTTCACAATTGTTCCAAATGTCGTAACATCTCCAAACAACAATGCCTAGATCATTGATATATGGGATCACCAATTTGGAACGTAATTCACCAAGACTTACAACCCAGCTATTTGTTTATTCCGATGAGATCGCTACTTTAAAAAACACCATTCTAAAACTGGTTAGCCGTTGTTTCTTTGAATGTATGTGCATGGGTGTGAGGCCTTAAACGGACTAAGAAGTCATAACTTATCTTAGATAGAGTTCTATCTCAATAATACTTAAGATCTAGTTTCTTCACAAATTGTTATTTTTTTGTGTTGCTTAACGACACCTGGTTCAGTGTGTTTAATTTTGTGGGATTAGTACAATGTTTAATTTGGCGAATTTCTGACAAGTAGGAAAACTTTAAGCATATGCTGCCACTTGTGGAGTATTGGCACGGTATTGACAGTGCATTACTCCCGCCACGGTCGTAACATTATACATAGCACATGGAACCTGGTGAACAGTATAATTGAGGCGACTGTTGTGCTCCATGTATGGTTTCATATACAGGGCACATGTTACCAGTGAGCAGCAGAGGTGAGGCAAGAGTGCTCCCATTATGGTTCAATAGACAGGGGTCCTGTCACCTGGCGAAAAGTATAAATGAGGTGAGTTTACTCTTGTGATGGTTAATACACACGGGACCTATTGCCAGGTGAACTGTATAAGTTAGGTGAGTGGGGTCCCATGATGGTTAATACACACGGGACATGTTCCAAGGTGAAAGCTATAAGTGAGGGGGGTTTGCCCCCTTGATGGTTCGAAACACACAAGACGTGTTAGCAGGTGACAGTATACGTGAGGCGAGTGTGTTCTACTGATGGTTTAATACACACGGGACAGATTCCCATGTGAGCATGAAAAGTGAGGTGAGTATGTTCCTCTGATGGTTTATTGCACGCGGGAGAAGTAAACCAGGTCAGCAGTATAAGTGAGACGAGTCATTTCCGCTGATGGTTTAACCGACAGTACATGTTACCAGGTGAAAAATATATGTGAGGTGAGTCTGTTCCCCTGATGGTTTAATACACACGGGACGTGTTACCAGGTGAACAGTATTAGCGAGGTGACTGTGTTGCCCTGATAGTTTAATACACACGGGACATGTTGCCAGGTGAACACTATAAGTGAGGCGATTGTGCGCTCCTAATGATCTCATATACACTGGTCAAGGGACCGGGTATACAATGTAACGGAGGTGAGTCTGCTCCTGGATGGTTAATACATATGGGACATGTAACCTGGTGAACGGTATATGTGAGGCGACTGTTCTCCCCTGATGTTTTAAAACACGTGGGGCATGTTGCCATGTGAGCTGTATAAATGAGGCGATAGGGCTCTATTGGTTATGTAGTACAAAGTGGATATACTACGAGGTAGTCATCATTCGTGTGGAGACTTTGCCCCATTGATGCTCAGATACATATGTAACATTTCACCAGGTGAACAGTATAAGTGAGGCGACTGCGTACCTCTGATTTTTTACTACACAGAGGACCTGTGACCAGGTGAAGACTATTAGATAGGCGGGTGTGCTCCGCTGATGGTTTAATGGACAAAGGATTTGTCACCAAGTTTCTAAACCCATACCCTCTCCATCACCCAGACCATCTACTTCCACCTCCATAACAACACCGGCTCTGTTCCTGATTCCAAACCTAGATCCTCCCCATCACCCAGACCACCTATTTCTACCTCCATCACATCACTGTCCCTGTCTCTGATTCCAACCCCAGATCCTCTCCATCACCCATATTGTCTACTTCGACCTCCATAACATCACCGTCCATAACCCTGATTCCAACCCCAGATCCTCAAATCATGCAGATTACCTACTTCCGCCTCCATATCATCAGCATCGTTGTTCATGATTCCAACCCTAGATCCTCTCCATCACCCAGATCACCTGCTTCGACCTCCATAACGTCACCGTCTCTGTCTCTGCCTCAGCTCCTCTGCTGTTGATTTCCTCAGCTGTGCCTTTCTCAGCTCCACATTCGACTATTGTTATGCTCTCCTCGCTTGCTTCCCACCTTGTCCCTTCCATGAACGTCAGCTCATCTAATACTCTGCTGCCTGTATCCTAACTTGCACCAAGACCCGTTCACCCGTTCACACTGTGCCCGCTGACCTACCTTGACTCTTGGTTTGGTAATGTCTCAGTTTTACTTCATATCGTCCTGTCCAGCCCCAGCTCATTACAAATGACATGTGTCTTTGTAATGACAAATCACTCGAAAGTGAACTGCATCCCGAAATAGTAACCGTTATTGTTTAGCTTAGTTTAGTTCAGAGATACAGCACTGAAACAGGCCCTTCAGCCCAACGAGTCTGTGCCGACCATCAACCGACCCATTTATACTAATCCGACACTAATTCCATATTCCTACCACATCCCCACCTGTCCCTATATTTACCTACCACCTACCTATACTAGGGGCAATTTATAATGGCCAATTCACCTATCAACCTGCAAGTCTTTGGCAGGTTTGTGTTTTGTATTTTAACATGAGTACTTTTCATGTCCAGGGTAGCAGTAGGATGGGATATGAATTCAGCAAAGACTCTAACACAAATCGCCATCTCTTTCACATTCCCCTCCTCCAAGCCACACACCATCTATGTTTGGACATATGTCAGCGTTGTTTCTTCGACACTGGGCCAAAAGCCTGAAATACTTTCAATAACAGTATTGTGGGAGCATCTTCACCACACAGACTGCAAGGGTTCAAGATGAAGGCCCACAATTTTCTCATGGCAACCAGTGATGGAGAAGTAATGCTGGCCTTGTCAGTGTCACCCATATCTTGAGAACAAATAGACATAAAATAATATAGGAACAAAATCAATGATTTTGTAATTGACTGATGGAAACCAGGCGAGGTCTGTGATCACAGCGGGATGTTATTTACCGATAAACAAGTTGTCACCATAACTTGTGATAGGTAGATTTGCCGTTGTAAATTGCCCCTAGTGTAGGGAGGTGATAGGAAATATGGGATTACTGTTGGGTTAGGATAAATGGGTGGTTGTTGGTCGGCACTGACCGGTGGGCCGAAGGGCCTGTTTCAGTGCTGTATCTCTAAATTAAAAAAAAATCAATAAAACTTGTCTTGCCAGCCCCTTGTGTTCTCCTTTCTTCTGTTGTCTTCATCAGAAAACAAGTTAATCTTAACCTCTGGCTTTAAACATTGTTGAACGCCCAGTGGACACATGAGATACGTTCTCAATTGCTTCTCTTACCAGTCATGGACTCGCCTCCGTGCTCACTGATGTACATTGGCTCTCAGTCTGATCGCACGTTAATTTTAATGTTCTCATTCTTGCGTTTGAATTCCTCCATAATGTCACCTCTCATATTAGTCCCATTCCCCTGTCCATTTCCCATGTTCTTGCACATCTTATGCCTTCGAGTCTTTTTCCAGTTCCCTTTTTAAAGTGAGTTGCTTTCACTCTCTAATTACCCCAGCTGTGATTTTCGCGGTACGGCAGCACTGGTGCCAGCGTTACAGAGGCCTGCAACTATAAAATGGCATGGAACGCACAGCCGACCACTTCGAGTGTGCCCAGCATCGTGTCACATTCTGGGCAGGGCTCGAGCCCGAGCACACCGTCTGAAGTCATTCCAATGGGACACGATGGCAGCTTTGATGTACGTCTTTGAAAATTGGTCTGTGCATGACCCCTGACCACCTGTGTTCCTCACTCTCAGCTGAAAATATATTCAGCAGCACGAAAAACCCCCTCTAGCATTATTTAAAAGATTAGGCATCCTCCTTTCATGAGAGGGGCTTTTGACTTACTTCTGCTGTTTGGACCTTGTTGGCGGATGTTGTGTTGTGAGCTGCTGCAGACATTCAGGGAGGGCAGAGGATTTGGTGACCTAACATTGGACGAGGTATGGGGACGGTAGTTACAGTGTATCTGGGTCTTCAGCAGGACCAACAAATGGAGCAGAGGCTGCAAACAGGGATGGAAGAGGAGGGGATCTGTCCTTCACTCACCGGGTGTTTTGAGAGAACATTTCCTTCCTAAACCGAACCCAGGGGCAGTTTGTGAGGTGACTCTGATTAAATAAGGAGGTGGTCACAGAGCTGTATCACCTCCTGAAACACGACCTGGAGCTTGACACCAGAGTGAGGACGGAGGCCGTTAAGGTCACAGCTCATTGAACTTCAATGGATCCAGATTTTTCCAGGTATGAGGAGGCGACATTTCCATTATCTCCCGGTCCATTGATGAATCCATTAGGCGACGTAGGTCACCTATGCTGAGTAAGGTGAATACATCATTTTCTCCTTCAGCAGCAAGAAGCTGGATGAGAGGTCCCGTGGCTTTGTCGGGATAGCGGAATTCCCGATGGTGTATGTTGCTCTGTGGGGTCCCCCATGTCAACAGGGAGAGGTGCAGGAACTGAAAGAACTCTCACCCCATTAATGTACAATTGGAGCAGTTGGACACAGGACATGTTACTATTGAACATTATAAGTCCGGTGAGTGGGCTCCCCTGATGGTTAATACGCACGGTGCAAGTTGCAACATGAACAGTATAAATGAGGCGAGTGTGTTCCCCTGATGGTTAAATACATATGGGACATGTCACCAGTTGAGCAGTATAAGGGATGTGAGTGTACACCCCTGATGGTTTCATGCACACATGGCATGTTACCAGTTGAACAGTATAAGTGAGGTAAGTGTGACCCAACTGATGGATTATACACACGGAAGATGTTACCAGTTGAACAGTTGAAGTGAGGCGAATATGCTCCATTCTTGGTTCAAATGACCATGGTTTTGTTACCAAGTGAACAGTCCATTTAGTTTCTCCACTGATATTAATTACCTTAATTTTCCCTTTTTCGGCTCTAGGTTACCCTTTATTTCAGGTACGCAACTTGTGTCTTCTGTGTTCTATAGTGTTGTGTCGACTGACATAAACCAATTGTTCAATGTCACTGCTATTTCCTCATGCTTGTTTTTTTTGCCAATCGCCTTAAATCTGTGCCCTCTGTTTAGAGGCCCTTTGGACACTGTAAACAGTTTTTCTTTTTTTTTATTTTTCTAAACCCTTCATAATGTTAAACACCTCAATTAAATCTCCTCATTAAGATCTTTGATCTAACCATAACAACACCAGCTACATAACTATAACCCCTCATGTCTGGATAAATTCTATTAAAACAGTTTGACATTTAATCTCTCCCCTCTCTGACCCATCACAGTCCAGCCTTCGTGTTCTCCTTCCCCTTCCCCTCTTTCACCTGCTCAAAGATTGTTCCATTTCTAACTTTTGCGATTTCTGATGATGTGTCACAGACCAGAAGCTTTAACTCTGTTTCTCCCTGCACAGATGCTGCCAGACCTGCTGAGTATTTTCATCACTTCCTGTTCTCGTCCATAAGCTCTGGAATTCCCTCCCTAAACCCTAAATAGAGTAAGTTGCACACAGTCCCGTTTCTGGGAGTATTGCTTTTACAGAATATTAAATGCATTAAGGTTAATGAGGGGCTGAATTTTACGAAATTTCAGAGTTTATCTGTTTCCAAAATTTAGTTAATTTTCACATGTATCATTTCACATAACTTTAAGCTGAAGTTGTAGTTTCTTTCTCAGTCTGTTTGTGACAGCTGGGTATTTAGATGATGCTTATGAACAGAAGGGTCAGAGTCAGCTTGGGGAGAGAGAAAAAAACTGTCTTAATTACAGAGAACAGTGAGATGAGGTAAATAATTGTTTTTCAGACAGGCGGAAAGTACACAGTGGGGTTCCGAAAGGCTCAGCGTTAGGACCACAGTTTTTGTTCTGATATGGATAACGGATTTGGATATTGGAATACAGAGCAAGATTTCACAATTTGCTGATGATACCAAACTTGGAGTTGGGGCAGACAGTGAGCTTGATAACAACAGATGCGACAGGATATAGATAGACTGGCAGAATGGATAGACGAGAGGCAGATAGAATTTAATATAGACAAGTGTGAGCTGATGCATTTTATCAGAAATTACAGGGAAAGGCAATATACACGTAATGGTACAGTTCGAAAGAGTGTGCAGGGAGAGGGGGACATGGGGTTCATGGACATAGATCCTTGAAGGTTGCAGGACATACTGAGCGAACCGTTAGTAAAGCATATGGGATCTTGGGCTCCATAAATAGAGGTACCAAAGAAGTAAATTTATGCTGAACCTTTATGAAGCTCTGGTTAGGCCCCAACTTGAGTACTGCATCCAGTTCTAATCACCACACTTCAGGAAGGATGTGAGAATCCTTGACGGGGTGTCGAGGCGATTGACCAGAATGGATCTAGGGATGGAGAGTTTTAGTTACAAGGTTAATCTGGAATTGTTTTCCTTGCAGTAAAGGAGTTTGAGGGGAGATTTGATAGAGGGATGCAAATGATGACATGTTTGGATAAGGGAGCCAGGGAAATATGTTCCCATTAACTAATGGCACAAGGACTTGAGCTAAAGTCGTGGGTACGAAATGCAGGGGGATTTGAGGAACAAGGTTTTGACACTGCGAGTGGGAATTACCTGGAAATCACTGTCAACGAGAGTGGTGAAAGCAGAGATGTTGAATTATTTCAAAAGGATATTGAATGACCACTTGAGGGAAATAAACTGGCAGGAATATGGAGACAGAGCTGGTAAATAAGACTGAGGGGATTTATCAGCAAATAACTGGGATGGACTCGATGGGCCGAATGGCCTCATTCTGTGCTGAAATGACAATCTTTCTACGACTCCAGGATAGGAGAATGCGATTACTGGTGCTTTCCTATACTGGTGAGGTTTACCATGGACTGGGCAGTATCACCCTGCTGAGCCCCGTGATGTTTGATGCCCCAGAGCGTGGTTAACAAATGTCCTTCACAAACAGTGTAAATCAGTACAGCCCCACTCACAATTCTGCAGTCATTCACAATGGCGAGTAGTTTCTCCTGCTTTTCCCTGCATAGGACAGTAGTCAGGCTCTTCTCTCTTTTCTTTGCCTTCGTGTGGAAAGCCTTGTCAAAGTTAGGTGGGATAAAGCACGTTTCTGGGCAACAGCTTTCTTCAGTTGTGTTACTGCTTCCGTGCTCTATTCAGTCCAGCAGGATTAGTCCTGGTCATCCTCACTATTAGGTAGTTCATAAAGAGGAGGCATAGTCTCTGCAAATCGAGGGATGAGGATCCGCTGAAACCCCACCAACCTGCGGATAGGACAAAGGGCAGTCTTTTAGGGGGACAGTGGTAGACACTGGAGGAGCATCCACTGATACCCCGCCAGCCTGAGGTAGGGACCGGGGCAGGCTTTGAGGTTGTCAGGGGTGGACACTGGAAGGTCTCAACATGATGTTGGTCAGGCCTGATACTGCATGTTCCAATATGGACACCTAGAAAAGTGACGCCATCTTCCATGACACCATCTTCCACCAGCTGTGCCTTGCTTGGATGGTTTTGCGGTCCAGCTCCCAAAGTAGCTGCAACAGTTCCTGGAAAAGGGTGAAGTGTGTTGTCACGGTCCGTGGTGATGCGGAGGAGTTCATCAACATGTTGCATCAAGCAGGAAAGCTGAGAAAGCTCATTCTGGCCCCAGTCATACGTTTGTGGAAAATAATGGAGTTATTGTGGACCTCCTGGTGGCAGACATATCCAGGGATATCTCCGGTCGTCATAAGTGAATGTGAATTTAAATTGTTTCTCTGGTGTTACTGGTATACTCCAAAAACCATTCGAGATTTCCAGGGTGGAGAAGACAGGTGGGAATCCGGGATGGCAAGATGGTGCCTCTCAGACAACTGGTTCACAGAGGAGTGACCGAAGAGTGTTTCTTGTGGTCAATAGTCAGTCACCAGCTGCCATCGGGTTTTCTAACCAGTCAAATCGGGGAGTTATTAGTGAATGTGTCTTTGTCACTGATGATCTCGAGCCATTTGTCCGGGTACCTGATGCACTATGGGAACTGATGAAGCTCCATTACTAATCTGCATAACCTCTATTGCTGCCTCCATCCTCTCCAGCCGCTGCTGAACAAGATCAGGACCCCTCAGTCTCAATGGATAGCGGGAATCGCTGTTACTGTCAGCATCTGTCGGCACAGTGGCGCAGCGGTGAGCACTGCAGCCTCACAGCTCCAACGACCCCGCTACTGCCTGTGCGGAGTTTGCAAGTTCTCCCTGTGACCACGTGGGTTTTCGCCAGTTGCTCCGGTTTACTCCCACAGCCAAAAACTTGCAGGTTGACAGTTAAATTGGCCATTATAAATTGCCCCGAGTATAGGTAGGCGGTAGGGGAATTGAGGAAAGTTGGGGATGGGGTAGGAATATGGGATTAATGTAGGATTAATATAAATGGGTGGTTGTTGGTCGGCACAGAAACGGTGGGCCGATGGGCTTGTTTCAGTGCTGTATCACTAAATAAATAAATGAATAAATAAGTCACCATAGTGCCTGTTGCAGCGGTCACAGGCACAGTGGTCCAGCCTGGAGGATAGCGGGAATCACAGTTACTGTCAGCCTTACTAATCCACCTATTGCTTCAGTCACAAGCATAGTAAAGCAGGCAGTAACAATTAAAGTAGTGCACTGAGGCAGTCTTTCACTGGCACAGGGGTTCCAGACCTGATCTCTGACAGTATCATAAAAATCGAGTCAAAACCAATGGAGGCGTACTTGAAAGTAATGTTTCATTTTGATGCTGAGTTCGAAATGTACAGAAGCTTCACTTTCACAAACAACATGCAATCATGGTGTCTAGAAACACGAAGATATTGGCATGGCTGAACATTGTTTAAAATGGCAATTCAGCTGCCCGACGTGGCCCAACTTGTTTTGAAACGCTGCAAGAGAGCGACATAAACTGACATCGATTGATGACGTCAGGGTTAACTTTTCTTTGGTTTGCAAAGAAACTAGAATTTCCCTAAGCAACATTTGTAAGATGTCAGGAATTTAAGCGACTTGAGTTTATAATGTGTCTGTGACCAGGAAAGGAAGCTGCTTGTGTGTGCTGATACCGATCCTGAGACATCTGTAACATCTACAAGGGGAGTTGAAATTACCGAAAGAAATGTAAACACATGCTCAATGTCAAAGCAGTCTCTCATATCATAGACTGAACAAAGAATTGGACATCTCATTCGAACATTGTAGCTTTTGGTGTATTTTCATAGTATGGTGTGATCTTGTCAATGAAACATCCATACAAATCATTGCAAATAGTTATTCAGTGTTTAGGTCGGGTAATTGGTCAGCTACTGAACAGAATTATCAGCGGGGAGGCCTCTGCTCACTGGGTGATCATGCATGTACGGCTCCTGGTAACGTATTTTGGTCTAATGGGTATATTGATAATAGATGTATTGTAAATGGGAGTTTTTTTACATTGCTGTTAACTGGTAGTATTCCTTCTGAATCTAGTAAAGTCACAATGGTTTAATTTCAGCTTTGAGCGCTGTCTTTTTATTTCTTGTTATTCTCATCGACAAATCAGAGATTTAATCAGTCGAGTGCAAATGTTCACTACATCTAACTAACAGTTGTTAGATATGTGGACATGAAGCTCCACATTATCAGGTCCAGGAATGTCGACACAAAGACGTGTGTCCAGAGTTATGTCCATGACTAAATAACAACACTTGTGAACACCTTACTCGACCTCAAAGTACTGTTCTATGTCTGTGTTAGGTCTTGAAGGTTGTTGCAGAATTATTCATAATGAGAGACAGAGTCCATTGTTATCAAACAACCTCTTTTTATGCAGTTTGCTGTAATTCTAGAGCACTATTACAATGACCATTTCTTACAACATTCCCTAGAATGTAGAAGAGTGAGTGATGATCTAATTTAAACATATACAATTCTTCAGAGGTTAGTCAAGATAGATGTTGGGTGAACAAAGAACAAAGAACAGTACAGCACAGGAACAGGCCATTCGGCCCTCCAAGCCTGCGCTGATCATGATGCCTGCCTAAACTAAAACCTTCTGCACTTCCGGGGACCGTATCCCTCTATTCCCATCCTATTCATGTATTTGTCAAGATGCCCCTTAAATGTTGCTTTCGTACCCGCTTCCATCTCCTCCACGGCAGTAAGTTCCAGGCACTCGCCACCCTCTGTGTAAACAACTTGCATCGCACATCTCCTCTAAACTTTGCCCCTCGCACCTTAAACCTATGTCCATCGTAACTGACTCTTCCACCCTGGGAAAAAGCTTCTGACTATCCACTCTGTCCATGCCGCTCATCACTTTGTAAACCTCTATCATGTCGCCCCCCACCTCCGTCGTTCAAGTGAAAACAATCCGAGTTTATCCAACCTCTCCTCATATCTAATGCCCTCCATACCAGGCAACATCCTGCTAGACCTCTTTTGTACCCTCTCTGGTAGTGTGGCGACCTGAATTGCACGCAATATTCTAAGTGTGACCTAACTAAAGTTGCTGCTGCAACATGACTTGCCAATTTTTATACTCTATGCCCCAACCGATGAAGGCAAACATGCCGTATGCCTTCTTGACTATCTTATCCACCTGAGTTGCCACTTTCAGTGAGCTGTGAACCTGTACACCCAGATCTCTCTGCCTGTCAATACTCCTGAGGGTTCTGCCATTTACTGTATACTTCCCACCTGCATTATATCTTCCAAAATGCATTACCGCACATTTGTCCAGATTAAACTCAATCTGCCATTTCTCTTCCCAGGTCTACAACCGATTTATATCCTGCTGTATCCTGTGACAATCCTCATCATTATCCGCAACTCCACCAACCTTTGTGTCCTCTGCAAAGGTGGTGGGAAAGGGTGGGCCATTTCCCTTGGCTATTGAGTAGACAGTGGTCACAGTCTCAGGACAAGAAGATAGTCATTTTGGACTGAGATGAGGAGAAATGTCTTCACTCAGAGGGCAGTGAATCTTTGGAATTCTCGACCTTAGAGAGCTGTGGCTGTTCAGTCGCTAAATATATTCAAAACAGGATTGATGTACTTGTGAGCACTGAGGGAATTAAGAAATATGGCAGAGTGTGGGAAGGTTGAGTAGAGGTGCAGGATCTGCCTCGAGTTTATTGAATGGCAGAGCAGGTTCGAAGGGCTGAATGGCCTAGTATTGCTCCCATTTCCTATCGCCATATCTTCTTAGAGATCAGGAAAGAGGGAGAGAAGGTATTATTCGAGAAGGAAAGAGAGAGACTTGGGAGCAGCAAGTGTGAGAGAAAGAAAGGGAGAAGGTTAGGGAGAGGGAGAGAGCACAAGAGACGACAGGTGAAGAAGAAAGAAGAAAACAAAAGAGAAAGATATAAAGGCAGACAGAGATGAAAAGAGATAGGAAGATAGAGACAGAGAAGGAGCGACAGAGTGAAACATGAGGAGAAAATAGATTGAGAGGGAGAGAGATAGTGAGAGTGGGCGAGGGGCAGAGAAGTGTCTATAGAGGAATGCAAAGAGTGGGAGGAGTGGTGACAGACAAAATGAGAGAGACAAGGAGATTTAGAAAGTCAGGGAGAGGGAGAGAAATAGGGATACAGAGATGGAGAGACAGGCAGAAAGCAGGGTATGGAGACACAAGGGTAGAGAGAATGAGACAGAGAGAGGTGCAGAGATCGTCGCAGAATGCGATACAGGCAGACATTGAGAGAGAGAGAAAGGTAAAGTCAGAGGCAAGGATATATAGAGATAGATAAATCGACATGGAGAGAGAAAGAGAGAGGGAGAATTTCAAGTGTCAGAGTGGAAGAGGGCGTGAAAGAGAGAAGCAACAAGAGAGGTAGTCAGAGGAAGAGAGGGAGAGAGACAGAATGAGCGAGACATGGGAAATAGGTGAATATAGAAAATGAGGAGAGCAAGAAAAAAGGGGAATGAGGGAAATGGAGAGAGAGAAGGTGAGATAAACAGTGTGACAGTAATAGGCTGAGAAAGAGAGATAGTGATGGAAAAGGAGATAGGGAGAGATTGAACAAGAGTGAGCACGAGAGAGACAGTGAGAGAGACGCAGCTCAGCCCAGCTGCTGCTGAAACCCTCATCCATGCCTTTGTTACCTCAGGACTTGCGTATTCACACACAGTCCTGGCAAGTCTCCCACTTTTGACTCTCTGTAACCTTGTGGTCGTCCAGAACTCTGCGGCTATCTTTTGAATTGCACCAAATTCTGTTCACCAGGCATCTCTGTGCTCACTGACCTACATTGGCTTTTGATCCACCAACACCTCAATTTTAATATTCTCAATCGTGTGATCAAATCCCTCCATGGCCTCACCCCTCTGATTATCCCAATCCCCTGTCCATTTCCAATATTCCTGCAACTTGTTTGTCTCAGTGTATTTTTTCCAGTTCAATTTTTAAAGTGAGTTTATTTCCCTCTGTCTCTCCCCCTGACCACACATTACATCTCTTCAGCTCCACTGGTGCTGTGGAAGTTTGGATACATAAAATGGTGTGAGCTGCACTGTTGGTCACATCTATCACATTGTGCAGGACAACCAGGCTGGCCGGGGCACTAGCGTGGGCGTAACGTTTGTGTATGTAGTGTGAGGAGGGGTCTGAATATGGTGTCAATCAGCCGTTCCAGCAGCTTTGATGCACGTCTTTGAATCTTAGTCTGTGCATGTCCACTGACTGCCTTTGTTCGTCACTCTCAGCTGAACATACATTCAGCAGCACGAGAAACCCTTTCTGGTGTTATTTCAAAGGACCAGGCATCCAACGTACAGGTGAGGGGCTTTTGATTTACCACTGAGATTGTAAAATTAGTGGAGGTGCTGTGGATGGTTTTCTAGAGGTTGTGTCGTGAACTGTTGCAGACATTCAGGGAGGACAGAGGATTCGGTGACCCAACTCTGGACGAGATATGGAAACTGTAGTTGCAGTCTTTCTGGGTCAGTAACATGGCAAACAAATGGAGCAGAGGCGACAGAGAGGAGAAGCTCTGTACAGAGGGAGGAGGAAGGCACTCTGCCCTACTCACCCGGGATTTCCAAGGGCAAAAAGAGCAGTGGTCCTAATACCCGACCCATGGGAAAACCGCTGTATACTCCCATCGAGTCTGAACAACAATGCTTTTACCATTTCTCTCTATTTACTGTTCCTTAGCCAATGTTATACCCACACATCTCTGCCCCTTTAATCCATAGGGTTCAGTTTTCCTAACCTGTCTGTTGAATAACACTTGATTAAACGACTTTTGAAAGTCCATACATATAACTTTAATCACACCACCCTCATCAACCCACTTAATTGTTTTATCAAAGAACTCCATCAAGTTTACCTCAGCACCACCACTCTCCACTCCACCAATGTTGATAAATTATCAGACTGCTCATCTGACATCCAGTACTGGTTGAGCAGAAAGTTCCTCTAATTAAATATTGGGAAGACTGAAGCCATTGATTTCACTCCCCACTCCAACTCTGTTCCCTTGTTATTGATTACATCCCTCTCCTTGCTACAATTTGAGATTCAGACAGTCTGTTTGCAAACTTGATGTCACATTTGGCCACAAAATGAGATTCCAAAGTAATTTTCAGTATATCATTACAACCACCTATTTCCACCGAAGTATCAGCGCCTGACGTCACCCCTGTCTCAGCCCACCTGCTGCTGAAACCTCATTCATGCCTTCATCACCTCTCGATGTGACTATTCCAACTCACTTCTGGCTGATCTCCCACATGCTACTGTCCGTAAACTTGAGGTCATCCAATGCTCTTCTCCCCATGTCTTAGCTCACAAAAAGTCCAGTTCGTCTATCGCTGACTGACATTGGCTCCCAGTCAAGCAATTGTCTTGATTTTAAAATTCTTATCCTTGTTTACTGATCCCTCCATGGCCTCGCCCCTCTCTACTTCTGTAATCCTCTCCAACTCCGCAACCCACTGAGATATCTGTGCTCCTCTAATTCTGGCCTCCTGTGCACCCCTGATTTTAATCACTGCAGCACTGGCGGTCGTGCTTTCAACTGGCGGGTCCAAAGCTCTGTAATATCCTCCCTTCACCTCTTCGCCTCTCCACCTCGCTTTCCTCCTTTAAGACACTCCTTAACACCTTCCTCTTTTGACCAAGCTGCTGGTCCTCTGACTTAACATCGCCTGTTGTGTCTCAGTGTCATACTTTGCTTCATAAGACTACTGTGAAACACCTTGGGAAGTTTTATAACGTTAAAGGCACTATATAAATATAAGTTGTTGTTGCTGCTGAAATTTGACAGGCATCATTTGTCATTAGCATATCCTGGTTTCTATCCAGTTACTATCCATTGTTTTTCCAAGCAACAAATATTTTTCTCCTGGGTGGTCACCTCTAGAAATTTCCTCAGTTGTGACGCTAGTCTGACTGCTCAGTAGGAGCAGGCTATATCACATTTCTCCTTTTTTATATAAGGTGTAACATCTACAACCCGCCAGTCCTTAGTCATCGCTCCCATATCCAAGTAGTATTGGAAGATTCTGGCTAGTGCCTCTGTTATTCCACCATTCCTCCCCTCAGCAGCCCTCATACATCCATCTAGACTGGGTAAATGTTCGACTTTATTGTGGTACAAAAAGTAAAGGATTGAAAGGAATTAACAGAACCTGTTTGTTCAGTGACTGTAATTAATGTCAGTCTCCATGGACCCTTATTGTGTCACTGGAGGGTTTTCATCTTCTATTAATACAGGACTCCATTCAATGTGTATCCCATAGTGTCAGCAGGAGCATGAAACCCGGCACTAACAGGGATCAGCGGCTCCAGAGATAGGGAAAGGATAAATCAGAATCTGAGAGCAATGGATTTGAATGCTTCAACAATGGGCAGGAGTTTATCCTCGGATCTTTACTTTTTTTCTACATATTATGATTGGCTCTCATTAGACAATCGTATCGATCATGCACTTCAGATTATTCAATACATTTACTATCCCATGCTCACTGTTGTTGGTGTCCCTGGTAAGTCACTGTGCAGAGCTATTAATTCAATAAACCATGTTTAACTGCATTAATGCTCCAGTAATTTAATCTGCCCATCTTGCTGCTGTTGTTATTCCTGGTGAATCTTTATCTCCAGCTATTCACTCTATAACACATTGCTGACTGTATTCTAGCTTGTGTAATTCAATCTCATCTTTGCTGCTGTTGCTGCTGTCTCTATTTCCAGCTAGAAGATCTGCAAACCCTGGTTCACTGAAATATTTTTATGCGATGCTATTTTTGGGAAGAGTGAAGCCAGTGCCATTGGTCTCCATTGCAATTTCCAGCCCCTATCCATGAACCACGTACCCTTCACTGCCCAATGTCTGAGGCTGAACTAGACTGTTTACAACCCCTGTGTTCTATTTATACCTGAGATGAGCTCATCTCCATATTCTCTCCATCATCAATCCTGTCTACTACCAAAACTGTAATATCACCCGTCTCCACCTCTGCCTCAGCCCATCTGCTGCATAAACCCTCATCTGTGCCTTTATTGAACCACACTTGACTATTCCAATGCTATCCTCGTCACCTGCGCACTTATAAACCTCCATAAACCACCAGAATTCTGCTGCCTGTATCCTAACTCACACTAAATCCCAATCACCCGTCATCTCTTTGCTCACTGATCCACATTAGCTGGAAGCACCTTAATTTTCATATTATCTTTCTTGTGTTTGAATCCCTCTATGGCCTCACCCCTCCAATTAGTCCCATTCCTCTGTCCATTCCCATGTTCCTGCAAATCTTTTGCCTTCAATCTTTTTTTTTTCAATTTTCCTTCGAAAGTGAATTTCTTTCTCGCTGTATCTGTCCTTAGCCACCATTTGTGACTTGTGCTGACGGCAGAGAAGCTGGGATCCATAAAATGATGTGGCTCACACAGCTGTCCACTTCTACTGTGGCCAGCATAGTGTCCCATGTTGGGCAGGGCACTAGTGTAGACAGCAGAGTGCCCCATGCTGAGCAGGGCTCTGGCCCAGATGTACCATGCATGTGCTGCTCATGTGATCAGTACAGCCGGCCAATCCAAGTGTGACCTGTGCAGTGCCCCATGCTGGGCAGGGCTCTAGCCTGGGTGTATCACGTATGAGC
Organism: Heterodontus francisci; assembly: GCF_036365525.1. Taxonomy (NCBI): domain Eukaryota; kingdom Metazoa; phylum Chordata; class Chondrichthyes; order Heterodontiformes; family Heterodontidae; genus Heterodontus; species Heterodontus francisci. Next base: position 2,844,484 of record NW_027140909.1, on the reverse strand, counting down.
TGTTGGTGTGATCTGCACAGCTGGCACTTCTAGTCTGGCCAGAAGAGTGTCCGATGCTGGGAAGACCTCCAGCTCAGTCATACCAGGTATGTGCTGCTCATATGAGGAGGGGTTTGAATGTGATGTCAGTGTACCATTCCATCAGCTTTGATGTACGTCTTTGAAACTTGGTCTGTGCATGTCCCCTGCCTGCCTGTGTTCGTCATTCTCAGCAGAACATACATGAAGCAGCACGAGGAACTTCCTCTATGGTTGTTTAAAAGAGCAAGCTTACAGGTGGGAGTCTTTTGACTTACTTCTGCTATTGTAAAGTTAGTGGAGGTATTGTGGATGTTTTTTTGGATGTTGTGTTGTGAGCCGCTGCAGACATTCAGGAAGGACAGAGGATTTGGTGACCCAACTCTGGCCGAGGTATGGATACTGTAGTTGCAGCGTCTGTGGGTCTGTAACATGACCAACACATGGAACAGAGGCTGCAAAGAGGGGGAACTCTGTAAAGAGGGAGGAGGAGGAGGATCTGCCCTACCCACCCCATGTTTTCCAATAGCACTTATCCTACCTGCAACAAACCAAGGAGTAATATGTGAGGCAACTCTGATTCAATAAGGAAATGGTCACAGAGCTGTGCTGCCTCCAACAACACGTGTTGCCTCCTGTAGCACGAGCTGCAGCCTCACACCAGGGTGAGGACGGAGCTGCCAGTGTCTGTTAAGATCACAGCTTCATTGAACTTTTATCTATCTGGATCTTTCCAGGCAGGAGCAGCTGGCTTTTCCAACACAGAGCAGTAGAGATTCATGGAGTCATAGAGTCATTTACGACACAGAAGGAGACCATTCGGTCCATCAAAACCATTCAGGCTCTCTGTGGAACAATCCAATCAGTCCCACTCTCGCACTCAATTCCCGTAGCCCTGCAATTTAATTTCCTTCTGGTGCCCATGCAATGTCCTTTTGAAATCACTGATTGTCTCGGATTCCAGCACCCTTATGGGCAGTGAGTTTTTGGTCATTACCATCCACTGTGTACAATAAAAGCTTACTCATTTCCCCCCTGCATCTATTGCCCAATATCTTCCATCTGTGTCCCCTCATCCATGTTTAATCAGTTAATGGGAACAGATTTTGCTTGTCTGTCTATCTAAGCCTATCATAATCTTGCAGACCTCTATCAAATCTCTTTCAAACTTCTTTGCTCCAGTGAGAATAACTCCAGCTTCTCCAAACTAACCTTGTAACTAAAACGCCCATCACTGGAACCATTCTGGTAAATCTCCTCTGCACCCTCTCAAACACCCTCACATCCTTCCTAACGTGCGATGACCAGTTCTGGACAAAGTTCTCTAGTTGGGGTGCAACCAAAGCTTCATTAAGTTTCAGCATAACTTCCCTGCTTTTGTATCTTTGCCTCTGATGATGAAGCCCAAGATATGATACGCTTTGTTAAGCACGTTCCTAATATGTCCTGCCACCTTCAAAGATCAATCCAGATGGAACCATGGGCCCCTCTGTTACTGAAAACTCTTTAGAATTGTGCCATTAAGTCTGTATTGCCTTCCTATTCCTTCTGTCAAAATGCATCACCTCTGAATCCTAAATCATAAATTTCATCTGCCACTTCTCTGTCCGTTCTGCTCGCCAATCTATATCCCGTTGCAGGCTGTTTGTAGCATCCTCACTGTGTACCACTCCCCAATATTGGTATCATCAGACAATTTGGTATTTCACTCGCTATTCCAATATCCAGATCATTCATTTTTAGCAGAAAAAAAAGCACTGACCCTTGGGGAACATCACTGTCCAACCGTCCTCCACTCGAAAAAACAGCCATTTACAACGACTCGCTCATTTCTGTCCTTTAGACAATATTTGATCCAATTGGATGCTATTCCATGAGCTTCGATTTTGAGAACCAACCTTTGTGTGCTACTTCATAAATCGTTTTCTTAAAATCCACGTCGACAACATCCACCACATTCCCTTCGTCAACCTTCTGTTACTTCATCAAGGAAAATAAATTAGCTTAGTCAAACATGACTGCGTCTTAAAAATCCCTGCTGACAATCCTCAATTAACTCAGACTTCTCCAAGTGCGTAAATTGCATGTTGATTTTTCTCACGATTATTGTTTTTAAAAACTTACTCAGAACTGATGTTAAACCAAGTGGCCAGTAGTTACTCGGCCTGTGTGTTGTCCATTGATACTTCTGGGAGGTGGGGGTGGCCATCTATGTCATCATTTCCTCCCTCAGCTGGGAGAAGCAGGATGAGAGGTATTTTGGCTTTGTCCGGAGAGCGGGATTCCTGACGGCGTCGGTGGCTCTGCGGGGCCCCAGTGTCAACAGGGAAGGGTACAGGAACTGAAAGAACTCTCAATCCATTAATGTACAATTTGTGTGTGAGTATGCCCAGTACATCATGTTGGTGAATGTCCACTATCCTGGCAGCAGCCACGATACATTCATTCGGAAGCAGTCAGCCAGTCCCAACACTTGGGGCTGCCATGTAGAATCAGAATGTGGCTCCAAGGAGACAAAGGAAACCCCCTATACATGAAGCTCATGTTCCCACACACAAACCAGTCTCCCAATGTCAACGAACCTCATGCAATTAACATGTGTTTACCGTGAGCAATGGAGTTACCAGGACCATCATGGAACAGACCATTGGTGTGATGAAACAATGCTTCCGATATCTGAACCTCCCGGGGGGAGCCCTCCAGTACACACGGGAGCAGGTGTCCAAGTTCATGGTGTTCTGCTGCACCCTTCATATCATCACCGTCATGAGGACACAGGCATTGACACCAGGAATCCAGAGGGCACCTGAGGAGGAGGTGGAGGAGGCTTCAGACCTTCACTAAAACAGCCTAACTGCACCAAGAAAATCATAGGATGTTTACAGCACAGAAAGAGGCCACTTGGCCCAATGTGTCTCTGCCCACCAAAAAAACGAGCCTCCAGCCGAATCCCACCTTCCAGCATTTGGTCCGTAGCCCTGCAGATTACAGCACCTGAGGCGCATCAAGCCACCTTTTGAAGGAGATGAAGGTTTCGGTCTCTACAATCCTTTCAGTCAGTGAGTTCCAGACCCCCACCACACTCTGGGTGTTTTTTTCCCCTCATATGTCTTCCAATCATTCTCCCAATCACATTAAATCTATGTTCCCTCATGGCTGATTACTCTGCTGAGGGGAATAGACTCTTCACCTCCATTCTATCCAGTTCCCTCTACATTTTTTACATTTCAATCCGATCTCCCCTCAGCTTTCTTTGTTCCAAGGAGAACAATCACAGCCTATTCCAAACTTTCCTCATAGTTGCATTTTTCCAGACCTGGCAACATCCTCTGAAATCTCCTCTGCACTGTCTCCAGTGTAATGACATCATTTTTGTGATGAGTTGACCAGAAATGCACACTGGACTCAAGTTGTGGCCTAACTAATGATTGATATAGCTCTAGCATAGCCTCCCTGCTCTTATGTTCTATATCTCGGCTAGCAAAGGAAATGATTCCATATGCCTTCTTAACCACTGTTTCGACGTCTCCTGCAACCTTCAGGGATCTGTGAACATCTGTGAACCTCCCCAAATGCATGACCTCACACTTCTCCAAGTTGATTTCCATTTGGCACTGTTCTGCCCATCTGATCAGACCATCAATATCTTCCTGCAGCCTACAGCTATCCTCCTAGATATCTTTGCATCATCTGCAAACGTATTGATCATGCTTATACATTTAGGTCCAAATCGTTAATACGTACGTGAAAAAGCAGGGGACCCAGTACTGAGCCCTGCGGAACGCCACAGGAAACAGCTCTCCAGCCACCAAAAAAAAGTCTCAATTACCTTTGTTTCCTGCTACTGACACAATTTTGCACCCACCTTGCTAGATTGCCCTGGATCCAATGGTATTTTATTTTGTTAACCAGTCTTCCATGTGGGACCTTGTCAAAAACTTGCTAAAATTCATGTTGGCCACATCAACTGCACGACTCTCATCTACCTAATGGGCGGCACAGTGGCGCAGTGGTTAGCACCGCAGCCTCACAGCTCCAGGGACCCGGGTTCGATTCCGGGTACTGCCTGTGTGGAGTTTGCAAGTTCTCCCTGTGTCTGCGTGGGTTTCCTCCGGGTGCTCCGGTTTCCTCCCACAAGCCAAAAAAGACTTGCAGGTTGGTAGGTAAATTGGCCATTATAAATTGTCACTAGTATAGGTAGGTGGTAGGGAAATATATAGAGACAGGTGGGGATGTCTGGTAGGAATATGGGATTAGTGTAGGATTAGTATAAATGGGTGGTTGATGTTCGGCACAGACTCGGTGGGCCGAAGGGCCTGTTTCAGTGCTGTATCTCTAATCTAATCTAATCTACCTTCCTTGCTACTTCTTCAAAGCATGCATGCAAGTTAGTCAGACACAATCTTCCCTTAGCAAATCCATGCTGCCGATTCTTGTTTAACCTTTGCCTTTTGAAGTTACAGTTTTTCAGACTGTCTTTCAGAATTGATTCCAATATTTTGCCTACTAATGAGGTTAGACTGACTGGCCTGTAATTATTCGGTCTATCCTTCATTCCCTTTTTAAACAGAGATAAAATGTTAGCAGTTCTCCGATCCTCCGGCACTACATGTGTATCCATTGAGGACTGGTAATTGATGGTCGGATCTCTGCTATTTCCTCTCTTGCTTCTTTTAATAGTATGGGGTACATTTCATCCGGATCTGGTGATTTATCAACTTTCAAGGATGCTAATCCGACGAACACTTCCTCGTTCCCTATGTTTATCACATCCGATACTTCACACTCTTCCTCCTTAACTACAATGTCTGCATCGTCCCCCTCCTTTGTGAAGGTCGACACGAAGTATTCATTAAGAACAATACCAGTATCTTCCTCGCGTACACATAGGTAATCTTTTTGGTCTATTATGGGACCTACTTTCCCCTTCGTTATCCTCTTGCTCTCATTGTAATGTAAAAAAATATCCTTGGGTTCACTTCGATTTTGCTTCCCAATATTCTTTCATGATCTCACTTTGCTTTCCTAATTTCCTTTTTGATCTGAGCCCTCCCCTTCCTATACTCTCGGTTTTATCCAGTATCGCGTTATCAGTGTCAGACATAAGCATTCCTTTCCGGCCATATCTTTCCCTGCAGGCTCCTTGACATTCATGGGGCTGTAGATTTGGCCATCTCGCCATTTTTTCTTTGTGGGAACATTTTTACTCTGAACACCTTGAATCTTCCCAAAGATCTGACACTGATTCACCTTCAAGTAGCTGTTTCCAGTCCACTTTCGCTAAATCACTCCGCAGTTTAGTAAAACTGTCCTTGCCCCAATTGAAAACTCTAACTCCTGTTCTATCTCTGTCATTTTCCCTAATTATGGTAAAAATAACTAAATAGTGATCACGACCACCAAAATGCTCTCCCACTGCCAGTCCTTCCACCTGCCCATCTTAATTTCCTAAAACTAAGTCTCAAACTGAGCCCTCTCTTGTTGGATTTGCTGCAGGTTCTCCTGAATACGGGCCAAAAAAGTTCTTCATAACATCTCTGAACTTCACTTCTGTCTCACAACTCTGTTCACAATTCTCATTCATGTATTCATTTCCTTTAGACTTGACCATTCCAATACCCTCCTGCTGATCTCCCACATCCCACTGTCTGTAAACTTCAAGTCATCCAAAACTCTGCTACTGATGTGTTAAATCACAGTTACTCCCGTTCACCTATCACTCCTGTGTTTGTTGACACAGATTGGCTGTCGATTAAAACAATGACTTGATTTTAAAATTCTCATCCTTGTTTTCAAATTCATCCATGGCCTCACCACATCCTGGGCTGGATTTTATGGGCCCCCGTAAAATGAGTTCGGAGGCGGGTGGCCCAGGGAATCGCGATGGGTGTGGTGGAAGAAGGCCTGTGGTTATCCCATCGCCAAGTGATCTTCGCGGGGTGCGGATAGGCCGACAATGACTTTCCCACCAGAGGCCAATTGAGGCCCTTAAGTGACCACTTAACGATCTCTCCCACGATTGCTGAGATCTAACGAGCGGCAGGGGTACTTATGTGTCATGGAGAGGGCACCTTGTAAAACGGGGTTCCCTTCCTGCAGGCTTGGGGAGTCTCCCTCCTGCATGGGCTATCTGTGGCTCACAGAGGGGCCCATGCAGTAAACAATGAGCCTGCCAGGACACGCCATTCGCTGGGCTTTCAGACTGCCCATCCAATGCCCCTCACCAGGGCATTCCAGACTGGCCCCAGTGATCCGACACGCACACACACAAGTCAGACCCCAGATACTGAGTCAGCCAGATACACAAGTGCGCACGCGCAATCACACGCTCACACACAAACAAACACACAGCCAAAGATGTAAAAAAAAATAATTAAGGAACGTACACATATACACACACACCGATCAGACCCCTGGCAGTGCGCCAGACTGATATACAAACACACACACACACACACACACACACACACACACACACACACACACACACACACATACACACACACACACTGATCACACCCCAGGCTAACAGACATAGACACGCACACGTAAACACACGCACATATAGGCAGCAACACTTGCGTGCTCACACAGAGATACACACAAACACACACACCAATCCAAACACAGGCACTGTGCCAAAAAGGGATAAAAACACGCGCGCACACACACAGATGCAAACCGATCGGACTCCAGGCACTGAGACAGATTGATCTACAAATAAATACATGCACACAAGTAGAGAGAAACAAACACAAATACAGACACATATACACTGACACAGATCAGACCCCAGGCACTGAGCCAGACGGATCCACACAAACACACACACACGTGCAAACACACAAGTGCAAACACACACACACGCACACACACCGACACAGATCATAACCCAATCCCTGAGGCAGACACACAAATGCACAGCACAACAGAAACACGGCAGAAACAGACACACACACATGCACACAGACAAATGCACACAAACACACAGACGAAGGCATATAGCAGAACCCAGGCCCTGAGACAAACACGCACACACTTGGCATCACAGGCACTGAGTCAGGCATACACACATGCACACATGCATAGTCACACAGACAAACATACATGACAACCCAGGAATTGAGCCAGACAAGCACAGATGCACAACACACACACACACAGACATACACACTCACACACAGAGACATGCACATGCACACACACACACATAGACACACACACATTGGCACACACATTCAGATAGAAACACAGCACAACCCAGGCGCTGAGACACAAAAGACACACACACACACACACACACACAGCCAACGCAGGCCCTGAGCCACAAAACACACACAGACACACAGCACAATCGAGGTCCTGATACGCAAACACACAGCACTGCAGAATGCACGCCCTTAATGCGAGATGCACACACAGACAAACATATGCACACACGCAGGCACACACACTCACACAAAAACACATAAACATAGCACAACGCAGACCCTGGTACACACAAGCATACAGAAACACACAGACATACAAACACAGACACACACAGAGCACAACTCAATCCCAGAGGCAAAAACACGCACACATCCACACACGACAGACATACACACGCGCTACCACGGGCAAATACACAATAATCATCGATATACACGCATAGATACACACAGGCACAAAGCAACGCAACACAGCCCAGGTGCTGAGACACAAAACACAGACAGACACAAACACACTACAGCACAATGCAGGTCTGAAATACAGGAATGCACACACACACACACACACACACACATACACACACACACACACACACACACACACACACACACTCACACACACACAGCACAACTCAGGCTCTGTGACACACCAGCGTACATAAACTCACAGTCATACAAGCACACGCACAGACAGACAGACAGCACAACCCAATTCCAGAGGCAAAAGCATGCACACAAAAACACACACACAACCCAGTCCCTGAGACACAAAACACACACACACAAAAACACTGCAGCACAACCCAGTCCCTGAGACACATAAATGCATATTACACACATAAACAAACACATAGACACACACACAGAGCACAACCCAGGCCCTGAGACACTGAACACTTACACACACACAAAGATACGCAGCACAATCTAGGTCCTGATACACAAACACACCACACAGCAGAACTCACACCCTGAATACGAGATGCACACACACACAAAGACACACAATCACACACACAGAAACACAGACACACACGCACGGATGCACATAGAAACACAGACACACAAACATACAGATACACAGCAAACGCACGCCCTGTCACACAAACACACACACGCACACTTTAACAAAGGAACTGATACCAACACACACACACACACTCTCGCACATAGACGACACATACACGCACGCACGCACACACACATCACGTCACATCGCAGATACTGAGCAAGATACCCAGACAAAGAGACATACATGCAGTCACTCAAAGACACGCAGAGATAACACACCAGCAATGAGCCAGACCCACACACGCAATCACACGCTCACATACGCACACACAAACATTGGTCACAGCCCAGGCACAGTTCCAGACACACATGTATATGTACATACACCCACACACATCACACTCCAGGAACTGAATCAGATACACACACACACACACACACACACACGAAGACACAAAGCACAACATATGCTTTGAGACACACATACACACAAACACATGCAAATACATACCCACACAGAAACACTGTGACTGACACACGCACACACACACACAGAGCACAGCCTAGGCCCTGAGATGTACACAAGCAAGCAAAGCATAACAGAGGGCCTGAGGCACACACACACACACGCACACATAGAAATTCACACACTCACACATAGATCACATCACACCCAGGCACTGAACCAGATACACGCACGCACACACACACACACACGAAGATCATACCACAGGCATTGAGCAAAACCTGCAGACACACACACACACAGACACACAGGCTGCACAGCCCAGTTCCTGAGACACACAAACAAACAACACAGGTCTTGAAACAGATTCACCACACACATTAACTTTTTACACAACAGACGCTGAGCCAGATGCAAAAAGGACACACACACCCACACGCACACACGTACACACTCACACACACGTACACACTCACACACACACACGAAGACACAAAGCACAACATATGCTTTGAGACACACATACACACAAACACATGCAAATACACACCCACACAGAAACACCGTGACTGACACACGCAGAAACACACACAGAGAGCACAGCCTATGCCGTGAGATACACACACGCAAGTAAAGCATAACAGAGGGCCTGAGGCATACACACACACACGCACACATAGACATTCACACACTCACACATGGATCGCATCACACCCAGGCACTGAACCAGATACACGCATGCACACACACACGCACATGAAGATTATACCACAGGCACTGAGCAAAACTTGCAGACACACACACACACATGCACACAGGCAGCACTGCCCAGTTCCTGAGACACACAAACAAACAACACAGGTATTGAAACAGATACACCACACACATTAACTTTTTACACAACAGACACTGAGCCAGATGCAAAAAGGACACACACACACACTCACACACACTCACACACACACACAAACACACACACACACACACACACATATCACACCTCAGGCAATGAACCAGAAACACACACAAACAGAAACAGAGTTCACACCCCAGGAACTGACAAACACACTCACACACAAACATACAGATCGTGCCACGGGCACTGAGCCTGACACCCACACCCACACACACACACACACAGCCACAGAAACATGGAAAGAAAGAAAATAGGAGCAGGAGTAGGCCATTCGGCCGTTCGAGCCTGCTCCAACAATCATTATGATCATGGCTGATCATCCAACTCAGTAACCTGTTCCTGCTTTTCCCCCATATCCTTCGATCCCTTTCACCCCAAGAGCTACATCTAACTCCTTCTTGAAAACATGCAATGTTTTGGCCTCAACTGCTTTCTGTGATAGCGAATTCCTCAGGCTCACCACTCTCTGGGTGAAGGCATTTCTCCTCATCTCAGTCCTGGAACGTTTACTTCGTATCCTTAGACTATGACCCCTGGTTCTGGACTCCCCCACCATCGGTAACATCCTTCCTGCATCGAACCTGTCAATTCATGTTAGAATTTTATAGGTTTCTATGAGATCCCCCCCTCACACTTCTGAACTCCAGCAAATATAATCTTATCCGGCTCAATCTCTCCTTATCCGTCAGTCCCGCCATTCCAGTAATCAGTCTTGTAAACTTCGTTGCACTACCTCTATAGCAAGAACATCCTTCCTCAGATAAGGAGACCAGAACTGCGCACAATATTCCAGGTGCGGCCTCAGCAAGGCCCTTTACAGTTGCAGCAAGACATCCCTGCTCCTGTACTCGAATGCTCTCGCTATGAAGGCCAATATACCATTTGCCTTTTTACCACCTGTTGTACCTGCAATTTTACAGGCTAATCTGTTATGTGGGACTTTGTCGAAAGCCTTCTGAAAGTCCAAACAAACCATATCCAGTGGCTGCCCTTTATCAACTCTACTCGTTACATCATCGAAGAATTCTAGCAGATTTGTCAAGCATGCTCTCCTTTCCGTAAATCCTTGCCTACTCAGCCAGATTCTACCACTGTTCTCTAAGTGCTCTTCTATAAAATCATTGATAATGGACTCGAGCATTTTGTCCACTACCGACGTCAGGCTGATTGGTCGAAAATTCCCTGCTTTCTCTCGACCTCCCTTTTTAAATAGTGAGATGATATTAGCTACCCTCTAATCTGTAGAAACTGTTCCAGAGTCTATAGAATCATGGAAGATGAACACCAATGCATCCACTATTTCTAGGGCCACTTCCTTTAGGACTATGGGATGCATACCATCAGGCCCTGTGCATTTATCGGCCTTCAATCCTATCAATTTCCTCAACACCATTTCTCTACTAAAACTGATTCAGTTCCTCCCTCTCAGCAAAAACCGTGCGTTCCCCAACATTTCTGGTATGATATTTGTGCCCTCCTTTGTGAAGACAGAACCGAAGTATGCAATTAGTTGATCAGCCATTTATTTTTTCCCCATAATAAATTCCCCAGTTTCTGACTGTAAGGGATTTGCATTTACCTGCACAAATCGTTTTCTCTTCACATACCTACAGAAACTTTTACAGTTTTTTAATGTTCCCCGCAAGCTTACTCTTATACTCTATTTTACACTTCTTAATCAATTGCTTGATTCTGTTTTGCTGAATTCGAAACTGCTCCCAATCCTCAGGTCTGTTGTTTTTTCTGGCGAATTTGCATGCCTTTTCTCTGGGTCTTATGTTATCTCTAATTTCCCTTGTAAGCATGGTGTGGCTACCTTTCCCGTTTTACTTCTGCGCCACACAGTTGTTGAAGTTCATCCAGGCCCTCTTTGAATGTTTGCCATTGCCTATCCACCCTCATCCCTTTAAGTAACGTTTACCAATCCATCATTGCTAACTCGCCCTTCATACCTTCGGAGTTTCCTTTATTAAGATTCAGGACCCTCGTCTCAGAATTAACTATGTCACTCTCCGTCTTGATTAAGAATTCTATCATATTATGGGCGTTCGTCCCCAAGGGGTCTCAGACAACTAGATTGTCAATTATTTCTCTATCATTACACAATACCGAGTCTAGGATGGCCTGTTCTCTAGTTGGTTCCACAATGTATTGGTCCAGAACACCATCCTGTATGTACTCCATGAATTCCTCCTGTACGGTATTGTGACTAATTTGATTTGCTCAATCTGTATGCAGGTTAAAGTCACCCATAATTACAGATGTTCCTTTATTGCATGCATCTCTAATTATTTCCTGTTTAATGCAATTCCTCGCATCACCATTACAGTTTGGAGCTCTATATACAACCCCCACTAACGTTTTTGCCCTTTAGTGTTTCTCAGCTCGACCCATACAGAGTTCACATCTTCAGAGCTCACATCCTTGCACACTACTGTGGAAGATTGAAACGGCATTTCAACTCCACCGCCTTTTACTTTCTGTCTGTCTTTCCTAAATACTGAATATCCCTGGATCTTCATTACCCATCCCTGTTCACCCTGAAGCCATGTCTCCGTAATCCCTCTATTTCATACCCGTTTATATCTATTTGCACGATTAATTCATCCACTTTATGGTGAAAGTTCTGTGCTTTAAGGCAAACAGTCGTCAGGCTTCAATTTTTTAAATTACTTGTCACCTTCCCACTATTTTTCACGGTGGCCCTGTTTGATTTAGGCCCTTTATTTCGCTGCTTATCACTTTTCTTATGCTCATGACTGTCTATTGTTCTTGTCTTTTATCCACCTCCTTTGACACCTTGCACAGGTTCCCATCCCCCTGCCATTTTAGTTTAAACTGTCGCCAAACACTTGAGCAAATACTCCCCCTTGGACATGAGTCCTGGTCCTGCCCAGATGTAACTGTTGTACTGGTCCCACCTCCCCAGAACAGGTCCCAATGCCCCAGAAATCTAAAACCCTTCCCCTCATCGCATCTCTTCAACCACGCATTCAACCTATATATCCTGTTATTTCCACTCTGACTAGCACATAGCATTGGTAATAATCCTGAGATCACTACTATCGGTCTTACTTTTCAACTTACTTCCTTACTGCCTATATTCTGCATTTAGGACGTCATCCTTTTTTGTATCTATGGCATCTGTACCAATCTGTACCATGGCCAGTAGATGTACAACCGCCGCCACCCCCACCCCCTCCCCGCCCCTTCAGATTGTCCTGCAACCGCTCTGAGACATCCTTGACCATAGCACCAGGAAGGCAACATACCTTCTTGGAGTCCCAACTGCGGCCACAGGAAAGCCTAACTATCCCACTTCAAATTGAAAACCCTATATCTAATACATTCCCACATTTCGTTTTATTCATTCATGGGATGTGGGCGTCACTGGCTATGCCAGCATTTATTGACCATCCCTAATTGTCCTTGAGAAAGTGGTGGTGAGCTGCCTACTTGAACCGCTCCAGTCCATTTTGGGTAGATAGACCCACAGGTCTGTTTGGAAGGGAGTTCCAGGATATTGACCCAGCGACAGTGAAGGAACGGCGATATAGTTCCAAGTCAGGATGGTGTGTGACTTGGAGAGGAACTTGCAAGTGGTGGTGTTCCCATGTATTTGCTGCCCTTGTCCTTCTAGTTTGTAGAGGTCGCGGGTTTGGAAGGTGCTGTTTAAGGAGCCTTGGTGCATTGCTGCAGTGCATCTTGTAGATGGTACACACTGCTGCTACTGTGCGTCGGTGGTGGAGGGAGTGATTGTTTATAGATGTGGTGCCAATTAAGCGGGCTGCTTTGTCCTGGATGGAGTCGAGCTTCTTGAGTGTTGTTGGAGATGCACACAAGGAGGCAAGTGGAGAGTATTCCATCACACTCCTGACTTGTGCCTTGTAGATGGTGGCAGGCTTTGGGGAGTCAGGAGGTGAGTTACTCACCTCAGGATTCCTAGCCTCTGACCTGCTCTTGCAGCCACGATATTTATATGGCTACTCCTGTTCAGTTTCTGGTCGATGGTAGCCCCTAGGATGTTGATAGTGGGGGATTCAGCGATGGTAATGTCGTTGAATGTCAAGGGGAGATGGTTAGATTCTCTCTTGTTGGAGATGGTCATTGCCTGGCACTTGTGTGGCGCAAATGTTACTTGCCACTTGTCAACCCAAGCCTGGATATTGTCCAAGACTTGCTGCATTTCTACCCGGACTGCTTCAGTATCTGAGGAGTCACGAATGGTGCTGAACATTGTGCATTCATCTGCGAACATCCCCACTTCTGACCTTATGATTGAAGGAAGGTCATTGATGAAGTAGCTGAAGATGGTTGGGCCGAGGACACTACCCTGAGGAACTCCTGCAGTGATGTCCTGGAGCTCAGATGATTGACCTCCAACAACCACAACCATCTTCTTTTGTGCTAGGTATGACTCCAGCCAGCGGATGGCTTTCCCCCTGATTCTCATTGACCTCAGTTTGGCTAGGTCTCCTTGATGCCATTCTCGGTCACGGCCTTGATGTCAAGGGCAGTCACTCTCACCTCACCTCTTTAGTTCAGCTCTTTTTTCCAATTTTGAACCAAGGCTGTGATGAGGTCAGGATCTGAGTGGCACTGGCGGAACCCAAACTGAGCGTCAGGGAACAGGTTATTGCTAAGAAAGTGCCGCTTGATGGCACTGTTGATGACACCTTCCATCACTTTCCTGATGATTCAGATTCGGCTGATGGGGCGGTAATTGGCCGGGTTGGACTTGTCCTGTTTTTTGTGTACATGACATACCAGGGCAATTTTCCACATTGCCGGGTAGATGCCAGTGTTTAGCTGCACTGGAACAGCTTGGCTAGCGGCGCGGCAAGTTCTGGAGCACAGGTCTTCATTACTATTGTGGAATATTGTCAGGGCCCACAGGTTTTGCAATGTCCAGTGCCTTCAGTCGTTTCTTGATATCACGCGGAGTGAATTGAATTGGCTGACATCTGGCATCTATGATGCTGGGGACTTCAGGAGGAGGCCGAGATGGATCATCAACTCGGCACTAATGGCTAAATATTGTTGCAAATACTTCAGCCTTATCTTTCGCACTGATGTGCTGGGCTCCCCCATCATTGAGGATGGGGATATTTGTGGAGCCACCTCCGCCAGTTACTTGTTTAGTTGTCCACCACCATTCACGGCTGGATGTGGCAGGACTGCAGAGCTTAGATCTGATCCGAAGCACTTGAGGAAGTAGGAAGGAACTTAAGCAAGGAGTTAGGAGGGCCAAAAGGGGTCGAGAAATGTCATTGGCAAACAGCATTAAGGAAAATCCCAAGGCTTTTTATACGTATATAATGAGCAAGTGGTAAACCTGGGAAAGGGTTGACCCACTCAAGGACAGAGATGGGACTCTATGTGTGGAGCCAAAGGAAATGGGCGAGGTGCTAAATGAGTACTTTGCATCAGTATTCACCAAATAGAAGGACTTGCTGGATGATGAGCCTAGAGAAGGGAGTGCAGCGGGTCTCAGTCATCTCATTATCCAAAAGGAGATGGTGTTGGGTGTCTGGCAAAGCATTAAGGTAGTTAAGTCCCCAGGGCCTGATGGGATCTACCCCAGAATACTGAGGGAGGCAATGGAGAAAATTGCTGGGGACTTGACAGAAATCTTTGCATCCTCATTGGCTGCAGGTGAGGTCCCAGAGGACTGGAGAATAGCAAATGTTGTTCCTTTGTTGAAGAAAGGTGGCAAGGGTAATCCAGGAAATTATAGGCCGGTGAGCCTGATGTCAGTGGTAGGGAAACTATTAGAGAGGATTCTTCGGGACAGGATTTACACCCACTTGGAAACAAACGAACTTATTAGGGAGAAACAGCATGGTTTTGTTAAGGGGAGGTCGTGTCTTTCTAATTTGATTGAGTTTTTTGAGGAAGTGACGAAGCTGATTTATGAAGGAAGGGCATTGGATGTTATTATATGGACTTTAGTAAAATCTTTGACAAAGTACTGCATGGCAGACTGGTGCAAAAGGTGAAGTACACGTGATAAGAGGTGAGCTGGCAAGAGGGATACAGAACTGGCTCGGTCATAGAAGACAGAGGGTATCAGTGGATGGGTGTTTTTCTGAATGGAGGTATGTGACTAGTGGTGTTCCGCAGGGATCAGTGCTGGGACCTTTGCTTTTTGTCGTATCGATAAATGATTTGGAGGAAGATGTAGCTGGTCTGATTAGTAAGTTTGCGGAGGACACAAAGCTTGGTGGAGTTGCGGATAAATGATGAAGATTGTCAGAGGATACAGCCGGATATAGATCGTTGGTTACTTGGGCGGAGAAATGGCAGATGGAGTTTAATCCGGACAAGTGTGAGGTAATGCATTTTGGAAGGTCTAATGCAGGTGGGAGGTATACATTAAATGGCAGAACCCTTAGGAGTATTGACAGGCAGAGATATCTGGGCGTACAGGTCCACAGGTCACTGAAAGTGGCAACGCAGGTGGATAAGCTAGTCAAGAAGGCATATGGCATGCTTGCCTTCATCGGTCGGGGCATAGAGTACAAAAATTGGCAAGTCATGTTGCAGCTGTCCAGAACCTTAGTTCGGCCACACTTAGAATATTGCGTGCAATTCTGGTCGCCACACGACCAGAAGGACGTGGAGGCTTTGGAG
Source organism: Heterodontus francisci (assembly GCF_036365525.1). Classification (NCBI taxonomy): domain Eukaryota; kingdom Metazoa; phylum Chordata; class Chondrichthyes; order Heterodontiformes; family Heterodontidae; genus Heterodontus; species Heterodontus francisci. The sequence continues at coordinate 2,828,229 of NW_027140909.1, read as the reverse complement.
AGGGTACAGAGGAGGTTTACCAGTATGTTTCCTGGTCTAGATGGCATTAGCTATGAGGAGAGCATGGAAGTACTCGGATTGTTTTCACTGGAACGACGTAGGTGGAAGGGCGACACGATCGAGGTTTGCAAATTTATGAGCGGCATGTGCAGAGTGGAAAGTCAGAAGCTTTTTGCCAGGGTGGAAGAGTCTGTTACTCGGGGACATTGGTTTAAGGTGCGAGGGGCAAAGTTTAGAGGGGATGCGCAAGGCAAGTTTTTTACACAGAGAGTGGTGAGCGCCTCGAACTTGCTGCCAGGGGAGGTGGTGGAAGCAGATACGATAGCGACGTGTAAGAGACATCTTGCAAAATACATGAATAGGAAGGGAATAGAGGGATATGGGCCCTGGAAGTGCAGAAGGTGTTAGTTTAGGCAGGCATCAAGATCGGCGGAGGCTTGGAGGGCCGAATGGCCTGTTCCTGTGCTGGAATGTTTGTTCTTCTTTGTTCTTTGATCCGTTGGTTATGGGATCGCTTAGCTCTGCCTATCGCATGCTGCTGACGCAGTTTGGCATGCAAGTAGTCCTGGGATGTAGCTTGATCAGGTTGACACCTCATTTTGAGGTATGCCTGGCGCTGCTCCTGGCATGCCCTCCTGCACTCTTCATTGAACCAAGGTTGGTCTCCTTGCTTGATGGTAATGGTAGAGTGGGGGATATGCCGGGCCATGAGGTAATAGATTGTGGTTGTGTACAATTCTGCTGCTGCTGATGGCCCAGAGAGCCTCATGGATGCCCAGTTTTTCATTGCTATATGTGTTCGAAATCTATCCCATTTAGCACGGTGAGAGTGCCACACAACACGATGGATGTTATCCTCAATGTCAAGGCGGGACTTCGTCTCCACAATTACTGTGTGCTGGTCACTCCTACCAATACTGTCACAGACAGAAGCATCTGCGGCAGGCAGATTGGTGAGGACGAGGTCAAGTATGTTTTTCCCTCGTGTTGTTCCCCCACAACCTGCCGTATACCCAGTCTAGCAGCTATGTCCTTTAGGACTCGGCCAGCTCGATCAGTAGTGGTGCTACCGAGCCATTCTTGGTGATGGACATTGAAGTCCCCCACCCAGAGTACATTTTGTGCCCTTGCCACCCTCAGTGTTTCCTCCAAATGGTGTTCAACATGGAGGAGTACTGAGTCATCAGCTGAGGGAGGGTGGTTGGTGGTAATCAGTATGAGGTTACCATGCCCATGTTTGACCTGATGCCATGAGATTTCATGGTTTCCGGAGTCGATGTTGAGGACTCCCAGGGCCACGCCCCCCTACTGTATACCACTGTGCCACCACCTCTGGTGGCTCTGTCGTGCCGCTGAGACAGGACATACCCAGGGATGGTGATGGCAGTGTCCGGGACTTTGTCTGCAAGGTATGATTCCGTTAGTATGTCAATGTCAGGCTGTTGCTTGACTAGTCTGTGGGATAGCTCTCCCAACTTTGCCACAAGCCCCCAGATGTTAGTAAGGAGAACTTTGCAGGGTCGACAGGGCTGGGTTTGCCGTTGTCGTTTCCGGTGCTTACGTCGATGCCGAGTGATATTTCACTCCTCCCACGGGCAGCAAAGCCAACCATGGTGCAACGGATTGGGCTACTGTTCTTTTTCCCTGAGGGGCCACCCTGCAGTATCCAAAGCAGTATATCTGTTTTGCAGGGGATTCCTGCCTAGTCATCTTGCTCTGCCTTGTGGTGTCCCATTTCCTTCCTGCCTGTGGAGTCTGAGCCTGCGGTGTGGCTACCTCTCTATGCGATATCCACAATATTATCCACCTCGTGGATTCTCCATGCACACACACAATGTATACGCCAGCGACAGAGTAAGATACAAACAAACAGAGAGAGAGAGACACACACACACAAACACACCCTTCAGACACCAGGCGATGAGTCATGCACAGACAGACACACAAACACACATGCACAATCTTTGCACGCCAGGCACAGAGCCAGATGCAAAAATGCACGCACGCGCACACACATCCTTGCATGCACGTGCATTGATGCAAACACACATATAAACACACACATACTCACCATTCCCCAGGCACTGAGACACCGATACAGAGACAACACAAACACTGAGGAACACCCACACAGACACAAACACAGATACGCAAACATACACACACACACACACACAAATACACGCACGCAGCCCAGGCCTGGAAACAAAGGCACACGTACACACACACAACGAAGCACACATGCACACACACACACACACGCATATCTTCCCGCAGCCACTCAGCCAGACGCACGCATATACACACACACATGCACACACACACACAAAACACATGTCCACACACACACACGCACACAAACACATGCATGACATCATACCCCAGGCAGAGAACCAGATATGCACACAAACACATACTTGTTCATACGCACACGCACACTCACACGCTCAGAGACACACATTATAGCTGAGGTTCTGAGCCACACAGACTCACGCCAGGCACTGAGTCAGATACACACACACACACACATCCACACATGCAGACCACATTGCAGGCACACAGTCAAAAAGACAGACTGTGTCACACACATACACACACACACACACACTGGCACACACGCAGACCAATCACACCCCAGGCATGGAACCAGACACACACACACACGCGCACGCACATCAAATCACAACAGATCACAGGCACTAAACCAGATACAAACATACACACACAATAACTCAGACACACGCACACACATCACAGCCCAAACACAGAGCCAGCTACTCACACACACAAGCAGACATAATGATTGGCACGGGTGTCCTTGCCGCATCTAGCCGTGGTCCGGGTCTCCAGTCAGGTTCGTGGTCCCTGCCCTAGTTCATTAGCAGCTGTGGCTCCGGCAACCTACTAGCCCTGGTGTCCTCGACACACTGACCTGGGAACTAAGGCGCCAGCGATGGCTCTGGTCCCAGGCCTGGTGCAGTAGTGGCAGTTCCATGGCTCCCGGTGGAGTTACTGATACTACTTCTGATTGTTCAGCAGCTTTGGCAGGCGGAATCCCCATCCTTAAAGGCATGTGGGCCACGGCACTGGGCAGTTAATTGCCTGAGCGCCACTGATGTGCACATGGCGGTGGCTCCGAATTGCTGAGGTTTTGATCTCCTCACCTATTCGTCCATCGTCGGGACCCCGCTGGCGCCGCTAAATTCAGCTCCCTGTTTCCAGCAGAAATCACTGTCACGAGTACAATAATTAGCACATACTGAATGTGGCAACACATGGACAAATGTCACCCCGAAATCCTCCAATCGGATGCATTAATTCTCGCTAATTCCCGCTGTTTACAGTTAACTTAGTGACGATTGAGATTATATGTTTCATTGATTTCTGATTAGACTCATTTCCAATTATTGCTTTGGAAAAATTGAATTCCGTGCTGCCGGAAATTGAATTTCCGTGGTGAGACAATCAGTCAGTCCAACATTTAATTGTTTCTATACAAGAACAAAGATGCTGGAAATCTGAAATAAAAACAGAAAATGCTGGAAATATTCAACAGGTCTGGCAGCATCTTTGGAGAGAGAAAAAGAGTTAAAGTTTCAGGTCAGTGACACTTCATCAGAACTGGGAGAGATTAGAGATGGAACAGTTTTTAAACCAGACAGGGGAGGGAGGGAGTGGGAAGATTATGATCTACATTGAGTTTAACAATGATCATATCATCCTTATATTATTTAATCTCCCCTGCCTTCCAACGTATCACAGACCTTCCCATTTGTTCTTTCAGTTCCAATCATTTCAATCCATCACTGGAGACAGGAACACATTTATAAATCTCAAATAATCCTCAGTCAAACTGGTAACTTTGCTCCTAGCCTGATGTATAATTTATCTACTTATTTCTCTTCCTCATAGTTAACTTGCTGACGATTGGGGTCCTGTCTCGGGGAAAGTGCGGTCTCTCCAAATGTGTCACTCGCTACCTGGTGGCCATGTCAGCGGCGGATCTACTGGTCATTATCCTCGACCTGATATTGAGGCACATTCCCATTGTTTATTGGGAACAGTTTCGGTTCCTGTGGTCCATCCCCGTGTGTAATATCCACGCCGTTCTGCTTTATGCAGCCACAGACTGTTCTGTCTGGTTCACCGTCACTTTCACCTTTGATCGATTTGTGGCCATTTGTTGCCAGAATGTGAAAAGCAAATATTGCAGCGAGAAAATGGCCGCTGTGGTTCTGGGAACAGTGACTGTGCTGAGCTGTTTAAAGAATATCTTCTGGTATTTTATGTTCACAAGCCGGTACTGGAGGATGAACGTCCCCTGGTTTTGTTTTGTAACACTGGCTATTGTGGAATCTCATGTCTGGGCAGCAATCGTGTTCCTCCACAACATTCTAACCCCGGGGCTCCCATTTGTGGTCATTCTGCTGCTCAACGCTCTCACCATCAGACACATTTTAGTGAGAAGCAGAGGACGCAGAAGACTCCAGGCTCTCAGAAGTGGGGAGACTCGCAGAGACCCAGAGATGGAGAGCCGAAGGAAATCCATCATTTTGCTGTTAGTTATCTCGGCTAATTTCATCCTGTTGTGGGCCGTGTTAATGGGGTACACGATATCGAGACGGATGCGTGATTTAGGGTATCAGTCTGTGCATCTACCCCTGTTTCTGCTGGAATTGGGCTTCATGCTACAACTCCTGAGTTGCTGCACAAACACTGTGATTTACGCTGTGACCCAGACTCAGTTCAGAGAGCAGTTGAAGAATGTGCTGAAATATCCCTTTACTCCAATTGTTAAATTCATTCAAGATGAGAGGAACTGAATCACGGACTATTTCCAACAGTCGGAAGGCGGGGCCTGTCACTGTGGAGACAGAGCGTGGCGGGCCTTTCTCTGTGGAGACGAGGAGGGAGCGGCGCCTGCGTCTTTGGACACAGAATGTGGGCATGGCGTGTCGCTGTGGCGACACAGCGGAGCAGGGCCTGTCGTTCGAGAGAGACGCGGGGCGGGGCCTGTCACGATGCCACAGAGCGGGGAGGGGAGCCTGTCGCTATGGAGCCAGGGCGAGCGGAGCCTGTCGTTATGGTGACAGAGCGGGTCCGTGGTCTGCCGCTATGGAGACAGAGCGGAGCCCTGCCTGCCGTTGAGGAGACAAAGGGTGGCAGGGCAGGTCACTACGGTGACAGAGAGGGGGCGGGACCTGTATCCAGTGTGGCGGGTAGTGGGGGCGGGGAATGTATCCAGGTTCATGCGGTGTGGCGGGCGGGGAACGTTTTACATGGTGACCGGGATAATGTGCCGGGTCTGTTTCCCAGCGTGACTGGGAGCGGGGATTGTGCCTGTTTCAAAGGTGATGGGGAGTGGAGGCGGGGCCTGATTCCCAGGGTAACAGAACGCTGCAGCCAGAATCCTTCATAATCAGATAATCTTTATAATCACATTATAATGCAAATAAGCCTCTATAACCGTTTATCATCATTTATAAACTTTTTCAGCCCTTAAGAACCTTTATAAACTGTCGATAATTATTCATAATACTTTATAAATCTTTATAATCGTTTATGAGTTATTATCCATTATGAGCCTTTATGGTCTTTTCTAACCCGTTGCAGCTCATACATTTGCTGCCGTGGACAGAAAACATTGAAAATCATCACCGTGGATTGATCTAATTCCACCAGGCCACAGTGCACATCATTTAAAATGACCACAGGGCATATCATTTCAAATGTCTGCAGTGCAGGTCATTTCCAATAGCCACACGTTATATCACTTAAAATGGTAATATTGCATAAGACTTCACATGTTCGAAGTACATATCACTTAAAATGGTCTCAGTGCATGTCAATTAAAATGGCCACACGGCATGTCACTTGGAAAAGTTGCAGTACAGGTCACTTAAAATAGCCATACTGTAAATCATTTAAAATGGTCATACAGCTTATCACGTAAAGTGGCCGCAGTACATGTCACTTAAAATGGCGGCAGCGCATATCACTTAAAATGTCCATAGAGCATGTCACTTAAGATAGTCGCTCTGCAGATCATTTAAAATGGGCGCAGGGAAGGTCATTTAAAATGGCTGCACTGCATAACACTTGAAATGGCCGTAGAGTATAACATCAAAAATTGCCAAAGTGCAAATCACTTAAAATGGCTGCTGTCCAGAGGGCCACACGGCATGTCACTTAAAATGGAAAGACTGCATATCACTTAAAGTGGGTACAGTGCATGTTCCTTAAAATGGTCGCAGGGCCTATCACAAAAATTGGAGACACTGCCTGTCACTTAAAATGCTCTATGCTTATCACATAAAAAGGCACATCATTTCAAATGGCAATGCCAAATATCATGCAAAATGATCGCACTACAGATTACAAACAAACCAGGAAAGTGCCAGTTCAAATCAGTCCTCTGTTAATCCAATCTGGAAAGGCACTGAGTTCCACACAAACACCAGGAAAGTGCAAATTCAAAGCAGGGCAATGTTAAACCCATGTGGTGTGGCACTGAGTCCCACTCTCACATCAGCAAAGGGCGAATTCAAGCCAAGCCTGTATTAATCCCAGCTGGACTGGTACAGAGCCCCACGCACAAACAAGGAAACCACAATTCAAACCTAATTTGTGTTATTTCAAGCTGGAGTGATACTGAGTCCAACTCATTCACCAGAAAATGGGCAATTCAAACCAGGCCTCTGTTAATCCCAGCGGATTATTACTGAGACCCACTCACATACCAGGAAAGGGCCAATTCAACCAGGCCTCTGTAAATCACATCTGGAGTAGTGCTGAGTCCCACTCACACACAAGGAAAGAGCCAATTGAAACCTGTGTTAAATCAATCTGGAGTGGAACTGATACCCACTCAACAACAGGAAAGGGCCAGTCAAGAGAGGCCTTTATTAATCCTGGTTGGATTGGTACTGATTCCTACTCACAGACCAGGAAAGGTCAAATTCAAAGCAAGCCAGTTTTATTCCCAGTTCGAGTAGTATTGAGCCCACTTACACACCAGGAAAGGGCTTTTTCAGACAAGGCCTATGCTAGTACCAGCTGGAATGGCACTGAGTCCCTAGTACACTCCAGGAATGGACAAATTCAAAGATGCCTATGTTAAATCCAGCTGGAGTGCGACTGAGTGCCACTCACATAGGAGGAAATTGCCAATTCAAACCAAGCCTCTGTTACTGCCAGCTGGAGTAATACTGGGTCACAGTTAACACCAACAAATGGCTAATACAAACCAGGTCTATGTTAATCGTAGCTAGAGTGGCACTGAAACCCACTCACACACCAAGAAAGGGCGAATTCAAACCAGGCCGATGTTAATCCGAGCTGGAGTGCTGCTGGGTCACAATCAAACACCAGAAAATGGCCAATACAAACCAGGCCTATGTGAAACCCAGATGTAGTGGTACTGAGTCCCAATCACTAACCAAAAAAGTGCCAACTCAAAGCAGGTCTGCTCTAATCCCAGTTTGGGTGGTACTGAGCCCCACTCAAACACCAGGAAAGGGCGAATTCAAAACAAGCATGCGTTAATCCCAGTTGGAGTATTACTGAGACCCAATCAAACATCAGTAAGAGCGAACTGAAACCAGGCCTGTGTTAATCCCAGAAGGAGTGGCACTGAGTCCCTTTCAAATAACATGAAATGGCCAGTACAAACCAGGATTTCGTTAATCGCATCTGGAGTGGTACTGGGTACCACTCGCAACCCAGGAGAGAGCCATTTAAAACGAGGCCTATGGTAATTTCAGTTGGAGCTGTCCTGAATCCCACGCATACACCAGGTAAGTGATGATTCGAAGCAGGCCAGCGATAATCCTAGTTGCATGGGTGCTGACTCCCAGTCACACGCAAGAAGTGTCAGGAATAATGGTGGTGAACTTAAAGCATGGATCAGTACTTGGAGCTACGATGTTGTGGCCATGACGGAGACGTGGAATTCACAGGGGCAGGAATGGTTGTTGGATGTTCCGAGGTTTAGATGTTTCAAAAGGAATAGGGAGGGAGGGAAAAGAGGTGGGGGAGTGGCATTGTTAATCAGGGATAGTGTCACAGTTGTAGAAAGGGAGGTCGTCGAGGAGGGTTTGTCTACTGAGTCAGTATGGGTGGAAGTCAGAAACAGGAAAGAAGCAGTCACTTTGTTAGGAGTTTTCTATAGACCCCCCAATAGCAACAGAGACATGGAGGAACAGATTGGGAACCAGATTTTGGAAAGGTGCAGAGGTAACAGGGTTGTTGTCATGGGTGACTTCAACTTCCCTAATATTGATTGGATACTCCTTAGTGCAAATAGTTTGGATGGAGCAGTTTTTGTCAGGTGTGTCCAGGAAGGTTTCCTGACTCAATATGTAGATAGGCCGACTAGAGGGGAGACTATGTTAGACTTAGTGCATGGCAACGAACCAGGCCAGGTGGCAGATCTCTCGGTGGGAGAGCATTTCGGTGATATTGATCACAACTCCCTGAGCTTTACTATAGTCATGGAGAGGGACAGGAGCAGACGGGGTGGGAAAATATTTTATTGAGGGAGGGGGAATTATAATGCTATTAGGCAGGAACTGGGGAGCATAAATTGGGAACAGATCTTCTCAGGAAAATGCACGACAGAAATGTGGAGGTTGTTTAGGGAGCGCTTGCTGCGACTGCTGGATCGGTTTGTCCCGATGAGGCAGGGAAGGGATGGCAGGGGGAAGGAACCTTGGATGACAAGAGATTTGGAACAGCGAGTCAAGAGGAAGAAGGAAGCTTACTTAAGGTTGAGGAAGCAAGGATCAGACAGGGGTTTAGAGGGTTACAAGGTAGCCAGGAAAGAACTGAAGTATGGACTTTGGAGAGCTAGAAGGGGACATGAAAAAGTCTTGGCGGGTAGGATTAAGGAAAATCCCAAGGCGTTCTACACTTATGTGAGGAACAAGAGGACGGCCAGACTGAGGGTAGGGCCAATCAGGGATAGTGCAGTGAACTTGTGCCTGGAGTCGGAGGAGGTAGGGGTGGTCCTAAATGAATACTTTGCTTCAGTATTCACTAGTGAGAGGGACATGATCGTTTGTGAGGACAGCGTGGAACAGGCTGATATGCTCGAACAGGTTGAGGTTAAGAGGGAGGATGTGCTGGAACTTTTGAATGATATGAGGACAGATAAGTCCCCGGGGTCAGACGGGATATATCCAAGGATATTACGGGAAGCGAGGGAAGAGATTGCTGCGCCTTTGGAGATGATCTTTGCCTCTTCGATGTCCACTGGAGTAGTACCGGATGATTGGAGGGTGGCCAATGTTGTTCCCTTGTTCAAGAAAGGGAATAGGGATAACGCTAGGAATTATAGACCAGTCAGTCTTACGTCGGTAGTGGGCAAATTATTGGAGAGGATTCTGAGAGACAGGATTTATGATTATTTGGAAAAACATGGTTTGATTAGAGACAGTCAGCATGGCTTTGTGAGGGGCAGGTCATGCCTACGAAGAAAGATTGAGGGAGCTGGGGCTTTTCTCATTGGGCGAAGAAGGATGAGCGGTGACTTGATTGAGGGGTACAAGATGATGAGAGGCATAGATAGAGTGGATAGTGAGAGACGTTTTCCCAGGGTGGAAAGGGCTATCACCAGGGGGCATAATTTTCAGGTGATTGGAGGAAGGTTTCGGGGAGATGTCAGAGGTAGGTTCTTTACACAGAGTGTGTTGGGTGCGTGGAATGCGCTGCCAGCGGTGGTCGTAGAAGCAGATACGTTAGCGGCATTTAAGAGACTCTTGGATAGCTATATGGATGCTGGTTGAACAAAGGGTAGGTAGTTAGTTTGATCTTAGAGTAGGTTAAAGGTTCGGCAAAACATCGTGGGCCGAAGGGCCTGTACTGTGATGTGCTGTTCTATGTTCCATGTTAAATGGCCCAATTCAATCCAGGCCTGGGTTAATCCCATCTGGAGTGGTACTGTGTGCCAATCACACATCAGGAAAGGGCCAATTCAAACCAAGCCTGTATTCATCGCATCTGGAGGGATACTGAGTCCCAATCACAATCCAGGAAATGGCCAGCACAAACTAGGCCTTTGTTAATCCTAGTTGGAGTTGTACACATTCCCACTCACAGAACAGGAAAGGCCAAATTTTATCCAGGCCTGTGTTCAGCCAAGCTGGACTGCTACTGAGTCCCGCTCACACACCAGGAGAGGGCCAACTCAAACCAGGCTTGTGTTAATCCTATTTGGAGGGGTGCTGTGTCCCACTCACACACCAGGAATGATATAATTGAAATCATGCCTCTGTTAATCCTATCTGAATTGGTGCTGCGACCCACTAATTCAGCAGGAATTCAGCAGGGTGAATTCATACTGTTAATCCTATCTTGAGTGGTACAGAGCCCCCCTCTCAATCCAGCAAAGAGCTAGTTCAAACCAGGAGTCTGTTAATCACGGGTGGAGTGATACTGAGATCTACTCACCCAACCGGAAAGGGCCAATTCATACTAGCTCTCTGTTAATCCAGCTGGATTGTTACAGAGTCGCACTCACACACCAGCAAAGAGCAAATTCAAACCAGGCCTGTGTTAATCGCAGCTGGTGTGGTTTTAAATCCCTCGCACAGACCAGGAATGGGACAGAGAAAAAGCAAACAACACTTTGTGCATCCCATTTGGAGTGGTTTTGAGTCCCACACACAAAGGAAGGGGCCAATTCAAAGCAGGCTTGTGTTAATCGCAGCTTGAGTGGTACTAAGAACCTCACACACACCTGGAATGGGCTAATTCAAACGAGGCCCCTGGTAATGCCATCGGGAATGGTCCTGAGTCCATCCTACACTCCAGGAAAGGGAAGGTCGTCCCAGGCCTGTGTTAATCCCAGATGGGGTGGTACTGAGTCCGACTCGCACACCAGGGAATGTCCAGTACATACCAGGCCTATGACAATCACATCTGGAGTGATACTGAGCCCCTCTCACCCACCAGGAAAGGGCCAGACAAATCAAGCCTTTGTTAATACCAGCTGGAGTGGTATTGAGTCCAACACACCACAACAGTAGCGGGCGAATAATATCTAGGCCAGCGTGAGTCCAAGCTGGAGCAGGAATGAACCCTATTCATACACCGGAATGGTAAAATTCAATCCAGGCCTGTGTTAATCCCATCTGGAGTGGTACTTTGTATCACTCCCACACCAGGAAAGGGCCAATTAAAACTAGACCTTGTTTATCCCAGTTGGAGTTGTACTGAGTCCCACTCACACATCAGGAAAGAGCGAATACAAATCAGGACGGTGTTAATCCCACCTGGAGCTGTACTGGGTCCGATTCACACATCAGGAAAGAGAAAATTAGAACAAGGCCTGATTTAATCCCAGTTTAAGTGGTACTGAGTCCCACACATGTACCTGGAAGGGGTGACTTAATTTGGTGCTCCGGCCCACTCATACGGCAGGAACTGGCGAATTTCATACCCGGCCTGTGATAATCCCATCTGGAGTGGTACAGAGCCCCACTCTCAAACCAGGAAAGGACAAGATCAAACCAGGAGTCTGCTAATCCCAGTTGTTGTGATACTGAGACCAGCTCACACAGCAGGAAAGGGCCAGCTCATACCAGCCCTCTGTTCATCCACCCTGCACGGTACAGAGTCACACTCAGACACCAGCAAAGCTCTAATTCAAACCAGGCCTGTATTAATCGCAACTGGAGTGGTGTTAACTCCCACGCATACACCAGGAAAGGACCAGAAGATCCAATCCTTTGTGAATCCCAGCTGGAAAGGTACTGAGTCCAACTCCCATACCAGGAAAGAGACAATTCAAACCAGGTCTGTGGAAATCACAGCTGAAGTGTTACTGAGTCCCATTCAAACATCAGAAAGGGCCAGTTCAAACCAGTCCTGTGTTAACTCCAATCTGTAATGCTATTGAGTCTCACTCACACAACAGGTAAGGGCCAATTCAAAGAAGGCTTGTGTTAATTCCATCTGGAGTGGTACTGTGGCCCACTCATTTACCAGGAAGTGGCCAACACAAACCAGCCATGTGTAAACCGCAGCCAGAATGGTGCTGAGTCACGCACACACACCAGTGTAGAGGCAATTCAAATCAGGCCTGCATTTATCTCTTTTGAAGTGCTACTGACTCCAAATCACACACCAGGATAGAGTCAATTCAAACCAGTGCTGTGTTATTCCCAGCTGGAGCGGTACTGAGACCAAATCACACAAAAGGAATGGGCCAATTCATAACAAGCCTGTATTAATCCTGCTGGAGTGGGACTTAGTCGCACTCACATATCAGGATAGGCTAATTCAAAGCAGACCTGTGTTAGTCGCATCTGGATTGGTACTAAATCCGCTTTACACACCAGAAAAGGACCAACCAAACGAACCCTTGTTAAACCCAGCTGGAGTAGTATTGAGTCACACACACCTAAGAGGAAAGGGTCAATTCAAACCAGGCCTGTGTCAATCCAAGCTGGAGTAGTACTAAGTCCACTGACACACCAGAAAGGGGCCAGTTCAACCAGAAATGTGTTATTTCCGGCTGGAGTGGTGCTGAGGCCCACTCACACACGCTGAATGGGCCAATTAAATCCAGGCATTTGTGAAACCTAGCTGGAATGGGACTGAGCCCCACTAACAAGCCAGGAAAGAGCCAATTCAAACCAGGCCTCTGTTAATCCCAGCTGGCATAGTTCTGAGTCCCACAGACCATCCAGGAAAGAGCCAATTCAAGACCGGCTGCGTTAATCCCAGCGGATTGGTACTGAGCACCACTCACAAAGCAGGAAAGGACTACTTCAAACCAGGCCTGTGTTAAATCAATCTGCAGTGGAATTGATCCCCCACTCAACAACAGGAAAGGGCCAGTCAAGAGAGGCCTATATTAATCCCTCTTTGATTGGTAATGATTCCCAATCACAGACCAGGAAAGGTCAAATTCAAAGCAAGCCTGTTTTAATCCCAGCGCGAGTCATACTGAGTCCCACTAACACACCAGGAAAGGGCTATTTCCGACCAGGCCTGTGTTAATCCCAGCTGGAACGTTACAGAATCCCACTTACACACCAGGAAAGGGCCATTTCAGACCAGGCCTGTGTTAAACCCAGCTGGAACGTTACAGAATCCCACTTACACACCAGGAAAGGGCCATTTCAGACCAGGCCTGTGTTAAACCCAGCTGGAACGTTACAGAATCCCACTTACACACCAGGAAAGGGCCATTTCAGAATAGGCATGTGTTAAACCCAGCTGCATTTTGTACAGGGTCCCACTTACACACCAGGAAAGGGCGAATTCAAACCAGGTCCGTGTTAATCCCAGCTGGAATGGTATAGAGCTCCAGTTACACACCAGGAAAGGGCCATTTCAGACCAGGCCTGTGCTAATCCCAGCTGCATTTTGTGCAGAGTCCCATTTACACACCAGGAAAGGGCCATTTCAGACCAGGCCTGTGTTAAACCCAGCTGCATTTTGTACAGAGTCCCACTTACACACCAGGAAAGGGCCATTTCAGACCAGGCCTGTGTTAAACCCAGCTGCATTTTGTACAGAGTCCCACTTACACGCCAGGAAAGGGCGAATTCAAACCAGGTCTGTGCTAATCCCCGCTGGAATGGTACAGAGTCCCACTTACACACCAGGAAAGGGCCATTTCAGACCAGGCCTGTGTTAATCCCATCTGGAATGGTACAAAGACCCACTTACACACCAGGAAAGGGCGTATTCAAACCAGGTCTGTGTTAATCCCAGCAGGAATGGTACTGGGTCCCACCTACACACCAGGAAAGGGTCATTTCAGACCATTCCTGTGCTAATCCCAGCTGGAATGGTACTGTATCCCACTTACACACCAGGAAAGGGCCATTTCAGACCATGCCTGTGCTAATCCCATCTTGAATGGTACAGGGTCCCTTTACACACCAGGAATGGCCAATTCAAACCATGCCTATGTTAATCCCAGCGCGAGTCATACTGAGTCCAACCTACACACCAGGAAAGGGCCATATCTGACCAGGCCTCTGTTAATCCCAGCTGGAATGGTACAGAGTCCCACTTACACACCAGGAAACGGTCAATTCAAACCAGGCCTGAGTTAATGCCAGCTGGAGTTGTACTGGGTCACAATCAAACACTAGGAAATGGCCAAAACAAACCAGGCCTATGAGAAACCCAGATATCGTGGTACTGAGTCCCACTCACTAACCAGGAAAGTACCAACTGAAAGCAGCTCTGTTTTAATCCCAGTTTGTAGAGTCTATGACTCTATGACTCTTTGAGTTTATGACTCTGAGTCTATGACTCTACTGAGCCGTAAAACAAACACCAGGAGAGAGCTAATTGAAAACAGGCATGCGTTAATCCCATCTGATGTGTTGCTGAGACCCAATCAAAGACCAAGAAAGAGCGAATTCAAACCAGGCCTGTGTTAATCCCAGCATGAGTGGAACTGAGTTCCTTTCACAGACCAAGAAATGGCCAGAACAAACCAGTATTTTGGTAATCGCATCTGGAGTAGTACTAAGTACCACTCGTAAACCAGAAAAGAGTTATTTCAGACCAGGCCTGCTGCAATTCCAGTTGGAGTTGTACTGATTCCTACTCACACACCAACCAAGTGACGTTTCGAACCTGGCCTGCGATAATCCTAAATAAAAGCAAGCAATGCTGGAAATATTCAGCAGGTCCGGCAGCATTGTGGCGAGAGAGGCAGAGTTAACGTTTCAGGTCAGTGACCCTTCTTCAGAACGATACGCCTGGTTGGAATGGCGCTGGGACACACTCACACACCAGGAAAGGGACACTTCAATCCAGGACTGTGTTGATCCCAGCTGGAGTGGTAATGAGTACCACTAACACATAAGGAAATGACCAAAACAAACCAGGCCTGCCTTAATTCAAACTGGAGTTGTACTGACCCCCTCTCACACACCAGTAAAGGCCTAATTCAATCCAGGCCTGAGGTAATCCCAGTTCGAGTGGTACTGAATACCACTCAGACATCAGAAAAGGGGTTAATTCAAACCAGACCTGCATTAAAGCCATCTGAAGGGGTACTGAATCCCACTCACAATCCAGGAAATGTCCAGCACAAACCAGGCCTGTGTTAATCCCAGTGGGAGTTCTACTGACTCCCACTCACACAACAGGAAAGGCCAAATTCGATCCAGGCCTGTGTTCATCCAAGCTGGACTGGTACTGAGTCCCGCTCACACACCAGGAAAGAGCGAATTCAAACCAGACCTGTGTTAATCCCATCAGGAGTGGTAATGTGTCCCACTCCCATACCAGGAAAGGGTCAAGTCAAAACAGGCTGGTGCTAATCCAGCTGGAGTGGTACTGAGTCCCACGCATGCCAAGGAAATGGCCCAAACAAACCAGCCATGTGTTCATCCAATGCAGAATGGTACTGATACCCACTTACACGCCGTGATAGAGCCAATTAAAATCAGGCCTGTGTTTATCTCAGCTGGAGTGGTACTGACTCCAACTCTTACACCAGCATAGAGCCAATCCAAACCAGTGCTATGTTAATCCCAACTGGAGTGGTACTAAGTCCATCTCACACATCTGTAAATGGCCAAATCAAACCAGGCACGTGTTAATCTCATAGGGGATGGGACTGAGTACATCTTACACTCCAGGAAAGGGAAAGTCGTCCCAGGCCTGTGTTAATCCCAATTGGAGTAGTTCTGAGTCCCACTCACAAACCAAAAAAATGGCCAATTCAAACGAGGCCTGCGCTTATCCAAACTGGAGGGGTCAATTCAATCCTGCTGCTAAGCCATCTGAAGTGGGACTGTGTCCCACTCACAAATCAGGAAACCGCCACTACAAAACAAGCCTATGCTAAGCTGACTGGAGTGGTTCTGAGTCCCACACACACTCTAGGAAAGGGCCAATTCAAACCAGGCTGCGTTAATCCCACCTGGAGTGGTACTGAATCCGATTCACACACCAGAAAATGTCCTACACAAAGCAGGCCTGTGCTAATCCCAGTTGGAGTGGAACTGAGTCCCACTTAAACAGCAGGAAAGGGCCAATTCAAACCAATACTGTGTTAATTGCAGCTGGAGTGGTACTCAGCCCCTCTCACACACCTGGAATGGGCCAATTCAAACGTGTCCTGGGTTAATCACAGCTGGAGTAGTTCTGAGTTCCACTCACAAACAAGAAAATGGCCAATTCAAAATAGGCCTGCTTTTATCCAAGTTACTGTGGTTCTGAGTGACACTGACACAAAAGGAAAAGGCCAGATCAAACCAGCACTGTGCTAATTCCAGCTGGAGTGGTACATAGTCTTATTCTGAATCCATGAAAATGGCAAGTTCGAACCAAGCCTTTGTTAATCACATCTGGTTTGGTGTTGAGTCCCACACACATGACAGAAAGGGGCCAATTCAAACCAGGCCATTGTTAATCCCAGCTGGAGTGATAATGAGTCCCGCTCTGAAACCGGCAAAGGGCCAGTTCAAGCCATGAGTCTGTTTTTCCTAGTTGGAGAGGTACTGAGACCCTTGCACATAACAAGAAAGGGATAATTCAAACCAGCCCTGTGTTAATTGCATCTGGAATGGTACGGAATCCCTCTAACACACCAGGAATGGGCAAGCCAAACCAAGCCTTTGTTAATCCCAGCTAGAGTGGTATTGAATCCCACACACAACAACGAGAAGTGGGGAATTCAAACCAGGCCTCTGTTAATCCCAGTTGGAGTGGTACTGAGTACCACTCGCACACCAGGAAATGGCCAATTCAAGCCAGGCCTGCGTTAAATCCGGCTTGAGTGCTTCTAAACCCCACATAATCACCACGAAAGGGCCAATTCAAACCAGGCTGTGTTAGTCCCATCTGGTGTGGCACTGAGTCCCACTCATACACCAGGAAATGGCCAACATAAACCAGCCATGTGTTAATCTCAGGCAGAATGGTACTGAGTCGCGCGCACACACACACACACACACACACACACACACACACACACACACACACACACACACACACACACACACACACACACACACACACACACACACACACACACACACACGCCAGTATAGAGCCAATTCAAATCAGGGAAGTGTTAATACCACCTGGAGTGGTATTAAGTCCGTCTCACACATCTGTAAAGGGCCAATTCAGACCAAGCGTGTGTTAATCCCAATGAAGATGACACTGTGTCCACCTTACTCTCCAGGAAAGGGGGAGTCAAACGTGGCTTGTGTTAATCACAGCTGGAGTAATTCTGAATCCCACTCACATACAAGAAAATGGCCATTTCAAACTAGGCCTGCGTTTATCCAGGTTATTGTGGTTCTGAGCCACACTGACACAAAAGGAAAGGGTCAGTTCAAACCAGGACTGTGCTAATTCTAGCTGCAGTGATACAGAGTCCCATTCTGAAACTATGAAAGGGGCCAATTCAAACCAGGCCGTTGTTAATCCCAGCTGGAGTGATACTGAGTCCCACTGCCATAAAAGGAAAGGGTCAGGTCAAACCACGCCTGTGTTAATCACAGCTGGAATGGTACTGTGTCCCACTCACGAAGCAGGAAATGGACAATGCAAACCAGACATGAGTTAATCCCAGGAAGAATGGTACTAAGTCCCTTTCCCACACCTGGAAAGGGCCATTTGAAAACTGGCCCGTGATAATCCCATCGGGAACGATACTGAGTCCCACTTACATTCCAGGAAAGGTTAAGTCAAACCAGGCCTGTGTTAATCCCAGCTGGAGTAGGTCTGTGTCCCTATCACAATCCAAAAAATGGCCAATTCAAGCTGGGCCTGCGTTTATGCAGGTTGGAGGGTACTTAGAAACATAGAAAATAGGAGCAGGAGTAGGCCATTCGGCCCTTCGTGCCTGCTCCGCCATTCGTAATAATCATGGCTGATCATCCAACTCAGTAGCCGGCTCCTGCTTTTGCCACATACCCTTTGATTGCTTTAGACCCAAGAGCTATATCAAACTTCTTCTTGAAAACATACAATGTTTTGGCCTCAACCGCTTTCTGTGGTGGCGAATTCCTCAGGTTCACCACATGCTAGGTGAAGAAATTTCTCCTCATCTCAGTCCTGAAAGGTATACCCCGTATCCTTAGACGATGACACCTGGTTCTAGACTCCCCCACCATCGGGAACATCTTCCCAGCACCTACCCTGTCAAGTCCTGTTCGAATTCTATAGGTTTCTATGAGATCCCGCCTTACTCTTCCAAACTCCAGCGAATATAATCCTAACCGACTCACTCTCTCCTCATACGTCAATCCCACCATCCCAGGAATCAGTCTGCTAAACCGTCGCTGCACTCCCTCTATAGCAAGAACATCCTTCCTCAGATAAGGAGACCAAAACGGCACACAATATTCCAGGTGTGGCCTCACCAAGGCCCTGTATAATTGCAGCAAGACATCCCTGCCTCTGTACTCGTATCGTCTCGCTATGAAAGCCAACATACCATTTGCCTTTTTTACCGCCTGTTGCACCTGCATGCTTACCTTCAGCGACTTGTGTACGAGAAGACCCAGGTCTTGTTGCCTATTCCCCTCTCTCAGTTGAGAGACGTTCATATAATAATATGCCTTCCTGTTTTTGCATCCAAAGTGGATAACCTCACATTTATCCACACTATACTGCTTGTGCCATGCATTATCCCAGTCACTCAACTTGTCCAAATTACCCTGAATCCTCTCTGCATCCTCCTCACAACCCCCACTCCCACCCATTGTTGCGTCATCTGCAAGTTTGGAGATATTGCATTTAGTTCCCTCATCTAAAATCATTAATGTATATTGTGAATAGCTGGGGTCCTAGAACCAATCCCTGTGGTACCACACTGGTCACTGCCTGTCATTGGAAAAAAAGACCCATTTGTCCCTACTCTTTGTTTTCTGTCCGTGAACCAATTTTCTATCCATCGCAATACATTACCCCCAAGCCCACTTTAATTTTACATGATAATCTCTTATGTGGGACTTTATTGAAAGTCTTCCTAAATCCCAAATAAACCTTATCCACTGGCTCGCCCTCATCAATACTACCAGTTACATCCTCGAAGAATTCTGATAGATTTGTCAAGCATGATTTCACTTTGGTAAATCCAGGCTGAATCTGCCCGATTCTACCACTGTTTTCCAAGTATTGTGCTATAAAATCTTTTCTAATGGACTCAAGAATTTTCCCCACTACCGACGTTAGGCTGACTGGTCTTACTTTCCGTGCTTTCTCTCTACCTCCCTTTTTAAATTGTGAGGTTACATTAGTTACCCTCCAATCTGAAGGAACTGTTCCAGAGTCTATAGCATCTTGGAAGATGACCACCAATGCATCCACTATTTCTAGGACCACTTCCTTAAGTACTCTGGGATGCATACCATCAGGCCCTGGGCATTGATCGGCCTTCAATCCCATCAATTCCCCCAACACCATTTCTCAACTAATACTGATTTCTTTCATTTCCTCTCTCTCATAAAGCTATGTGTTCCCCAACTTTACTGGTATGACTAAGTCCAACTCGCAAACCAGGAAAGGAGCAATTAAAACCAGGCCTGTGTTAATAACTTCTGACGTGGTTCTGAGTCCCACACACACTTCAGGAACGGGCCCATTCAAAACAGGCTGCATTAATCCCATCTAGAGTGGCACTGATTCCAACTCACACATCAGGAACTCGTGAATTCAAACCAGGTCACAGTTAATCTCATCTGAAGTGGTACAGAGTCCGAGTCGCACTCCAGGAATGGCCAATGCACACCAAGCCGGTGTTAATCCCAGCTCTAGTGGCACTGAGTCCCATTCAGCCAAGAGGAAGGTGCAAATGCAAACTAGGGCTGTCTTAACGCCTGTTGGTACGTACTGAGTCGCACTCACACACCAGGAAGGGGCAAGTTCGAACCAGCTGTTCGTTAATCACAGCTGGAATGTACTACGTCCCACTCACAAACCATAAAATTGCCAATTCAAAACAAGCCTGTGTGATTACCATCTGGAGTGTTACTCAGTCCTGCTCACACAAGAAGAAAGGTTTAATACAAACCAAGACTGTGTTCACCTCAGGTGGAGTGGTACTGAACTCGACTCACACATCAGAAAATGGCCAATCAAAAGCAAACCTGTGTTAATCCCAGTTGGAGTGACGCTGAGACCCACTCACACATTGGGAAAGCGCCAATGCAAGACAGGCCTGTGTTGATCCCATCTGGAGCTGTACTGAGTTCCAATCACACACCGGAAAAGGGCAAATTCAAACCAGGCCTGTGTTATTCCCGTCTGGTTAGGTACTGAGTCCCATTCACACATGAGAGAAGAGCAAATTCAGACCAAGCCTGCTTGACTCCCAGTTCGAGGGGTCCTGAGTCCCACACACGCACACACAAACCTGGAAAGGGCCAATTTAGACCAGGCATGCGTTAGTTTAATCGGGACAGTACTGAGTGCAATTTACCCTTCAGGAAAGGGAAAGTTACAACAGGCCTGTGTAATCCAGCTGTAGTAGGACTGAGTACCCCTCACAAACCAGAAAATGGCCAATTCAAACTAGGCCTGAGGTTATTCGAATTGGATGGGTCCTTGGACCAATTCACTCCACTGGAAAGGCCCAATTCAAAACAGGTCTGTGTTAATCCCAGCTGTAGTGGTACTGAGTTCCACTCACACTTCAGGAACGGGCCCATTCAAAACAGGCTGTGTTAATCCCATCTAGAGTGGCACTGATTCCAACTCACACATCAGGAACTCGTGAGTTCAAACCAGGTCACAGATAATCTCATCTAAAGTGGTACAGAGTCTGAGTCACACTCCAGGAATGGCCAATGCACACCAAGCCCGTGTTAATCCCAGCTCTAGTGGCACTGAGTCCCATTCAGCCACCAGGAAGGTGCAAATGCAAACTAGGGCTGTCTTAACGCCTGTTGGTGCGTACTGAGTCGCACTCACACACCAGGAAGGGGCAAGTTCGAACCAGCTGTTCGTTAATCACAGCTGGAATGTACGACGTCCCACTCACAAACCATAAAATTGCCAATTCAAAACAAGCCTGTGTGATTACCATCTGGAGTGTTACTCAGTCCTGCACACACAAGAAGAAAGGTTTAATACAAACCAAGACTGTGTTCATCTCAGGTCGAGTGGTACTGAACTCGACTCACACATCAGAAAATGGCCAATCAAAAGCAAACCTGTGTTAATCCCAGTTGGAGTGACGCTGAGACCCACGCACACATTGGGAAAGCGCCAATGCAAGACAGGCCTGTGTTGATCCCATCTGGAGCTGTACTGAGTTCCAATCACACACCGGGAAAGGGCAAATTCAAACCAGGCCTGTGTCATTCCCGTCTGGTTAGGTACTGAGTCCCATTCACACATGAGAAAAGAGCAAATTCAGACCAAGCCTGCTTTGCTCCCAGTTCGAGGGGTCCTGAGTCCCACACATGCACACACAAACCTGGAAAGGGCCAATTTACACCAGGCATGTGTTAGTTTAATCGGGACAGTACTGAGTGCAACTTACCCTTCAGGAAAGGGAAAGTTACACCAGGCCTGTGTAATCCCAGCTGTAGTAGTACTGAGTTCCCCTCACAAACCAGAAAATGGCCAATTCAAACTAGGCCTGAGATTATCCGAATTGGGTGGGTCCTTGGACCAATTCACTCCGCTGGAAAGGCCCAATTCAAAACAGGTCTGTGTTAATCCCAGCTGTAGTGGTACTGAGTCCCACGCACACACCAGGAAAGGCCCAATTTAATCCAGGCCTGTATTAACCCCAGATGGAGTGGTACAGGATCCGGCTCCCACACCAGTAAACGGCCAATTCAAAGCAAGCCTTTGTTAATTCCAATTGGAGTTGCACTGACTCCCACTCGCACACCAGGAAGGCTCAATTTAATCCAGACCCGTATTAATCCAAGAAGGAGTGGTACTGAGGCCCACTCACACACCAGGAGACGGCCAATTCAAACCTGTCTTGTGTTAATCCCATTTGGAGTGGTGCTGAGTCCCACTCAGACACCAGGAAGGAGTCAATTCAAATCAGACGTGATAAATCCATCTGGAGTGGTTCTGAACTCTACTCACTCTCCACGAATGGGCCAATTCAAACCAGGCCTGTCTTCATCACAGCTGGAGTGGGACTGACTCCAACTCACACACCAGGAAAGGTCCAATTCAATCCAGGCCCATGTTAATCTAAACTGTCCTGGTACTGAGTCACACACACACCAGGAGAGGGCCAATTCGAATCAGGCTTGTGCTGATCCCGTTTGGAGTGGTATTGTGTCCCATTCACACACCAGGAAAGGCCCAATTCAATCCTAGCAAGTGTTAATCCAAGCTGGGGTGGTACGGAGTCCCACACACATACCTGGAGTGGGCCAATTCCAACCAGGCTCGTATTAATCCCATTTGGAGTGGTGCTGAGACCCACTCACAAACCAGACAATGGCCAATTCAAAACAGGCATGCGTTAAACCCAACTGGAGTGGTACTGAGTCTCACTCACACAACTGAAAGAGCCAATGCAAACCAGGCCTATGTTAACCGCATCGGGAATGGTACTGAGTCCAATTTGCACTCCAGGAAAGGGCAAGTCAAACCAGGCCTGTGTTGCTCCCAGCTGCTGTAGTACTGATTTCCATCCACATACCAGGAATGTGCCATGGCAAGCCAGGCCCATGCTAATTTTAGCTGCAGTGGTACTGAGTCCCATGCACACACCAGAAAAGGGCCAATTGAAAGCAAGACTATGTTAATCCTCGTTGTATTGGCACTGAGTCGAACTCACACAGCAGGAAAACGCCAATTCAAACCATGTATTTGTCGTTCACAGTTGGGGTAGCACTGAACCCCACAAAACACCAGGAAACTACTAATTCAAAACAGGCCTGTGCTACTCCGATCTGGAGTGGTACTGAGTCAAACTTACATATAAGCAAAGGGCCTTTTCAAAGCATGCTTGTCTTAATCCCAGCTGGAGTGCTACTGAGTCCCTTTCACTCACCAAGAAAGGGACAAGAAAAAACAGAACTGTGTTAATCCCAGGTAGAATGGCAGTGAGAACCACTCACACACCAGGATCGAGCCAATTCAAACCAGGCCTGTGCTGATCCCAGTTGGAGTGGTACTGAGTCCCACAGAAATTCCATGAAATAGCAAGTGTGTTAATCACAGCCGGAGTGGTTCTGACACGAACTCACACACCAAGAAAGAGCCAAATCATCCAAGCCTGTTTTAATCAAATCTGCAGTTTTACTGAGATTCACTCACACACAAGGAAAGCGCCAATGCAAGCCAGGCCAGTGTTACTTCCAGTTGGACTGGTGCTGTGTCCCACTCACACACCTTGAAAGGGCCACTTCAAGCCAGACCTGTGGTCATCCCATCGGGAATCGTACTGAGTTCCACTTACACTTCATAAAAGGGCAAGTCAAACCAGGCTTGTATTAAAACCAGCTGGACAGGTACTTAGACCCACTTATAAACCAGAAAATGGTCAATTCAAAACAGGCCTGCGCTATCGCAGCTGGAGTGCTACACTGCCCCACTCACAAGCCAGGAAAGTGCCAATTCAAACCAGGCCTGTGTTAATACCACTTGGAGTGGTACTGAGACTCAATCTCATACCAGGAAAGGCCAATTCAATCGAGGTCAGCGTTAATACCATCTGGAGTAGTACTGAGTCCCATTCACACAGCAGGATAGAGCCAATTCAAGAAAGGCCTGTGTTTGTCTCAGTTGGATTGGCACTGACTCCAACTCAAACACTAGGATAGAGCCAATTTCAACCAGGCCGCTGTTAATTCCAGCTGGAGTGGTACTGAGACCCACTCACACACCTGAAAAGGGTCAATACAAACAATGCTGTTGTTAATCCCATTGGGAATGGTACTGAGTCCCACTTACGCTCCAGGAACGGGCAAGACATACCAGGCCTACGTTAATACCAGCTGGGGTAGATCTGAATCTCACTCACAAACCAGAATACCCAATTTAAACTAAGCCTGAGTTCATCAAAGTTGGACGGATACTGAGTCCAACTCTCAAACCTGGAAAAGGCAAATTCAACAGGCTGTGTTAATCCCAGCTGGAGTGTTACAGAGTCCGACTGACACACCAGGAAAGGGCTAGTTCAAACCAGGCCCGGGTCAATCTGTTCTAGAGTGGTACTGAGTCCCACTCACTCACCAGTAAATGGCCGATTCAACCGAGGCCTGCGTTAATACCAGTTGGAGTGGTACTGATACAGATTCTTACACCAGAATATGGCCAAATCCAAACAGGCCTGCGTTTATCCAAGTTGGAGGCGCACTGAGTCATACTTACACACCTGGAAAGGGCAAATTCAAACGAGGGCTGTGTTAAACATTTTGGAACCGTACCGAGTCCCAATTACACTCCAGGAAAAAGCCAATTGAAACCAGGTCAGTGCTAATCCCAGCTGGAATGGTCCTGTGCTCCACTTACACACCAGAAATGTGCTAGTCAAACCAGGTCGGTGTCAACCCCACTTTGAGTGGTACTGAACCCCACTCACAGAAAAGGAAATGGCCAATTCAATCGTGGCCTATGCTAATCCCATCAGAAGGAGTACTGAAATAAAAACAAGAAATGCTGAAACCACTCAGCCGGTCTGGCAGCATCTGTGGAAAGAGAAGCAGAGTTAACGTTTCGGGCCTGTGACCCATCTTCGGAACTGACAAATGTTAGAAATATCACAGGTTATAAGCAAGTGAGGTGGGGGTGGGGCAAGAGCTAACAAAGGAGAAGATGTAGATTGGACCAGGCCACAAAGCTTTCCAAAAAGATCATGGAGCAAAGGCAAACAATATGTTAATGGTGTGTTGAAAGACAAAGTCCCCATCCACCACCACCCTCCTCCGCCTGGCTGCACTTGTTCTCACATTGAATAACTTCTCCTTCAACTCCACGCACTTCCTTCAAGTAAATGGTGTCGCTATGGGTACCCGCATGGGTCCGAGTTATGCCTGTCTTTTTGTGGGATATGTCGAGCATTCTTTGTCCCAGTCCTACTCAGGCTCTTTCCCCCAACTCTCTTTCCGGTACATTGATGACTGTATCGGTGCCGTTTCCTGCTCCCGCCCCGAACTGGAAAACTTTATCAACTTTGCTTCTAATTTCCACCCTTCTCTCACCTTTACATGGTCCATCTCTGACACTTCCCTTCCCTTCCTCGACTTCTCTGTCTCCATCTCTGGGGATAGGTTGTCTACTAATATCCATTACAAACTCACCGATTCCCGCAGCTACCTCGACTGCACTTCTTCACACCCTACCTCCTGTAAGGACTCCATTCCATTCTCCCAGTTTCGCCTTCTCCGACGCAACTGCTCTGATGATGCTACCTTCCATGACGGTGCTGCTGATATGACCTCCTTTTTCCTCAACCAAGGGTTCCCCCCCACTGTTATTGACAGGGCCCTCAACCGTGTCCGGCCCATTACCCGCACCTCTACCCTCAACCCTTCCCTTTCCTCCCAGAACCGTGACAGGGTTCCCCTTGTCCTAACTTTCCACCCCTTCAGCCTCCATATCCAAAGGATCATCCTCCACCATTTCTGCCACCTCCAGCGTGATGCCACTACCAAACACATCTTCCCCTCCCTTCCCCAGTCAGCATTCCAAAGGGATCATTCCCTCCGCGACACCCTGGTCTACTCCTCCATTACCCCCACCACCTCTTCCCCCTCCCATGGCACCTTCCCCTGCAATCGCAGGACGTGTAACACCTGCCCATTTACCTCCTCTCTCCTCGCGATCGCAGGCCTGAAACACCCCTTTTAGGTGAAGCAGCGATTTACTTGTACTTCTTTCAATGTAGTATACTGTATTCGCTGCTCATAATGTGGTCTCCTTTACATTGGGCAGACCAAGCGCAGACTGGGTGAGCGCTTTGCGGAACGCCTCCGCTCAGTCCACAAGCAGGACACTGAGCTTCCGGTTGCTCGCCATTTCAACACTCCCCCCTGCTCTCATGCTCACATCTCTGTCCTGGGATTGCTGCAGTGTCCCAGTGAACATCAACGCAAGCTGGAGGAACAGCATCTCATCTACCGATTAGGCACACTACAACCTGCCGGACTGAACATTGAGTTCAATAATTTCAGAGCATGACGGGCCCCACAGTTTACTTTCATTTTTAGGTATTTTTTATATTTTATTTTTTTATTTTTTACATTTTTTACAATCTTTCCTTTTTTTGCATTTATTTCATTTTATCTTAGTTTGTTCAGTTTGCTTACCCACTGTTTTTTTCATGTTTGTACTTGCTGCTGTTCAATCTTCAGTTCGTTAACACCTTATCTGTACTAATGCTTTGTCTTTCAACACTCCATTAACATATTTTTTGCCTTTGCTCCATGACCTTTTAGTCAGCTGTGTGGCCTTGTCCAATCTACACCTTCTCCTTTGTTATCTCTTGCCCCACCCCACCTCATATTTGTTAGTTCCGAAGAAGAGTCACTGACCCAAAACATTAACTCTGCTTCTCTTTCCACAGATGCTGCCAGACCTGCTGACTGGTTCCAGCATTTCTTGTTTTTATTTCAGATTTCCAGCATCCGCAGTATTTTGCTTTTATTGAAGGAGTGCTGAGCCCACTTTCACATCAAGAAAGGGCTAATTCAAACCAGGCCGATGTTACGTCCAGTGGAAGTGGTGCTGCGACCCCCTCATACACCTGGAAAAGACTAATTTTTACCAGAACTGTGTTAATCCCATCTGGAGCAGTACAGACCCACACTCTAATACCAAGAAAGGACCAGTTCCAACCAGACCTGTGCTGATCCCAGTTGGAGTGCTACTGAGACACTCTCACATACTGAGTCACATTCACACACCAAGAAGGGGCCCGTTCAAACCAGGCCTGTGTTAATCCCAGTTGGAATGGTACTGAGGCCCACTCACTAACCATGAAAGGGCTAATCATACCCGGCTTGTTTTAATCCCAGCTTCAGAGATTCTGTGTCCCACACACAACCCAGGAAAGGGCCATTTCGTGTGTTAAACCCATCTGGAGTGGTACTGAGTCCGACTCACGCACCAGGATATCGTCAATTAAATCCAGGCCTGTGTTAATCCTATCTGAAGCAGTACTGAGTCTCATACCGACTGGTGGAAAAGGCCAATTCAAACCAGTGGTTCTGGGTCCCACTCACTCACCTGGAAAGTGTCAATTCAAAACAGGTATTTGTTAATCCCAGCTGAAGTGGTACTGAGTCCAAATCACAATCCAGAAAATGGCCAATTCAAAACAGGCCTGTGCTCATCCCAGGTGGATGGGTACTGAATCCTGCTGCCACACCAGGAAACATTTAATACCAACCAGGTCTGTGTTAATCCCATCTGGATTGGTACTGAGACCCAAACACATACCAGGAAAGGGCCAATTCAAACCAATCTTGTATTGATCCCAGCTGGAGTGGGACTGTGACCCACTCACAAACCTAGAAAGGGGCATTTCAAACAAGGCCTGTGTCAATCCCATCGGTAATGGTGGTGAGTCCTGCTTACACTCCAGGAAAGGGAAAGTCGAGCCAGGCCTGTGATAATCCCAGCTGCAGCAGTTCCGAGTCCCACTGACAACCCAGAAAATGGCAAATTCAAACTAGGCCTGCGTTTATCCAAGTTGGAGGGGTACTGCGTCCAATTCACGCACCTGGAACGGGCCAATTCAAACCTGGCCTTTGTTACGTCAAACTGGAGTGGTACTGAGTCCCGCACACGATCCAGGAAAGGGCCAATTCAAACCAGGCTGTGTTCATCCCATCTGATGTGGTATTGAGCCTCACACAGATTCCTGGAAAAAGCCAATTCAAACCAGGCCTGTGTTAATCCCATCTAGAGTGCTACTGAGTCCCACTCATTGACCTAGAAAGTGTTAATTCAAACCAGGTATTTGTTAATCCAAGCTGGAGAGGTACTGAGTCCGTATCACAATCCAGAAAATGGCCAATTCAAAACAGGCCTTTGCTAATCCCAGCTAGATGGGTACTGATCCCTGCTCACATACCGGGAAAGGTCTAATGCAAACCAGAACTGTGTTAATGCCATCTGGAGTGGTACTGAGTCCCAATCACAGGCCATGAAAGGACCAATTCAAACCAGAACTGTGTTAATCCAAGATGGAGTGGCAGTGAAACCCAATCAAACAACAGGAATGCGCCAATGCAAGCCAACCCTGTGTCATTTCCAGCTGGAGTGGTTCTGAGCAACACTCAGAAACCCAACAAAGGCCAATTTAAACCTGGACTGTTTTAATCCCATCTGATGTGGTACTGAGTCTCACAACGACTCCTGGAAATGGCCAATTCAAACCAAGTCTGTGCAAATCCCAGCTGGAGTGCTACTGGGTCCCACTCACTCACCTGGAAAGTGACAATTCAAAACAGGTCTGTGTTAATCCCATCTGCAGTGGTATTGACTGGCCCGTGTTATGTCCAGTTGGAGTGGTCCTGAGTAACAGTCAGAAACCCGAAAATGGCCAATTTAAACCTGGCCTGTGCTAATTATCGCTGGAGTGGTACTGAGACCCAGTCAGGCACAAGGAAATGGCCAAATCAACCAGGCGTTTGTAAATCCCATCTGGGGATGTACTGACTCTCAGACATGCTCCAGGAAAGGGCGAATACAAAACAGGCATTTGATAATCCCAGATGGAGTGCTGATGACACCCACTCACGCACCATGAAAGGGTCAATTTAAATCAGGCCTGTGTTAATTCCACCTGCAACAGTATTGAGTGGCACACACAAACCAGGGAAGGGGTAATTGAAACCAGTCCTGTGTTACTCCAGTCTAGAATGGTACTGAGTCCAACCCAAATACCACGAAAAGAGCAATTCAAACCAGGCTTGTATTAAACCCATCTGGAGTGGGACTGTGACCCACTCACAAACCTAGAAAGGGCCATTTCAAACCAGGCCTCTGTCAACCGCATTGGTAATGGCAGCGAGTCCCAGTTACAGTCCAGGAAAGGGAAAGTCAAACCATGCCTGTGTTAATCACAGCTGTGGTAGTTCTGAGTCCCACTCACAAACGAGAAAAAGGCCAATTCAATCGAGGCCTGCGTTTATCCAAGTTGGAAGGGTACTGAGTCCAACTCACAGACCTGGAAACGACCAATTTATACCTAGCCTTTGTTACGTCTAGCTGGAGTGGTGCTGAGTCCCACACACGATCCAGGAAAGGGCCAATTCAAACCAGGCTGTGTTAAACCAATCTATAGTGGTACTGAGTCCGACTCACACACCAGGATATCGTCAATTAAAACCAGGCATGTGTTCATCCCATCTGAAGTGGTACTGAGTCTCACACAGAGTCCTGAAAAAGGCCAATTCAAACCAGGTCTGTGTTGTTCCTAGCTGGAGTGGTACTGGGTCTCAATCAGAATCCAGAGAATGGCCAATTCGAAACACGCCTGTGCTAATCCCAGCTGAATGGCTACTGATTCCTGCTCACACACCGGAAACGTTTCATACAAACCAAGGCTGTGTTAATCCCATCTGAAGTTGTACTGAGACCCAATCATACACGACGAAATGGCCAATTCAGACCAGGACTGTATTAATCCCAGATAGAATGGGACTGGGACCCAATCATACACCAGGAAAGCGGCATTACAAGCCAGAGCTGTGTCATTTCCAGCTGGAGTGGTCCTGAGCAACACTCAGAAACCCCAAAAAAGTCACTTAAAACTATCCTGTGTTAATCCCAGCTGGAGTGGTACTGAGACCCAGTCAAACACCAGGAAATGGCCAAATCAAACCAAACGTTTGCAAATCCCATCTGGGGAGGTACTGAGTCTCACACACGCTCCAGGAAAGGGCCAATACAAAACAGGCCTGTGTTAATCCCACCTGCAGTGATAATAAGTGACACATACATACCAGGGAAGGGGTCATTCAAACCAGTCCTGTGTTACTCCAATCTGGCATGATAGTGCGTCCCAATTACACTGCAGGAAAGGGAAAGTCAAACCAGGCCTGTGTTAATCCCAGCTAAAGTAGTTCTGAGTTCCACTCACAAATCAGAACATGGCCAATTCAATCCAGGCCTGCGTTTATCCAAGTTAGAGGGGTACTGAGACCCACTCATACACCTGTTAATCCCAGCTGGATTGTTACAGAGTCCAACACACGTCAGGAAAGGGCCAATTCAAACCAGGACGGTGTCAGTCTTTTTGGAATTGAACTGAGTCATAATTACACTCCAGGAAAAAAGCCCATTCAAACCAGGTCTGTGCTAATCCCAGCTGCAATGGTACTGTGCCCAATTTACACACCAGGAAAGTGCCAGTCAAACCAGGCCTGTGTCAACTCCAGTTTGAGTGGTACTGAATCCCACTCATACAAAAGGAAATGGATAATCCAATCGAGGCCTGTGCTAATCCCAGATGGAGGAGTACTGTTTGCACTCCATAGTAAAATATTAAGTTGTATTTGCACCTCATGTGTATGCAAGTAAGTATACATAACCAAACATACTAGCATAATGGTCTCCTCCTGTTCCCGTGTAACATGCTCGAGAGGGGCTGAATGGCTCCTCATGCTCCTGTGTACCAGGCTCCACAGGATCTTACCGGCCTCCGGATATTCATGTGTACCAGGCTTACGGGGGGCTGAATAGCCTCCTCCTGTTCTTGTGTAACTTGCTCGATAGGGGCTGAATGACCTCCTCCTGTTATTAATGCAATTGCTGCAGGGATGAGTGGACCCTGTTGTTAAAGAGGGTTGTACTTTTAAGACGTTGGAGATGCAACAGCTTGAAGCTCAATATCCTCCATGAACCTTAGCATCACCTCAAGCTCCTGCTCAAACTGGTTTCTGTACTGGCACTGGGAGTTCTCGGCGGAATCATCAGGATAATTGGGGATGGCAATCATGTCGAGAATTTAATGAACAATTAGCCACGGTTTTCACTGGGGGAGGGAATACATGGTGTGCAGATCAGAGTTGCAGCTGTGTTCAGTGTTCCCTTGATCCTCGTGCGATATCAGATCTGGTGCGTGTAATACATCTTCCTGTTGGGTATGAGAGAATGCTGGACTGAATGGGTCTGTATTCATTGGAGTTTTGAAGGATTAAAATTGATCTTATTGAAACATGTAAGATCATGAGAGGACTTGACAGCGTGGATGTTGAAAGGATGTTTCCCCGTGTGGGAGAGACTAAAGCTAGGGACACAGTTTAAAAATATGAGGTCTTCCATTTATGACAGAGGGTGGTGAGTCTGTGGAAATCTCTTCAGCGGTGAGCGGTGGACGCAGGATCACTGAATGTTCTTTTTTTAAACAGAGATGGACAGATTCCTAACAAACAAGGGAGTTAATCGGTATTGGGACTAGGCAGGAACGTGGAGTTGAGTCCATAAACCGATCAGCCATGATCTTATAGAATGACAGAGTCGGCTGGAGGGGCCTGCTCGTGCTTCTTGTTCATAACGTGGAACAGCGTGGAACAGGCTGATATGCTTGAACAGGTTGAGGTTAATAGGGAGGATGTGCTGGAAATTTTGAATGATATGAGGACAGATAAGTCCCCGGGGCCAGACGGGATATACCCAAGGATATTACGGGAAGCGAGGGAAGAAATTGCCGCGCCTTTGGCGATGATCTTTGCGTCTTCACTGTTCACTTGAGTAGTACCAGATGATTGGAGGGTGGCAAATGTTGTTCCCTTGTTCAAGAAAGAGAATAGGGATAACCCTGGGAATTATAGACCAGTCAGTCTTACATCGGTAGTGGACAAATTATTGGAGAGGATTCTGAGAGACAGGATTTATGATTACTTGGAAAAGCATGGTTTGATTAGAGACAGTCAGCATGGCTTTGTGAGGAGCAGGTCATGCCTCACAAGCCTTATTGAATTCTTTGAAGATGTGACAAAACACATTGATGAAGGAAGAGCAGTGGATGTGGTGTATATGGATTTTAGCAAGGCGTTTGATAAGGTTCCCCATGGTAGGCTCATTCAGAAAGTAAGGAGGCATGGGATACAGGGAAAGTTGGCTCTCTGGATACAAAATTGTCTGGCCCATAGAAGTCAGAGGGTGGTAGTAGATGGAAAGTATTCAGCATGGAGCTCGGTGACCAGTGGTGTTCCACAAGGATCTGTTCTGGGACCTCTGCTCCTTGTGATTTTTATAAATTACTTGGATGAGGAAGTGGAAGGCTGGGTTAGCAAGTTTGCCGATGACACGAAGGTTGCTGGAGTTGTGGATAGTCTGGAAGGCTGTTGTAGGTTGCAACGGGACATTGACAGGATGCAGAGCTGGGCTGAGAACTGGCAGATGGAGTTCAACCTGGAAAAGTGTGATGTGATTCATTTTGGAAGGTCGAATTTGAATGCGGAATACAGGCTTAAAGACAGGATTCTTGGCAGTGTGGAGGAACAGAGGGATCTTGGGGTCCAGGTCCGTAGATCGCTCAAAGTTGCCACCCAAGTTGAAAGGGTTGTGAAGAAGGCGTATGGTGTGTTGGCTTTCATTAACAGGGGGATTGAGTTTAAGAGCCGCGAGGTTATGTTGCAGCTCTGTAAGGCCCTGGTTCGACCACACTTGGAATATTGTATTCAGTTCTGGTCGCCTCATTATAGGAAGGATGTGGAAGCTTTAGAGAGGGTGCAGAGGAGATTTACCAGGATGCTGCCTGGACTGGAGGGCATGTCCTGCGAAGAATGATTGAGGGAGCTAGGGCTTTTCTCATTGCAGCGAAGAAGGATGAGAGGTGATTTGATAGAGGCATACAAGATGATGAGAGGCATAGATAGAGTGCATAGCCAGAGACTTTTTCCCAGGGCGGAAAGGGCTATCACCAGGGGGCATAATTTTAAGGTGATTGGAGGAAGGTTTCGGGGAGATGTCAGAGGTAGGTTCTTTACACAGAGAGTGGTGGGTGCGAGGAATGCGCTGCCAGCGGTGGTAGTAGAAGCAGATACATTAGGGGCGTTTAAGCGATTCTTGGATCGGTACATGGATGATAGCAGAATGAAGGGTAGGTAGTTACTTAGATCTTAGAGTCCGTTAAAAGTTCGGCACAACATAGTGGGCCGAAGGGCCTGTACTGTGCTGTAGTGTTCTATGTTTTATGTTCTATATGTTGTTATGTGTTTATGTTCATATCTATATGACATTGGCATATATACCTATCGACGTTACGTGGGGTTCAACAGCATGATGTCACATGTCCTATTGATATTCGTGAGGTATTCCCATTGCCTTGATACTGGGCAATACAGAATATTTTCAGCTATCCCTCTTGTCCTGATGTGGGGTTTTATAGAATATTGTCAGTTATCCCTCTTGTCCTGCTGTGGAGTATGAGAGAACATTGCCAAATATTTTTATTAACCGGAGGTGGGTTATTACATAATATTGTCAGATATACCCGCTGTCCTGATGTGGGGTATTATATGCTATTGTCAGATATCCCTCTGTCCCTGGCTTGTGGTCTTGTAGACTATTATCTAATGTCCATATTGCCCTAATATGGAGTATTATAGAACTTTTCCATGTCACCTCGACCTCTGATACAAGATGTAGGGCGAGGAAATATTGAAACGCCCTTGACTTAGCAAGTTAATGGCATAATAAAGCTTAGCTCCTTGCATGCAGTATACATGAGATTTCAGCACCGATTAAATTCAACATACCCGGGTGTCCTTCAGGGGATCGCCAGCGTCTCAACCACACATGGTTGCCTCCGCATTCTAATCAATGTAACCATGGAGCCATAGGGTCTTTTATATCTGATGTGTGGCAGGGCTGATAAACCCACTGTGCAGGGCCAATATTTTTCCCTCATCAGAAATCGCTCACAAAGCTGATGTCTATCATTGCTCTTCGTGGGAGCTTGCTGTGAATAGTCTGGCAGCTATGTTGCCGACAAAATGCTTCCCAAAACGCCCCACAACCAAAAAAACAACTTATTCGTCCAAAGTATGTTATCATCATAAAAAGTCCCAAAGAAGCACTATAAAACAAAATATGACATTGAGCTCACAAAAGGAGATATTAGATCGTTAGACCAAAAGCTCATTCAGAGGTAGTTTTTAAACTGTGTTTTAAGGAAGGGGTGAGTGGTGGAGAGGTTTAAGGAGGGAATTCCAAAACTTACTGCCCAGGCAGCTGAAGGCAGGGTCGCCAATGGTAGAGCGTTGGAAATTGTAGATGGTGAATAGTCCAGAATTGGAGCAGCGCAGAGGTCTCAAAGGATTGCAGGGACTGAAGGAGGTTACAGAGATAAGCATGTTTGTAGGGGCTGGATGAGGTTACAGAGAAAGAAAAGATTTTTGGGCCTGGTCTCAACCACACATGGTTGCCTCCGCATTCTAAACAATGTAACCATGGAGCCATAGGGTCTTTTATATCTAATGTGTGGCAGGGCTGATAAACCCACTGTGCAGGGCCAATATTTTTCCCTCATCAGAAATCGCTCACAAAGCTGATGTCTATCATTGCTCTTCGTGGGAGCTTGCTGTGAATAGTCTGGCAGCTATGTTGCCGACAAAATGCTTCCCAAAACGCCCCACAACCAAAACAACAACTTATTCGTCTTATTACCTTTTTGGAGGTAAAGAAACAGGGAGGGTAGTCGTGGCTGAAGGAAGTTACAGAGATAGGGAGGGTTGTAGGGGCTGGAGAGGTTTAAGAGATAGGGAGGGTTGCAGGGGCTGGAGGATGTTTCAGAGATAAGAGCATAAGAACATAAGAAATAGGAGCAGCAATAGGCCATTCAGCCCCTCAAGCCTGCCCCATCATTCAATAAGATCCTGGCTGATCTATCCCAGCCATCAACTTCTCTTTCGGGACTACTCGACTCCCCGGGGTTTCAAAAATCTACCTATCTCATCCTTAAATATATTTAGTGACGTCGCCTCCACAACTCTCTGAGGCAAAGAGTTCCAGAGATTCACCACTGTCTGAGGAAGAAATTCCTTCGCATCTCAGTTTTAAATGTGTGCCTCCTTATTCTATAAATATGTCCCCTAGTTCGAGATTCCCCCAAAAGTGGTAACATCTTTTCAACATCTACCTTGTCGAGCCCCCTTAAAATCCTAAATGTTTCTGTAAGATCACCTCTCATTCTTCTAATCGCCAATGAATAAAGGCCTAACCTGTTTAGCCGCTCTTGATAAGACAGCCTCTTCGTCACAGGCATCAGCCAAGTGAACCTTTTGTGAACTGCTTCCATTGCGAGCATATCCTTTTTTAAATACGGGGACCAAAACTGTGCGCCGTACTCCAGATGTGGTCTAACCAACACCCGGTACAGTTGCAACAGAACTTCCCTATGTTTAAACTCTAACCCCCTAACAAAAAGGCCAAAATTCCATTTGCCTTCCTAATTGCTTGCTGCACCTGCTGTGTGTTTCACGCACGAGAAGACCCAGATCCCACTGTACCGCAGTACTTTGTTGTCTTTCTCCATGTAAATAATAATCTGCCTTTTTATTCTTCCTGCTAAAGTGAATTACATCACACTTTCCGACATTGAATCCCATCTGCCAAATTTTGGCCGACTCACTTAACCTATCCCTTTGCAGATTTTTTGTCTCCTCTTCACAACATGTCTCTCCACCTATTTTTGTATCGCCAGCAAATTTAGATTTGGGATAAGTTGGGTTGTTGGCACTGCAGGGTGATAAGTGATAGGGAGGGTTGTAGGTGCGGAAGGAGGTTACAGAGGTAGGGAGGGCTGTCGGGGTTGGAGAAGTGCAGCGCTCCTTCAGGAATGACCCTCCAACAGTGCAGCACTCCCCCTGTACTGTGCAAGTACAGCTACAACACTGGCATTTACCTGGCAATGTAGAATATTGCTCAGGTATGTCCTGTATATGAAAAGCAGGACTAATCCAACCAGGCCAATTACCACATTAACAGTCCACTCCCGATCATCAGAATAGGGGTCGTCGAGAGTGCTATCAAGCAGCACTTGCCCGGCAATAACCCGCTCACTGTTTCTCAATTTTGCTTCCGCCAGTCCGAACCTGACCCTGACCTCATTGCAGCCTTGGTCCAAACATGGACAAAACAGATGAACTCCAGAGGTGAGGTCAGAGTGACTGCGCTTGCCATCGAGGCAGAATTTGACAGAATACGGCAGCAAGGATCCCCAGAAAAAAACTGAAGTCAATAGGAATCAGAAAGAAAACTCTTCACTGGTTGGAGTCAGAACGAGCACAAAGGAATATGGTTGTGGTTGTCGGAGGTCAATCATCTCATTCCCAGGGTAAGACTGCAGGAGTTCCTCAGGTTAGTGTCCTGTGCCTAGCCATCTTCGGCTGCTTCATCAATGACTTTCCTTCAATCATAAGGTCAGAACTGGGGATGTTTGCTGATGATTGCACAATGTTCAGCACCATTCGCGACTCCTGAAATACTGAAGCAGCCCGTGTAGAAATGCAACAAAAGCAGGACAACTTTCAGTCTTGGGCTGATACGTCACCAGTACCATTTGCGCTGCACTGGTGCCAGGCATCCAACCATCTCCAGCAAGAGAGGATCCAAGCGTTTCCTCTCGACGTTCAATGACATTACCATTGCTGAATCCCTCACCTTCAACATCCTGGGGGTTACCATTGACCAGAAACTGAACTGCACCAGCCACACAAATGCTGTGGCTACAGCAGCAGGTCAGAGACTAGGCATTGTTGAGGGCAAACCTCACCTCATGTCTCCCCAGTGCCTGTCCACCATCTACAAGGAATACTCTTCACTGCCTAGTTGGGTGCAGTTCCAACACCACTCAAGAAGCTCGGCACCATCCAGGACAAAACAGCCCTTTTGATAGAAACCCCATCCACCATCTTCAACATTCACTCCCTTAACCACCGATGAATTCTGGCAGCCTTGTGTACAGCCTACAAGATGCAGTGCAGCAACTCACCAAGGCTCATTAGACAGCACATTCCAAACATGCGACTTCTATGACCTTAATGACATGAGCATCAGATGTATGAGAACATAACCACCTGCAGGTCCCCTTCAAAGCATTAGAGAGGGGGAGAGAAATCAGGAATTACAGACCAGTTAGCCTTACATCAATCCTTTTGAAAATGCTACAATCTAAAGCATCTGATTGGGCATATTCAACATGTATTTATGAAAGGGATATCATATTTGTCGAACCTGTTGGAGTTTTTCGAGGATGTTACTAACAGAATTGATAAAGGGGATTCGATGGACGTGGTATACTAAGACTTGCAGAAGACTTTCGATAAAGTCCCCCACTAGAGGTTGGTTCGCAAAATTGAAGCACATGCGACAGCAGGTAATATACGGACATGGATTAAACATTCCTTGACAGGCAGAACACAGTGAGTAGGAAAAAGCGGGTCATTCTCAAGTTGACAGGCTGTGACTAGTGGGGTACCGCAGGGAACAGTGCTTGGGCCCCAGCTGTTCACAACATATATCAATGAATTGGATGTTGGGACCAAATGCAATATCTCCAAGTTCGCGGCCAACATAAAACTAGCTGGGATTGTGTCGTGAGGACAATGCAAAGCGGCTTCAAAGAGATTTGGGCAGACTTAGTAAGTGGATAAGAATGTGGCAGTTGGAATATAATCTGGAACTATGTGAGGTTATCCACTTTGGGAGGAGAAATAAATGTGCAGATTATTTCTTAAATGGTAAGAGTTTAAAAAGTATAGATGTTTAAACGGACCTAAATGACCTTGCAAATAAGTCACTGAAAGCAGACATGAAGGTGCAGCAAGCAAGTAGGAAGGGTCATGGTATTGTTACAACTGACCATTCCAGTCAAAACCCCCAATCAAAATATACGACTCTGATTGTGGTGGGAGAAACGCACTGTTAATTGAATCCCGCCCCTCCACAGATCGCCGAACATATCATCTTAAACTTTCCAAATTAAAGGAAGACCAGTTAAACTGTACCATTTATTAACCCCAGAATGAGGCTAAACAAAGCAGGTGTCTTTAAATCAACAAATTAACTGTTTAATTAAAAAAGTAAATTCTTAAACACCATGAAGATATAGACTGCATGTAAAACAGAAAAAAAAGTGTTCTTGCAAGTTAACGCTACTGCCGGAGGTGAAAAAGTCCAAGTCCTCACAGCCAACCTAGGGAATTAAAAAAAAAAGTTTCTTCAACATTAGAACTGTCCATAGTTTAATTCTAGCAGTCAGTGGTGTTTGCCTTCTCCAGCGATGATCACAGTAGATCAGCAACTCGCAAACACTTTCAATAGAATCAATCTGGCTTTAGAATTTTTGAGGGAAAAGAGATTGTGACAGTCTAACTTCCCTTCCTTCAGTTTACATTATCAGAGGTCTCTGTTTTAGCTAGAGTGTTCTAGAATATTGAGAGAGAATAATAAATAAAGAGACTAAATTCTCTTCCTTCAGTTTAAATGGGATGAGAACTTTTCTTTCGGATGCTAGCACACAGCTGTCTGTCTGTTTCCTCTGTTAAAACAGGCTGTTTGCACTATAAGCCAGTTCAAAATTAAATTATAACAAATGTATTGCTCGATGCTCTGTCTGAGTGACTGTATCCAAGGAAACGCGAATGAAGATGCCGGAAATCTGAAATAAAAACAAGAAATGCTGGAAATACTCCGCAGGTCTGGCAGCATCTGTGGAAAGAGAAGCAGAGTTAACGCTTCAGGTCAGTGTCCCTTCATCAAAACTCTGCTTCCCTCTCCACCGATGTTGCCAGACCTGTTGAGTATTCTCAGCATTTCTTGTTTTTAAAACAAGTCTTTCGAGTTTGCTACCTTAAACCAGTACGGCTCATTTTCCAGCCACTGCATTCTTCCTCGAAGAAAAACCTACAGGATCATAACAGTACGTCAGCCTTTATTGCAAGAAAATTTGTGTACAGGAGTAGTGAAGTCTTGCTTCAATTTATAGGGCATTGCTTCGACTGTTCCTAGAGTACTGTGTGCAGTCTTAGTCCCTTTACCTTAGGAAGGATATCGTTGCCATTTCGGTCGTGCAACTAGACTTGTTCCCCTGATAGCGGGCCTGCCCAATGGAGAGATAGTGGGGAAACGGAGCCTGTTATCTCTACAGCTTCGACGAATGAAAGGAGATCAACTGAACCCTACAAAATGCTTAAAGGGATAGACAGGATAGATGCATGTAAGATGTTTCCCCTGGTTGGGGAGTATAGAACCAGGGGACACCATATCAAAATAAGGGGGAAGCCACTTAGGACAGAGATGAGGAGACTTTCTTTACTTGGAGGGTTGTGAATCTTTTGAATTCTCTATCCCAGAGGGCTGTGGAGGGCTGTCATTGATTATGTTTAACGCAGGGATTGACAGATTTCTAAATACAAATGACGTAAGGTGATATGAGGATAGTTTGGGAAAAAGAAATTGAAATGGATGATCAGCCATGATCATATTGAATGGCGGGGCAGGCTCGATGGGCTGAATGGCGTATTCCTGCTCTTATGTTCCTAAAGCCACGCACTATCCTGTCTTGGAACTATACCGTTGCTCCTTCACTGTCTCTGGGTCAAAATCCTTGAACTCCCTTCCTAACAGCACTGTTGGTGTTCCTGCACTGCAAGGACTGCAGCAGTTCAAGAAGGTGACTCACCACTATCGTTTCAAGAGCAATTAGGGATGGGCAATAAATTCTGGTCAAGCCAGCATTGCCCACATACCATGAACGTATAAATAAAAATGAATCTTCACAAAACTAACAGTTTGTCAAACATGATTTCTCCTTCATAAATCCATGTCGATTCCCCCAATCCTACCATTATTTTCAAAGTGTCCAGTTATCACATCCTTTATAATAGATTCTAGCATTGTCCCTGCTACCGCTGCCAGGCTAACAGGTATGTAGTTTCGTGTTTTCTCTCTCCTCCTTTGTTAAATTTGCTAACTTCAAATCTGCAGGAACCGTTCCAGAATCTATAGAATTTTGGAAGATGACCACTAATGCATCCAGTCTCTCCACAGTTACCTCTTTAAACACTCCTGGATGTACATAATCAGGTCCAGGCCTTTACCAACGTTCAGTTCCATTAGTTTATCTACTGCAATTTTTGAATGAATACTATCTTCTTTCAGTTCCTAATTCTCGTTAGTCCCTTGGTTATCTGATATTTTTGGGAGTTTTTTTGTATCTTCCTCCGTGAGACAGGCACCGTGTATTTTGTTACTTTCTCTGCAATTTCCTTGTTTCTCATTATTAATGCCCCTGTCTCTGCCTGTGATGGGCCCACATTTGTCTTTGCTAATATTTTCATTTTTATTTTCCTATAGAAGCTTTTACAGTCCGTTGTTATATTTCTTGCAGTTTACTTTCATATTCCATTTTTCATTTATTTGTCAGTTTCTTTGTCCTCATTTTGTGAATTCTAAAATTCACTCAATGCTCGGGCTTAATGTTTTTTGGCAACTTTTTCAACCTTCCTTTGATTTTTTTTCATTCGTTTATGAAATGTAGGCATCGCTGACTAGGCCCACGCTAATTACCCACCCCTAGTTGCCTTTGAACTGAGTAGCTTGCTAGGCCAGCTCAGAGGGTATTTCATAATCAACCACATTGCTGTGCGTCTGGAGTCACATGTAGGCCAGACCAGGTAACCACCTTTAATGTAACTTGATCGCCAGGGTTGGGTTACTTCTCCAGTTGGGTTTATGTGCCTCTAAGGAACGTATATTTGCTGTAAACAATGTGTTAATTCTTTAATTGACTGCCATTGCCTGTGTACTGTCACACATTTTAATACAGTTTCCTCGCCTACACCAAACTATTTTCGCTTCATACTTGAGTAGTTTCCTTTGTTTGGAATTCAGACCCCAGTTTCGGATTGAACTACATCAGTTTCGAACATAATGCACAATTCTACTACATCTGATTACTCTTCCCTGAAGCCTCCTTCACAATGAGATGATTAATTTTCCCTTTCTCATTACACAACCTAGATATAAACTAACCCTTTTTCTAGTTGGTTTCTCAACATACTGTTCTAGAAATCCATCTTCTGTACATTCCAGGAGTTCATTTTCCATAGCATTAGTGCTCAATAGCATTACCCAGTCTATATATAGATTGGAATCTCCCGTGGTTACTGTATTACCTGTTAACATGCCCCTCTAATTTATTGATTTATATGGCCTATAAGCAACTCCCACCAATGTATGTTGCCTCTTTCTGTACCTTAGTTCCACCCATAGAATCTATGACTCTATAATTGCTTCAATATCTTAAACGTCTGATATAAGATCTCCTCTCAAAAATGAACTGACGCCATCATTTATTAACAGCACTACACCTCCTCCTTTTCCTTTGTACCTATCCGATAGATAGATAGATAGATAGATAGATAGATAGATAGATAGATAGATAGATAGATAGATAGATAGATAGATAGATAGATAGATAGATAGATAGAGAGAGAGAGAAAGAGAGAGAGAGACAGAGAGCGATATATATATCAGACTAGTGTGTGTGGGAGATTTGATTGATCACAGTTAACACTTGTCATATGACACATTGTCCCAGTGAGCCTCTTAATACTCCCCTGTTTTCTCCGTCAGGGTATTAATATGTTTGAAGTCGGTGGGGGTGTTTTATATTTCACAGTGTGTCTCAGGTGATGGGTGGCACAGTGTGTCAGTGAGGGTTTTAATATTAACCTGTATCACTGGATCAATGAGGGAGAATGGGTCGGGCATAACATGAGGCAGGATTCGGGTTGCAATGCTGGAAAACCTACAGTTCTTCTCATCGTTTATTGAATGTAACAATGAGAGTAAAGGGATATTTCATCACATTTTTGAACTGCTCTCTGAACTTAGTGTGGGTTACAGCTTAAATACCAGTGTTTCGGAAGCATCTCAGGATCTGCAGCATGAAGCCCATCTCTTGAAGGAAATAAGGCCTATATATCACATAACCCAAATCAGCCATTCGGTTACATATAGAAACCACCGTGAAGAGTGTCCAGAACAGTATGAAATGTCCTGAGATAACAAAGAGTGAAATGATGGATTTCTGTCTGTTCTCCATCTCTGGGTCTCCCCACTGCTGTGACCGTAGAGTCTCCGTCGGCCTCTGCTGGACAATAAAATATAACTGACGGTGAAAGCATTGAGCAGCAGAATCAGAACAAATTGTACACAAGGGTTGAGAATATAGTGAAAGATTTCAATTGATCCTCATATTGCTATCACATGGATCAACAACACAAAACGCGGGCTGATTAAGGACAGATGGTGTCCCAGATACATAACATACCAGATGACATTCTTCAAACA
The DNA here is from genome assembly GCF_036365525.1 of Heterodontus francisci. Classification (NCBI taxonomy): domain Eukaryota; kingdom Metazoa; phylum Chordata; class Chondrichthyes; order Heterodontiformes; family Heterodontidae; genus Heterodontus; species Heterodontus francisci. The sequence goes on along the minus strand of NW_027140909.1, from coordinate 2,785,995 downwards.
GCTCAGCACGCACAATTGCAACACCAAAATTTCCCTTTTCATGGCGCAACATTTAGCTTTTGGCAACAAATCGCCACAAATCGATCAAAGGTGAAAGTGACGGTTAACCAGACAGAACAGTCTGTAGCTGCATAAAGCAGGGTCACGTGGACAGTGCATATGGGAATGGACTCCAGGAAATGAAAATGCTCGTGATAAACAATGGGAATGTGTCTCAATATCAGGTCAAGAATAACGACCAGTACATCTGCTTTTGGAATGATCACCAGGTAGCGAGTAACACATTTGGAAAGACCACAGTTACCCCGTGACAGGATCAAAATGGTCAGTAAGTTCACTGTGGGGAAGAGAAATAAACAGTGAAGCTATACATCAGGCTTGGAGCAAAAACAATGATGAAATTTGTGGTGAAACCTGCAACTCATCGTTATGGAGTCATAGTCCTGGAGTGAAAACAGCACCAAAGCAGGCAATTCGACCCATCGACTTCATGTTGGATCTCCACAGAACAATCCAATCAGTCTCATTCCCCGGCTCAATCGTTGTAGTCCCGCATGTTTATCGTCCTCAAGAGACCACCCAATTTTCTTTTGAAATCATTGATTGTCTCTGCCTCCAGCACCCACCTAGACAATGAGTTCCAGCTCATTGCCACACCATAAAAATATTCATCCACACATTCCTCCTGCATGTTTCCCCAAACCTTCAAATAATGTCCTCTGGTCCTTGTGCCATCAACGAATGGCACCAGCTTTTCTTTGCCTACTTTATAAAGCCTGTGCATCTATATCAAATGTCCCCTCATGCTCCTTTACTTCAAGGAGAACAACTCCAGCTTTTCCAACCTAATGTAGTAGTAAAAAACCCGCATGCATGGATTTATTCTGGCAAATGCCCCCTGCACCGACGCAAGGACCTTCACATCCTTGGTAATGTGCGGTGAGCAGAACTGGACACGATAATCCAGCTGCGTTTTAAAGGCTGTAATTTAATAAGAAAATCATTAGGTAATAAGCACCAAGTCCAGTTTAGCTCTATAGGTAAATAGCTTAAAATATTAAAGTAACTTCGATATCATTGAGCATGAATTTATTAGCATCCAGATCATACAACTTAAAAAGCAGAGCGCCAACAATTTTTGTACTGTAAAGTATCTGAATGCAAACAGAAACGTCTCACCTTATGCTTCGTGACTTATTGGTTTTCAACATGAGCAGATGAAATGAGATGAAAAAAATATATGGGTCTCGACTGGACCGTGCTGGATTGGCATGGGATCCAATTGTATATGCAATTGTTTAGTCAAAACAGTGATTGTAAATAAATGTACTGAACTCCAATAGAGTGACGATTGAACAAGAATGATAGTTAATCTTACAATCCTAGTCGAGCAGTCAGATGTAGCGTCACAATATTCTAGAACTGAAGCTGGCGGGAAAAGAGACGCTAACTGCAAATGAATGATACTTCAGACATGTGAAGATGTAAGTGTGTGTATGTGGGATCCGCCAGAATTTGTTCATGTTGTTCTGTACAAGAAAACATGCCAATCATTAGTGAAAATAGAAGTGCACTACAGCGGATGCTGGTATTCTTAAATAAGTGCAGAAAATGCTGGAAATCCATAGCAGGTCAGGCAGCATCTGCGGAGAGAGACACAGAGTTAATGTTTCAAGTCGGTGATCTTATGAGATTTGGTGAAAAGTCTCCTAAACCATGAAAAAATCATATGATCTGTTACAGATTTTCATAATAGACAGCAAAATGCAATACATAGACTCTGCTTGAGTTGATGTAGAACATCTGAACCTTGGTAATACGGCATCACGTACAGCATCAATAGCCCACAACGTTGCAGATGGGATGGGGAATTACAAAGCAAGTCACAGAGTTAAACATGGTTTATAGCATTAGTGTCTAGATGTAGCGGCATGTCAGGGGCACCAACAGTATCTGTATACAACAATTAATGTGTTAATAAAGATGGAACAATTTGAAACCCAGAATACCATTGATAGCTGAGCCTGTAATGTTGATAACCAGATTAATATTACAGTGTAACATGGATTGTAACATTTCTAACGGCATTTTTACTTAAGAGGAACACTAACAGCAATGAGGATTGGTTAGTAAATCTTTTCAATATTCTGAAATATTCTTTTTATTCGCAAATTTTCATTATAAAATGCAAGAAAATCGTTTAGATCCATGGCTTCACTTCTGTGTTAGTTGCTGTTGGAATTTCTGTTGGAGGCAATGTGGTGATGGTTTGAGGTGACACAGTGAATGAAAACCCTTATTTAGAGCAGAGAGAAATCCCCGAGGGAGAGAATAAAGTTGTTATTACAACAGGCATTATTTACAGTTGGTGAAAAAACAGACTCATCGAAATATTGTTCAGTTGACTATTTATTCCAATTACACTCATTGAGCAAACAAGTTCAGTTAGTCCCTAACAATCCAACCTTTTCTGCCTCAAAGTATATTTTGAACTAGAAATGAACTTGAAATTCCTAAATCACAGAAAATAAAATTCAGAGCTTCAGGGAAACGGAGCAAGGAGTCCCAAATTGTGTCTTCCCCTCCAGAGATTCCACAGAAGATGGCATAGAGTGGGTCTTTCCTTACAGAGACTCCATGGCGGAGTCACAGAGAACATCTGCCCAAACAGAAAGGCCAAGGTGTGAGTGATAAATTTAGTCTGCACATGAAGCCATTCCACAGGGGAGTCACAGAATGCATCTGTCCATACAGCGAATACAAATAGGGAGTCACTGAGATAGTTTGCACTTACAGAGACTCCATGGGGTGAGTCACAGAGAGGATTTCTCCTTTCAGGGATACCACGAGATGCTAACAGAGCGGTTCTGCATCTACAGCGACTTCACGGGGAGTTCTCAGAGTGGGTCTATAATCCATAGACTCAACAGGGGTGTCAGAAAGTTGGTCTGTATTTACAGATAGAGGGGGGAGACAGAGAGAGAGAGAGAGAGAGCCGATGGAGGGAAAGATTCAGAAAGAGATAGATATTCAGAGATTGAGAGATGTGTAGAAAGTGAACACACAAATACTACAAAATGAGCTCGGAAGCGAAAGAGGCAGCAAAACATTCCAAAAAAGAAGGAAGGAATGGAGAGCAGATAGGTGTATCAAGCGACGGAGGGGACGAAATAGGAGATCTAAATGAACCGAAAATTGTTGTCCCACACGAAATAGGAAAGGCAGCAAGAGGCAGAGATGCAGAGTTGGACAAAACAGCACAGAAAGTGAGGGATACACAGAAATGAAGAGATACAAACAGCTGGAGAGAAAAGGAAAGCTTGATATCCTGTGATACAGAAATTTTGAGGTAGGAGTAACAGGGAGAGAATAAGAGAGGCAGACAGGGAGTTGGTAGCGGGGAATAGGAGTGAGAGGAACTAGGGATGAAAACAGAAGGAGAGCGGGAGATACAGAGGGAGAATAATTGAGAGAGACAGAGAGCAGGAACTGGACAGGAGATAGAGAGTGAGATAGCTAGATCGAGAGTGAGAGTGATAGAGAGGTAGATAGAGAGAGTGAGAGAGAATGTCAGAGGCAGACAGAACACGGACACTGTAGTGGGAGTGAAAGACAACAGAGATAGAGAAAAAGAAAGGGTGCGAGTGAGAGTTAGTGGGAGAGAGAGAGAATAGATAGAGAGAGAACAAACATCGGAGAGGGACAGCAAATACAGAAGGAGAAAATAAGGTGCCAGGGAGGGAGATTCAGAGGCAGATAACAGCGACTGACAGGGTGTAGGGACAAGAGAGATGGCGACCTAGTGAAACGCGAGGGACAGAAATGAGGAGGGTGATCTAGAGACAGAGAATAACAGGAACAGACTTGGATAGAACAGCAGAGACAGACAAAGGGCATAAACTGGGGAGAGTAAACTGGAGGGACAGGAGGGACTTACAGAGATAGGAGAAGGTGCAGAGGGAGAGATGTGTAGATGTAGAAAGATAGTGAGAGGGAGCTCGGGAATGAGAAGACAATATAATCAGAGAGAGAGAGAGAGAGAGAGACCGATGGAGAACACTGAGGGCAGAAAAAGAGGGAAATCGAATGAGGGAGAGATAGGGAGACACAGAAGTGTGGACAGGTAACAAGAGAAATGGGGAGCGATGGAGGAAGTGGGATCCAGAAAAAAGATGCTGACGTGGCGAGAGACAACAAAAGATAGACACGGAAAAAGAGAGAGAGAGAGAGAGAGAGAGAGAGAGAGAGAGAGAGAGAGAGAGAGAGAGAGAGAGAGAGAGAGAGAGAGAGAGGAGAGAGAGAGAGAGAGAGAGAGAGAGAGAGAGAGAGAGAGAGAGAGAGAGAGAGAGAGAGAGAGAGAGAGAGAGAGAGAGAGAGAGAGAGAGAGAGAGAGAGAGAGAGCAGTAAACATGTGTCCAGAAGGGAAATGGGCAAATTGGCATTAGTGTAAACAAGAGCCTACTGAGGATTTTAAATTATAGCTGCACTATACCAAGTTTCCCTCTTTGCTGTGTGTCTCTCCCAGTCTGAATTTGGACTGTGTAACAAGTGTCCTGCTTTCCTTCTCCTTCTCAGGCAGCCCTTCTGGATCGAGGATTAGTTGCTCCCACTCCAGTTTGATGGGTACTGAGGTGACTGTTAAGTCCAATGTGTGATCTTCAGACTCTGCCACATGAGGGTCAATTGATGTGGTACTTTGGAGGTTTGCGCACTCCCTCTGATGCCTCACCTTGACCTCCACATCTTCTGAATGAAATCACTCGAGGTGAACGATGCCTTCCCGAATAACCTTTCTCCTTGTAAGAGAGTCATGATACAGGGTCCCCCACGAGTCCATTGGTATTTGATCTCTTCCGGGATGCTTTGAAAATGCTCCAAAGCATTTCCGCTGTCCTCCTCGGATTTTTCTGCTGCGACCATGTTCTGAGTTGAACAATTGCTTCGGGATCCGGTGTCATGGATGCAAATGGCAAGTCCTGCCCAGCTGGTTTTGTGGGAGCTGGTTGGCAGATCCCCATTCATTTTGACAGTGTTTAGTCAAATACCATTTTTTATATGTTTTGGAGAAGTAGTCGACAATGATTTTGAGCTCATTTTCAGAATGAGTGCACACGGAAGCACAAAGGTCAATGACTGAGGTTGGAGTGATTTTGGTTTTGGAATGAAAGCGGCGCAGGTTAACGTTTCCCGTCTGTTCTGTACATTATTTTCACGCCTGCAGGTAGTTGGCTGGAGCTGTGGTGTAGTATTGCAGCAAGTAAAATGGAGAAGAGAGTTGGCCAAGTGACAAAGCCCTGCTTTATCCGGGTCTTTCTGAGATTGGGTCTATTGTGCTTCCGTTTGTGTGTCTCCAATGAGAAAGCAGACACTGTAATAATTGTCTCTGTATTCAGTGTGTGTCCCTCCCAGTGTGGAGTGTGACTCTAACAAGAACAAATCACCAGAAATAAGAAAAACAGTTGCCTAACTGATGTTTAGACAGAAAAGAACTCTCAACAGGTCAGGCAGCATTTTAGAATAAGATGATTGATGAAGGAAGGGCAGTGGATGTTTTCTATATGGACTTTAGTAAAGGCTTTGACAAGGTCCCGCATGGCAGACTGGTACAAAAGGTGAAGTCACACGGGATCAGAGGTGAGCTGGCAAGATGGATACAGAACTGGCTCGGTCATAGAAGACAGAGGGTATCAGTGGATGGGTATTTTCTGAATGGAGGGATGTGACTAGTGGTGTTCCACAGTGATCGGTGCTGGGACCTTTGCTGTTCGTAGTATATTTAAATGATTTGGAGGAAAATGTAGCTGGCCTGATTAGTAAGTTTGCGGATGACACAAAGGTTGATGGAGTTGCGGATAATGATGAGGATTGTCAGATGATACAGCAGGAAATAGATCAGTTGTAGACTTCGGTGGAGAAATGGCAGATGGAGTTTAATCCGGACAAATGTAAGGTAATGCATTTTGGAAGGACTAATGTAGGTGGGAGGTATACAGTAAATGGCAGAACCCTTAGGAGTATTGACAGGCAGAGAGATCTGGACGTACAGGTCCACAGGTCACTGAAACTGGCAACGCAGGTGGATAAGGTAGTCAAGAAGGCATACGGCATGCTTGCCTTCATCGGTCGGGGCATAGAGTACAAAAATTGGCAAGTCATGTTGCAGCTGTACAGAACCTTAGTTGGTCCACACTTAGAATATTGCATGCATTCCTAGTCGCCACACTACCAGAAGGACTTGGAGGCTTTGGAGAGGGGACAGAGGACGTTTACCAGGATGTTGCCTGATCTGGAGGGCATTAGCTGTGAGGAGAGGTTAGAAAAACTCGGATTGTTTTCACTGGAAAGACGGAGGTGGAGGGGCGACATGATGGAGGTTTACTAAGTTATGAACGGCATGGACAGAGTGGACAGTCAGAAGCTTTTTCTCAGGGTGAAAGAGTCAGTTACTAGGGGGCATAGGTTTAAGGTTCGAGGGGCCAAGGTCAGAGGGCATGTGCGAGGCAAGTTTTTTACACAGAGGGTGGTGAGTGCCTGGAACTTGCTGCCAGGGGCGTTGGTGGAAGCAGATACGATAGTGACGTTTAAGAGACATCTTGACATATGCATGAATAGGAAGGGAATAGAGGGATATGGGTCCCAGAAGTACAGAAGGTGTTAGTTTAGGCAGGCATCAAGATCGGTGCTTGCTTGGAGGGCCGAATGGCCTGTTCCTGTGCTGTACTGCTCTTTGTTCTTTGTTGTTTGTTCTAGACAATCTTTCACTTTCTTTTCTCTCTCAAATGTTGCCTGATGTGATGAGTATTTCTATCATTTCTATTTTTCCTCCCAGCTCAGCCTCTCCCTCTAACTCAATGCTCACAGACAGTCCTCATTCTGGATTAACTATTAGCGCTCAGTAATAGAAAGCAACAAATACCTCAGATTCATTTCCTGCCAATAGAAAGGCTCAAATTTAAAGCTGGAATCTTGACATTGTATAAACCAGGCTGGACCATCTGTCACATATGCTGGGCTCACGGAGAACCCTACTGCTTGAATCTTAAATTGCACCAAGTCTCCTCACTCAGCACCGCTGCTCTCGCTGAATTATATTGGTGCACAGTTTGCAAACACCTGTGCCGTAGAATTTTCATCCCCCAGTTCATATCCTTCCATGCCGCTGCAGCTCGCTTTCTCTGTTGTCACCTTCTGCCACACGATCCACGCTATGTTCCTCTGATTCCAAAACTGTGATGTCCCCAGCCGCCACGCTGCCCACCTCCCTTAATGCCTCTGCCTCTCCATAGAGTCATACCCCACAGAATCAGGCCCTTCGGCCCATCGTGTTGTGCCGGCCATCAAGCTGCAAACTATTCTAATCCCATTTTCCAAGCCGTAACCTTGTATGCTATGGCATTTCAAGTGCTCAACTAACATTCTTAAATGTTGTGAGCGTTTCTGCCTCTACCACCTCTTCAGGCAGTGTATTCCAGATTCCAACCACCCTCTGGGTGATTTTTCCCCTCAGATCCCCTCCAAACCTCCTGCTTTCTACCTTAAATCTATGGCCCTGGTTCTTTTTTTTAAATTATTCGTTCATGGGATGTGGGCGTCCTTGGCTAGGGCAGCATTTATATCCCATCCCTAATTGCCCTTGCTAGGCCATTTCAGAGGGCATGTAAGAGTCAACCACATTGCTGTGGGTCTGGAGTCGCATGTCGGCCAGACCAGGTAAGGACAGCAGATTTCCTTCCATAAAAGACATCAGTGAACAGATGGGTTTTTACAACAATCGACAATGGTTTCATGGCCATCATTAGACTTGCTTTTTAATTCCAGATGTATTAATTACATTCAAATTCCACCTTCTGCTGTGGTGGAATTCGACCCCATGTCCCCAGAGAAATACCCTGGGTCTCTGGGTTACTAGTCCAGTGATAATATCACTATGCCAGCGCCTACTTGACCCCTCTATTCAGGGAAACACATTTTTTCCCTATCTAATCTATCAATGCCCCTCACAGTTTTGTCTACCTGAATCATATTTCCCCTCAGCCTTCTCTGCTCTAAGGAAAACAGACCTTGCCTTTTCAGGAATGCATTTTGGGAGGACTAACAAGGCAAGCGAATGTGCAATGGATGTCGGGCCCGAGGAGGTGAAAAAGGTCAGAGGGACCTTGGCGTACTTGTCCAGAGATCACTGAAGGCAGCAGTACTGGTAAATACGGTGGTTAGGCAAGCATGTGGGACACTTGCCTTTATTAGCCGAAACATAGAATATAAGAGCAGGGAGGTTATGATGGAGCTGTATAAAATGCCAGTCAGCTCACAGCTGGATTACTGTGTACAGTTTTGGGCACCACACTGCAGGAAGCATGTGATTGCACTGGAGAGGGTGCAGAGGAGATTCACGAGGATGTTGCCTGGGCTGGAGCATTTCAGCTATGAAGAGAGACTGAAAAGATGAGGGTTGTTTTCCTTGGAGCAGAGAAGGCTGAGGGGGGACACGATTGTGGTGCACAAGATTATGAGGGGCACTAATATGTTTGATAGGAAAAAAACGTTTTCCCTCAGCGCAGGAGTCAAGAACAAGGGGCCATAGGTTTAGGGTTAAGGGTAAGAGTTTTAGAGGGGTTTTGAGGAAAACATTTTTCACGCAGCGGGTGGTTGGAATCTGGAACGCACTGCTTGAAGGCGCGGTGGAGCCAGGGACCCTCAGAAAATTTAGAAGTATTTAGATGATCACTTGAAACGCCACAGCCAAGTGCAGGAATGTGGGATTAGAATACTTGGATTCTGGATGGCCGGCACAGGCACAATGGGCCGAAGGGCTTGTTTCTGTGCTGCATAACTCTCTGACTCTCTCAATCTATAACGCTTAATCATCCCTTATGATAGTTTATAACCCTTTATAACTTTCTTTCACCCTTCATAATATGTTCTAAACATTTCTAACGTCTTGTAATTCTTCAGCACACTGAATAATTCTTTTCTAACCCTTTATACTTCTTTCTAAACATTCCTCATTTCTTACAATACATGATAACCATTTGAAACTCCTCATAATCAGCTTACATTTTGATAAGCCTTGATAATACTTTAAATTACTTTCTAACCATTATAAAGCTTATTCATCCTTAATACACCTTTCCAAAACTTTATAAATGGTGGTAATCCTTAATCATCCTTTATAATGCTTTACACTGCCTCATAACCTTTGCATCCTTCATTTATAGCCCCGATGGAACATTATACTCTTTCATAAAACTTCAAAAACCTTTATAACTCATTATGACACTTCAGAATCCTTTATAACATTTCTATAATCCATTATAAAGCGTGATGTACCAATAGAATTCTTGCGTTCAGCTCTAGGCTCTGGATATGTAGACGGAGGGATGGAAGCTGGAAAAGGAATGTGCACATCTCTGGGCTCCAGATATCACCAATATATGTGGGGAACTGAGCACAAAAATAAAGGCTGACATTCCAGTGCTGCACTGAAGGACCGCACGAAACGAAGACCAGTAGTGAGGGAGCACAAAACTATCATAGAACATAGAACACAGAACAGTACAGCACATTACAGGCCCTTCAGCCCACGATGTTGTGCCGAACCTTTAACCTACTCGAAGATCAAACTAACTACATACCCTTCATTTTACTACGATCCATGTACCTATCCAAGAGTCGCTTAAATGCCCCTAATGTATCTGCTTCTACTACCACCGCTGGCAGCGCATTCCACGTTCCCACCACTCTCTGTGTAAAGAACCTACCTCTGACATCTCCCCGAAACCTTCCTCCAATCTCCTTAAAATTATGCCCCGTGGTGATAGCCCTTTCCACCCTGGGAAAAAGTCTCTGACTATCCACTCTATCTACCACTCCCATCCTCTTGTACCCCTCTATCAAGTCACCTCTCATCCTTCTTCGCTCCAATGAGAAAAGCCCTAGCTCCCTCAATCTTTCTTCGTAGGACTTGCCCACCAGTCCAGGCAGCATCCTGGTAAATCTCCTCTGCACCCTCTCTAAAGCTTCCACATCCTTCCTACAATGAAGCGGCCAGAACTGAACACAATATTCCAAGTGTGATCTAACCATGGCCTTATAGAGCTGCAGCATAACCTCACGGCTCTTAAACTCAATCCACCTGTTAATGAAAGCCAACACAACATACGCCTTCTTAACAAGCCTATCAACTTGGGTGGCAACTATGGACATGGACCCCAAGATCCCTCTGTTCCTCCACACTACCAAGAATCCTGTCTTTAAGCCTGTATTCCGCATTCAAATTCGACCTTCCAAAATTAATCACTTCACACTTTTCCAGGTTGAACTCCATCTGCCACTTCTCAGCCCAGCTCTGCATGCTGTCAATTTCCCGTTGCAACCTACAACAGCCTTCCACACTATCCACAGCTCCAGCAACCTTTGTGTCATCGGCAAGCTTGCTAACTCAGCCTTCCACTTCCTCATCCAAGTCATTTATAAAAATCAAACTGAGCAGAGGTCCCAGAACAGATCCTTGTGGAACACCACTGGTCACCGAACTCCATGCTGAATACTTTCCATCTACTACCAACCTGCGACTTCTATGGGCCAGCCAATTTTGCATCCAGACAGCCAACTTTCCCTGAATCCCATGCCTCCTTACTTTCTGAATGAGCCTACCATGTGGAACCTGATCAAACGCCTTGCTAAAATCCATATACACCACATCCACTGCTCTTCCTTCATCAATGTGTTTTGTCACATCTTCAAAGAATTCAATAAGGCTTGTGAGGCATGACCTGCCCCTCACAAAGCCATGCTAATCAAACCATGCTTTTCCAAATAATTATAAATCCTGTCTCTCAGAATCCTCTCCAATAATTTGCCCAATACCGGCGTAAGAATGACTGGTCTATAATTCCCAGGGTTATCCCTATTCCCTCTCTTGAACAAGGTAACAGCATTTTCCACCCTCCAATCATCTGGTACTAATCCAGTGGACAGTGAAGACACAAAGATCATCGCCAAAGGCGCAGCAATCTCGTCCCTCGCTTCCCATACTATCCTTGGGTATATCCCGTCTGGCCCCGGGGACTTATCTGTCCTCATATCATTCAAAATTTCCAGCACATCCTCCCTCTTAACATCAAGCTGTTCGAGCATATCAGCCTGTTCCACGCTGTCCTCACAAACGACCAGGTCCCTCTCATTCGTGAACACTGAAGCAAAGTATTCATTTAGGACCACCCCTACCTCCTCCGACTCCAGGCACAAGTTCCCCTCACTATCTCTGATTGGCCCTACCCTCACTCTGGCCATCCTCTTGTCCCTCACATAAGTGCAGAACGCCTTGGGATTTTCCTTAATCCTACCCGCCAAGACTTTTTCATGTCCCCTTCTAGCTCTCGTAAGCCCATTCTTCAGTTCCTTCCTGGCTAGCCTGTAACCCTCTAGAGCCCTGTCTGATCCTTGCTTCCTCAACCTTAAGTAAGCTTCCTTCTTCCTCTTGACTAGTTGTTCCACATCTCTTGTCATCCAAGGTTCCTTCACCCTACCATCCCTTCCCTGCCTCATCGGGACAAACCTATCCAGCAGTCGCAGCAAGTGTTCCCTAAACAACCTCCACATTTCTGTCGTGCATTTCCCTGAGAACATCATTTCCCAATTTTTGCTCCCCAGTTCCTGCCTAATAGCATTGTAATACCCCCTCCCCCAATTAAATATTTTGCCATCCCGTCTGCTCCTGTCCCTCTCCATGACTCTGGTAAAGGTCAGGGAGTTGTGATCACTATCACCGAAATGCTCTCCCACCGAGAGATCTGCAACCTGGCCTGGTTCGTTGCCAAGCACCAAGTCCAACATAGTCTCCCCTCGAGTCGGCCTATCTGCATGTTGACTCAGGAAACCTTCCTGGACACACCTGACAAAAATTGCTCCATTCAAACTATTTGCACTGAGGAGGTTCCAATCAATATTAGGGAAGTTGAAGTCACCCATGACAACAACCCTGTTACTTCTGCACCTTTCCAAAATCTGCCTCCCAATCTGTTCCTCCATGTCTCTGTTGCTATTGGTGGGTCTATAGAAAACTCCCAACAAAGTGACTGTTCCTTTCCTGTTTCTGACTTCCACCCATAATGACTCAGTAGACAAACCCTCCTCGACGACCTCCCTTTCTGCAGCTGTGATACTATCCCAGATTAACAATGCCACCTCCCCCCACCTCTTTTACCTCCCAGAGAGACATCACTGAGGCTCGGCTGCACTGTCGAAGATGCCTTTTATCAGATGATACTTTAAACTGCCGCTCCCCCCACGTTTCCATCTCAGCTGTAGGTGGAAGATCCCATGGCATTATTTTAAGGAAGAGCAGGGCAGTTCACCACGAAGTCTTGGCCAATAGTTGTTCCTGAATCAACATGACACAAAGGGGTGACTGGTCAGTTCCATATTGCTGCTTGTAATAAGTTACCGTGCTCAAATTGTAAACTGTGTTTTCCACATTGCAATAGTGACTGCACTTCAGAAATACTTCATTGACTGTAAAGCACTTTGGGACGTTCAGTAGTTGTGAAGCTGCAATCGAAATGCATGACTTTCCTTTTTCTCTTTATTTCATATCACTTAAATGGCTGCAGCAAATATCATTTAAACTAGCCCGAACAACATTTAACCAAGAATGAACACGATAAATGTCATTTAAAATGGCCACTGTGCATATCAGATAAAATGGCCTCCGCACATATCACTGAAAATGGCGACAGCAGGTATCTCTTGAACTAAACAACATGAAAATAACTTGAAATGTTCATAGAAATATCACTTAAATGGAGACAGCACATATCACTTAAATTGGCCACAGTGCTTACCAGTGCAAATACCTGCCATACACACCTCTTAAATTCACTGCGGTCAACATAACGAAAAATGGCCGCAGCACATGTGGCTTAAAATTACCACAGTGCATGCCACTTAAATGGCAGCTCTGCATATCACATAAAATCACGTCCACGACAGAAAGCACTTCAGGTGACCACTGCAGATCATTTAAATAAATTCGAAGGTTAAGAGATATGCTCAATTTAAAAAGGATGCCATGCATATCTCTGAACCTTCAAATTCATTGCATTGCCAGAAACGGAAGAACCATTCTGGAATTATAAGAAACATTCACACGGGTTTTATTGAGGAATACAGTATCTTCTCTATGAGGAAGAACACTCCATTTCCTGCATCGTGGATTGACATATTTGTGTCACATTGAAAGACCAGTTCTAAATTGAAAAAAAAAGCTTTGAACAGCTTTAAAACCCAAGAGCTGCAAACCAACGGTAATACGTTTAACCGAGGCATCAGCAACCAGGGTCGTGGAGAGGGAATTCACCCCCAATGTAATAAACAGACACAATCATACAGAGACCCATTGGATGCTGCCTCAGGCTGAAGGCCTTTATCCAAGGTGGAGGAAGATCCTGCTCAATAACCTGCTTTATCAGAAAATGCTCTCACTCTCTTTGTATCTTGTCATTACTGTCTCCCAAAGAAAAGGAAATGAAGAGTGGGAAAGCCAAATTGGGTAAATCAAAGCAAGAGGCAGGATAAGGTACTGGAAGATCTCAGAGCTTCATCTCACAGTCACACAGATAAACTATCAGAAATATCTCATCACACCAAATCCCAGTTCGAAAGCAGAGGCTTGAAAGCTGCAAAGGTTGAGATAGAGAGACATTGAGACCACACAACTCGCACATACACAAGACTGAGAGAGGAACTGGGCTTGCCCAGTGTAGTTGGGAGTTTGTTCGCTCCAGCATTGTGGAAATGTTTGTTTTCGAGGCCAGAGAGAGGAGCTGGATTTGTTCAATTGTAAGGAGTGATTTGTTCATTCCACAATCCTGAACTGCGGATTGTCGGTATATGTCAGGGAAACTAGGATTTTTGAATGGAGATCGGAATGTGATCATTCTCCATATTGTGGAACTTCCCTTTTTGTGTTTCAGAATGAGGAGCTGGGATTGGTTACTTCAGATGGAGATTTCATTCCCGCCTTGTGGAGCTGAATGTTATCAAGGCAAGAGAGAGGAGCTGGGATTATTCAGAGAAGGCTGGGGAATTGTTCATTCCCGCATTGTTGTACTGCCTGTTTTTCAGGCCAGGGAGAGGAACAGGCAGTTTTAAATGGGGATGGGATCTGTTCATTCTGCTTTGTAGAACGGCCTGGTGTCCGACTACAGAGAGGAGCTGTGATTGTTCAATAGAGATTGGGGGTCTGTTCATTCCCATATTGTGGAACAGTCTGTTATCAGGGTCATAGAGAGGACGGTGATTGCGCAATGAAGATGGGGGGCATGATTATTCCTGCATTGAGGAACTGCCTATTATCCAAGTCAGAAAGAGCAGCTGAGATTGATAAGTGGAGGCGTGAAATGTGTTCATTGCTGCATTGTGTAACTTTCTGGTATCTTGGTCAGAGACAGGTGCTGGTATTGTCCAATAAGGATGGGGATTTGTTCATTCCAGCATTGTGGAAATGACAGTTATCTGGGTCAGAAAGATGTGATTGGATTGTTACATGGAGATGGATGATTTGTTCATTTCCGCATTCTGCTACAGCCTGTTAATGCTGTCAGGACCAATGTGGGAGTAATGCACTGTTAATTCAGTCCCACGACTCCACAGGTCAGTGCATATTAAATAAAGTCTCCCACGAATCCAAGACTAGCCAAATTAAACGCTATATTTTTCCACAGAGTAAAGCACACCAACCCAGGTTCCTTTAAACAACAAGAGCATTACCTTATTACTGGAAATACTGCGAACGAGATACATTTAAACATGAAAAAGCCTTATTCCCCTAACTCTCATGCACAAACACCCACATACATTCAAAAATAAATAGTTAACTGGTTTCAAAAGGGGGCTTTGTGTTATAACTGCTTCATAGGAATAGAAGAAATAATTTTTAAAAATGTGTTTCACGTTCTGGTAGGATGTTTCCGGTATGGTCAGCTGTCCCACAGTCAAATAGTCGGATGCCACTCGATGTTCTCTCAGTGTTTGATGAATAGTCTGTGATGGGTAGGTGTTCATGGAAATTTCACTGCAGTAGGCGTGACATATGTCTTTCATCAGGGGTGTAGCAACAGGTCTACTTGGCGTTTGAAGCAGCAGATTAGCAGCACAAGAATTCTTCAGATTACAGGATTTTCTTCGAACACAGGAGAGAACAGGAATCTCAGTGGATGCAGAAGTTCTTCAGAGACCAGAGGCAAAAGGATTCTGCTACCTTTCAAATCCAGAATTCCTTTACAAAAGATGCACTTTTCTGCATCTTTACTCTCTTAGAACAAGCCTGCTCTTTGTCCAATTCACAGGACTTTAAACGGTCCAAAAAGAAAACAAAACACCTTCCTGTACATGGTCAGATGACCAGACACACTGTCACCCCTTGTTACTCAAGCTGCTCTGAAGAAATATTTCCCAGTGATTTCCTTGAAACTCTGATCTTCCTGTCCTTTTGCAAGTTTAACTTCCTGTCAAAACACTCATAACGTTCAACTCTTTGTTCTGAACTTCGTTTCAAAATATTGCTGCAATTCAAATGAACTTTGCAGGTGTCTTTCACAGGGAAACGTCCTTTTTCACTTTTTTCGAAACACATAAAATTCCAAGATTTTGGTTTAAAAAATAAAACATTTTGCCACGTCTTCATCTTTGGCGAAATGAAAGGCCATTCTTCAGTGCATTGCATTACAATGTAAAGTATTAAATGAAAACATTTTGCACTTTTCTTCGTACTCATGCCCCTCATTCACTATGCTGACAGTTTGCAAAATTTTTGTTAGCACCATGGTTACTCATGCAACTCAATGAAGTTAAATTCGTGATAAAGCATCTGCAGGTGGCGGAAGGTATCACAGACTGGAGTTTTAGAGAAGTGGTTACACCCAATGTGCAGGCAGATAGATGTGTAACCGCTAGAAGGGGCAGGCAGTCAGTGCAGGAATCCCCTGTGGATATTCCCCTCTCTAACAAGTATACCGTTTTGGATACTATTGGGGGGATGGCCTATCAGGGGAAAACAGCAGCAGCCAGAGCAGTGACACCACGGCTGGCACTGTTGTTCAGCATGGAGGGAAAAAGCGCAGAAGAGCAAAAGTTATAGGGGACTCTCTAGTCTAGGGCACAGATAGGCTCTTCTGTGGAAGTGAAAGAGACTCCAAAATCGTATGTTGCCTCCCTGGTGCCAGGGTCAAGGATGTCTCTGAACGGGCAGGGGGTATTGTGAAGGAGGAGGGTGAGCAGACAGACGTTGTGGAACACATCGGTACCAATGACATAGGCAGGAAGAGTGATGAGGTCCTGCAGGGGGAGTTTAGGGAGTTCGGTAATAAGTTAAAAAACAGGACCTCTAGGGTTGTAATCTCTGGATTACTCCCTGTGCCACGTGCCAGTGAGGCTAGAAATAGGAAGATAGTGCAGCTAAACACGTGTCTGAGCAGCTGGTGTCAAAGGGAGGGTTTCAGATATCTGGACCATTGGGCTCTATTCAGGGACAGGTGGGAACTGTATAAGAAGGACGGGTTGCATCTAAACTGGATGGGCACTAATATCCAGGCCGCAAGCTTTGCTAGCGTCACTCAGGAGGGTTTGAACTAGTGTGGCAGGGGGGTCGGAACCAGAGCAGTAGGACAGCTAGTGAAATAAATGAAGAGGACATAGTAACTAAGGCCAGTAGGACTAAGAGGAAGAGCAGGCAGGGAGATGTTTCTGAGCACATCGGGACTGGTGGTCTGAAGTGCATTTGTTTCAATGCGAGAAGTATAACAGGTAAGGCAGATGAACTTAGAGCTTGGCTTAGTACTTGGAAATATGATGTTGTTGCTATTACAGAGACTTGGTTGAGGGAAGGACAGGATTGGCAGCTAAATGCTCCAGGCTTTGGAAGCTTCAGGCGGGATGGAGGGGGATGTAAAAGGGGTGGGGGAGTTGCATTACTGGTTAAGGCGAATATCACAGCTGTACTGTGGGAGGACACCTCAGAGGGGTCATGCAGCGAGGCAATATGGGTGGAGCTCAGGAATAGAAAGGGTGCAGCCACGATGTTGGGGGTTTACTACAGGCCTCCCATCAGCCAGCGGGAGGTAGAGGAGCAGATATGTAAACAGATTTTGGAAAGATGGAAAGGTAACAGGGTTGTGGTGGTGGGTGATTTTAACTTCCCCAACATTGACTGGGACTCACTTAGTGCTAGGGGCTTGGATGGGGCAGAATTTGTGAGGAGCATCCAGGAGGGTTTCGTAAAACAGTATGTAGATAGTCCAACTAGGGATGGGGCCATTCTGGACCTGGTATTGGGGAACTAGCCCGGCCAGGTGGTCGAGGTTTCAGTGGGGGAGCATTTCGGGAACAGTGACCATAATTCCATCAGTGTTAAGGTACTTGTGGAAAAGGATAAAAGTAGTCCTCGGGTGAATGTGCTAAATTGGGGGAAGGCTAATTATAACAATTTTAGGCAGGAACTGAAGAATTTAGATTGGGGGTGGCTGTTTGAGGGTAAATCGACATCTGACATGTGGGAGTCTTTCAAATGTCAGCTGATTAGAATCCAGGACCAGCATGCTCCTGTGAGGAAGAAAGACAAGTTTGGCAAGTTCCGGGAAGCTTGGATGACACGGGATATTGTGAGCCAAGTCAAAAAGAAAAAGGAAGCATTCGTAAGGGCTGGAAGGCTAGGAACAGTTGAAGCACTTGAGGAATATAAAGACAGTAGGAAGGAACTTAAGCAAGGAGTAGGAGGGCTGTAATGGGCCATGAAAAGTCATTGCCAAACAGGATTAAGGAAAATCCCAAGGCTTTCTATACATATGTAAAGAGAAAGGGGGTAACTAGGGAAAGTGTTGACGCACTCAAGGCCAGAGATGGGAATCTATGTGTGAAGCCATAAGAAATGGGCAAGGTGTAAAATGAGTACTTTGCATCAGTATACACCAAAGAGAAGGACTTGGTGGATTATTAGCCGAGGGAAGCGAGTGCAGATAGTCTCAGTCATCTCATTATCAAAAAGGAGGAGGTGTTGGATGTCTTGCAAAGCATTAAGGTAGATAGGTCCCCAGGGCCTGATCGGGTCTGTCCTAGAATACTGATTGAGGCAAGGGAAGAAATTGCTGGGGTCTTGACAGAAATCTTTGCATCCTCATTGGCTACAGGTGAGGTCCCAGAGGACTGGAGAATAGCCAATGTTGTTCCTTTCTTTAAAAAGGATGGCAAAGATAATCCAGGAAATTATAGGCCGGTGAGCTTTACGTCAGTGGTAGGGAAACTATTAGAGAGGATTATTTGGGACAGGATTTACTCCCATTTGGAAATAAACGAACCTATTAGCGGGACAGCATGGTTTTATGAAGGGGAGGTCGTGTCTTACGAATTTGATTGTGTTTTTTGAGGAAGTGATGAAGGTGATTGATGAAGGAACGGCAATGGATGTTATCCATATGGACTTTAGTAAAGGCTTTGACAAAGTCCCGCATGGCAGTTTGGTACAAAATGTGAAGTCACACGGGATCAAAGTTGAGCTGGCAAGATGGATACAGAACTGGTTCGGTCAAAGAAGACAGAGGTTATCAGTGGATGGGTGTTTTTCTGAATGGAGGGATGTGACTAGTGGTGTTCCGCAGGGATCAGTGCTGGGACCTTTGCTGTTTGTAGTATATATAAATGGTTTGGAGGAAAATGTAGCTGGTCTGATTAGTAAGTTTGTGGACGACACAAAGATTGGTGGAGTAGCGGATAATGGTGAGGATTGTCAGATGATAAAGAAGGATATAGATCGGTTGTAGACTTGGGCGGAGAAATGGCAGGTGGAGTTTAATCCGGACAAATGTGAGGTAATGCATTTTGGAAGGTCCAATGCAGGTGGGAGGTATAAAGTTAATGGCAGATCCCTTAGTAGTATTTACAGACAGATGGATCTGGACGTACAGGTCCACAGGTCACTGAAAGTGGCAACGCAGGTGGATAAAGTAGTCAAGAAGGCATACGGCATGCTTGCCTTCATCGTCGCGGCATAGAGTATAAAAATTGGCAAGTCATGTTGCAGCTGTACAGAACATTAGTTAGGCCACACTTAGAATATTGCGTGCAATTCTGGATGCCACACTACCAGAAGGACGTGGAGGCTTTGGAGAGTACAGCGGAGGTTTACCAGGATGTTGCCTGGTCTGGAGGGCATTAGCTATGAGGAGAGGTTAGAAAAACTCGGATTGTTTTCACTGGAACGACGGAGGTGGATGGGCGACATGATATAGGTTTACAAAGTTATGAGCGGCATGGACAGAGTGGATAGCCAGAAGCTTTTTAACAGGGTGGAAGAGTCAGTTACTAGGGGACATAGGTTTAAGGTGCGAGGGGCAAAGTTTAGAGGGGATGTGCGAGGCAAGTTTTTTTACACAGAGGGTGGTGAGTGCTTGGAACTTGCTGCCAGGGGAGGAGGTGGAAGCAGATACGATATCGACGTTTAAGAGATATCTTGACAAATACAGGAATAGGAAGGGACTCGAGGGATATGGGCACCAGAAGTGCAGAAGGTTTTAGTTTAGGCAGGCATCAAGATTGGCGCAACTTGGAGAGCCGAATGGCCTGCTCCTGTGCTGTACTGTTCTTTGTTCTTTGCTCCTTGTAGTTTGGGAACATTTTTTTTTAGCCAAATTGTTTAAGTAATAAGGCTGTAACAATAAACTCCATCTGAATTTTCTGACATTTTTGTTTTTAAATTTTGCAGAAATGTTAATGGATTATAGTTGGTGTGTACCTGTGTTTCTTTTATTTTTAGAACATTACAGCGCAGTACAGACCCTTCGGCCCTCGATGTTGCGCCGACCTGTGAAACCATCTGACCTACACTATTCCATTTTCATCCATATGTCTATCCAATGACCACTTAAATGCCCTTGAAGTTGGCGAGTCTACTACTGTTGCAGGCAGGCCGTTCCACGCCCCTACTACTCTCTGAGTAAAGAAACTACCTCTAACATCTGTCCTATATCTATCTTCCCTCAACATAAAGCGATGTCCCCTCGTGCTTGCCGTCACCATCCGAGGAAAATGACTCTCACTATCCACCCTATCTAACCCTCTGATTATCTTATATGTCTCTATTAAGTCACCTCTCCTCCTCCTTCTCTCCAACGAAAACAACCTCAAGTCCCTCAGCCTTTCCTCATAAGACCTTCCCTCCATACCAGGTAACATCCTAGTAAATCTCCTCTGCACCCTTTCCAAAGCTTCCACATCCTTCCTATAATGCAGTGACCAGAACTGCACGCAATACTCCAGGTGCGGCCTCACCAGAATTTTCTACAGCTGCAGCATGACCTCGTGGCTCCGAAACTCGATCCCCCTACTAATAAAAGCTAACACACCATATGCCTTCTTAACAGCCCTATTAACCTGGGTAGCAACTTTCAGGGATTTATGTACCTGGACACCAAGATCTCTCTGCTCATCTACACTACCAAGAATCTTCCCATTAGCCCAGTACTCTGCATTCCTGTTACTCCTTCCAAAGTGAATCACCTCACACTTTTCCGCATTAAACTCCATTTGCCATCTATCAGCCCAGCTCTGCAGCCTATATATGTCATTCTGTAGCCGACAATATCCTTCGGCACTATCCACAACTCCACCGACCTTCGTGTCATCCGTAAATTTACTAACCCACCCTTCTACACCCTCTTCCAGGTCATTTATAAAAATGACAAACAGCACTGGCCCCAAAACAGATCCTTGCGGTACACGACTAGTATCTAAACTCCAGGATGAACATTTGCCATCAACCATCACCCTCTGTCTTCTTTCAGCTAGCCAATTTCTGAAAGAAAGCTCTAAATCACCTTCAACCCCATACTTCCGTATTTTCTGCTATAGCCTACCGTGGGGAACCTTATCAAACGCCTTACTGAAATCCATATACACCACATCCACTGCTTTACCCTCATCCACCTGTTTGGTCACCTTCTCGAAAAACTCAATAAGCTGTGTGAGGCACGACGTACCCTTCACAAAACCGTGCTAACTATCGCTAATGAACTTATTCTTTTCAAGATGAATATAAATCCTGTCTCTTATAACCTTTTCCATCATTTTACCCACAACCGAAATAAGGCTCACAGGTCTATAATTACCAGGGCTGTCTCTACTCATCTTCTTGAACAATGGGACAACATTTGCTATCCTCCAGTCTTCCGGCACTATTCCTGTCGACAATGACGACATAAAGATCAAGGACAAAGGCTCTGCAATCTCCTCCCTGGCTTCCCAGATAATCCTAGCATAAATCCCATCTGGCCCAGGGGACTTATCTATTTTCACACTTGCCTAAATTGCTAACACCTCCTCCTTGTGAACCTTAATCCCATCTAGCCTAGTCGTCAGAATCTCAGTATTCTCCTCGACAACATTTTCTTTCTCTACTGTAAATACTGACGAAAAATATTCATTTAACGCTTCCCCTATCTCCTCTGATTCCACACACAACTTCCCACTACTATCCTTGATTGGCCCTAATCTAACTCTAGTCATTCTTTTATTCCTGATATACCTATAGAAAGCCTTAGCGTTTTCCTTGATCCTATCCGCCAATGACTTCTCGTGTCCTCTCCTTGCTCTTCTTAGCTCTCCCTTTAGATCCTTCCTGGCTTGCTTGTAACTCTCAAGCGCCATAACTGATCCTTCACGTCTCATCCTTACATAAGCCTTCTTCTTCCTCTTGACAAGCGCTTCAACTTCTTTAGTAAACCACGGCTCCCTCGCTCGACAACTTCCTCCCTGCCTGACAGGTACATACTTATCAAGGACACGCAGTAGCTGCTCCTTGAATAAGCTCCACATTTCGATTGTGCCCATCCCCTGCAGTTTCCTTCCCCATCCTACGCATCGTAAAACTTGCCTAATCGCATCATAATTTCCTTTCCCCCAGCTATAATTCTTGCCCCTTGGTACATACCTGTCCCTGCCCATCGCTAAGGTAAACCTAACCGAATTGTGATCACTATCACCAAAGTGCTCACCTACATCTAAATCTAACACCTGGCCGGGTTCATTACCCAGTACCAAACCCAATGTGGCATCGCCCCTGGTTGGCCTGTCAGAAAACCCTCCTGCACACACTGGACAAAAACTGACCCATCTAAAGTACTCGAACTATAGTATTTCCAGTCAATATTTGGAAAGTTAAAGTCCCCCATAACAACTACCCTGTTACTCTCGCTCCTGTCGAGAATCATCTTCGCTATCCTTTCCTCTACATCTCTGGACTTATTCGGAGGTCTATAGAAGACACACAGCAGGTTGACCTCTCCTCTCCTGTTTCTAACCTCGGCCAATACTACCTCAGTGGACGAGTCCTCAAACGTCCTTTCTGCCGCTCTAATACTCTCCTTGATTAACAATGCCACACCCCCCCTCTTTTACCATCTTCTCTGTTCTGACTGAAACATCTACATCCCGGAACCTGCAACATCCATTCCTGCCCCTGCTCTACCCATGTCTCTGAAATGGCCACAACATCGAGATCCCAGGTACCAACCCATGCTGCAAGCTCACCCACCTTATTCTGGATGCTCCTGGCGTTGAAGTAGACACACCTTAAACCAAGTTCTTGCTTACCAGTGCCCTCTTGCGTCCTTGCAACCTTATCCCTGACCTCACTACTCTCAACATCCTGTACACTGGAACTACAATTTAGGTTCCCATTCCCCTGCTGAATTAGTTTAAACCACCCCGCCTCCACCCCCCACCCCCCGAGAGAATTAGAAAATCTCCCCCCCCCCCCCCCAGGGTATTGGTACCCCTCTGGTTCAGGTGAAGACCATCCTGTTTGTAGATGTCCCACCTACCCCAGAAAGAGCCCCAATTAGCCAGGAAACCAAAACCCTCCCACCTGCACCATCCCTGCAGCCACGTTTTCAACTCCTCTCTCTCCCTATTCCTCGCTTCGCTATCACGTGGCACGGGCAACAACCCAGAGAGAACAACTCTGTTTGTTCTCGCTCTAAGCTTCCACCCTAGGTCCCTGACTTTCTGCCTTAAATCCCCATCTCTCTTCCTACCGATGTCGTTCGTGCCTATGTGGACCACGACTTGGGGCTGCTCCCCCTCCCCCTGAAGGATCCCAAAAATACGATCCGAGACATCACGAACCCTGGCACCTGGGAGGCAACACACCAACCGTGACTCTTTCTCGTTCCCACAGAACCTCCTATCTGTTCCCCTAACTATGGAGTCCCCAATGACTAATGCTCTGCTCCTCTTCCCCCTTCCCTTCTGAGCAACAGAGACAGACTCTGTGCCAGAGACCTGTACCCCATTGCTTACCCCTGGTAAGTCGTCCCCCGCAACAGTATCCGAAACGGTATACCTGTTGTTGAGGGAAACGGCAACAGGGGATCCCTGCACTGCCTGCTGGTTCCCTCTCCTTCCCCTGACTGTAACCCATCTTCCTACCTCTTTTACCTGAGGTGGGACTACCTCCCCATAACTCCTCTCAATAACCCCCTCCGCCTCCCAAATGATCCGAAGTTCATCCAGCTCCAGCTCCAGTTCCCTAACGCGGTTCTCGAGGAGCTGGAGTTGGATGCACTTCCCGCAGATGCAGTCAGCAGGGACACTCTTGTCGACCCTTTCCTCCCACATTCTGCAGGAGGAACATACAACTGCCTTAACCTCCATTCCCACTATTCTAAATTCCCAACAAATCTACTGAAAAACCAAAAAAAAAGTCAAAACTTGTTAGCTTAGCAATCCGACAGACATTACTTTTTAAATAAAAAGCTTACCTTATCAACACACCAGAGTCCTTTTTTTTTGGTTGGAGGAGGAGGGTGTGTGGGGGACACTACACGTGTAGTGTCTCGGGTAAAGCCACCGCCCAAATATATAGTTTTTACCTATCCAGCAATCCCCTGGTCCTCCGAAAACAAAAGGAAATTAACTTTTAACTTGCACTGAAACTGACCTGCCAGCTGCATGTTCGCTCCATACCTCCACTTCTGTCAAAGCAGCTGCAACCAAAACTGAAAGAAAGTGATTTTAAACAGCCCAAATATATAGTTTTTACTCACCCAGCAGTCCACTGGTCCTCCGAAAACAAAAGGGAATTAACTTTTGTCGTCGTGGCAGGCATATACTGCAAATGTTTTAGAGCCAGCAATAGACCTAACGTTTCTTTTTATCCACTGTGGAATACATTTTTCGGTGGCTACCTAGTTTTCTTGAAAAGTACTCGGCTTGTTTTTCTATGCCCAATTCGTCATCCTGCAATAGGACTGCACCAACCCCCAGGTCGCTAGCATCGATCGGCATCTTTCAGGTTCCAGCAACATTTGAAGTAGCCTTCGTTAAGATTGCCTTTATCTTTTCACAAACAGCCTGTCATTCAGCTGACCATTCTCCCATTGTTTTCTTTTTGAGTCTCAAATCGGTTAGTAGAGCAGCTACAACAATAAAATTCAGTACAACATTTTCTGTCGAAACCACACATCCCCAAAAGCCTCATGATTTCATGCTTAGTTTCATGGATAGGGAACTCCACTAAGACTTGTTCTTTTGCCGTTCTTGGCAACATTTGTCTTTTCCCCACCACATTTCTGAGGGACGTTATCCTTGCTTTTACGAATTCACTTTGTTCCAGATTTACCATTAATTCAGCGGCTTTTAATTCTATCAACAGGCTTTTCAGTTTTAGTGTTCCTTCCAAGGGTTACTGTGCAGTTGTACATCATCAAGATACACGACATCTTTAGGAAAACTGGATACAACTTTATTACTTCGTCTCTGAAAAGTTGTTGGCGCATTTTTCAGGTGAATGGCACCACCCAGCACTAATAAATTCTGTCTGGTGTGATATTTCTGTAGCTTGAGGTCTCAAAGTAACTTGCCAGTGTCCCGTTAGCGAATCTGTCTTTTTAAGAAACCTGACACTGCCTGCTGCCTGCTCTGTCAATGTAATCTTCTCAGCGAGGATTGAACAGGCGTCTGACATCGTTACTACATTGACTTTTCTGTAGTCCATGCAAAGTCGGTTTTAGCCATCAGGTTTATGCACGAAGACTATTGGGGAATTCAAGCTGCTTTGACTAGGTTCAATTAAATTAATTTCTAGCATGCATTGTCTTTCTGCTTTTACTTGTTCCTGTTTGTCTGGTCTTTGGTGGTAAGGATACTGTTTTACAGGAGCAGATTCCCCTATATTCACATGTTGTGTTGGTTAGGTTGTAGATCCTGGCTTATCCCTACAGACACATATAAAAAAACCAAAATACTGCAGATGCAGGAAATCTGAATTAAAAAGAAGAAATGCTGGAAATATATCAGCAGGTCAGGCAGCATCTGTGGAGAGAGAAGCAAAGTTAACGTTTCAGGTCTGTGACCCCTCATCAGAACTGGCAAATGTTGAAATGTAAAGCAAACAAAGCAGGGGTGGAGCAAGTGATAACAAAAGACAAGGTATTGATCGGACAGAGGGTCACATAGAAATAGTGACCAAAAGGTCATGGAGTAAAGGAAAACAGTATGTTAATGGTGTTTTGAAAGCCAAAGCATTAATGTAGAGATGGTGTAAATTGGCAGAAAAATGAACAACCCTGGCCTAAAGCACAAACGTGAAAAAACCCTCGTTAAGCACATGGCAAAAAAATGAAGGATGAAACAAACTAAAATAACATTTACAGATTAAAATAATGTACAGTATAAATAAAAAAACTAAATATAAAAAGGGGCCCGTCAGGATCTGAAATTATTGAACCTAATCGTGCCTAATTAGTAACTGCGCTGCTGTTCTTTGAGCTTACGTTGATGTTCATTGGAACACTGCAGCAAGCCCAGGAAAAATATGTGGATATGGGAGCGGAGCGTGCGGGGGTGTGTGTGGGGAAGGGGGATAGCGGTGGTGGGGGTCGGAGGGGGGGGGGTTGCTAAAATGGCAAGACACTGGGAGTCACGATTTTGGATAAGTGGAGGTGTTCCACAAAGCAGTCACCAAATCTGCGTTTGGTCTCCCCAGTGTAGAGGACACCACATTGTGAGCAGCGATTACAGGACTAAAGTGAAAGAAGTACAAGTAAATAGCTGCTTTACCTGAGTGTCTGGGGCCTGGGATAGTGAGGAGATAGGAGGTAAATGGGCAGGTATTACACCTCCTGCGATTGCATGGGAAGGTGCTGTGGGAAAGGGACGAGGGGCTGGGGTTCTGGAGGTGTGGATCAGGGTGTCATGGAGGGAATGAACCCTTTGGAATGCTGACAAAGCAGCTAAAAGCAAAATAGTGCAGATGCTGTAAATCTTAAAAAAACAAAACGTGGTGCAAATACGCAGCAGATCTGGCAGCAACTGTGAAGAGAGAAGCAAAGTTAATGTTTCAGGTTTGTGAACTGTCATCAGAACTGGCCAAGGTTAGGAAATAATTAGGTTTTCAGCAAGTGAAGGGGAGTAGGGTGGGAGAAAGGACGAAGATGAAGTTATTTGATGGGGCACGGGGTAGGAGACATTAAATAGCAAAGCTGCGCTGGGAAGAAAGGCAAAGAGTGTGTTAGTGCTTGTGGTGAAAGACAACGCATTAGCCCAGAGACAGTGTTAATAACAGAATACTGAGCAGCTCTGACTACATGGAAAGCAATCACATGGTTAAAAAATAAAATGGGAATTATTTTCTAACCTTTGCCAGTTCTGATGAAAGGTAACAGACCTGAAACGTTAACTTTGCTTCGCTCTCCACAGACCTGCTGAGTATTTCCAGCAATCTTTGTTCTTTCCTCTTGGACTCAAAACCCCTTGCGATGAAGGTCAACACGGCAATTATCTACTTAATTGCTTGCTGCAGGCCTTTAGTGACTCCTGAAGAAGGATTCCCAAGTGCATTTCGATAGCAACACTTCCCAAACTCTGACCATTCAAGAAATACTCTACCTTTCCGTTTTTCTAACAAAATAGACAACTATATATTATAAATTACATTCCATCTGCTATGTTCTTGCCCATTCACTTAGCCTGTCCAAGTTTCCTTGAAGTATCCTTGTATTGTCCTCACAAATTACATTTCTAACTAGTTTGTTGCAACAGATTTGGAGATATTACATTTGGTCACCACATCCAAATTGTATTTTTTATAGATTGTGAATAGCTGTGGCCCCAGAACTGACCCTTGTGGCACAGAACTAGTAACAGCCTGCCGTCCTGAGAATGACCCGTTTATTCCTACTGTCCGTTTTCTGTCTGTTAACCAATTCTCAATCCATAGCAGTCTTTGACCCCCAATCCCATGTGGTCTAATTTTATTTACTAACCTCTTGTGCGGGACTTTATCAAAAGATCTCTGAAAATCCAAATGCACCACATCAACCCATTCTCCTTTATCAATCCTAAAAGTAACATCCTCATTAAATTCCAACAGGTATGACAAACATGATTTCCCTTTTATGAACCCGGGTTGACTTTGCCCAATCACATCATTATTTTCTTAACGTCTATTTTTCACATCCTTTATAATGGATGGCATGCTTCCTGATACGAAAGATGATGGACAAGCACGAGCAATCCATTTAAGTGGGGTGTCTTCGCTTGGTGCACCTTTGTTGATGGCTGTGAAGGCCAATCCTTGAGAGGCAGGTTCTGTCTGGGATGTGGCTGTCCACGGTACCTGTGTCCCTGAATTAATTAAACTCCATCTGTCAGTTTATTTCTCAGAGCCGATCGACAGAACTCTGGGATGTAGTGTTTGGTATACACGGCCATTCAGTAAGTAAATTCCAGCTGTTTGGGTGTCCGTTTCGGGGCTGTTCTGCTACACTCATGGATGTGACTCTCCTCTGTAACTGCTTTAATCGATAATTAATCTCCAAATCTTTGAGCCATTCTCTCAGGTCAGACCAACTGCACTCCGAGATGTGGCTGTCCTCTTTAACCACGACCATTCATCAATTAAACTACAAATGTTAGAATGCCTCACTTAGAGCTGCTCCACTGTTCTCTGTGATGTGGCTATACTGTTCAACTGTGTCAATTTAGTTACGAAATTCCAGCTGTTAGAGTGTCTATTAAAATCTCACACTTCGGTGTGTTAATAAAATGAAAAGAAAACGATTTTCAGAGGACTTGGACACCTGAAAATAGCTGGAAGTTTTGGATGTTGAATTTGTATACAATAATAGGAACGCCATCATTTGAAAGAAGTCAGCCAAGGGATTGAACCACTCAAAACAACACTTTGAATGCCAGTGGAGACACTGCTATGTTGCTACTTTGAGCCCCAGCAGACCTGTTACTGCACCCCTGCTGAACTACCTATTTGATGTCTGCAGGAGACGAATTGCCTTGAACGCCTACCTATCACAAATGTTCATCACCCTTACTTGGAGAGACGTCACAGAATTGTTGCAGCGCAGTAGGAGGCCATTCGGCCCATCGTGTTCACACTGGCTCTCTGAAAGAAGAGTTCCCTCAGTTGCATTCCCCTGCCTTCGCCCCAGAACCCTGCACATTCTTCCTTTTCACATAACTGTCTAGCTCCCTTTTGAATCCATACTTGAACCTGCCTCCACCACATTCTCAGACAGCGCATTCCAGAGCTTAACCACTCGCTCCGTGAAAAGGTTTTTCCCCATGTCACTTTTTCTTCTCTTACCAAACACTTTAAATCTCTGCCCTCTCGTTCACGATCCTTTCACGGGAGGAAACATTTTCTTTCTATTTACTCTGTCCAGACCCCTTATGAGTCTGATTTTTGTTTTTATTCGTTCATGAGATGTGGGTGCTCTGGCTGGGACAGCATTTCATGCCCATCCATAATTTCCCTCGGGAAATAGATGGTGAGCCGCCTTTTGTGCCGTTATTGACTTTGCAGCGGTTTGATCCAACTGCCCATTTCAAAGGGAATTTCAGAATCAATCATATAATAAAAGCAAAATACTGCGGATGCTGGAAATCTGAAACAAAAACAAGAAATGCTGGATTCACTCAGCAGGTCTGGCAGCATCTGTGGAAAGAGAAGCAGAGTTAACGTTTCGGGTCAGTGACCCTTCTTCGGAACTGACAAATATTAGAAAAGTCACAGATTATAAACAAGTGAGGTGGGGGTTGGGCAAGAGATAACAAAGGAGAAGGTGCAGATTGGACCAGGCCACATAGCTGACCAAAAGGTCACGGAGCAAAGGCAAACAATATGTTAATGGTGTTTTGAAAGACAAAGCATTAGTACAGATTAGGTGTGAATATACTGAATATAGAACATCAGCAAGTGCAAACCTGAAGAAAAACAACCTGAAAAAAACAGTGGGTAAGCAAACTGAACAAACTAAGATGAAATGAAATAAATGCAAAAAATGTAAAAAGGAATGCAAAAAAAGAAGGAAGAAAAAATAACTAAAAATGACTAAAAATGAAAGTAAAGTGGGGGGCTGTCATGCTCTGAAATTATTGAACTCAATGTTCAGTCCGGCAGGCTGTAGTGTGCCTAATCGGTAGATGAGATGCTGTTCCTCGAGCTTGCGTTGATGTTCACTGGAACACTGCAGCAATCCCAGGACAGAGATGTGAGCATGAGAGCAGGGGGGAGTGTTGAAATGGCAAGCAACCGGAAGCTCAGGGTCCTGCTTGCGGACTGAGCGGAGATGTTCCGCAAAGCGGTCACCCAGTCTGCGCTTGGTCTCCCCAATGTAGAGGAGACCACACTGTGAGCAGCGAATACAGTATACTACATTGAAAGAAGTATAAGTAAATCGCTGCTTCACCTGAAAGGAGTGTTTGGGGCCTGGGATAGTGAGGAGAGAGGAGGTAAATGGGCAGGTATTACACCTCCTGCGATTGCAAGGGAAGGTGCCCTGGGACGGGGACGAGGTGGTGGGGGTAATGGAGGAGTGGACCAGGGTGTCGCGGAGGGAACGATCCCTTCGGAATGCTGACAGGGGAAGGGAGGGGAAGATGCGACTGGTAGTGGCATCACGCTGGAGGTGGCGAAAATGGCGGAGGATGATCCTTTGGATATGGAGGCTGGTGGGATGAAAAGTGAGGACAAGGGGAACCCTGTCACGGTTCTGGGAGGGAGGGGAAGGGGTGAGGGTAGAGGTGCGGGGAATGGGTCGGACACGGTTGAGGGCCCTGTCAACCACAGTGGAGGGAAATCCTCGGTTGAGGAAAAAGGAGGTCATATCAGAAGCACCGTCATGGAAGGTAGCATCATCAGAGCAGATGCGTCGGAGACGGAGAAACTGGGAGAATGGAATGGAGTCCTTACAGGAGGTAGGGTGTGAAGAAGTGTAGTCGAGGTAGCTGTGGGAGTCAGTGGGCTTATAATGGATATTGGTAGACAACCTATCCCCAGAGATGGAGACAGAGAAGTCGAGGAAGGGAAGGGAAGTGTCAGAGATGGACCATGTAAAGGTGAGAGAAGGGTGGAAATTGGAAGCAAAGTTGATAAAGTTTTCGAGTTCGGGGCGGGAGCAGGAAACGGCACCGATACAGTCATCAATGTACCGGAAAAAGAGTTGGGGGAGGGGGCCTGAGTAGGACTGGAACAAAGAATGCTCGACATATCCCACAAAAAGACAGGCATAACTAGGACCCATGCGGGTACCCATAGCGACACCTTTTACTTGAAGGAAGTGCGTGGAGTTGAAGGAGAAGTTGTTCAATGTGAGAACAAGTTCAGCCAGGCGGAGGAGGGTGGTGGTGGATGGGGACTGGTTGGGCCTCTGTTCCAGGAAGAAGCGGAGAGCCCTCAAACCATCCTGGTGGGGGATGGAGGTGTAGAGCGATTGGACGTCCATAGTGAAGAGGAGGCGGTTGGGACCAGGAAACTGGAAATTGTCAAAATGACGTAGGGCGTCAGAAGAGTCACGGATGTAGGTGGGAAGAGACTGAACCAGCGGAGAAAAGATAGAGTCTAGATAGGAAGAAATAAGTTCAGTTGGGCAGGAGCAGGCTGACACAATGGGTCTGCCGGGACAGTCCCGTTTGTGGATTTTGGGAAGGAGATAGAAGCGGGCTGTCCGGGGTTCCGGGACTATGAGGTTGGAAGCTGTAGAGGGAAGATCTCCAGAGGAGATGAGGTCAGTGACAGTCCTTTGGACGGTGGCTTGATGTTCGGTGGTGGGGTCATGGTCCAGAGGGAGGTAGGAAGAGGTGTCTGTGAGTTGGCGTTGAGCTTCTGCAAGGTAGAGGTCGGTACGCCATACAACAACAGCACCACCCTTGTCTGCAGGTTTGATGACCATGTCGGGGTTAGACCTGAGAGAACGGAGTGCCTCAAGTTCAGAGGGGGACAGGTTAGAGTGAGTGAGGGGGGCAGAGAAATTGAGACGACCAATGTCTCGCCGACAGTTTTCAATGAAGAGATCAAGAGCGGGTAAGAGGCCAGGGTGAGGGGTCCAGGTAGAGGGAGAATGCTGGAGGCGGGTGAATGGGTCTGCTGGTCGGGGGGAGGACTCCTGGTCAAAGAAGTGAGCCCGGAGGCGGAGGCGACGGAAGAAGAGCTCAACGTCATGCCGAGCGCGAAATTCATTGAGGTGGGGGCGTAAGGGGATAAAACTGAGTCCTTTGCTGAGTACAGAACGCTCAGCATCAGAGAGGGGGAGGTCAGAGGGTATAGTGAATACACGGCAAGGGGTCAGATCAGAAGGGGTGGGGTCAGAGGGAAGTGAAGCGGAAGGAGGATCTGGAGGGGCATTAGTCCCCATCAGCTGCTGGAGCTTGCGTTCCTTAACACCTGAAAGGAAGAAAAAAAGTTTTTTGTTAATGCGTCGGATGAGACGTAAGATGAGATGAAACTGCGGAGCAGAACAGATTTGAGATAAGGTGAGACGGTGCTGCTGGAGAGAGAGGTCCAGTGTGTGCATATGGCGGCGCATAGCACTGAGTGTAGATCTCAGGATGCGGCGAGAGTAGCAGTCCGAGGAACGTTGTATTTCTCGGAGATACCTGTGATCCTGGGTGGTTTCAAAGCATGATGGGTGAAACTGCAGTTGGAATCCACGTGGAATCAGTCGGAGCCGGAGACAGTCACTGAGGAAGGAGATGTGGCTGTGAAAACGAGTTTTGGTAGATACCTTATCAAACACCAGCAGGGAAATAGAAAGCAATGAAGGTGAACAAGGTAAAAGAGACAAACGAAAATCCCGTCGGAGAGAAGAGCAGAACTTCTTCAAGGTAGGCATTCCTGGAAGAGAAGTGGCAGTGAATTAAACACTAAAATAAAAGCAAAATACTGCGGATGCTGGAAATCTGAAACAAAAACAAGAAATGCTGGATTCACTCAGCAGGTCTGGCAGCATCTGTGGAAAGAGAAGCAGAGTTAACGTTTCGGGTCAGTGACCCTTCTTCGGAACTGACAAATATTAGAAAAGTCACAGATTATAAACAAGTGAGGTGGGGGTTGGGCAAGAGATAACAAAGGAGAAGGTGCAGATTGGACCAGGCCACATAGCTGACCAAAAGGTCACGGAGCAAAGGCAAACAATATGTTAATGGTGTTTTGAAAGACAAAGCATTAGTACAGATTAGGTGAATATAGTGAATATACTGAATATAGAACATCAGCAAGTGCAAACCTGAAGAAAAACAACCTGAAAAAAACAGTGGGTAAGCAAACTGAACAAACTAAGATGAAATGAAATAAATGCAAAAAATGTAAAAAGGAATGCAAAAAAAAGGAAGAAAAAATAACTAAAAATGACTAAAAATGAAAGTAAAGTGGGGGGCTGTCATGCTCTGAAATTATTGAACTCAATGTTCAGTCCGGCAGGCTGTAGTGTGCCTAATCGGTAGATGAGATGCTGTTCCTCGAGCTTGCGTTGATGTTCACTGGAACACTGCAGCAATCCCAGGACAGAGATGTGAGCATGAGAGCAGGGGGGAGTGTTGAAATGGCAAGCAACCGGAAGCTCAGGGTCCTGCTTGCGGACTGAGCGGAGATGTTCCGCAAAGCGGTCACCCAGTCTGCGCTTGGTCTCCCCAATGTAGAGGAGACCACACTGTGAGCAGCGAATACAGTATACTACATTGAAAGAAGTACAAGTAAATCGCTGCTTCACCTGAAAGGAGTGTTTGGGGCCTGGGATAGTGAGGAGAGAGGAGGTAAATGGGCAGGTATTACACCTCCTGCGATTGCAAGGGAAGGTGCCCTGGGACGGGGACGAGGTGGTGGGGGTAATGGAGGAGTGGACCAGGGTGTCGCGGAGGGAACGATCCCTTCGGAATGCTGACAGGGGAAGGGAGGGGAAGATGCGACTGGTAGTGGCATCACGCTGGAGGTGGCGAAAATGGCGGAGGATGATCCTTTGGATATGGAGGCTGGTGGGATGAAAAGTGAGGACAAGGGGAACCCTGTCACGGTTCTGGGAGGGAGGGGAAGGGGTGAGGGTAGAGGTGCGGGGAATGGGTCGGACACGGTTGAGGGCCCTGTCAACCACAGTGGAGGGAAATCCTCGGTTGAGGAAAAAGGAGGTCATATCAGAAGCACCGTCATGGAAGGTAGCATCATCAGAGCAGATGCGTCGGAGACGGAGAAACTGGGAGAATGGAATGGAGTCCTTACAGGAGGTAGGGTGTGAAGAAGTGTAGTCGAGGTAGCTGTGGGAGTCAGTGGGCTTATAATGGATATTGGTAGACAACCTATCCCCAGAGATGGAGACAGAGAAGTCGAGGAAGGGAAGGGAAGTGTCAGAGATGGACCATGTAAAGGTGAGAGAAGGGTGGAAATTGGAAGCAAAGTTGATAAAGTTTTCGAGTTCGGGGCGGGAGCAGGAAACGGCACCGATACAGTCATCAATGTACCGGAAAAAGAGTTGGGGGAGGGGGCCTGAGTAGGACTGGAACAAAGAATGCTCGACATATCCCACAAAAAGACAGGCATAACTAGGACCCATGCGGGTACCCATAGCGACACCTTTTACTTGAAGGAAGTGCGTGGAGTTGAAGGAGAAGTTGTTCAATGTGAGAACAAGTTCAGCCAGGCGGAGGAGGGTGGTGGTGGATGGGGACTGGTTGGGCCTCTGTTCCAGGAAGAAGCGGAGAGCCCTCAAACCATCCTGGTGGGGGATGGAGGTGTAGAGCGATTGGACGTCCATAGTGAAGAGGAGGCGGTTGGGACCAGGAAACTGGAAATTGTCAAAATGACGTAGGGCGTCAGAAGAGTCACGGATGTAGGTGGGAAGAGACTGAACCAGCGGAGAAAAGATAGAGTCTAGATAGGAAGAAATAAGTTCAGTTGGGCAGGAGCAGGCTGACACAATGGGTCTGCCGGGACAGTCCCGTTTGTGGATTTTGGGAAGGAGATAGAAGCGGGCTGTCCGGGGTTGCGGGACTATGAGGTTGGAAGCTGTAGAGGGAAGATCTCCAGAGGAGATGAGGTCAGTGACAGTCCTTTGGACGGTGGCTTGATGTTCGGTGGTGGGGTCATGGTCCAGAGGGAGGTAGGAAGAGGTGTCTGTGAGTTGGCGTTGAGCTTCTGCAAGGTAGAGGTCGGTACGCCATACAACAACAGCACCACCCTTGTCTGCAGGTTTGATGACCATGTCGGGGTTAGACCTGAGAGAACGGAGTGCCTCAAGTTCAGAGGGGGACAGGTTAGAGTGAGTGAGGGGGGCAGAGAAATTGAGACGACCAATGTCTCGCCGACAGTTTTCAATGAAGAGATCAAGAGCGGGTAAGAGGCCAGGGTGAGGGGTCCAGGTAGAGGGAGAATGCTGGAGGCGGGTGAATGGGTCTGCTGGTCGGGGGGAGGACTCCTGGTCAAAGAAGTGAGCCCGGAGGCGGAGGCGACGGAAGAAGAGCTCAACGTCATGCCGAGCGCGAAATTCATTGAGGTGGGGGCGTAAGGGGATAAAACTGAGTCCTTTGCTGAGTACAGAACGCTCAGCATCAGAGAGGGGGAGGTCAGAGGGTATAGTGAATACACGGCAAGGGGTCAGATCAGAAGGGGTGGGGTCAGAGGGAAGTGAAGCGGAAGGAGGATCTGGAGGGGCATTAGTCCCCATCAGCTGCTGGAGCTTGCGTTCCTTAACACCTGAAAGGAAGAAAAAAAGTTTTTTGTTAATGCGTCGGATGAGACGTAAGATGAGATGAAACTGCGGAGTAGAACAGATTTGAGATAAGGTGAGACGGTGCTGCTGGAGAGAGAGGTCCAGTGTGTGCATATGGCGGCGCATAGCACTGAGTGTAGATCTCAGGATGCGGCGAGAGTAGCAGTCCGAGGAACGTTGTATTTCTCGGAGATACCTGTGATCCTGGGTGGTTTCAAAGCATGATGGGTGAAACTGCAGTTGGAATCCACGTGGAATCAGTCGGAGCCGGAGACAGTCACTGAGGAAGGAGATGTGGCTGTGAAAACGAGTTTTGGTAGATACCTTATCAAACACCAGCAGGGAAATAGAAAGCAATGAAGGTGAACAAGGTAAAAGAGACAAACGAAAATCCCGTCGGAGAGAAGAGCAGAACTTCTTCAAGGTAGGCATTCCTGGAAGAGAAGTGGCAGTGAATTGAACACTAAAATAAAAGCAAAATACTGCGGATGCTGGAAATCTGAAACAAAAACAAGAAATGCTGGATTCACTCAGCAGGTCTGGCAGCATCTGTGGAAAGAGAAGCAGAGTTAACGTTTCGGGTCAGTGACCCTTCTTCGGAACTGACAAATATTAGAAAAGTCACAGATTATAAACAAGTGAGGTGGGGGTTGGGCAAGAGATAACAAAGGAGAAGGTGCAGATTGGACCAGGCCACATAGCTGACCAAAAGGTCACGGAGCAAAGGCAAACAATATGTTAATGGTGTTTTGAAAGACAAAGCATTAGTACAGATTAGGTGTGAATATACTGAATATAGAACATCAGCAAGTGCAAACCTGAAGAAAAACAACCTGAAAAAAACAGTGGGTAAGCAAACTGAACAAACTAAGATGAAATGAAATAAATGCAAAAAATGTAAAAAGGAATGCAAAAAAAAAGGAAGAAAAAATAACTAAAAATGACTAAAAATGAAAGTAAAGTGGGGGGCTGTCATGCTCTGAAATTATTGAACTCAATGTTCAGTCCGGCAGGCTGTAGTGTGCCTAATCGGTAGATGAGATGCTGTTCCTCGAGCTTGCGTTGATGTTCACTGGAACACTGCAGCAATCCCAGGACAGAGATGTGAGCATGAGAGCAGGGGGGAGTGTTGAAATGGCAAGCAACCGGAAGCTCAGGGTCCTGCTTGCGGACTGAGCGGAGATGTTCCGCAAAGCGGTCACCCAGTCTGCGCTTGGTCTCCCCAATGTAGAGGAGACCACACTGTGAGCAGCGAATACAGTATACTACATTGAAAGAAGTACAAGTAAATCGCTGCTTCACCTGAAAGGAGTGTTTGGGGCCTGGGATAGTGAGGAGAGAGGAGGTAAATGGGCAGGTATTACACCTCCTGCGATTGCAAGGGAAGGTGCCCTGGGACGGGGACGAGGTGGTGGGGGTAATGGAGGAGTGGACCAGGGTGTCGCGGAGGGAACGATCCCTTCGGAATGCTGACAGGGGAAGGGAGGGGAAGATGCGACTGGTAGTGGCATCACGCTGGAGGTGGCGAAAATGGCGGAGGATGATCCTTTGGATATGGAGGCTGGTGGGATGAAAAGTGAGGACAAGGGGAACCCTGTCACGGTTCTGGGAGGGAGGGGAAGGGGTGAGGGTAGAGGTGCGGGGAATGGGTCGGACACGGTTGAGGGCCCTGTCAACCACAGTGGAGGGAAATCCTCGGTTGAGGAAAAAGGAGGTCATATCAGAAGCACCGTCATGGAAGGTCATGGAATCTGTACTAATGCTTTGTCTTTCAAAACACCATTAACATATTGTTTGCCTTTGCTCCGTGACCTTTTGGTCAGCTATGTGGCCTGGTCCAATCTGCACCTTCTCCTTTGTTATCTCTTGCCCAACCCCCACCTCACTTGTTTATAATCTGTGACTTTTCTAATATTTGTCAGTTCCGAAGAAGGGTCACTGACCCGAAACGTTAACTCTGCTTCTCTTTCCACAGATGCTGCCAGACCTGCTGAGTGAATCCAGCATTTCTTGTTTTTGTTTCAGAATCAATCAAATTGCTTTGAGTCTGGAGTGACATGTAGATTGGACCAGATAAGGACTGCAGGTTTGTTTCTCTAAAGCACATTAGTGAATCAGATGGGGTTTTACAACAATCGACAATGGTTTCATGGCTATCACAGGGTCACCCTGTGACCGCGTGGGTTTTCGCCGGGTGCTCCAGTTTCCTCCCACAGGCAAAGACTTGCAGGTTGATAGGTAAATTGGCCATTATAAATTGCCCCTCTTAAGGTAGGTGGTAGGGTAATGGTGGGGATGTGATAGGGTAATGGGATTAATGTAGGATTAGTATAAATGGGAGGTTCATGGCCGGCACAGACCCGGTGGGCCGAAAGGCCTGTTTCAGTGCTGTATAACTAAATAAATAAACAAACAAATCGGATTAGCATTTAATTCAACATTTATTAATTGAATTCAAATTCACCTTCTGCTGTGGGATCAGCTCAACTCTTCCTTTTACCAAACGTTTCCGATGAATATGCCTGTAGAAAACTGTGGGATTTCCTTTAATGCTAGCTGCCAATCTTTTTTCATACTCTTTCTTTCCTTCTCTTATTTACTTTTTCACATCCCCTCTGGATCTTCTATATTCAGCGTGGTTGTCAATAGTGTTTTTCTACCTGGCATCTGTCATCAACACACTTCTCTTCTTTATCGTAATCTCTACCCCTTTTGTCATTAGAATTAGAATTAGAATTAGAACATTACAGCGCAGTACAGGCCCTTCGGCCCTCGATGTTGCGCCGACCTGTGAAACCATCTGACCTACACTATTCCATTTTCATCCATGTGTCTATCCAATGTCCACTTAAATGCCCTTAAAGATGGCGAGTCTACTACTGCTGCAGGCAGGGCGTTCCACGCCCTTACTACTCTCTGAGTAAATAAACTACCTCTCACATCTGTCCTATATCTATCACCCCTCAACTTGAAGCTATGTCCCCTCGTGTTTGCCATTACCATCCGAGGAAAAAGACGCTCACTATCCACCCTATCTAACCCTCTGATTATCTTATATGTCTCTATTAAGTCACCTCTCCTCCTCCTTCTCTCCAACGAAAACAACCTCAAGTCCCTCAGCCTTTCCTCGTAAGACCTTCCCTCCATACCAGGCAACATCCTAGTAAATCTCCTCTGCACCCTTTCCATAGCTTCCACATCCTTCCTATAATGCGGTGACCAGAACTGCACGCAATACTCCAGGTGCGGTCTCACCAGAGTTTTGTACAGCTGCAGCATGACCTCGTGGCTCCGAAACTCGACCCCCCTACTAATAAAAGCTAACACACCATATGCCTTCTTAACAGCCCTAGTAACCTGGGTAGCAACCTTCAGGGATTTATGCACCTGGACACCAAGATCTCTCTGTTCATCTACACTACCAAGAATCTTCCCATTAGCCCAGTACTCTGCATTCCTGTTACTCCTTCCAAAGTGAATCACCTCACACTTTTCCGCATTAAACTCCATTTGCCATCTCTCAGCCCAGCTCTGCAGCCTATCTATGTCTCTCTGTACCCTACAACATCCTTCGGCACTATCCACAACTCCACCGACCTTAGTGTCATCTGCAAATTTACTAACCCACCCTTCTACACCCTCTTCCAGGTCATTTATAAAAATGACAAGCAGCAGTGGCCCCAAAACAGATCCTTGCGGTACACCACTAGTAACTAAACTCCAGGATGAACATTTGCCATCAACCACCACCCTCTGTCTTCTTTCAGCTAGCCAATTTCTGATCCAAAGCTCTAAATCGCCTTCAACCCCATACTTCCGTATTTTCTGCAATAGCCTACCGTGGGGAACCTTATCAAACGCCTTACTGAAATCCATATACACCACATCCACTGCTTTACCCTCATCCACCTGTTTGGTCAGCTTCGCGAAAAACTCAATAAGGTTTGTGAGGCACGACCTACCCGTCACAAAACCGTGCTGACTATCTCTAATGTACTTATTCTTTTCAAGATGATTATAAATCCTGTCTCTTATAACCTTTTCCAACATTTTACCCACAACCGAAGTAAGGCTCACAGGTCTATAATTACCAGGGCTGTCTCTACTCCCCTTCTTGAACAAGGGGACAACATTTGCAATCCTCGAGTCTTCCGGCACTATTCCTGTCGACAATGACGACATAAAGATCAAGGACAAAGGCTCTGCAATCTCCTCCCTAGCTTCCCAGAGAATCCTAGGATAAATCCCATCTGGCCCAGGGGACTTATCTATTTTCACACTTTCATCCGGGGGTTCTGGATTTTGCCCTAATTTTCCCCTTCGAGCCAACATACCTTGACTGTGCCCGATTGACCTCTACTTTGCAGGTTGCCCATTGTTCTTCTATAGGTTTTCCTACCAGCTTTTGACTCCAATTTCACCAGCCCAGCTGAATTCTTACCCCACTTAAGTTGGACGTCCCCCAGTTAATTATTCTTACCCTGGATTGCTCTTTGTCCTTTTCCATAGTCAGCCTAAACCTTATGATACAATGATCACTAACTCCTAAATGCTCTCTAACTGTTACTTGATCCACTTGGCCCACCTCTTTCCAAAGAACCAGGTCTAGTAGTGCCTTCTTTCTCGTTCAACGAGCAACATACTGTTGTGGAACATTTTCCTGAACACACTCTAGGAGCTCTTGCCCCTCACCGTTCCTTACACTGCAATTATCCCAGGCTATGTTGGGATAATTAAAGAACCATTATAACTATCCTATAATTTATTGCACATTGCTGCAATTTCCTTGCAAACTTGTTCCTCCACATCCTTCGCCCAGCTGGTGGCCTACAAACAACAACGAGCAATGTAACTGCACCTTTTTTGTTCCAGACTGCTAGCCAATTTCATTCTGTCCCCGACCGCTCTGGGACATCCTTTCTCCCCAGAACTGCAATGATCTCCTTCACCAATGCCACCACCCCTCTCTCTTTCATTTTCCCTTTCCTATCTTTCCTGAACACCTGGTATCCAGGTATATTTAACACGCAGTCCTGTGCCTCTTAGAGCCAAGTCTCTGTTATCGCCACAACATGCACATTAACCCTGATGCAGACTTTATTACTTTCTCCGTTACTCTGACCTCACCTAATAATGTACAATTCCCTACTCTTGTGCTATCTATCTACCCGAGTATTCTGAACTCTTTGGCATTCCTCTATGATACTTGGTCCTGCCTCCTACAACCCTGAAAAGTTACCTGCATAACTTCCTCCAATTTGAGCTCCCTCTCAGTTTCGCATCCCCCTGACAATTTGGTTTAAACCCTCCTCAATAGCACTAACAAATCACCTTGCCAGAGGATTTGTCCTCGTCCTGCTAAGATGCAACCCGTCCATCATGCACAAGTCCCACCTGCTCCAGAAGCTGTTCCAATGTCTTAGGAATCTGATGCCCTCCCTCTTCTACCAGTTGTCCTGCCACGTGTTCAATCGCTCAATTCTTCCACTCCTATACTCAGTTACATGTGGGACTGGGCGTAATCCTGAGATTACTGCTTTCGAGGTCCTGCTTTTTCATATCCTTCCGAGCTCCCTACAATCTGCTTTCAGGACCTCATCCTCCCTCTTTCCACATTTCATCGTTTTTTCATATGCCCGAGTCTCTATCGTCTGTGGAATTTGAATTTATACCCGTTATATATAAGTCGAGGAAGTGCTTCTGGTACTGACGCCTGGACAACGCCACTCTATAATCTGCCCTCCAGTGTACGAACAACAAATGTTCACTGCTTCTCTCTGCATTATGTTATTCAGCTAATATCATCATGCTCCACTACCCCTTTAATCCATAAGGTTCAGAGATCCCAAACGGCTTTATTAAATATTACTTGATTCCACGGCTTTTTATAGTTCAAATACAAAGCATCAACCGTGCAATCCTCATCAACTCTCTCCAATGCATCAGCAAAGGACTAGATGGCAATTGACAGATATGATTTACCATTAACATATCTGTGTTGCTTCTCATTTATAATCTCATGCTTTCTGAAAAGCACAATTTTCTTCCAGATTATAGACTGGAATGATGTCCCCAACATTTCACCGAGGTTTGTCTGATAGACCTGTAATTATATGGTTTATCACATCTCTACTGTTTAAAAGAGGGTTTAACATTTGCCTCCCTCAGCCCTCATGCACCAATACCATTTTATTGTGGTTCAAGCTGTGTTTGATTGGAAGGAGTTAACTGCACCTGTCTGTTCAGTGAATGATTGATGTCAGCCTCCATGGACCCAAATTGTGTCACTGGAGATTTCACCACTTCTATTAATAAAGGACTCCTTTCAATGTGTTACCCCATCGTGTTAGAGCGAACATCACCTCTGGCACCAACAGGGATCAGTGGCATCAAGACAGGGAGCGAATACATTTGAGTCTGAGAAAAATAGATTGGAATGCTGCATCAATGGGTCAAAATCTGAGAACAATAGATTGGAATGTTACAAGAATGGGTCATAATCTGAAAACAATAGATCGGAATGCTGCAACAACAGACCGGAGTTTCTCCTGGGAGTTTGACTATCTTTCTGCATACTATGATGAGCTATCATTAAAGTGGCGGATTTTGCTCTCACTTTCGATTATTCAGTACTTTTATTACCCCATCCTGGCTACTGTTGCTGTACCTGGTAAGCTTCGCTATCCAGCTATTGAATATATAAACCATCTTCAACTGCATTACTTCTCCTGTCATTTACTTTGCCCTCCTTGTTGTTGGCATTGCTGGTAAGTATTTTCTAACTGCTCTTCTAAATTACTCTCATCTTTACTACTGTTGGTGTCTCTGGAAAGACTCTAAATGCAGCTATGAGATCTTTAAAAGTGATTCATTATATGCGTAGATCACATTTGAGAGAATTACTCTACTTCTCATTTAAGCTTCGTATTTATTTATGTTTTTATTTACTCATTGGATGTGGGCGTCGCTGGCTAGGCAAGCATTTATCACAATTCCCAAATTGCCTATGAGTAGGTGGTTGTGAGTTGACTTGCTGCAGTTCATGTGAGGTAGGTACATCCACAGTGCTGCTAGAAAGGAATGTTTCAGGATTTTAACACAGTGACAGTGAAGCAACGGCGATACAGCTCCAAGTCGAGATGGTGTGTGGCTTGGAGGGGAACTTGCAGGTGCTGGTGTTTCCGACATTTGCTGCCCTTGTTCTTCTCGTTGGTAGAGGTCGTGATTTTGGAAGATGCTGTCTAAAGAGCGTTGCTGTGTTGCTGGAGTGCATCTTGTAGATGGTGAACACTGCTGCCACTGTGTGTCGGTGGTGGAGAGAGCGAATGTTTTTGGATGGGATGTCAATCAGCAGGTTTATTGCACTGAAAAAGGCCCTTCGGCCCACCGAGTCTGTGCTGACCAACAACCACCCATTTATACTAATCAAAAGAACAACAAGAACAAAGAACAGTGCAGCAAAGGAACAGGCCATTCGGCCCTCCAAACCTGCGCCGATCTTGATGCTGGCCGAAAGTAACACCTTCGACACTTCTGGGGCCCATATCCTTGTAGTCCCTTCCTATTTATGTATTAGTCAAGATGTCTCTTAAACGTCGCTATCGTATCTGCATCCCCTGGCAGCAAGTACCAAGCACTCACCACCCTCTGTGTAAAAAACTTGCCTCGCACATCCCCTCTAAACTTTGCCCCTCGCACCTTAAACGTATGTCCCCGAGTAACTGACACTTCCACCCTGGGAAAAAAACTTCTGACTATCCACTCTGTCCATGCAGCGCATAACTTAGTCAACCTCCGTCATGTCGCCCCTCCACCTCCGTCGTTCCAGTGAAAACAACCCGAGTTTCTCGAACCTCACCTGCATTAGACCTTCCAAAAAGCATTACATCACACTTGTCCGGATTAAACTCCATCTGCCATTTCTCCGCCCAAGTCTCTAACCGATCTATATCCTGCTGTATCCTCTGACAATCCTCATCATTATCCTCAACTCCACCAACCTTTGTGTCGTCCGCAAACTTACTAATCAGACCAGCTACATTTCCCTCCAAATCATTGATGTATACTACAAAGAGCAAAGGTCTCAGCACTGATTCCTGTGGAACAACACTAGTCACATCCCTCCATTCAGAAAAACACCCATCCACTGATACCCTCTGTCTTCTATGACCGAGCCAGTTCTGTATCCATCTTGCCACCTCCCCTCTGATCCCATGTGACTTCACCTTTTGTATCAGTCTGACATGAGGGACCTTGTCAAAGCCTTTACTACAGTCCATTTAGATAACATCGACTGCCCTTCCTTCATCAATCATCTTCGTCACTTCCTCAAAAAACTCAATCAAGTTCGTAAGACACGACCTCCCCATCACAAAACCATGCTGTCTGTTGCTATAAATCCTGCATGAATCCCATATTCCCTGTCACATCCCCACTATTCTCCTACCGACACTAGGGGAAATTTACAAGGGCCAATTTACCTATCAACCTGCAAGGCTTTGGCAAGAAACCGGAGCACCTGGCGGAAATCCACGCAGTCACAAGGAGAACTTTCAAACACCACACAGTGCAGTACCCAGAACTGAAGCCGTGTCGCTGTAGCTGTGAGGCTGCGGTGCGAACCACTGCGCCACTGTGCCGCCCGTGTCGTTTCGTCCGGGAAGTTGATGAGCTTCTTGAGTGTTGTTGGAGAATTTCTTTCCCTCTGTATCTCACCCTGACCGTTGTTTTGGGCTCCATAGAGACACTGATGCCAGTGCTGCAAAACCAGAAACTATGCAAATGTATGGGACAATCTGCCGGCCACTACCGTAATGTCCCATGTTGTGCTCCATATTGGGCTGTGGATTCTTGCAGCGTTGATACCCGTCCTTGAAGCTTGATCCCTGTGTGTCCATTGACCACCTGTGTTAGTCAGTCTCAGGTCAAAATGCGTTTGGTAGCACCAGGAACATCCCCTCCAGCATTATTTAAAAGGTGCAGGCATTCTGCATGCAGGTGAAGGGCTGATAGCATACTTCTGCTATGGAAACGTTAATGGTGGTACTGTGAATTATTTTATTGCACCGTGTGGGGCGGTGAAGGGGGGAGGTATGGGTTGTTGCCAGTTGTTGCATACACGAGGCCAGAGGATTTGGTGACTCAGTTCTGGATGAGGTATGATGCAGTGCATCTGGGTCTGTAGCAGTGATCACGGAATGGAACAGAGGAATCTCTGCAAAGAAAGAAGGGGAGGAGGAGGAGTCAGTCCTACCCAGCTAGCCTTCGCCAAGAGCAAATTTTTTTACCGACAACTAACCCAGGATGAGTGTGTGAGGCAACTCCAATTCAATAAGGAGTTGGTCACAGAGCTGTTGCACCTTCGACAACAGGACCTGGAGATTAGAATTAGAATTAGAATTAGAACATTACAGCGCATTACAGGCCCTTCGGCCCTCGATGTTGCGCCGACCTGTGAAACTATCTGACCTACACTATTCCATTTTCATACATATGTCTATCCAATGACCACTGAAATGCCCTTAAAGATGGCGAGTCTACTACTGTTGCAGGCAGGGCGTTCCACGCCCCTACTACTCTCTGAGTAAATAAACTACCTCGAACATCTGTCCGATATCTATCTCCCCTCAACTTAAAGCTATGCCCCCTCGTGTTTACCATCACCAGCTGAGGAAAAA
This sequence comes from Heterodontus francisci, assembly GCF_036365525.1. Classification (NCBI taxonomy): domain Eukaryota; kingdom Metazoa; phylum Chordata; class Chondrichthyes; order Heterodontiformes; family Heterodontidae; genus Heterodontus; species Heterodontus francisci. Next base: position 2,741,279 of record NW_027140909.1, on the reverse strand, counting down.
GACTCTCACTATCCACACTAACTAACCCTCTGATTATCTTATATGTCTCTATTAAGTCACCTCTCCCCCTCCTTCTCTCCAACGAAAACAACCTCAAGTCCCTCAGCCTTTCCTCGTAAGACCTTCCCTCCAAACCAGGCAACATCCTAGTAAATCTCCTCTGCACCCTTTCCAAAACTTCCACATCCTTCCTCCAATGCGGTGACCAGAACTGCATGCAATACTCCAGGTGCGTCCGCACCAGAGTTTTGTACAGCTGCAGCATGACCTCGTGGCTCCGAAACTCGATCCCCCTACTAATAAAAGCTCACACACCATGTGCCTTCTTAACAGATCTAATAAACTGAGTAGCAACTTTCAGGGATTTATGTACCTGGACACCAAGATCTCTCTGCTGATCTACACGACCAAGAATCTTCCCATTAGCCCAGTACTCTGCATTCCTGTTACTCCTTCCAAAGTGAATCACCTCACACTTTTCCGCATTAAACTCTATTTGCCATCTCTCAGCCCAGCTCTGCACCCTATCTATGCCCCTCTGTACCCTACAACATCCTTCGGCACTATCCACAACTCCACCGACCTTCGTGTCATCCGCAAATTTACTAACCCACCCTTCTACACCCTCTTCCAGGTCATTTATAAAAATAACAAACAGCAGTGGCCCCAAAACAGATCCTTGCGGTACGCCACTAGTCACTGAACTGCAGGATGAACATTTGCCATCAGCGACCACCCTCTGTCTTCTTTCAGCGTGCCAATTTCTGATCCAAAGCTCGAAATCACCATCAACCCCATACATTCGTATTTTCTGCAATAGCCTACCGTGGGGAACCTTATCAAACGCCTTACTGAAATCCATATACACCACATCCACGGCTTTACCCTCATCCACCTGTTTGGTCACCTTCTCAAAAAACTCAATAAGGTTTGTGAGGCACGACCTACCCTTCACAAAACCGTGCTCACTACCGCTAATTAACTTATTCTTTTCGATATGATTATAAATACTGTCTCTTATAACCTTTTCCAACATTTTACCCACAACCGAAGTAAGGCTCACAGGTCTATAATTACCAGGGCTGTCTCTACTCCCCTTCTTGAACAAGGGGACAACATTTGCTATCCTCCAGTCTTCCGGCACTATTCCTGTCGACAATGACGACATAAAGATCAAGGACAAAGGCTCTGCAATCTCCTCCCTTACTTCCCAGAGAATCCTAGGATAAATCCCATCTGGCCCATCTGGCCCAGGGGACTTTTCTATGTTCACACTTTCCAAAATTGCTAACACATCCTCTTGTGCACCTCAATCCCATCTAGCCTGGTAGTGTGAATCTCAGTATTCTCCTCGACAACATTTTCTTTCTCTACTGTAAATACTGACGAAAAATATTCATTTAACGCTTCCCCTATCTCCTCTGATTCCACACACAACTTCCCACTACTATCCTTGATTGGCCCTAATCTAACTCTAGTCATTCTTTTATTCCTGATATACCTATAGAAAGCCTTAGCGTTTTCCTTGATCCTATCCGCCAATGACTTCTCGTGTCCTCTCCTTGCTCTTCTTAGCTCTCCCTTTGGATCCTTCCTGGCTAGCTTGCAACTCTCAAGCGCCCTAACCGAGCCTTCACGTCTCATCCGAACATAAGCCTTCTTCTTCCTCTTGACAAGCGCTTCAACTCCTTTCGTAAACCACGGCTCCCTCGCTCGACAACTTCCTCCCTGCCTGACAGGTACATACTGATCAAGGACACGCAGTCGCTGCTCTTTGAAAAAGCTCCACATTTCGATTGTGCCCATCCCCTGCTGTTTCCTTCCCCATCCTACGCATCCTAAATCTTGCCTAATCGCATCATAATTTCCTTTCCCACAGCTATAATTCTTGCCCTGCGGTATATACCTGTCCCTGCCCATCGCTAAGGTAAACCTAACAGAATGTAGAGCAGATTAGAGATACAGCACTGAAACAGGCCCTTCGGCCCACCGATAGTGTGCCGACCATCAGCCACCCATTTATACTAATCCTACACTAATCCCATATTCCTAAAACATCCCCACCTGTCCCTATATATTCCCCTACCACCTACCGATACGAGGGGCAATTTATAAGGGCAATTAACCTATCAACCTGCAAGTCTTTGGCATGTGGGAGGAAACCGGAGCACCCTGAGGAAACCCACGCAGACACAGAGAGAACTTGCCAACCACGCACAGGCAGTCCCCAGAATCTACCCGGGTCGCTGGAGCTGTGAGGCTGCAGTGCTAACCACTGCGCCACTGTGCCGCCCCTTGTGATCACTATCACGAAAGTGCTCACCGACATCTAAATCTAAAACCTGGCCTGATTCATTACCCAGTACCAAATCCAATGTGGCATCGCCCCTGGTTGGCCTGTCTACATACTGTGTCAGAAAACCCTCCTGCACACACTGGACAAAAACTGACCCATCTAACGTACTCGAACTGTAGTATTTCCAGTCAATATTTGGAAAGTCAAAGTCCCCCATAACAACTACCCTGTTACTCTCGCTCCTGTGGAGAATCATCTTCGCTATCCTTTCCTCTACATCTCTGGAACTATTCAGAGGTCTATAGAAGACTCCCAACAGGGTGACCTCTCCTCTCCTGTTTCTAACCTCGGCCCATACTACCTCAGTAGACGAGTCCTCAAACGTCCTTTCTGACGCTGAAATACTCTCCTTGATTAACAATGCCACATCCTCCCCCCCCCCTTTTACCATCTTCTCTGTTCTTACTGAAACATCTAAATCCCGGAACCTGCAACATCCATTCCTGCCCCTGCTCTACCCATGTCTCCGAAATGGCCACAACATCGAGATCCCAGGTACCAACCCATGCTGCAAGCTCACCCACCTTATTGCGGATGCCTCTGGCGTTGCAGTAGACACACTTTAAACCAAGTTCTTACTTGCCAGTGCCCTCTTGCGTCCTTGTAACCTTATCCATGACCTCACTACTCTCAACATCCTGTACACTGGAACTACAATTTAGGTTCCCATTCCCCTGCTGAATTAGTTTAAACACCCCCAAAGAACACTAGCAAATCTCCCCCCCCCCCCCCCCCAGGATATTGGTACCCCTCTGGTCCAGGTGAAGACCCTCCTGTTTGTAGAGGTCCCACCTACCCCAGATAGAGCCCCAATTATCCAGGAAACCAAAACCCTCCCTCCTACACCATCCCTGCAGCCACATGTTCAACTCCTCACTCTCCCTATTCCTCGCTTCGCTATCACGTGGCACGGGCAACAACCCAAAGATAACAACTCTGTTTGTTCTCGCTCTAAGCTTCCACCCAATTCCCTGAATTTCTGCCTTAAATCCCCATCTCTCTTCCTACCTGTGTCGTTGGTGCCTATGTATACCACGACTTGGGGCTGCTCCCCCTCCCTCTTAAGGATCCCCAAAACACGATCCGAGACATCATGAACCCTGGCACCTGGGAGGCAACACACCAACCGTGAGTCTCTCTCGTTCCCACAGAAACTCCTCTCTGTTCCCCTAACTATGGAGTCCCCAATGACTAATGCTCTGCTCCTCTTCCCCCTTCCCTTCTGAGCAAGAGGGACAGACTCTGTGCCAGAGACCTGTACCCCGTTGCTTACCCCTGTTAAGTCGTCCCCCGCAACAGTATCCAAAACGGTATACCTGTTGTTGAGGGATACGGCCACAGGGGATCCCTGCACTGCCTGCTGGTTCCCTCTCCTTCCCCTGACAGTAACCCATCTACCTACTTCTTTTACCTGAGGTGTGACTACCTCCCCATATCTCCTCTCAATAACCCCCTCCGCCTCCAGAATGATCCGAAGTTCATCCAGCTCCAGCTCCAGTTCCCTAACGCGGTTCTTGAGGAGCTGGATTTGGGTGTACTTCCCGCAGATGCAGTCAGCAGGGACACTCTTGGCGACCCTTACCTCCCACATTCTGCAGGAGGAACATACAACTGCCTTAACCTCCATTCGCACTATTCTTAAGTCCCAACAAATCTGCTGGAAAACCAAAAAAAAAAGTCAAAACTTGTTAGCTTAGCAATCCGACGGACAGAACTTATTAAATAAAAAGCTTACCTTATCAACACACAAGAGTCCTTTTTTTTGGTTAGAGGAGGAGGGTGGGTGGGAGACACTACACGTGTAGTGTCTCGGATACAGCCACTGCCCAAATATATAGTTTTTACTTACCCAGCATTCCCCTGGTCCTCCGAAAACAAAAGGGAATTAACTTTTAACTTACACTGAAACTGACCAGCTGCAATTTCGCTCCGTACCTACACTTCTGTCAAAGTTGCTGCAACCAAAACTAAAAGATGCGCACCAGGGCAAGGATGTGGCGGCTAGTGGCCTGTAATGTTCCAGTTTCATTGAACTTCTTTGCACCCGGAGCTATGCAGGCAGGAGCCGGCAATGTATCCAATGTGTCAATGCATACAGTTCATCGATGCGTCCGGGAGACGACAGATGTCATCTATACTCGGTTAGGTGATACACTGTTTCTCCCTCTGCAGGGAGCAGCACGATGTGAGGTCCCATGGCTTTGCCAGGAGAGCGGGATTTGCAATGGTGGACGTGGCTCTGTGGAACCTCATATGTCAATGGGGAAAAGTATAGGATCTGAAAAAACGCTCACACCATTACTGTACAGTCGCCATGTGACCATGCACAATATATCATTTCGGTGAATGTCCACTAATCTGGCAGCAGCCATGATCCCTTCATTCTGAAGCAGTGGGTGTTCACAACGACTTCGACCCTCCAAGGAGCACCAAAATGTGGTTTTCCAGAGATGAAGGCCACCAACTCTTTCCATAGATAATGAATTCTCTCCGCCCAAACTCACACCCCTCTGTCCCCAAGCAACCAAAAATAACACAGGTTTAACGTGAAAAATGGAGCCAACAGATACATCGTAGAGCAAGCAATCGGCGTGATGAAGCACTGCTTCCAATGTATGAACCGCTCATGGGAGCCCTGTAGTACACGGTAGAACAGGTGCACAACTTTGTGTTTTCTGCTGCACACTTCAAATCATTGCCATCGTGACAACACGGGAATCTGGAGGCCACCTCATGAGGAGGATGAAGAGGATGTAATCTGGATCCCATCAACACAGACAGGCTGTGAGACTGTTCCTGATAACACTCCAGTACAAATAGGGTAACTTTTATTCCACCAATGGATCCCCCATTCAGCAAGATACATCCATCTGAAACGCCCCATCACAGGAATAGAATTAACAATAGACGTAGACCATTCGGCTCCTCGATCCTGCACCACTATTCAATAAGATCAGGGAGGATCTGTTTGTGTTTCTAATTCCACAATCTCATCGACCCCCGATAACCGTTGATTTCCTCACCTAACAGTAATCTATCCACCTCGCCTTGAATAATATTCAATACCCTGCCTCCAGCACCTGTACAAATATTTTTTTCTTGGACACAGAGGTGTCTGACAAACAACCATAGAAAAATTACAGCACAGAAGGAGGCTATTCAGCTCATCGTGTCTGTGCCAGACAAAAAAAAACTAGCCGCCCAATCTAATCCCACCTTCCATCACCTGGTCCTGAGCCTTGCAGGTTCCAGCACTTCAGATGCTTGTTCAGGTACCTTTTAAAATAATTGATGCTTTCTGCCTCCATCACCGTTCCTGACAGTGAATTCCAAACATCCACCACCCTCTGAGTGAAAAGCGTTTCCTCGTGTCCCCACTAATCCTGCTATAATCACCTTAAATCTGTGCCCCTGGTAACTGACCACTCCACCCGGGGAACCAGATCCTTCCTGTCTGCTCCATCTAGGCCCCTCATCATTATGTACACGTCAATTAATTCACCCCACAGCCTTCAGTATTCTAAAGAAAACAAACCTATCTAATCTTTCCTCATAGCTGAAACTTTCAAGCCCTGGCAACATTCTTTTAAATCTCCTCCGTACTTCTTCCAGTGCAATTATGTCCTTTCTGCAATGTGGTGACCAGAACTGTATGCAGCACTCCAGCTGTGACTCAGCCAGTGTTTTATACTGTTGCAGCATTATATCTCTGTCTTTGTATTCTATACCTGACCAATAAAGAAAAGCATTCCATGCGCCTTCTTCACCACTCTATCTACCTATGTACCTCCACCTTCAGCGACCTGCAAGGTCTCTCACCTCTTCTAACCCTCTCAATGCCCTCCCGTTTACTGTATTTTTATTGCGTTATTTGGCCTCCCCAAATGCATTACCACACACTTATCTGGGTTTAATTACATTTGCCACTTTTCTGCCCAGTCAACCAAACCACTGAAATCTTTCTGGAGTCGATCCTCTTCACTAACGACTGCACGGCCAACTTTTGTGCCATCAGAAAATTTACCAATCATATTCCAAATCATTCATAAATGCTGCAAACAGCAAAGGACCCAACACTGAAGGTTCTGAAGAAGGGTCAGTGACCCAAAACGTTAACTCTGCTTCTCTTTCCACAGATGCTGCCAGACCTGCTGAGTGATTTTAGCATTTCTTGTTTTTGTTCCCAACACTGAGCCCTGTGGAACGCCACTGGAAACAGCTTTTCATTCACAAAAACAACGTCAATGACGAGCCTTTGTTTCCTATCTCTGAGCTAACTTTGGATCCAACATGCAACAGTCACCTGCATCCCATAGGCTTTCATTTCACTGATCAGTCTGCCTTGTGGGACCTTGTCAAATGTCTTACAAAAATCAATGCGATGCTTTGTGAAGAATATGTAATTTATTTCTGATTTCCTTTGAAATGCTTGTACGTTTTAAACTCTAAGGTTTATTTATTGAAAGAAAAAGAAGGATATCTCTTAATTAATGGCAAGGGCTTGCCTTCCCTGTCTGAGCTCGCTGACACTGCCACAATCATTGGAGATCCGTGTGTCCAGCGATGGTTATGGTTCCAGACCAGGTGTAGTACATGCAATGCACCCTGCATGTCAACGGAACACCACCACACTTAACAGGCATTTGGGTCTCCAGCCATTTACCGTGGTTAAGTCCTGGTGTGGTACTGACTGTGGTCACGCTCCCTCAGTGACTGACCACACTTACTTGGTGTCTGGCGATCAACGATGGGTCTGGTCCCAGGCCTGGTATAGTACAAGAAGTAGGGGCTCCTTCCTGACTGGCTCGCCAGCCCCACCACCCTTACCTGGTGCTGGATCACCAGACAATGGCATGCTCCCAGGCCAAGTGTAGTACCGGCAGCGGCCGCATATCCCAGATTGGCTCTGGTGACCACAATGCAAAGAAATAGTAACTGTGGCTCCAGTGAAGGCCTGGTCCCAGGCCTCGTTTAGTCCCATTAGTAATGCATGTTCAGTGACTGGCCCCAGTGAACCCGCCATGCTTCGCTGGGTTCCAGGTCTCCAGCAATGTTCCTGCCTCCAGGCCTGGTGTCGAATCAGCAATGGGTCCTACTCCCGCACTGATCCAGGCGCCACGCCACACCTGCTGTTTGGGACTCCAGTGAAAGGCCTGGTACTGAGGGCTGGTGTCGCATCGTCAGTGGCTGCTGCTTGTTGGTTGCTTTTGGCATCCCTGCAACATTTCTCCGGGATTCATTTGCCCAGGTTTTCAGGGCTGCTGCAGTAATGGCAATGGCCTCTACGCCTGAACAGGCCCCAGTGACACCACCACACTTATCAGTGGCCTGGTTCTCTAGCTATGGTCCTAGTCCCAGGCTTGGTTTAGTGATTGTAGTGGCCCCAAACCCAGTTCTGAAGAAGGGTCCCTGACCTGAAACGTGAACTCTGCTTCTCTCTGCACAGATGCTGCCAGACCTGCTGAGTATTTCCAGCATTTCTTGCTTTTATGCCCCATCCCTGTATGGCCCTGGAGATGCTGCGGTACACAACTGAAGTCTGTACATTTTTTGCTGTATCTTCTCCTCGGGCTGGTCCAATATGGCTTGTGGCCTCCTATCCCTGACTGTCGCTGCTGACCCTGCATTACTTAACTGAAGTCGAGATTCCAGCCATGGTCCTGTTCACGGACCTTGTGTATTGCCAGCAGTGGCTCCCCTGCAGCCTGATGGTTCCCAGCCACATTTTTTCACTTACCTGGGTTCTGTGTCTCCAGCAATGCTTCTGGCCTAAATCCTGGTTTAGTGCTGGCAGCACCCAACCTCTACTGTTCCCAACAAATCTGTCTCATTTTTATATGGTCCATGGCTCCAGCGATGTATCAACTTTCAGGTCAGGTGTAGTACGAGCATTCGGCCATTCCCTGTCTGGACCCGGTGACCTCGTCATATTTAACTGGAGTTCAGGTCACCACGATGGCCCTGCTCCCAAGGCTAGTTCATTACCGGTAGTGGTCCCGGTCTCCAGCGATTGTCCTGCTCCGAGGCCTGGTGCTCTAGTGGTAGAATCGCCTGTATCCTGACTGACACTGGTGACCGCACCACATTACCTGGGGGCTGGACTTCAGCAGTAATCGTTTTTCCCAGTACCAGCAATAGCCCTAACTCACTGACTGGCCCCAGTGACTCTGCTACACTCACCTGGAGTCTGACGCTCATGCGATGGTCCCAGTCGTAGGCCTGGTGTATTACCAGCAGTGGTTACCCCTCCATGATTGTTCCCTGTGACTCCACTGCACAAATCTGGGTCTGTATCCCCTACTATGGTCCTGGCCCATAGTCTGGTTTCGTACTGTCAGTGGACAACGCTCACTTGCTGGCGCCAGCAACTCTGCCAGACTAAACTGTGGTCTGGAGCTCCAGCAACTCATCTGCTCCCATGTCTGATGCAGTATAGTGAGTGGCGCCGCTACCTGATATGTCGCAGTTTTGCTGGCACATTCATCTGGAGTTTGGTCTCCAGTGATGCTTCACATCCCAGGCCTGCTGTAGTATCAGCAGCTCCACTGCTCCCAGTAGCATTGCCAATAAAACTGAGCTGTTAGTCCTGTGACTGGTTAACTCGTTCAAACAGGCGGGATCTCCATGATTAAATGTACCGGGACCAGGCACCAGGCAGTTAATTGCCCTAGTGCCGCTCAACTGAACTGTGGGATGGTCCAAAAGACCGCGGAGGGGTTTCGTTCACCTTTTTGTCCTGACATGGGGACCCTCGTTGGCTCCACTAGATTCAGCCGCTGTATCTAGCAGAAAGCCCTGTCAAAGGTATAGTAATTGACTCCATCACTGAATGTGTAACAAATCTACAAATGTCACCCATACTTCTTCAAACTGCTGCTGTTATTCCCAAATTGGTGTAATGTTTATCTTCATTATAGTTAAATTCGTGATAATTGGGATTAGTTGTTTCATTGATTTTTCAGTGGACTCATTTCCAATCATTGTTTTGAAATTATTGAATTCTGCGCTGCCTGTCATAGGCGAGGGAATCTCTCAGTCAATCCAGCACTGAACGTTCTGTACAGGACCAAAGTGCAGCAGATGCAGGAAAGCTGAAATTTAAAATAACATAGAAAGTGCTAGAGATGCTGAGAACGTCTGGTAGCATCTGTGGTGGGTGAAACTGACTTAATCGTTTGGCTCGCTGACCCTTTGTCAGGAATGCGAGTTCCTTGAGACAGAACAGTCGTGAAACCAGGCAGGGAAAGGCCGTATGGGGAGGACTATAATCAGTGTTGAGTTGAACAAATTCAGCATCATCCTTTTGTCTTTTAATCTCTCCTTCCTTCCAAGTTGTCACAGGTATTCTCATTTTTTGCTTCATTGTCAATCAATGAATCGCTGGACACATTAACACACTTGAAAATCTCAGTCAGTCCTCAATCAAACTGGTAACTTTACTCCCAGGCTGATAAATAATTTGCCTGTTTATTTCCTTCTTCACAGTAAACTTGGCGACGATTGGGATCCTGGCTCGAGGCAAGTGTGGTCTTTCCAAATGTGTCACTCACTATCTGGTGGTCATTATATTCGACGTGATACTGAGGCACATTCCCGTTGTTTACCATGAACAGTTTTATTTCCGGGAGTCCATCCACGTTTGCAATATCCATGCCGTCCTGCTTTATGCAGCCACAGACTGTTCTGTCTGGTTCACCGTCACTTTCACCTTTGATCGATTTGTGGCCATTTGCTGCCAGAAGATGAAAAGAAAATATTGCACCGAGAAAACCGCAGCTGTGGTTCTGGGAACAGTGACTGTGCTGAGCTGTTTAAAGAATATTTTCTGGTATTTTATGTTAACAGGTCAGTATATTTTGTACAACCAACCCTGGTTTTGTGATATAACAGAGGATGCTGCCTTCTCTAGGGTCTGGGCAGCAATCGAGTTCCTCCATAACATTCTAACCCCGGGGGTCCCATTTGTGGTAATTCTGCTGTTAAATGCTCTCACTATCAGACACATTTTGGTGAGCAGCAGAGGGCGCAGGAGACTCCGGGCTCACAGCAGTGCCAAGAGTCTGAGAGACCCAGAGATGGAGAGCCGATGGAAATCTATCATTTTACTGTTAGTTATCTCAGCCAATTTCATACTTTTATGGGCAATGTTAATGGTAGTTTTGATATGCACCAGAATACAGTATATGAACTTTCATTCTGGTTCTGTGGCTGGAATTCCTAGTTTTTTGTGGGAAATGGCCTTCATGCTGCAGCCTCTTAGCTGCTGCACAAACACTGTGATTTGTGCCGTGACCCAGACTCAGTTCAGAGAGCAGTTGAAGAAAATGCTGAAATATCCTTTTATGCGAATTGTTAAGTTCATTCCATGATAAGAGTGACTGTAATCACTGACCGTTTCTAAAAGATTCTCATTTTATTTCATTTTTTCAAACAGCAGGGGGCTGGGTCTGTCACAACAGGGGCTGGGTCTTTTCAAAAGGTGACGGAATAGTTGAGCAGTTATTGTTGCTCATGCTAATGGGGTACTTTGACCGGGCCTCTTCCGCATGCTGTGGAGATAGTTGGCTGGTATTGCTCCACATGTGGAAGGGGTAGTTCACCAGGGCCTGTTCTGCATGCTGACTGGGTAGTGGGAGCGGGGCGCTTCGCTATTGGAAAAGAGCAAGTGCGGGACCAGTCATTATATGGTGACATGGCGGGGAAGGAGTGCCTTTTCCATGGTGATGGGGTCATGGCCACGGGACAAGTTCTCCAAAGTGATGCGGGAATGGGGTCGGGGCTGTTCCGCAGGGTGACGGGGGCGGGGGTGGGACCTATTCCTCATGGGGATGAGGCTTTGCTACAGGTTCCTTTTCCCATGGTAATGGGAGAGTGGGGGCGAGTACTCTTCCCTTGGTGACCAGAGTGGGGGAGACGCCTGTTCCCAATAGTGAAGGCAGAAGGGACAGGGGGCGGGGTCTGAGGTACCCAGCCACGCCCCCCGTCCTCATGCATTGGAGCGGAGTAACAGCGTGAGGGGAACCCGTCAGGTGCGGCCCCACCTACCAGCCGTCTCCATTGCAACTGGGATAAAAACAATTGAAAGAGAAAAGGTAGTGGGAATCTTCAGCCTGAATTCTTCATCATCATTTCCAACACATTAGAACACTTTATAATTCTTTGTACCACTTTGTAATACTTTATAACGCATTATGACCTGCTCTAACACTTCATAACACTATGTTAGCCTTTACAATCCTTTGCCATCCTTTAAAATTATTTATAATCCTTTATAGCCCTTCAGACACTTTATAGCACATGGTAACCCTTTATGACACCTCTTTATCCTTCATAAATAGTTATAGCACAGTATAACTGTTTATAGTAGCTAAAACCTTTATAAAGCGTGGTTAAACTTCAGAATCTTTAGAAGCTGTTTTAATCTTTCAAATCTTTTATAATCCTTTACAATCCTTTGAAATTCTTTAACGACCTTCATAATCCTTTCGAATACTTTTTAGTCCTTTGTAGCCCTTAATATCCTTCATAACAATTGATAGCAATTTATAAATCTTTGCAGCCCTTTAGCCTCTACTCAGTGTTGCAGGAGGGCACAGAGTGCAAAGAAGAGAGTTTGGTAAGTGAGTATTTTTTAAGGCTGTACCTCTTTAAAGTCTAGTTTTTATTGTGTTTACATTTGGCAATTAATTGAAATTACTGTTTACGTTAAGAGGCAAGTGAGGTTTCTTACAATTTTAAACAGGGACGTGCAAGCTCTCTAAGACAAGCTGTAGCTAGTTAATTAGGTAGCTAGCATAAACTGGTTTCTGAGCTCCAGCAAAGCTGACAGATCATTGTTTTCAGAGAGTGTAAATTCAGTGGAGTCTTAGAGCAGCGCGTTTGCACTAAGAGCTGCTGGAGGGCAGAGTGAGAAGAGGGAGTATCTTCAGTGATGGTGTTCGGTTATGGGGGGGTGGGGGGGGTAACTGCAAATTAATTAAAAGGAAATAAATGTTATTAAATTAGCACTGAAGATGACAAGACAAGTGATATGCCACGGCTGCATTATGTGGGAAATCCATGGCAACCATGTCTGTCATAAGTGTCTGCAGCGTGAGGAGCTATGGCTCAAAATCATTGAGCTGGCGGCCGAGCTGCAGATACTGCGATGTGTCAGTGAAGGGAAAAGTTACCTGGACACTTTGTTCCAGAAGTCAGTCCCTTTGGATCGGGTCACCTGTTTTGGTCAGTGATCAAGGACAGGAAGCTGTGACTGGGAGTCAGACAGGGAAGGGGGTCAGGAATGTCGCAGTGGCAGAGCCTCAGCCCCTGCAATTGTGCAAAAAGTTCGAGGTTCTTGCAACTTGGAGAGACAGAAGAGAGGGCTGTAGTGTGGATTAGCAGACTGAGCATGGCACCATGGAAGAGGAAGCCGTTCAAGTGGCGGGAGCAAAATCAAATGTCGTTGTAGAAGAAGACAGTATAGTGAGGGGAATGTACATTGTTTCCTGCAGTAAAGAGGGAGAGTTCAAAAGGCTGTGTTGCCTGTCTGTGTTTAGGGTTCGGACTCCGCTCAGGGCTGCACAGGAAGTTTAAGTGGGATGGGGAGGATCCAGTGATCGTGGACCATGTGGGGAATAACAACATAAGGAGGGCAAGGAAAGAGTTTCTGCTTAGTCAGTATGAGGAGCTAGGCAACAAATTATAGAACAGAACCGCAAATGTAATAATCTCATGCATATTACCTGCGCCATGTGCAAACATAAACAGGGCAAATGTGATTAGAGAAATTAATGTGTGGCTCAAAGACTGTGGGCGAAGTGGAATCCTATTCGTGAGCACTGGCACCAGAATGGGGGAAAGAGGGACAGTCTATGCCTGAACCATGCTGGGCCCAGTGTTCTAGCGAACCACATAACTAGCAAAGTACAGAGGGTTCCAAATTAAAGAGTGGAGGCAAAGGAAGATATGCTGAATCGAAGAGTAGAGACAAGGCAAGAGAGAAAGGAATGAGTATGGAAAAGATAGACAGACCTTGACAGGAAGGGACAGGAAGGACAAATCAAAGCTTAAATCAGCAAACAAGGCTAGAGTTTACAACAATAATAACAGGACAAAACTAAAGTATCTGTATCTGAATGCACATAGCATTCAAAACAAAACAGATGAACTGTTATCGCAAATAGAAATAAATAAGTAAAATCTGATAACCATTATGGAGACATGGCTGCAGGATGACATAGCCTGGGATCTGAATAGTGAAGGGTACATGTCATTCAGGAAGGACAGGAAACTAGTAAAACGTGGAGGGATAACTCTGTTAATTAATGATGGTATTAGCACATGTGAGATAAATGACCTTTGCTCAGGAAACCAGCATGTAGTCGCGGTTTGGGTGGAGATGAGAAATGGTAAAGGCAAAAAGTAACTTGTGGGAGTGTTGGACAAGCATCCTAACTGGAACTACAATGTAGGGCGGGCTATAAAGAAATAAATAATAGGTGCTTGTCAATGAGTTATGCGATAATTAAGGGTAGAAATGAATCGACACATAGATCGGAAAAAGAATCAAATGGGCAAAGCTATCCAAGACGGGAAGTTCATCGAATGTCTTCAGGACAGTTTCTTAGAACAGCACGTTCTGGAGTCAACTAGTGAGTAGGCTATTCTGGACCAGGTATTGTGCAACGAGATACAATTAATTAATGACCTCATCGTGAAGTTGCCACTGGGCAGCAGTGAGCATAATATGCTTGAATTTTACATTCAGCTTGACCGATAGAAGAGTGGGTCCAAGACCAGCATTTTAAACTTAGTTGCATTTGCTGACAATGCAACCACTAGTTAGCGTTGTACTGGCGCATGTGTAAATGCAGCCTGTTCCACTTAAAGTTCACAGTCTGCGATGTTAAGGCAGCTGGCAGGACGAAAGATGGTGCTGCTCAAATAATTAGAGAATGACAACGTAAACATATGGCAGCACGCAATGAAAATCCAGATTACAGCACCTCTGACGGTGCTGCACAATTCTAATTGTTTTCCGTGCCATTCCACTCTGGACGCTCGCTCCCTGCCCCCTGTTTCCTTCCCGCACCGCACCGCCCTAAGAATCAAGCGATGTCAGAGCATGTGGCAGAGAGGCGGGAAGTGGCAGCGCCTCGAGCTAGCGACTGGAGGGATGGGGGAGAGAGTGGATGGCCGGGGGGGTAGATAGAGGCGGGGTAGGGGATGGAGCTGAGCGGCCGGAGTGAGAGGCGTGGTAGGGGGGGTCTGTGGGGGAGAGGAGCAGACCAGGCACGTTGCATGAAGATGTACACGTTACGTGTTGAAGTTGTCGGTACATGTGGTAACCAGTCCTGGCAAGTCGGAACGCCAGGCACGCGCAGAGAACTGGAGCCCATCTGCGCATGTGTGCATTTGGCGCAGACCGATGATGTCAACGGCTGGCTGCGTTGTCAGGAATCACTTTGCTTAAACTTAATAAGAGCAATTAAGTGGGCATGGAAACGGAGCTAGCAAAGGTGAACTGGCAAGTAGATGAAGAGTAGGTCAAGGGAGATGCGGTTGCAGACCTTCAAGGTGATATTTCAAAATATACAGAATCGCTACATTCCAATGAGAAAGAAAAATTCCAAGGGGAGGACCCACCATCCGTGGTTAATAAAAATAGTTAAAGTTCGTATCAAACTGAAAGAAATAAACATAATTGTGCACAGTTGGGTAAAAGGTTGGAAGATTGGACAGAATATAAAAAGCAGCAAAGAACGACTAAAAGGTTAATAAGGAGGGAAAGATTAGCGTACAAGAGAAACCTGACCAGAATTAGCTAGACAGATAGCAAGAGTCTCTTTATTTTTTAAGAAACGATTTTACCAAAAGATCGTTGGTCCTATGGAAAGTGCGTACAGGGAAGCAATAAGGGAAAATAAAGAGATGGCAGATGAATTGAACAGATACTTTGCATTGGTCTTCGCAATAGAAGATACAAGCACCATTCCAGAACTAACTGTAAATCAGGAAATGGAAGGCAGAGAAGAACGTGAGAAAATTACAATCACCAGGGGAGTGCTGCTGAGCAAATTGATGGAGTTGCAGACTGACAAGTCCTCGGGTCATGATGGACTTCATCCTAGGGTCGTTGAAAGAAGTGGCTGGTGAGATCATCGATACGTCGATTTTGATTTCCCAAAATGCCCTACATTAGGGCAAGTTTACATTAGACTGGAAAATTCAAAGGGAAGTCATTTATTCAAAAAAGGAGGGAGACAGAAAGCAGGAAAGTAGCTGCCAATTAGCTGAACATCTGTCATAGGTAAGATGTTATACGTTATTCTTAAAGACGTCATCGAGGGCACTTAGACAAATTCAACGGAATCAGGCAGTGTCAACATAGTTTGGTAAAAGGGAAAACATGTTTAACCAATTTATTGGTGTTCTTTGAAGAAGTAACACGTGCTGTGGATAAAGGGGGACCTGTGGTTGCACTGTACTCAGATTTCCAGAAGGCATTTGATAAGGTGACACATCAATGGTTTCTGTGGAATATAAATGGTCATAGATTAGGGGGTATCATAATGACATGGCTAGAAGATTGGTTAGCTAACAGGAAACAGAAAGTAGGCATAAATGGGTCTTTTTTCTGGTTGGCAAGTTGTAACGAATGGCAAACCAAAGGGAACAGTGAAGGGCCTCTCCTTTTTACAACTTATATAATTGACTTGAATCAAGGGTCCGATGATATGGTTGCTGAATTTGCTGGTGACACACAGATAGGTAGGAAAATAAATTGTGAAGAGGACATAAGGAGGCTACAAAGGGATATAAATATAGATTAAATAAGTGGGCAAATATCCGACAAATGGAGTTAACGAGAAAAAATGTGAAATTGTCCATTTAGGCAGATTAAATAAAAAATAATTATTTATCTAAATGATGAGAAATTGAAAAGTGCGATGGGTGTCCTCGTGCATGATCCACAAAAGGTTAGTTTGCAGGTATAGCAATTAATAAGGAAAGCTAAAATACGTTTATCATTTATTGCGAAGGGAATTGCATACAAAGTAGGGATGTTATGCTTCAGTTATACAGGACATTGGTGAGACCACATCTGCTTTGCTGTATAAAGTATTCGTCTTCTTATTTAAGGGAGGATATAAATGCATTGGAAGCAGTTCACAGAAGGTTTACAAGAATGGGCGGGTTATCTAATGAAGAATGGTTGGACAGATAGGCTTGCATCCGCTGGATTTAGTAAAAGTAAGGGGCGAATTGATTGAAACATAAAAGATTCTGAGGGGTCTTGACAGAGTGGCTTTGGAAATGATGTTTCCTCTTGTGGGAGAATCTAGAACAAGGATCACTGTTTATAAATAAGGGGACGCCCATTTAATACACAGATGAGGATTTTTTTCTCTCACAAGTGGTCGTGAGTCTTTGGAACTCTCTTCTTTAAAAGACCGCTGAAGCAGAGTCTTTAAATATTTTTAAGGCGGAGGTAGATTGATTCTTGATAAACAAGAGGTTGAAAGGTTATTCAGGGTAGGCGGCAATGTGGAGTTGAGGATACAAATCTATCAGCCATGATCTTATTGAATGGCGTAGCTGGCTCCAGGGATCAAATGGCCTACTCCTGCTCTTAATTTGCATGTTCGTATGTTCATATGTAACTGGCTATGTCCCCAAATGTCGTTCCAGAACAGTTACAACACAGGCAGCTACGCATCAATGTGGAAAAATGTCTCGCTATGTCCTCTCCACAAAAAGCAGGAACAACTGAACCAGGTGAATTGCGACCAGATCAGTGTGCTGTCGGTATCAGCAATGTGATGGAATAAACATAGAAACATAGAAAAATAGGAGCAGGAGCAGGCCATTCGGCCCTGCTCCGTCATTCAATACGATCATGGCCGATCGTCCAAGCTCAGTAGCCTGTCCCGCTTTCCCCCCTATCCCTTCATCCCATTAGCCCTAAGAACTATATCTAACTCTTTCTTGAACATATTTATTGACTTGTTCTCAACTGCTTTCCTTGGTAGATAATTCCAAAGGTTCACCACTCTCTGGGTGAAGAAATCTCTCCTGCTCTCAGTCCTAAATGGCTTACTCCTAATCCTTAGACATGGACCCCTGGTCCTGGACTCCCCACAATAGGGAACATCCTTCCTGCATCTAGACTGTCCAGTCCAGTTAGAATGTTGTCGGTTTCCATGACATCCCCTCTCATTCTTCTAAACTCTAGCAACTACAAGCCTAATCGACTTCATACCTCTGGCCTGTCATCCCAGGAATCAGTGTGGTGAGCCTTCGCTGCACTGCCTCCATAGCAAGAACACCCTTCCTCAGATTAGGAGACCAAAACTACACACAACAATCCAGATGTGGGCTCACCAAAGACTTTTTTATTTATTTTATATTTGTTTAGAGAATAAGCACTGAAACAGGCCCTTCAGTCCACCGAGTCTGTGCCGACCAACATCCACCCTTTTATACTAATCCTACATTCACCCCATATTCCCAACCACATCCTCACCATTCCCCTACCACCTACCTACACTCGGGTCAATTTACAACGGCCAATTTACTATCACCCTGCAAGTCTTTGTCCGTGGGATGAAACTGTAACACCCGGCAGAAACCCACGCTTGCGCAGGGAGAACATTGCAAACTCCACACAGGCAGTACCAAAAATTGAACGTGGGTCGCTGCAGCTGTGAGGTTGCGGTGCTAACCAATGCGCCACTGTGCCGCCCACCACGTAGACTTCTGTAATTGCAACAGGACGACCTTGCTCATGTACTCGAATCCTGTCGCTATGAAAGCCAATATACCGTTTGCCTTCTTAACTGCCTGCTGCACCTGCATGCTTATTTTCAGCAACTGGTGCACAAGGACACTCAGTTATCGCTGCACGTCCCCCTTTCCCAATCTAAATGCCTTTCTGTTTTTGCCACCAAAGTGGATAGCCTTGCATTTATCCACATTATACTGCATCTGCCATGTATTTGCTCACTCATTCAACTTGTCGAAATTGCACAGGAGCCTCTCTACATCCTCCTCATAGCTTACACTCCCATCCAGTTTTGTGTCGTCTGCAAACTTGGATATATTACAATTAATTCCTCATCTATATCGTTAATATATACTGTGAATCGCTGGGGTCCTAGCACTGATCCCTGTGCTAATCCACCAATCACTGCCTGCCACTCAGAAAAAGGCCCGTTTATTCCTCTTCTTTATTACCTGTCAGCCATCCAGTTCTCCATCAATGTCAGCGCCTTTCCCCCAGTCCCATGTGCTTTAATTTTACACGTTAATCTTTTGTGTGGAATCTTATCGAAAGCCTTCTGAAAGTCCAAATACACCACATCCACTGCTTATCCCTTACCTATTCTATTAGCTACATCCTCAAAAAATTGCGGTAGATTTGTCAAGCATGATTTGCCTTTCGTAAATCCATGTTGACTTTATCCGATCCAGTCATTAGTTTACAAGTGCTCAACTATTCCATTTTTTATAATGGACTCTTGCATTTTCCACACTACTGATGTCTGGCTAACCGGTTTATAATTCCTTGTTTTTTCTCCACCTCCTTTTTTAAATAGTGGGGTTACATCAGCTGCCCTCCAATACGTTGGAAATGTTCACGAATCTATAGAATTAAACAAAAAAAAGAGTAGCGATGCATCTATAATTTCTAGGGTCACTTCCTTAAGCACTCTGGGATGTAGATTATCAGGCCCTGTAGATTTGTCGGCCTTCCATCCCATGAATTTCCCTAACTCCATATCCCTACTAATACCGTTTTCATACAGTTCCTCCTTCTCACTAGACAAAATGTTCCCCAACATTTCTGGTAGGTAAATAGTGTCCTCCTTTGTGAAGACGGAACTAAACCATGCATCTAATTTGTCAGCCATTTTTTTGTTCCCCATTATAAGTTCCCCCGTTTCTTACTGTAAGGGACCCACATTTGTCTTCACGAATCTTTTTCTCTTCAAATAACTATAGAAAATTTTACAGTCGGAAAGCTTACTCTCCTACTCTATTTTCCCCTTCTTAATCAATCCCTTTGTCCTCCTTTGCTGAATTCTATACTGTTCCCAATCATCAGGTTTGCTGCATGTTCTGGCCATTTTATATTTCTCCTCCTTGGATCTAATATTCTTCCAAATTTCTTTTGCAAGCCACGATTGAGCCATCCTTCCTGTTTTATTTTTGTGCCAGACAGAAATGAACATTTTTTGTAATTCAGCCATGTGCTCTTTAAATGCTAGCCATTGCCTATTCACTATCAATCCTTTAAGTAACGTTCCCCAATCAACCATAGCCAACTCGCCCCTCATACCTTCATAATTTCCTTTATTTAGGTTCAGGACCCTGGTCTCGGAATGAACTCTCTCACTCTCCACCTTAATCAACAATTCTATCATGTTAAGGTCGCTCTTCCCCAAGGGACCCCACACAACAAGATTTTTAACTAATCCTTTCTCATTGCACAATATCCAGCCTGGGATGGCCTGTTCTCTAGTTGGTTCCTCAAAGTATTGTTCCACAAAAAAACATCACGTACGTACTCCAGGAATTCCTCCTCTGCAGTATTATTGCTAATATGTTTTTTCCAATCTATATGTTGATCAAAGTAACACAAAATTACAGTGGCACCCTTATTGCATGCATTGGTAATTTCCTGTTTATTATAATCCCCTACATCACCACTGCTGCTTGGGGGTCTATATAGAACCAACCCCAACGTGTTCTGCCCTTTAGTGTTTCTTAACTCCACCCATAAAGATTCCACATCGGGATTCTCTGAGCTAATATGCTTTCTCACTATTGTATTGATTTCCTCTTTTACTAACAACGCTTCTCCACCTCCTTTCCCTTTTTGCCTGTCCTTCCTAAATATTTCATGCCTTTGAATGTTCAGTTCCCATCCTTGGTCACCCGGAATCCATGTCTCGTAATTGCAACTGTATTGTATTTATTTATATCTATTTGCGTGGTTAACTCGTCTACCTTACTGTGAATGCTCCACACATTGGGACACAGCGCTTTTCGGCATGTCCTTTTAACATTTTTAGTCATCTTATCATTCTTTTACACTGTGGCCCTATTTGTTTCTTTCCCATGATTTCTATGTCTTCCACTTTTGACTTTATTGTTTCCTGTCTTTCGCTTCTATACTTGTTTCCTCCTCCTCAGTCTCTCAACTCAGGTTCCCAACCCCCTGCCATTCTAGTATAAATCCTCCACAACAGGACTAGCAGATGCCACTGCGAGGCCATCAGTTCCTCTCCTGCCTGAGTTCAAGCCATCCCGCTTGAGCAAGTCCCACCGTCTCCAGAACCAGTCCCGATGTCCAAAAAATCTAAATCCCTCCCTCTTGCACCACTTTTTCCAGCCATGCATTCATCTGGTCCATTCTGCTGTTCCTCTACTCACTAACACGTGGCACAGGAAGTAATACCGTGATTACTTCCTTTGCGGTCCTGCTTTTTAAATTAGCTCTTAACTCCTTCAATTCATTTTTCAGGAACACATCCTTTCTTTTTACCTATATCGTTGTTACTGACATTTACCACGACCACAAGCTATTCACCCTCCCCCTTCAGAATGTCCCGCAGCCGCTCCGAGAAATAATTAACCCTAGCACCATACCATCCTGGTGTCTCGTTTGTGGCCACAGAAACGCCTGTCTGTTTCCCTTACTATTGAATCTCCTTTCACTTTGGCTCTTGCAGTCTTCCACCAGCCCCCCTCCCCAGCTGTTCAGCGGAGCCATCCTTGGTGCCACGTACTTGGCGCTTGCTGCTTTCCCGTGGGAGGCCATCCCCCCAACAGGATTCAAAGTTATATATCAGTTCGAGAGTTGGATGGTCACAGGGGATTCCTGCAGTACCAATCTGAACATACGTCTGTGCCTGGTGGTCAACCATTCCCTTTTCTGCCTGTGAAGCCAATACCAGCAGTGTGGCAACCACGGTATCTCTCCCTCTCTGTCTGTCTGTCTATCTATCTATCTTTCTATCTATCTATCTATCTATCTATCTATCTATCTATCTATCTATCTATCTGTCTATCTATGCATCGATCTACCATGTGTCTCCATATTTCTCGAGTCTCCATCTATCTTCCTGTATATCTCTCTACCCACCTATTTATCTGTCTACCACATCTGTCTATCTATCTATCTATCTATCTATCTATCTATCTATCTATCTATCTATCTATCTATCTATCTATCTATCTATCTATCTATCTATCTGTCTATCTACCCATCTATCTGCAAGAAATTCCGGAAATACTCAGCAAGTCTGGCAGGATCTGTGCAGAGAGAAGCAGAGTTAACGTTTCTGGTCAGAGATCCTTCGTCAGAACTGGCAAATGTAAGAAATGTGAAAGGTTTTAAGCAAGTAAAGCGGAGTGGGGAAGAGATAACAAAGGTGAAGATGTTGATAGGATAGGGTCACTGTGAATAACTGACCAGAAGGGCATGGAAAGAAGGCGGATGGTATGTTAATGATGTGCTGAAAGACAAAGTGATAGAATGTGATTGACTGCAAAGCACAGAGCTCACCAATCAGAAACATAAAAAGCACATTAAAAAAAAAAGTCGGCAGGCACACTGGAAACAAACTAAACAAACAAACCACACTGTGTGGGGTGTTGGGGGGGGGGTGTCCTCGGTTGAGGAAGAAGGAAGACATATCATAAACACTGTCGTGGAAGGTAGCATCATCAGAGCAGATGCGTCGGAGATGGAGAAACGAGGAGAATGGAACGGAGCCCTTCCAGGAGGCAGGGTGTGAAGAAGCGTAGTCGAGGTACCTGTGGGAGCCGGTGGGCTTATGATGGATATTCGTAGACAGCCTATACCCAGAGATGTTAGCAGAGAACAAAGAATAAAGAACAGTACAGCACAGGAATAGGCCATTCGGCCCTCCAAGCCTGCGCCGAACTTGATGCCTGCCTAAACTAAAACCTTCTGTACTTCCATTATTTATTTAGAGATACAGCACTGAAACAGGCCCTTCGGCCCACCGAGTCTGTGCCGACCAACAACCACCCATTTACACTAACCCAACAGTAATCCCATATCCTCTACTAGGGGCAATTTACAACAGCCAATTTACCTATCACCTGCAAGTCTTTGGATGTGGGAGGAAACCGGAGCACCCAGCGAAAACCCACGCAGACAGAGGGAGAACTTGCAAACTCTGCACAGGCAGTACCCAGAATCGAACCCCGGGTCGCTGGAGCTGTGAGGCTGTGAAGCTGCGGTGCTAACCACTGCGCCACTGTGCCGCCCATACCCCTCTATTTCCATCCGATTCATGTATTTGTCAAGATGCCTCTTAAATGTCTCTATGGTCCCTGCTTCCACCACCTCCCCGGCATCAAGTTCCAGGCACATACCACACTCTGTGTAAAGAACTTGCCTCGCACATCCCCTCCAAACTTTGCCCCTCTCACCTTAAAGCTATGTCCCCTAGTAACTGACTCTTCCACCTTGGGAAAAAAGCTTCTGACCATCCACTCTGTCCATGCCACTTATAACTTTGTAAACCTCTATCATGTCGCCCCTCCACGTCCGTCGTTTCAGTGCAAACAATCCAAGTTTGTACAACCTCTCCTCATAGCTAATGCCCTCCAGACCAGGCAACATCCTGGTAAACCTCTTCTGTACCCTCTCTAAAGTCTCCACATCCTTCTGATAGTATGGCGACCAGAATTGCACGCAATATTCTAAGTGTGGCCTAACTAACGTTCTGTACAGCTGCAGCATGACTTGCCTATTTTTATACTCTATGCCCCGACCGATGAAGGCAAGCATGCCATATGCCTTCTTGACGACGTTATCCACCTGCGTTGCCACTTTCAGTCACCTGTGGACCTGTACGCCCAGATCTCTCTGCCTGTCAATACTCCTAAGGCTTCTGCCATTTACTATATACCTCCCACCTGCATTAGACCTTCCAAAATGCAATACCTCACATTTGCCCGAATTAAACTCCATCTGCCATTTCATCGCCCAAGTCTCCAACTGATCTATATCCTGCTGTATCCTCTGACAATCCTCATCACTATCTGCAACTCCACCAACCTTTGCGTCATCCGCAAACGTACTAATCAGACCAGCTACATTTTCCTCCAAATCATTAATATATACTACAAACAGCACACGTCCCAACACTGATCCCTGTGGAACACCACTAGTCACACCCTCCATTCAGAAAAGCACCGTTCCACTGCTATCCTCTGTCTTCTATGACCAAGCCAGTTCTGTATCCATCTTGCCAGCTCCCCTCTGATCCCATGTGACTTCACCTTTTGTATCAGTCTGCCATGAGGGACCTTGACAAAGGCTTTACTAAAGTCCATATAGATAACATCCACTGCCCTTCCTTCATCAATCATCTTTGTCACTTCCTCAAAAAACTCAATCAAATTAGTCAGACACCACCTCCCCTTTACAAAACCATGCTGCCGCTCGCAACTGAGCCCATTTGTTTCCAAATGGGAGTAAATCCTGTCCCGAATAATCCTCTCTAATAATTTCCCTACCACTGATGTAAGGCTCACCGTCCTATAATTTCCTGGCTTATCCTTGCTACCCTTCTTAAACAAAGGAACACCATTAACTATGCTCCAGTCCTCTGGGAACTCACCTGTAGCCAATGGGGATGCAAGGATTTCTGTCAAGGCCCCAGCAATTTCTTCCCTTGCCTCCCTCAGTATTCTGGGGCAGATCCCATCAGGCCCTGGGGACTTATCTACTTTAATGCTTTTCAAGACACACAACACCTCCTCCTTTTTGATGATGAGATGACTGAGACTATCTGAACTCCCTTCCCTAGGCTCATCATCCACCAAGTCCTTCTTCTTGTTGAATACTGATGCAATGTACTCATTTAGTACCTCGCCCATTTCCTCAGGCTCCACACATAGATTCCCTTCTCTGTCCGTGAGTGCACGAACCCTTTCCCTGGTTACCCTCTTGCTCTTTATATACGCATGAAAAGCCTTGCGATTTTCCTTAATCCTGTTTGCCAATGACTTCTCATAACCCCTTTTAGCCCTCCTGACTCCTAGCTTAAGTTCCTTCCTACTGTCTTTATATTCCTCAAGGGATTCGTCTGTTCCGAGCTTTCCAGCCCTTATGAATGCTTCCTTTTTCTTTTTGACGAGGCTCACAATATCCCGCGTTATCCAAGTTTCCCGAAACTTGAAGTTGAGGAAGGGAAGGACAGAGTCAGATATGGACCATGTGAAGGTTAGAGAAGGGTGGAAATTAGAAGAAAAGTTAATTATGTTTTCTCGTTCAAGGCAGGAGTAGGAGACGGCAGCGATACAGTCATCAATGTCCCGGAAAAAGAGTTGGGGATGGGGGCCTGAGTGGGACTGGAACAAGGAATGTTCAACATATCCCACAAAAGGACAGACATAAGTGGGACAGATGCGGGTACCGACAGCAACACCTTTTACTTGAAGGGAGTGAGTGGAGTTGAAGGAGAAGTTGTTTAATGTGAGAACAAGTTCAGCCAGGCGGAGGAGGGTGGTGGTGGATCGGGACTGTTGGGCCTCTATTCAAGGAAGAAGCGGAGCGCCCCCAAACCGTCCTGGTTGGGAATGGAGATGTAGAGAGATTGGATGTCCATAGTGAAGAGGAGGCGGTTAGGGCCAGGAAACTGGAAATTGTCAAAATGACGTAGGGCGTCAAAAGAGTCACAGATGTCGGTGGGAAAAGGCTGGACCAGCAGAGAAAATATAGAGTCAAGACAGGAAGAAATAAATTCAGTGGGGCAGGAACAGGCTGAAACAATGGGTCTGCCGAGACAGCCCTGTTTGTTGATTTTGAGAAGGAAATAGCAGTGGGCTCTCCGGGGTTGCGGGATTATGAGGCTGGAAGCTGTAGAGGGAAGATGTCCAGAGGAGATGAGATCAGTGACAGTAGCCTGATGTTCGGTGGTGGGGTCATGGTCCTAGGGAGGCAGGAAGAAGTGTCTGAGAGTTGGCGCTGAGCCTCGGCAAGGTCGAGGACGGTGCGTCAGACAACAACATCACCACCCTTATCTGTAGGTTTGATGACCATGTCGGGGTTAGATGTGAGAAACCGGAATGCGCCAAGTTTAGAGGGGGGAAGTTTAGAGTGAGTGAGGGGGCAGAGAAATTGAGACAGCCGATATCTCGCCGACAGGTTTCAATGAAAAGATCAAGAGCAGGTAAGAAGCCAAAGGGACGGGTCCAGCTACAGGCGGAATGCTGGAGGTGCTTGAATGGGTCCGCTGATCTGGGGGAGGACTCCTGGTAAAAGATGTGTGCCCGGTGGGCTCGAGTTCCCTGCCGAGCAGGGAATTCAATGAGATAGGGGCATAAGGGGATAGAATTGAGCACTTTGCTGAGTACCTGACCTGAAACGTTAACTCTGCTTCGCTCGGCACTGATGCTGCGAGTCCTGCTGAGTATTTCGAGCATTTCTTGTTTTTATTCCAGATTTCCGGCAACTGCAGTGTTTTGTTTTTATTATCCATGTATCTATCAATCTATCTAGCTAAATATCTATCTATCTATCTATCTATCTATCTATCTATCTATCTATCTATCTATCTATCTATCTATCTATCTATCTATCTGTCTGTCTGTCTAGCTTTCTGTCTATCTGTCTCTCTACCTATCTATCTGGAACCAACCAGAGAGCAGGTTATATTAGACTTGGCATTGTGTAATGTGACATGATTAATAATGACCGCAGAATAAAGGCACATCTAGCTCGCAGTAACTATAAAATGATTGAATTTTGCATCCAGTTTGAAAGAGAGAGAAGTTGGTCGAAGACTAGTACTGTAAACTTAATGAAGGACAACTATGTTTGCATATACGCTGAACTGGCTGAATGAACTAGGCTAGCTGACAGATCAATAGAGAAGCAGTGGCAGATATTTAAGGGGATATTTCAGAACACTCAGAATATGTATATGCCTACTGTAAAGAAAGATTCTAAGGGGAGGACCCACCATCCGTGTTTAACTGAGGAAGTTAAGGAAACCATAAAAATTAATGAAAAAGCATATCAGTGTGCAAAGATGAGTGGCAGGTCAAAATACCAAGAATGGCAGAGGAAGAAATTAGAGCATGAAAGGAGGCTAGCTAGAAATATAAAAACGAATACCAAGAGTTTCTGCGGGTATTTAAAATGAAAAGAATAAGTAAAGTGAGTGTTGTTGCGCCAGAGAGTGAGAAGTGAGTGTTAATAGTAGACAATGAGGAAATAGCGGATGAAATGAACAAATATTTTACTTTTACATTCACTATCGAGGATACAAAAAACATTCCAGTAACAGCTGCAAATCAGGAGGTGGAAGGAAGAGAGGAACTGCTGAAATTACAATCACCAGGAAAGCAGTACTGAGCAAAGTGATGGAGCTGCGGGCTGGCAAGTCCCAGGATCCTAATGGGCTTCATCTGAGGGTCTTAAAAGAGGTGCTAAAGAGGTAGTAGATGTGTTGGTGTTAATTTTGCAAAATTCACTTGATGGAAAGGTTCCATCAGATTGGAAAGTAGCAAATATCACCCCTCTATTCAAGAGGGTGGGGAGGCAGAAAACGAGTAACGAGAGGCCCGTTAGGTTGACGTCTGTCGTGGGGAAGCTGTTTGAATCGATCGTTAAGAAGGTTATAGCTGTGCCCTTAGAAAAACATCAAGGTAATCGTGAATAGTCAGCATGGATTTTTGAAAGGGACATTATGTTTAAACAATTTATTGCAGTTCTTTGAATGAGTGACATGTGCTGTGGATACTTTACTTGGAGTAGCAGAAGGCATTTGAAAAGGTGCCACATAAAAGGTTATTGCGCAAAGTGGGAGCTCACGGTGTAGGGGGTAATATATTAGCATGGATAGAAGATTAGCTGGCTGGCATAAAATCATAGAGCATGCATAAATGGGTCATTTTCTGATTGGCAGGATGTGATGAGTGGAGACCCGCAGGGGTCTGTGTTCGGGCCTCAACAATTTTCAATTTATATCAATCACTTCGATGAGGGGAGCGATGGCATAGTAGCTAAATTTGCAGATGACATAAATATAGGTGGAAAGGAAGTTGTGAAGAGGGCATATAGAGCTTGCAGACCGTTATGGATAGGTTCAGCGAGTAGGCAAACAATCTGGCAGATGGAGTAAAATGTGGTAAAATGTGAAGTTCTTCACTTTGGCAGGAAGATCAAAACACAAAGTGTGTCTTAAACGCGGAAGTACTGCAGAATTCCGAGGTGCAGAGGGATCGAGGTGTTCTAGTGCATGAGTCGCAAAAAGATAGTTTGTGGGTACAGCAAGTAATAAAGAATGCCAGTGGAGTGATATCCTTTATTACGAGAGGAATTGAGGTAAAGGTAAGGATGTCATGATTCAGTTATACAGGGCATTGGTGCGATCACATCTCGAATATTGTGTGCAGTTTTGGTCTCCATATTTGAGGAAGGATGTGAATGCGTTGGAGGCAGTTAAGAGGAGGTTTACGAGATTGATACTGGGAATGAGCGGGTTATCGTATGAGGAACTGGGCTTGTTTTCACTGGAGATTAGAAGAGTGAGGGCAGACTTGATTGAAGTATAGAAGATCCTGAACGGTCTTGACAAGATAGATGTGGAAAGGATGTTTCCTCTTGTGGGTGAGCCCAGAACAAGAGGGCACTGTTTTAAAATTAGGGTTCACCCTAAAAAGACGGAGGCAAGGAGATTGTTTTTTCTCTCACAGGGTTTTGTGACTTTGAAATTCGATGCCTCAGAAGCTGGTGGAGGTTTGGTCATTGAATATTTTTAAAGCGGGCCCAGGGAGATTCGTGTTAGACAAGGGAATGAACGATTATCGACTGTAGATGGAAGCATGAAATTCGAGATAGAAATCGATCATCTATGATTTTACTGAATGGCCTACTTCTGCTCCGAACTTGTATAATCTTCTGGTCGCGGGTTTAGAAAGTGCTGTTTTAGGAGCCTTAGTTCGTTGCTGCAGTGCATCTTGCATATGGTACACACTGTTGCCGCAGGGCATTGGTGGTGGAGGGAGTGAATGTTTGGTGGATGGGTTGTCGATCAAGAGGAGTGCGTTGTCCTGGATGGTGGTGAGCTTCTTTAGTGTTTTATACCTGCACCCATCAGGGCAAGGGGAGAGTATTCCATCACAACCCTGAATTTTTCCTTATAGATGGTGGACAGGCATTCGGGAGACATGTGATGAGTTACATGCTGCAGAATTCCGAGTCTCTGACATGCTCTTGTAGCTACGGAATTTATGTGGCTGGTCCAGTTCAGTATCTGGTCAATGGTATCCTCCAGGATGCTGATAGAGGGGTTTCAGAAATGGTAATGCCAGTGAATGTCAAGGATAGATGTTTGAATTCTCCCTTTTTGGAGATGGTCATTATCTGGCACTTGTGTGGTGCAAATGTCACTTGCCACATATCAGCCCAACTGTGAATGTTCTCCATGCACTGATGCATCTGGACAAGGCCTGCTTCAGTATCTGAGGAGTCGTAAATGGTGCTGAGCATTGTGCAATCATCAGTGAACATCCCCACTTCTGAACTTACGGTGGAGGGAAAGTCAGGAGTGATCTTGATCACTCTTTCCCTCTCTCTCTATCTCTATGTACCCCTTCTCTGTGTTGCTCCCCCCTCTCTGTGCTGTTCTCCTCCCCTCTGTGTCGTCCTCGCTCTCTGTGTACCTCTCTTTCTCTCTGTCCCCACACACTCTCTCTCTCTGCCCCCTCTCTCACCCTCTCTCTCCCTCTCTGTTTTTCACTCTCTTCCCTCTCTCTTTCCCCCTCTTTCACTCTCTGCCTTCCTCTCTCTCTGCCCCACTCTGTGATGTGCTCTCTGTCTCTCCCTCTCTTTCTTTTTCTGCTCCCGCTTTTCTCCCCGTTCACTCTCCCCTCTCTCCCTCCTCCGTTTTTGCTGTCACTGCTCCCCTCTCTCTCTCCGCATCTCTCCCCCTCACCTCTCCCTCCCCCTTACCTCTATCTCCATATCCAACCGCCACTCTCTCTCTGCCCCCCTCACTTTCTCTGTCTGCTCCACTCGTTCTTTTTCTCTTTTCCACCTCCTTCTCTGTCTCCTCCCCTCTTTCTCTCTCTCACTCTCTCTCTCTGTACATCTTCCGCGTCCCCTTCTCTCGCTCCCTGTTCCCACCTGTCAGGCAAACTCCCACCTGCCAAGACTGAGGCACACATGATTTCGTCACATGAACATTAACACTTAAAATTGCAAGCCCCTGACAGGAAGGCTATTTGCATAGTACTCGCAGTGTTGGAACAAATGAAATCCAGGAGTTGCTTCCCGAATACACAGAAGAAGTGGTCGGAACAAAGCAGTTTTAGTCATAGAGATATACAGCACAGAAAGAGGCCTTTCAGCCTATCGTGTTTGTGCAGGCCATTCAGCACCTATCTATTCTAATCCCCTTTTGCAGTACTTCGACCGCAGTCTTGTCTGCTATGGCATTTCAAGTGCTCATCTAAATACTTCTTAAATGTTGTGTGGGTTCAGGCCTCTGCCACCCCTTCAGGCAATGCGTTCCTGATTCCAAACACTCTCTGAGTGAAAAGATTATTTCCTCAAATCCCCTCTAAACCTTCTGCCACTTACCTTAAATCTATACCTCCTGGTTATTGCTACCTCTCTTAAGGGAAACGTTTCTTGCCATCTACCCTATCTATGCCCCTCATAATTTTGTATACAGCACTCAGCTCCCCCATCAACCTGCTCTGCTCTAAGGAAAACAACCCTAGCCTTTTCAGTCTCGCTTCACAGCTGAAGTGCTCCATCCCAGGCAACATCATAGTGAATCTCCTCTGCACCCTCTCCAGTGCAATCACATCCTTCCTATAGTTTGGCGACTGGAACTGTATACAGTACTCCAGCTGTGGCTGAAATGTCATTTTATACAACTCCATCATAACTTCCATGCTCTTATATTCTATGCCTCGGCTAAGAAAGGCAAATATCCTGACCACCTCGTCTAACTGTGCTGCTGCTTTAAGTGATCCATGGACAAGTACACCAGGTTCCTCCGAACTTCTGTAATTCATAGGGTCCTACCATCCATTGTATTTTCCCTTGCCTTGTTAGTCCTTCCAAAATGCATCACCTCACACTTCTCAGGATTAAATTCTGTTTTTCACTGTTCTGCCCATCTTTCCGGCCCATCAATATCGTCCTGCAGTCTAAGGCTTTCCTCCACACTATTTATGGCACCATCAATTTTCGTGTCATCTGCGAACTTACTGATCATACCTCCTTTATGTTAATTAATGTGCACCACAACAAGCACCGATCTCTGTGGTACACTGATGGTCACAGGCTTCCAATCACAAAATCAACCTTCGACCATCACCCTCTGCCTCCTGCCACTAAGCCAATTTGGAATTCAATTTGCCAAATTGCACTGGATCCCATGGGCTCTTACCTTCTTGACAATCTCCCATATGGGACCTTATCAAAAGCCACACTGAAGTCCATGTGGACTACAACAACTGCTTTGCCATTATCTAGACACCTACTCACATCGAAAAATTCAAACAAGTTAGTTAGACATGATCCCCCTCTGACCAAGCCATGCTGATTATCCTTGATTAATCCCTGCTTCTCCAAGTGAGGTTATTCCTGTCCCTCATATTTTTTCCAATGATTTGCCTATCACTGATGTTGGTCTGATCACTGGCCTGTAATTACCTGGTTTAACTCTGGTGCCATAGACTAATGGTACCACATTCGCAGTCCTCCAGTCCTCTAGCACCTCTCCTGTGGCCAGAGAGAATTTGAAAATTTGTGTCAGAGCCCCTGCTATCTCCTCCCTTGCCTGGGATACATCTCATCTAGGCCTGGGCATTTATCCACTTTTAAGCTCGCACAAACCGCCAATATCTCCCCCCCCCCCCCCCACCACCTTTCATTGCTAATTTGCTGAAGTATATCACAATCTGCCTCCCTGAGCTTTACATCTACATCGTATTTCTCCATACTGAACATAGTCATGTTACTAGTTGGCTGCTGAGATTTGAACTTCCAACAAAGGATTCGAACTGAGAAAACTCCTGGCGCCTGTTTTGATAAGACTTCTCTCCTGTCTGCGCTTATCTCGCTGACACGAGCTTCGGAAACCATTGAAGACACGTAAACTCAAAGAGAAAAAAGTCTCCTACTTGAAACAGGTTTAAAAGGCTCCAATGAAATGCAAGGCCATTTCTTCAAACAAGGACTGCAGCGAGCTCGAGAAACAATAGGAAGATATTGTCTCTAACTACTCTACTTATCTTTCCGTCTGCTCTTTTTTGTCCCTAATCGCATGTTATATTGCGTGTGCATGCCGGCGTGGGCGAGTCGTTAGTCCGTAGGCGTTAACCGTATTAGAGTTTAAGTATAAGGTTTAATAAATTTCATCTTTCTACTTCAAACCTAAGAAAGCCTGTTTGTGCTCATCCGTCGCCTTATAATTGGAAAGCGGTGAACAAGGATTCACCAAGGGGGATCTCACAAGACAGTGCATTTAAAATAAAACGCTGTTACTATAAGACCAGGTGAAGACAGTAACAGGCCAGTAGACACCTTTCTCATACGACCATAGCACCCCTTTCTCTCGCCCTCGCTCCCCCATGCTTTCTCTCCCCCATCTCTCTCTCTCACTCTCTGCCCCCTCTCTCGCTCTCCTCCACTCTCCCTCTCGTCCTTTTCTTTCTCCCTCTATTCCCCCTCTCTCTCACACTCTCTCATCCTGTGTCCCTATTCCTTGCCCCCGTCTCGCTCTCATCAACTCGCTGTCTCTCCCCCACACTCTCTCCTCCCCAGCTCTCTCTCTGCCCCTCGCCCCACCCCCTGCCCCAGCTCTCCTTCTCGCAGAAGAGACGGGGAAAGGCTATGTAGCCTTAATAGCACAGTTCTAGGAAGTGTGCAGAGACAGAGGGACCGGGGTGTACATGTACTTACATCTTTGAAGGTGAAAGATCATATTGAGAGAATCGTCAGCTAAGTATAGGGGAGTTTGGGCTTCATAAATAATTGTGAGTGCAAAAGCACGGAAGTTATGCTGAACCTTGACAACGCTCTGGTTAGTCCACAACTAGAATATTGCATCCAGTTCTGGTCACCACACATTTGGAAGGATGTGAGGGTTCATCAGGGGGATCAGAGGAAATGGTAGTTCCAGGGAGGGGAGGATTTAGCAATAAAAACAAGAAATGCTGGAACCACTCAGCAGGTCTGTCAGCATCTGTGGAAAGAGAAGCAGAGTTAACGTTTCGGGTCAGTGACCCTTCTTTGGATTTAGCAAAGTGGACTGAAGACAGCTACCTGAAGGTGTCAATGCAGTGAGAGTGAGTCAGGGTTAAGAACAAATATTTTCACACAAAGACAAATAGGGCGGGACTCCCAAATCCAGAGCCCTTTGGATAGGGACAAAAGGGAAGCTTATGTCAGATACCGACAGTTCAATACCACAGAATTCCGAGAGGAGTGAAGGAAGTTCAGGGGTTAAATTAAAAGGACAATTAGGAAAGCTAAGAGATAGTCGGAAAATAATATTACCAAGTGAAAGCAAGGAAAATGCAAATATGTTTTATAAATACACGATGAGCAAGAGGATAACTAAGGATAGAGTATTAGGGACCAAAAAGGGAATGTCTGAATGGAGGTGGGAGATGTGGGCATGGTTCGTAATGAATACTTTGTGTCTGTCTTCATAAAAGCGGGGGAACGATGCAGACATTGTAGTTAAAGAGGAGGAGTGTGAAATATTGGATGGGATAAACAGACTGAGAGGGGAAATATTAAGGTATTTGGCATCTTTGCAAGTGTATAAATGGTGAGGCCTGGATGCATTGGAATCAGTTCAGAAAATGTTCATTAGCTGATTACTGGGATGAAGGGGCTGTCCTCTGAGGAAAGGTTGCACAGGTTGGGCCTGTACTCATTGGAGTTTAGAAGAATGAGAGGTGATCTTATTGAAACCTATAAAATGCTTAAAGGGATGGACAGGGTAGATGCCAGTAAGATGTTTCCCCTGGTTCAGGTGTCTAGAAACAATAGACACAATTTCAAAATAAGGGCGAAGCCACTTAGGACTGAAATGAGAAGACATTTCTTTACTCAGAGGGTTGTGTATCTTTGGAATTCTCTAGCCCAGAGGGTCGTGGAAGCTCAGTCATTTATTATGTTGAAAGCAGAGATTGACAGATTTCTAAATACCAATGATATCAAGGGATATCTGGATAGTGTGGGAAAAGTGCATTGAAGTGTATGATCAGCCATGATAGTATTGAATGGCGGAGCAGGCTTGATGGGCTGAATGGCCTACTCCTGTTCCTATGTTCCCAAACTGCTGAAATAGTTTCTCCCAAACTACCCAATCAGTTTCCCTTAATGTCTCAACAACTTTGATCAAATCATCTTGATCCTCTTAAATTCCATGGAATGCATCACACGTTTGTGTAATATCACCTCGTAATTTAACCCTTGGAGTCCACTTATCACGCTGGTAAATCTACAGTGCACTCAAATGTGCATGGACCTACCAAGTCTCTTTGCATGTCCAAAGTTTCTAGCCTTTCATCATTTGTAAAGTACTATGTTCGAGTCTTTTGCGCTGATATTGAAATCCATCTATCACAGCTTTGCCCATTCACATAAGATATTAGTATCTCGTTGCAATTTTATGCTTCCAGCTACACTGCGTACACCGTTGCCTATTTTTGTGTCATTTGCAACATTGGTATTTGACAATCCACCTCATTATATTATATCGTTAATAAATACAGCAAAACTGAGCCACACACGGGCTTTGCATTCGTAGACAGAAGGGAATCATTCCATCCTCGAGGTTTTGTTTTTAAATTCCAGATTTACGTTTTTTATAAAGAAAAATCAGAATGTAAATTCACAACAGCCCAGTGTAGGATTTGACCTCCTGCTTTTCAATCATCAGCTCAGGCCTTCATATCAAAACCCATATCAAGAGATTAATTTGCCTACTGCTGTTGTCTGTCTGTCTCAAGTTGTGTATATTATTCCCTTCTCCTCTTCTTCCATGTGTCTGAAGTCTTTGAAGTTTATCAGACATTGGTTAGCTACTTCATATGGTGTTCTTTAAATGCCTTCAATTCTATGGATCTGCAAGGGACACAATTCCAATTCTCACCTTATTGCATCAACTAAAACCTGCAGGTCCATTCAAACACCCCTATTTCCTGTCTCTGCAACGATAGCTGACACTTCCACAATGCAGGATTATCTGAATGGGAACAGCTTTTGACACATTTCCCAACACGTTTGCTAACACTTTTCAGGATGAAGCTAGATCCAGCCGAAAGGTTTGAAGCCTAACATTAAATCCTTAAGATATAAAAGTTGACGCAAATGAAATCCAAGATCTCTCTGTCCCTGCACCCATTTTATCATTGTACCATTTGGTTTATATCGCTTCTCTTCAGCCTTCCTTCCAAAATGCATCATTTTACATTTCTCAGCATTGAAGTTAACCTGCCATGTGTCTGACCATTTCACCAGACTTTCTCGATCATCCTGAAGTCTACTACTATTTTCGTCCATGTTTGTTACTGCGGATGCTGGAAATCTGAAATAAAAACTGTACCCTCTGAATCCCAGTCTCTCGCTCTCTGTTTCTTTCTGAATCCCAGGTGGAAATTTGCGGGTGTGGGAAATTTGCGTGAGTGAAATTTGCCAAGGAGAAATTTGCAGATGGAAATTTGCGGGGGCGCGGGGTGGGGGGTGGGTGGGGGGAGCGGGGCAGTGATGGTGGCTGGGGAAGGGGGAATTTGTGGGGGAGATTTGGGGGGGCATCAACATTTTCCGGGGGGTGAGGGTGTTGGAAGAAATCTAGAAAGACTGGGAAAGCCACACAGAAAGATATATATAGAGAGAGAGAGACAGAAAGAGCCAGAGAGAAAAGAACTCAGAGAAACAGCTGCAGAGAAGACCAGAGAGAGAGAGAGAGAGAGAGAGAGGCACAAAGAAAGAGAGTCAAAGAAACAACTAAAGAGAAAGCCATTGAGAAAGATAAAGAGCCAACAAGGAAGCCGCAGAGAGTGAGAAAAAGAGAAAGTCAGAGAGAGAGAGGAGGAGAGCAAAAAAAGCAAAACAAAAAAAGCGGGAGAGTCAAAGAAAGAGAGAAGGAGCCAAAGACAGAAAAACAAAAGCGACAAAGAGGGAACAAAAAATGCAGAGAAAGAAAGAAATACTGAGGAGAGAAAAAGCGTCGAAGACAAAGCTGGGAAGAGAGCAAAACAGTTAGGGTGAAAAATAGGAGAGAGAAAGCAGGAGAAGTGAGCGAGGCAAAGAAGAGGGGAAAAGCAAACCAGAGAAAACGAAAGTTAGAGAAAGAAAGAGCTGGAGAGAGATAAAAATCCTGAGCAAGAGAGTAAGAAAAAGAGGCAAAGAGAAAGAAAGTCACAGAAACAACTCAAGAGAAAGACATTGAGACAAATAAAGAGCCAGACAGGAAGCCACAGAGA
The DNA here is from genome assembly GCF_036365525.1 of Heterodontus francisci. Lineage (NCBI taxonomy): Eukaryota > Metazoa > Chordata > Chondrichthyes > Heterodontiformes > Heterodontidae > Heterodontus > Heterodontus francisci. The sequence goes on along the minus strand of NW_027140909.1, from coordinate 2,705,428 downwards.
GTGAGTAAAAGAGAACGTCAGAGACAGAGAGAGAGAGAGAAAGAGAATAAAAAAGGAAAAGAAAGAGGGAAGGAGCCAAAGAAAGGAAAAAAGCAACAAAGAGGGAACAAAAAAGGCTGTGAAATAAATACTGAGAAAAAGAGAAAGAAGCGGTGAAGACAAAGCTGAGAAGAGAGAAAAAGAGTTAGGGGGAGAAATAAGGAGATAGAAAGCCAGAGAAGTGAAAGAGGCAAAGAAGAGGGGAAAAACAGAGGAAAAAAAGTTAGAGAAAGAGAGAGCAAGGGAGAGATAAAAATCCTGAGAAAGAGAGAGAGAGAGAGAGAGAGAGGCTGAGACTGAGAGAGAGAGAGTGAGAGAGAAAGAGATTAAAAAAGGAAATGAAAGAGAGAAGGAGCCAAAGAAAGGAAAAAAGCAACAAAGAGGGAACAAAAAATGCTGAGAAATAAATACTGAGAAAAAGAGAAAGAAGCGGTGAAGACAAAGCTGAGAAGAGAGAAAAAGAGTTAGGGGGAGAAATATGTAGATAGAAAGCCAGAGAAGTGAAAGAGGCAAAGAAGAGTGGAAAAACAGAGAAAAGAAAGTTAGAGAAAGAGAGAGCAAGGGAGAGATACAATTCCTGCGAAAGAGAGAGAGAGAGAGAGATAGAGAGAGAGGCAGAGAGAGAGAGAGAGAGAGAGAGAGAGAGGCTGAGACTTAGAGAGAGAGAGTGATAGTGAGAGTGAGAGTGAGAGAGAAATAAAGAGAAAGAGAGACAAAGAAAAGCCTGAGAATGCGAGACAGAGAGCCTGTGACTGTGACAGAGAAATAAAGAAACGCAGAGAAAGAAAGAGTGAAAGAGCCAACCAGAGAGGAAATAAAGTCTGAGAGAGAGACTGAGAGTGAGCGAGAAAGAGATAGAAAGCGGGAAAGCCAGAGGAAGAAAGAGAGAGCCAAAGAATGAGAGAGAAAGGGTAGCCTGAGAGTGAGAGAATGAAATAAAGCGAAAGAGCGAGACACACAAAGAGGGAGAGAGAGAAAAGGGAGAGAGAGAGAGAGCGGGCCAAAGAAAAAGAAAGGAAAGCATGAGCGGGAGAGAGAGAGAGTGACTAAGACAGTGAGAGAGAGACACACTATGAGAGAGAGAGATTGAGATGAGGGAGGGAGAAAGGAAGTGAGGGACATTAAAGATTTAATACACACAGTCTGTGCTCCATCGTTGGACTCTCAACCTTTCCCGCCATCAGTCCTTCCATGGTGGAAGTGGGGGGAGCAGAACCATGGGCCAGGGTGGCAATAGGGTGGGAGTTAGGTTAAAAGGTGAGAGTAGGCCAGAGAGAGAGAGGGTAATTCAGGCTGGAATCACACACACACACACACACACACACACACACACACACACACACACACACACACACACACACACACACACACACACACACACACACACACACACACACACACACTGTAGTCAGCTCCAATCTACCTGGGCACAGAGCCACAAAGACTGAGATACAGAAAGGCAATTTCGGACACCGCATGGAAATGAATAGAATGTGACTTGACGTTGTCCTCAAATATCCCAGAACCTATCACTCAACCACCAAGTCCTCCCAATGTTCAGCTCATCCAACCAGCTCTCAGCCCCCTCCACTTGGACACTTCCTCCCAGATATGGTACAGTCCAAGGTGAGTCCCTGTGTAAACAGGACATAGAGGAGGGATATTTTAACCAATGTCGTAAATGATACAACCCAGGACTCTGTCTGTCTCTGTGTATCTTTCTCCCTCCCCCAAAACCTCAGGAATAAGTGAATTCAGAAAAAAAAACTGCGGCCACGTAAACGTGGAGGGTCCTACTTGGAAAATGGCCATTTAACACAAATTTTATTAAATGTCTTTCACCAGTCACCTCCACTTTACAGAAGGTGCAGCAATAACTACCTCGAAATTCTGGCAAATTGTTTTTTTTTTTGCTGGAGAGGCCGATTTGCTGCAGTTTGAGGAACAGATAGTTTCTATTCGGATTCTCATTTCCAATGCCTGACAATTCGTCAAACCAGTCCCAGGTAAATGATGCAGCCAAGAGAAAATGTACAATTGGTGACATTGCATAAAACAATTCGGATCCATATAACAGTCAGGATAAATGCGTGGCATGAGAGATGGTGCAGGAGGTAGGGGTTCAGATTTCTGGTACACTGGGACCGGTTCTGGGGGAGGTGGGACTATTACAAATTGGGCGGTTACACCTGGGCCGGACTGGAACCAATGTCCTTGGGGGTGCTTTTGCTAACGCTGTTGGGGAGGGTTTAAACTAATGTGGCAGGGAGATGGGAACCAAATGAGGTCAGTGGAGAGTAAGGATGTAGTAACTAAAGCCTGTAAGGAACTAGATAATGAAGTCAGCGTGGCTAAGGGAAAGAGTAGGCAGGGAGCAGATGATGAAAGCAAAGGGACTGGTGGTCTGAGGTGTATTTGTTTTAATGCAAGAAGTGTAATAGGTAAGGCAGATGAACTTAGGGCTTGGATTAGTACCTGGGAGTATGATGTTATTGCTATTACTGAGACTTGGTTAAGGGAAGGGCATGATTGCAATTAAATATCCCAGGATACCGATGCTTCAGGCGGGATAGAGAGGGAGGTAAAAGGGGTGGAGGAGTTGCATTACTGGTCAAAGAGGATATCACAGCTGTGCTGAAGGAATGCACTATGGAGTACTCGACCTGTGAGGCAATATGGGCAGAACTCAGAAATAGGAAGGGTGCGGTAACAATGTTGAGGCTGTACTACAGGCCTCCCAACAGCGAGCGTGAGATAGAGGTACAAATATGTAAACAGATTATGGAAAGCTGTAGGAGCAACAGGGTGGTGGTGATAGGAGATTTTAATTTTCCCAACATTGACTGGGATTCACTTAGTGTTAGAGGTCTAAATGGAGCAGAATTTGGAAGGAGCATCCAGGAGCGTTTTCGAGAGCAGTTGTTAATAGTCCAACTCGGGAAGGGGCCATACTGGACCTGGTGTTGGGGAATGAGCCGGGACAGTTGGTTGACGTTTCAGTAGGGGAAAACTTTGGGAACAGTGATCACAATTCCGTAAGCTTTAGAATACTCATGGACAAAGGCGAGAGTGGTCCTAAAGACAGAGTGCACAATTGGGGGAAGGCCAACTATACCAAAATTCGGCAGGAGCTGGGGAATGTAGATTGGGAGCAGCTGTTTGAAGGTAAATCCACATTTGATATGTGGGAGGCTTTTAAAGAGAGGTTGATTAGCGTGCAGGAGAGACATGTTCCTGTGAAAATGAGGGGTAGAAATGACAAGATTAGGGATCCATGGATGACAGGTGAAATTGTGAGACTAGCTAAGAGGAAACAGGAAGCATACATAAGGTCCAGGCGGCTGAAGAAAGACGAAGCTGTGGAAGAATATCGGGATGGTAGGCGCAATCTGAAACGAGGAATTAAGAGGGCTAAAAGGGGTCATGAAATATTTTTAGCAAACAGGGTTAAGGAAAATCCCAAAGCCTTTTATTCATATATAAGGAGCAAGAGGGTAACTAGAGAAAGGATTGGCCCACTCAAGGACAAAGGAGGAAAGTTATGCGTGGAGTCAGAGAAAATGGATGAGATTCTAAATGAGTACTTTGCATCGGTATTCACCGAGGAGAGGGACATGACGGATGTTGAGGTTAGGGACAGATGTTTGATTACTCCAGGTCAAGTTGGCAAAAGTAGGGAGGAAGTGTTGGGTATTCTAAAAGGCATTAAGGTGGACAAGTCCCCAGGTCCGGATGGGATCTATCCCAGTTTACTGTGGGAAGCGAGAGAGGAAATAGTTGGGGCCTTAACAGATATCTTTGCAACATCCTTAAACACGGGTGAGGTCCCGGAGGACTGGAGAATTGCTAATGTTGTCCCCTTGTTTAAGAAGGGTAGCAGGGATAATCCAGGTAATTATAGACCGGTGAGCCTGATGTCAGTGGTAGGGAAGCTGCTGGAGAAGATACTGAGGGATAGGATCTATTCCCATCTGGAAGAAAATGGGCTTATCAGTGATAGGCAACATGGTTTTGTGCAGGGAAGGTCATGTCTTACCAACTTAATAGAATTCTTTGAGGAAGTGACAAAGTTGATTGATGAGGGAAGGGCTGTAGATGTCGTATACATGGACTTCAGTAAGGCGTTTGATAAGTTTCCCCATGGTAGGCTGATGGAGAAAGTGAAGGCGCATGGGGTCCAAGGTGTACTAGCTAGATGGACAAAGAACTGGCTGGGCAACAGGAGACAGAGAGTAGCAGTGGAAGGGAGTTTCTCAAAATGGAGACGTGTGACCAGTGGTGTTCCATAGGGATCCGTGCTGGGACCACTGTTGTTTGTGATATACATAAATGATTTGGAGGAAAGTATAGGTGGTCTGATTAGCAAGTTTGCAGACGACACTAAGATTGGTGGAGTCGCAGATAGTGAAGGGGACTGTCAGAGAATACAGCAGAATATAGATAGATTGGAGAGTTGGGCAGAGAAATGGCAGATGGAGTTCAATCAGGGCAAATGCGAGGTGATGCATTTTGGAAGATCCAATTCAAGAGTGAACTATACAGTAAATGGAAAAGTCCTGGGGAAAATTGATGTACAGAGAGATTTGGGTGTTCAGGTCCATTGTTCCCTGAAGGTGGCAACGCAGGTCAATAGAGTGGTCAAGAAGGCATACGGCATGCTTTCCTTCATCGGACGGGGTATTGAGTACAAGAGTTGGCAGGTCATGTTACAGTTGTATAGGACTTTGGTTCGGCCACATTTGGAATACTGCGTGCAGTTCTGGTCGCCACATTACCAAAAGGATGTGGATGCTTTGGAGACGGTGCAGAGGAGGTTCACCAGGATGTTGCCTGGTATGGAGGGCGCTAGCTATGAAGAGAGGTTGAGTAGATTAGAATTATTTTCATTAGAAAGAAGGAGGTTGAGGGGGGACCTGATTGAGGTGTACAAAATCATGAGAGGTGTAGACAGGGTGGATAGCAAGAAGCTTTTTCCCAGAGTGTGGGATTCAATTACAAGGGGACAGGAGTTCAAAGTGAAAGGGGAAACGTTTAGGGGGGATATGCGTGGAAAGTTCTTTACGCAGAGGGTGGTGGGAGCATGGAACGCATTTCCAGCGGAGGTGGTAGACGCGGGCACGATAGCGTCTTTTAAGATGTATCTGGACAGATACATGAATGGGCAGGAAGTAAAGAGATACAGACCCTTAGAAAATAGGCGACAGGTTTAGATAGAGGATTTGGATCGGCGTAGGCTTGGAGGGCCGAAGGGCCTGTTCCTGTGCTGTCATTTTCTTTGTTCTTTATTCTTTGTACAGTTGTATCTGTAAATGATTATTTGCAATTTATTTGATGTTATTGCATTTATGCATAAGCCTGGAATCATTCAAAATAATTTTCTTGACATCTACCAGTTTAATGTTCCAAAGGTTTACAAAGTTGGAAAACGACCACTGACCACAAATTGCATGGATCACTTTTCACCTCCAGTTCTTATAAAGTTGAACAATAGCTACCTCGAAATTCTGGCAGAGTTTTTGCTGCTGCAAAAATGTATCACTTGTTTAACTTTCCATCCTGACTCTTCTGTCCTCTGCTTTCTTGCAGGATTCCGAGGGATGTTTTCAACATGTTGATCACTGTCCAAATTCAGGAGCTACCAGCGACGCTGCAGCTGCCATGGAGAGATAACAATTATTTCACTCAGTTTGGAGTTAAATTGGGAAGGAATGTTTCCAACAGCAGGGTGGGGGGTGGGGGTGGGGGGTGCGGGGTGCGGGGGTCTCGAAGCAGAGAACACAGAATGAAGGTGAATAATAATATGAGATCGATACAAGGAGAGAACCAGGGGAAACTATCCACAGCAAGTTGTTATTGTCTGGAATCCACTGTCTGACAAGTTGGTGGAAGCAGATTTAATATTCACTATCAAAATTCAATTACATTTTTGTTTCAATTCCTCTCGCTGATCATAAAGAAGATAGCAGCAGAAGAAAGATAAGTGAGAGATGTCATATCTTTAGTGATGAAAAAATCAACACAGCTTATTGAGAGAGTTATTTCTATTTGTAACAGATTGTTTGGACTTTATTTGGTGTTGTATTTCTGCATTAGCTTTCAATCACTCAAAATAATTTTCCAAACAAGAACCTTACAAGCGTTTATAAGTTGTAACATAGCCATTTAACACAAATTGTATTTAAATAGTTTTATTAAGCATCTCAGGATGACATGAAGGGTAACGCAAGTGTCACACAAACTTAAGTTCCTCTCAATAGAGCAAACATTCAAACTCTCAGCAACATGGAATGTCCCCATCAGCAATGGTTCAGCATCTCCACCTGCTGGTGCCCCTGTCTTACTGCAGTTACTGCCTCCTCTCACCATCTCCATCTGCTGGTGTCCCTGTCTCACTGCAGCTACAGGCCTGCTCACCATCTTCATCTGCTGGTGTCCCTCTCTCACTGTAGTTACTATTCTGTCTCACCATCTGAAATTTCCAGCTTTGTTGCTGCATCCAGCAGTTAAAACTGAATCATTGACCTGGGAAGTGCTTTGCCGCAGTGAAATTTGTGAAAGACAATTGTTAATAATGAATTGGGAAATTGATACAGAAAGTGAATAAACTTAGCACTGGATCGACTGGAAGTACTGAGTGAGGATGCAGGGCCGGTAGGGAAATGAGAAAGGGGTTTTACAGAGATGGAATCCAAGGGTTAATTCGGAATTTGGCTCCAGATTGTTGTTCGGGAGGGTTTGGGGACTGCGGGAAATACAGCTGATTTGTTGCTCTGGGTTCAGAGAACCGACTGGGACTGGTGCCAAGTGGGAAAATACTGAAAACTGTAGTGCTGATTTTGAGTGCTCGTATCAGCCATGATCTCGAATGGCAGGCAGGCTCGAAGGGCTGAATGGCCTACTCCTGCTCTTATGTTCCTATGTTCCTATTAGGTTGGATGTGGCAGCTGGAGGTCGAGCCAGTGAATGGGATTGGGAGGGAGAGAGGGAAAAGGACCTGTTGGATCCGGAAGGGAGACAGGTGCAGATGGTTCGGGAAATTGGATAAACTGAAGCAGTGGATGAGGAGACAGAGGATTCAAAACAGTGAGAGGAGAGGCAGAGATTCACAGGTAGAGACTGCAGCAGAGTGTTAGAGGAAATCGTATTTATAGCTCCCAGTGACATAACTCAACTAATACATTCAAACAATAATCCCTGTGGTTATTGGTGTTGGAGAACAGTTCATTGTTTATACAATATAGTCAATACATTTAGTTTTTAAAGACAATTAGATATAAATTGAAAGAGATTTCTGATATCAGCCTCACTTTTCATTTATTTCAGCAGTCACAGCGATTTTAAAGTTCAGTATTTAGATAATAAATAACCATCTGTGAAGAACTGATTCTATTTTGTTTATTCAGTCAATCAGTAAGGAATAGGAACTGCCTACAAAAAAAAATGAGGACCTGACAGAAGTAGACACAGTGAATCAAGTTCAACAGTAAAATGAACAATCTGACAACAGACAACTTCAACTCACAGTTTCTGTCACTAATTGTTCTGGATATTCCAGAACTTTATGATCGTGAAGTATTCACACTGCTGCTTCTTTCTCTTTCTCTTTACTTCTGCTTATCTCTTTCCCTCGGTTTCGTTCCCCCTGCTCCTTTCCCCCTTCCTTCTCACAGTCGCTCTCCCTATCTCTCTGGAGTACTCACATCCTGCAAACTGTAACCTCATGATACTTTTCACTTACGTTTTATTCATAACATTCTATGCATGTGTTCTGTTTCCCAATGATTATATTAGCAGAATCAGTTTGTTAAATTGTGAAATCGCTGTGAATATCAATGTGTCTACAGAACACTGAAGTTTCCACCTGTTCAGCTACAATCTTCATCTCATCTGCAATGCATTGAATAATCAGGATGAAAAGCTTCTTTCAGAAAAACCTCACAATCATTGAATTGCCTTCTCCTGAAATTATAAAGTACACCGCTGGAATGTGTGATTGTTTACTTACCAAACACCAAAATCAGTGTGCAGCTGATAATCTACAGATTAATGGGAGATTCTTGATTCCAACTGATAGAAGATAAAGCAATAAAACATCATATCAATGTTTTCTATTTTACAAAGTAATCCAGTGAAAGTGAAGGCTCCACAGTGAAGCAGAGAAGGAGATGTGAAAGAGTCAGCAGCAAACACAGTTCATTGGCTAGACCTCTGAAGCAGCGTCAGACACACACAGAATGTGAAAAATATTTACAACAGTAATAACCAATAAACACATTGGCCTCCAAGTTAAATTGAACCATGTTATTAGGGAGCGAGGATATTGTGCTGGTCCCTTGCAACACTAAGACCGTGAGAAGTCCATTATCAATCACCGAGAAAACATCCATAACAAAATATTCGAGGTTAGTTCCACATTATGCCACTCTTTAAAGCTCCTGAAGGTCTGATTATTGATCCTCGCTGAGGCATCTCATTTAAGTACATTCAATACAGAGAATAAGTTTAGTTTAGATTAGTTTAGAGATACAATACTGAAACAGGCCCTTCGGCCCACCGAGTTTGTGCCGACCATCAACCACCCACCCATACTTATCCTACACCAACCCCCTATCCCTACCATATCCCAACCTGTCCCCACATTTCCCTACCACCCATCTATACCAGGGCAATTTATAATGTCCAATTAACCTATCAACCTGCAAGTCTTTGGCATGTGGGAGGAAACCGAAGCACCTGGAGGAAACCCACGTAGACACAGGGAGAACTTACAAACTCCACTAGGCAGTACCCAGAATAAAACACGGGTCGCTGGAGCTGTGAGGCTGCGGTGCTAACCACTGTGCCACTGTGCCGCAGTAACAATATCAAGCTAGTAACAATACCAGTGTTATTTAAACCAAAACCATTCAAGGCATAATGCAGTTCCTGCAAGACTGAAAGGGTAGATAGTGAGGATATTCCATTTGTAAATTGCTGGAAAAGAAAAGCCAGCTGTCTAAAACAAACAGTGAAAAATAATACCGAGTGCGGCAGCACAGTTAACATCGATTTACACCATTAACAGCTAAGAAACAGGCTTACCAGGAACTCCAATTGCGGCAAGTACAGTATAATAAATGTATCGTACCTGAAACATTAATGGATATCCCATTTCTGCGCTGAGCTATATAGGTTCACAGTTGGCAAACATCTGTACTGTATAATTGTCATCCTCCTGTTCATATCCTTCCATGCCCAAGCACCTCGCTATATCTGTTTTTCAACTTCAGGTGCACTATCCAACTCTTTATTTTCCTCTGATTCCAAAAATGTTGTATACCCAGCCGCCAAGCTGTCGACCTCCTTTAATCTCTCGGCCTCTTTTTTGCTTCTCCTCCTTTCAGACGCTCCTTAAGCAAACTGTGAAACAAGCTCTGGGTACTCTCCAACCATGTCCTTCCACATTGTATCAGCCTTTCTTTGAGCAGCAATCTAGGTAGGACCTTGTGAGATTTTTCTGTGCTATCGTGTGAATAAAACACAAACCACAATCAGCAGCACTGCCCTCATCGTACTGGGTGACTATCTGGAACGTAAAATGTAGAGTAGCGCTAGAGACGGTCAAGGAGATCGGTTGGGAACTTTAAATAGGGAGCTGGACAGCGGATTATGTGGGTCTAATGTTTCCCATTTGGTGAGCTGTAATGTCCTCACTCACTGGGTCCCTGTCGAGAGTGGGGAGTTCCACCTCCTTAATATCCTTAACAAAGTCTTGGGATCAAGGTAGCATTTTACCGACTGTGGCATAGAGGAGCCTTAGCAAAACATGTGTAAATGGGAATCAGGGGGAAACTCTGCACTGTTTGGAGTCATAGCTAACACAAATGAAGATGGTTCTGGCTGTGAGACGTCAATCATCTCAGTCCCAGGATATCACTGCAGGATTTACTCAGGGTATTGCCCTGAGTCGAAATATCTTCTGCTGATTCATAAAATACATTCCTTCCACTATAACGTCAGAAGTGGGGAGGTACTCTGATTATTGCATGATTTTCCGCAACATTCTGGACTCCTCAGATATTAAAGCAGTCTAGGCCCACATGCAACAAGACCTGGACAACATTTAGGCTTGGGCTGATAAGGGACACATAAGTGCCACATGAGTTCCAGGCAATGACCATCTCCAACAAGAGAGAATTCAGTCATGTCCCCATGACGTACAATGGCATTACCTTTGCTGAAACCCCCGCTGTCAACTACTCCCAGTTTCTATTGACTGGAAATTAAACTGGACCAGTCATATAAGTACTGTGACAACAAAGCCGGGCACAGTCTATAACTTCTGCGGCCAATAACTTACCTCCTGTCTCCACAAATCCTACCCACAACTGCAAGGCACAAATCAGGAGTGTGATGGAATATTTCCCACCTGCCTGAAAGAGTGCAGCTCCAACAATACTCAAGAAGTTCCACGCCATCCAGGACAGAGCAGGCCCCTTGATTGGCAGACCATCCACCACCTTCGCCATTACTCCCTCCAGTAGCGATGCACAGTGGCAGCAGTGTGCACCATATATAAGTTGCACTGCAGCCACTCCCCAAGGCTGCTTCACCAGCGCATTCCAAACGAGCGACCACTACCAACTAGAAGGACAAGGGCAGCAGATGCATGGGAAGAAAACCACCTGCAACTTCCCTCCTAGCCACACATTCTGCTGACTTGGAACTGCATCGCCAATACCTCACTGTCGCTGGGTCAAAACGGTGGAACTTCCATTATAACAGCAGTGTGAGTGTACGTACACTACACGGACTGCAGCATTTCAAGAAGGTGGCTCATCACCACCTTCTCAAGGGAAATTATGGAAGGGTAATAAATGCTGTCCTTGTCAGCGACACCCACATCCTGTGAAAGAATAAATTAATAAAAACCTTTAAAATGCCTTATAGCACGTGGTTAGCCTTTATAATAATTTATTGCAACGTGGGATCATTACAACGCTTAATTACCCCTTATAACATTTAATAATCCTTTATCACCTTCTGTAACCCTTAATAATATGTTATAAATATTTATCGCACGTTCTAACACTTTATCGCACTGAATAATGCATTTAACCATTTATAATTATTTCAAAATATTCATAATTCCTTATAATACATTATAACCCTTTGAAGCGCTTCATAAATTGCTTACATTTTGATAACCTTTGATAATATCTAAATACCTTTCATACCCTAATAAAATGTTATCATATTTTATAAAACTTTATAATTCTTTATACATTTTTATAATCCTTAATCATCCTTTATAATGTTTTGTACCGGCTTTTAATCATTACCATTTTTCATTACATATTACAATCCTTTACAGTCCTTATGGAAATTTATGCTACTTCATAAAACTTCGAAAACGTTTAAAATTCATTACTATACGTTAGAATCCTTTAGAACATTGTTATAAACTTTTATAAGGCTTGAAAGTCCAATAATATCGGTTACAATCCAGATGCCAGATATAAACCAAGAAGGAGGGAAGCTGGGTAAGGCTTGCATGCAACTCCAGGCTCCAGATACTGGATATTGAGAGGGACGCAGGCTGGATAAGGAGTGTGCACAGCTCTGGGCTACATATGCCATCAATATATAGGGGGACCTGAGCACGAAAATAAAGGCTGACATTCCAGTGCAGTCTGACAGAGCGCACTTAACGAGGGCCAGTACTGAGGGAGCGCTATACTGTTATTGGAACATTACTGAGGGACAGCTGCATGATCGAATATACCTTTGATCAAATGAGACTTTAAACAGCCCCGCCCCCCTCCCCCCGATATTTCAATCTCAGCTACGGGTGAAAAATCCCATGGCATTATTTTATGAAAGAACAGAGCAGTTCGCCACCATGTCCTGGCCAATATTTGTTCCTGAATCAGCATGACACAAAAAGATGATCTGGTCATTTCCATATTGCTGTTTGTAATATGTTGCGGTGCTCAAATTGGCAACTGTGTTTTCCACATTGCAATAGTGACCCCACTTCAGAAATGCTTCATTGGCTGTAAAACTCTTTGGGACGTTCAGTAGTTGTGAAGTGGCAATCTAAATGCATGGCTTTCCTTAATATAATTCTTTCATATTATTTAAATGGCTGCAGAAAATTTGATTTAAACCAGCCACAGCAACATTTCTTCTAGAATGGCCACAATAAATGCCATTTAAAATGGTCGCTGTGTATATGAGATAAAATGGCCTCTGCACATATCGCTGAAAATGGCGACAGCAAATATCTCTTGCACTCGACAACATGAATATAACTTTAAATAGTCACAGCAAATACCACTTAAATGGCGACAGCACAGATCACTTAAATTGGCCACAGTGCTTATGAGTGAACATACCTGCCATGAACACCACGTAAATTCACTGCAGTGAACATAACGAAAAAAGCCAGCAAAAAATATCACTTCAAATGTCCGCAGTGCATGCCACTTAAAATGGCAGGTCTGTATATCACATAAAATCACGTCCAAGAACACATATCACTGAACGTGACCACTACATATCGAGCTCAATTTAAAAAAGGATGCCGTGCATATCTCTAAACCATTGAGTTCATGTCATCGCTTGAAACAGAAGCATTATTCTGGAATTATAAGAAACCTTCACACGGGTTCTCATTGAAGGATTCAGTATACTCTCTGAGGACGAACAGTCCATTTCCAGTATCGTGGATAACATGTCTGTGTCACATTGAAAGACTAGTAAGAAATTGAATAAACTTCAAACAGCTTTAAAACTCAAGGGCTGCAAACCAACTGTCACAAGTTTAACCAAAGCATCAGAAACCAGGGTCCTGGAGAGGCAATTCACCCCCAAAGTAACAAACAGACACACATACACACACACACACACACACAGATTCCTATTGGATGCTGCCTCAGGGTGAAGGCCTCTGTCCAACGAGGAGAAGATCCTGTCTAATAACCTGCCTCATCACAAAACGCTCTCACTGTCTTTGTATCTTGTCATTACAGATTTCAATGAAAAGGAAAAGACGAGTGGGAAAACCAAATTGGGCAAATCAAATCAAGATAATGATAAAATAAGGTACATAGAACATAGAACATTACAGCGCAGTACAGGCCTTCGGCCCTCGATGTTGCGCCGACCTGTGAAATCATCTGACCTACACTATTCCATTTTCATCCATATGGCTATCCAAAGACCACTTAAATGCCCTTAAAGTTGGCGAGTCTACTACTGTTGCAGGCAGGACGTTCCACGCCCCTACTACTCTCTGAGTAAAGAAACTACCTCTGACATCTGTCCTATATCTATCACCCATCAACTAAAAGCTATGTCCCCCCGTGTTTGCAATCACCATCCGAGGAAAAATACTCTCACTATCCACCCTATCTAACCCTCTGATTATCTTATATGTCTCTATTAAGTCAGATCTCCGCCTCCTCCTCTCTAACGAAAACAACATCAAGTCCCTCAGCCTATCCTCGAAAGACCTTCCCTCCATACCAGGCAACATCCTAGTAAATCTCCTCTGCTCCCTTTCCAAAGCATCCACATCCTTGCTATAATGCGGTGACCAGAACTGCACGGAATAATCCAGGTGCGGCCGCACCAGAGTTTTGTACAGCTGCAGCATGACCTCGTGGCTCCGAAACTCGATCCCCCTACTAATAAAAGCTAACACACCATATGCCTTCTTAACAGCCCTATTAACCTGGGTGGCAACTTTCAGGGATTTATGTACCTGGACACCAAGATCTCTCTGCTCATCTACACTACCAACAATCTTCCCATTAGCCCAGTACTCTGCATTCCTGTTACTCCTTCCAAAGTGAATCACCTCCCACTTTTCCACATTAAACTCCATTTGCCATCTCTCAGCCCAGCTCTGCAGCCCATCTATGTCCCTCTGTACCCGACAACATCCTTAGGCACTATCCACAGCTCCACCGACCTTCGTGCCATCCGCAAATTTACTAACCCACCCTTCTACACCCTCTTCCAGGTCATTTATAAAAATGACAAACAGCAGTGGCCCCAAAACAGATCCTTGCGGTACACCACTAGTAACTAAACTCCAGGATGAACCTTTGCCATCAACCACCACCCTCTGTCTTCTTTCAGCTAGCCAATTTCTGATCCAAAGCTCTAAATCACCTTCAACCCCATACTTCTGTATTTTCTGCAATAGCCGACCGTAGGGAACCTTATCAAACGCCTTACTGAAATCCATATACACCACACCCACTGCTTTACCCTCATCCACCTGTTTGGTCACCTTCTCGAAGAACTCAATAAGGTTTGTGAGGCACGACCTACCCTTCACAAAACCGTGCTGACGATCGCTAATGAACTTATTCTTTTCAAGATGATTATAAATCCTGTCTCGTATAACCTTTTCCAACATGTTAACCGCAACCGAAGTAAGGCTCACAGGTCTATAATTACCAGGTCTGTCGCTACTCCCCTTCTTGAACAAGGGGACAACATTTGCAATCCTCCAGTCTTCCGGCACTATTCCTGTCGACAATGACGACATAACGATCAAGGACAAAGGCTCTGCAATCTCCTCCCTGGGTTCTCAGAGAATCCTAGGATAAATCCCATCTGGCCCCGGGGACTTATCTATTTTCACACTTTCCAAAATTGCTAACACCTCCTCCTTGTGAACCTCAATCCCATCTAGCCTAGTAGTCTAAATCTCAATATTCTCCTCGACAACATTTTCTTTCCCTACTGTAAATACTGACGAAAAATATTCATTTAACGCTTCCCCGATCTGCTCTGATTCCACACACAACTTCCCACTACTATCCTTGATTGGACCTAATCTAACTCTGGTCATTCTTTTATTGCTGATATACCGATAGAAAGCCTGAGGGTTTTCCCTGATCCTATCCTCCAATGACTTCTCGTGTCCTCTCCTTGTTCTTCTTAGCTCTCCCTTTAGATCCTTCCTGGCTGGCTTGCAACTCTCAAGCGTCCTAACTGAGCCTTCACGTCTCATCCTAACATAAGCCTTCTTCTTCCTCTTGACAAATGCTTCAACTTCTTTAGTAAACCACGGCTCCCTCGCTCGACAACTTCCTCCCTGCCTGACAGGTACATACTTATCAAGAACACGCAGTAGCTGCTCCTTGAATAAGCTCCACATTTCGATTGTGCCCATCTCTTGCAGTATCCTTCCCCATCCTCCGCATCCTAAATCTTGCCTAATCGCACCATAATTTCCTTTCCCCCAGCTATAATTCTTGCCCTGCGGTATATACCTGTCCCTGCCCATCGCTAAGGTAAACCTAACCGAATTGTGATCACTATCACCAAAGTGCTCACCTACATCTAAATCTAACACCTGGCCGGGTTCATTACCCTGTACCAAATCCAATGTGGCATCGCCCCTGGTTGGCCTGTCTACATACTGTGTCAGAAAACCCTCCAGCACACACTGGACAAAGACTGACCCATCTAAAGTACTCGAAATATTTCCAGTCAATATTTGGAAAGCTAAAGTCCCCCATAACAACTACCCTGTTACTCCCGCCCCTGTCGAGAATCATCTTCGCTATCCTTTCCTCTACATCTCTGGAACTATTCGGAGGTCTTTAGAAGACTCCCAACAGGGTGACCTTTCCTCTCCTGTTTCTAACCTCGGCCCATACAGCCTCAGTAGACGAGTCCTCAAACATCCTTTCTGCCGCTGTAATACTCTCCTTGATTAACAATGCCACCGCCCCCCCCCCCACCCTCTTTAACCATCTTCTCTGACTTACTGAAACATCTAAATCCCGGAACCTGCAACATCAGTTCCTGCCCCTGCTCTACCCATGTCTCCAAAATGGCCACTACATCGAGATCCCTTGTACCAACCCATGCTGCAAGCTCACCCACCTTATTCTGGATGCTCCTGGCGTTGAAGTAGACACACACCTTAAACCAAGTTCTTGCTTGCCAGTGCCCTCTTGCGTCCTTGTATCCTTATCCCTGACCTCACTACTCTCAACATCCTGTCCAATGGAACTACAATTTAGGTTTCCATTCCCTTGCTGAATTAGTTTAAAGCCCCCCGAAGAGCACTAGCAAATCTCCCCCCCAGGATATTGGTACCCTTCTGGTGCAGTCCAGAAATGATTGCACTCAATGTTCAGTCCCGCAGGCTGTTGAGTGCTGAATCACTAAATGAGATGTTGTTCCATGAGCTTGTGTTGATGTTCGCTGGAACACTGCAGCCATCCCAGGACAGAGGTGTGAGCATGAAAGCAGGGGGTGGTGTGTTGAAATGGTCTGAAACCGGCTGCTCGGCATCATGCTTACGGACAGAGCGGAGGTGATCACCATGTCGAGCTGGTCGTGTGAATGTGGGTCAACCAGCCTGGAATGCTGATCACCAGGCCGTGAAAGAAAAGTTTGAAAATGTGCCAACCAGCCTAGGATGTTGATTAGGCATGCCGAGCTGGTACAGTGTGAATATGGGTCAACCAGCCCTGGATACTGATCAGCATGCCGAGCTGGTACAGTGTGAATATGGGTCAACCAGCCCCGGATACTGATCACCATGCTGAGCTGGTACAGTGTGAATCTGGGTCAAACAGCCCCGGATACTGAACACCATGCCGAGCTGGTACAGTGTGAACATGGGTCAACCAGCCCAGGATACTGATCGCCATGCTGAGCTGGTAGATTATGAATTTGGCTCAACCAGCCCAGGATACTGATCAACATGCCGAGGTGGTACAGTGTGATTATGGTTCAAGCAGCCCAGGATACTGATCAGCATGTTGAGCTGGTACAGTCCGAATATGGGTCAACCAAACAAGTTTATATATTGCCATGCTGAGCTGGTACAGTGTGAATACGGGTTAACCAGCCGAGCATACTGATCACCATGCCGAGCTGGTACAGTGAGAACATGGGTCTCCCAGCCCAGGACACGAATCACCATGCCGAGCTGGTACTGTGTGAACATGGGACACCCAGCCCAGGATACTGATTTCCATGTCCAGCCAGTTCCGTCCGAAATAGGCCAACCAACCCAGTTTAGAGATCGCCATCCCGAGCTGGGACAGTGTGTATATGGGTCAACCAGCCCAGGATACTGATCACAATGCCGAGCTGGTACAGTGTAAATATGGGTTACCAGCCCAGGATACTGATCGCCATGCGGAGCTGGTATAGTGCGAATAAGCATCAATCAGCCCAACACATCGCACTGATTTATGAGCAAAGTTATCTCACCTCCTTTCCCTTTTGCCTTTTCTATCCAGAATATCAGATGCCTTGAGTTTCGTGTTCCCAGTCTTGGTCATTCTGCAACCTTGTCTCTGTAGTTGCTATCAAATCATATTCATTTATTTCTATTTGTGCGGTCAAATCAGCTATCTTGTTATAAATCCTGCGTCCATACAGATAAAGAGCCTTAATCTTAGACTTTTTACCATTGTTACTCATTTTGGTTCTAATTTCTGCTGCTGTATTCTGCTTATATTTTCTGCCCCTTCCTGTCACACTTTGATTACTGTTCGCCTCTTCACTACCCTGCATCTCTGATCTCTCGTTTCCTTTTGATTTTTTATAAACTTCCCTTCAATTGTACCCTCCCCCATCTAATTAGTTCAAAGTCCTATCTACAACCCTAGTTATACCATTCGGCAGGTCACTGGTCCCAACTTGGTTCAAATGAGGGCCGTTCCAAAGGAACACCTCTCTCCTTCCTCAGTACTGATGCCAGTGCCCCATGAATCGGAATCCATTTCTCACACACCAATCTTTGAGCCACGCATTTACCTCTCTAATCTTATTTACCCTCCGCCAATTTGCACGTTGCTGAGGTTGTAATGCCGAGATTATTACCTTTGTGGTTCTGCTTTTTAATTTAGCCCCGAGCTGCTATAGTCGCTCAGCAGAACCTCTTTCCAAGTCCTAACTATGTCATTGGTACCTACGTGGACCACGACAACTGGAACCTTCCACTCCCACTTCAAGTTCCTCTCTAGCCCAGAAGAGATCTCGTTAACCTTGGCACCAGGTAGGCAACACAGCCTTCCGGACTCCCTGTCTTTGCTGCAAAGAACAGTATCTATTCCCCAAACTATGCGATTCTCTATTGCTATTACATTTCTTTTCTGCCCCCACTTGAATGGCACTCTGACCCACGGTGCTGTGTCAGGGTTGAGGGAATTAATTGTTGCAGATCACAGGGACAAAGATCAGAGAGAGTAAAGGGGACAGGTTTCATTTAATCACACCTACTTCCATATTAACATAAAAGTTCACTCTTTTACTCTCTCCAAGCCTCATTTTCCCTGGTTCTGTATTTGTTAAAAGTAGTTAATATCTATCATTATATAATTAACGTCTTACGTCGGTAGTGGGCAAATAATTGGAGAGGATTCCGAGAGACAGGATTTATGATTATTTGGATAGGCATAGTTTGATTAGAGACAGTCAGCATGGCTTTGTGAGGGGTAGGTCATTGCTCACAAGCTTTATTGAATTCTTTGAAGATGTGACAAAACACGTTGATGAAGGAAGAGCAGTGGATGTGGTGTATATGGATTTTAGTAAGGCGTTTGATAAGGCTCCCCATGGTAGGCTCATTCAGAAAGTAAGGAGGCATGGGATTCAAGGAAAGTTGGCTGTCTGGATACAGAATTGGCTGGCCCATAGAAGACAGAGGGTGGTAGTAGATGGAAAGTATTCAGCCTGGAGCTCGGTGACCAGTGGTGTTCCGCAGGGATTTGCTCTGGGACATCTGCTCTTTGTGATGTTTATAAATGACTTGGATGAGGAAGTGGAAGGCTGGGTTAGCAAGTTTGCCGATGACACGAAGATTGCTGGAGTTTTGGATAGTGTAAAAGGCTGTTGTAGGTTGCAACGGGACATTGACCAGGATGCAGAGCTGGGCTGAGAAGTGCAGATGGAGTTCAACCTGAAAAAGTGTGAAGTGATTCATTTTGGAAGGTCGAATTTGAATGCAGAATACAGGCTTAAAGACAGGATTCTTGGTAGTGTGGAGGAACAGAGGGATCTTGGGGTCCATGTCCATAGATCGCTCAACGTTGCCACCCAAGTTGATAGGGTTGTTAAGAAAGAGTATGGTGTGTTCGCTTTCATTAACAGGGGGATTGAGTTTAAGAGCCGCGAGCTTATGCTGCAGCTCTATAAAGCCCTGGTTAGACCACATTTGGAATATTGTGTTCAGTTCTGGTGGCCTCATTATAGGAAGGATGTGGAAGCTTTAGACAGGGTGCAGAGGAGATTTACAAGGATGCTGCCTGGACTGGTGGGCATGTTTAACGAAGAAAGGTTGAGAGAGCTAGGGTTTTTCTCATTGGAGTGAAGAAGGATGAGAGGTGACTTGATAGAGGGGTACAAGATGATGAGAGGCTTAGATAGAGTGGATAGCCAGAGACATATTTCCAGGGCGGAAAGGGCAATCACCAGGGGGCATAATTTTAAGGTGATTGGTGGAAGGTTTCAGGGAGATGTCAGAGGTAGGTTCCTTGCACAGAGAGTGATGGGTGCGTGGAATACATAGCCAGCGGTGGTAGTAGAATCAGATACGTTAGGGGCAGTTAACCGACTCTTGGATAGGTACATGGATGATAGTAGTATGAAGGGTATGTAGGCAGTTTGATCCTGGAGTAGTTTAAAGGTTCGGCACAACATCGTGGGCCGAAGGGCCTGTACCGTGCTGTACTGTTCTATGTTCTATGTTCAATGTTCTATTTCTGAAGAAATCGCATGAACATGCAAACCTAGTTCTGTGTCTCTCTCCACAGATGATACCTGACCTGTTAAGTGTTTCCAGCATTGTATGCTTTCAATTCTAATAATGTCGCCCTCTGCTGGTGGATACGGTGTTTCGGTAAGCCTCCCAATCAGAAACCTCACAATCTGCTGGAGAGTAGTGCACGGTGTAGTCTTCCCCTGACTGAGTAACAATTGCACTCCAGTGATGACTAACTGAAATATTAATCATTAAAGTGCAAAAACACATTAATTTCTGATCAGATTCTCTGACTGACCCGCCATACGCTACGGGAGTGTAGCACAGTAAAACCACATTGTATTGTATCTAGGAATTGGTGCATATTTAGCACTTGAACCATAATATAGGAATTAATATTGACAAAGGCACACATTCCAATTAAAACAGGAAATAAATGTTTTTTAATTTTATGTTATTTCCATTGCACATCAACACTTACACGATAAACTGCAGTAATGTGTCCACATCGAGTATATCGCGGTGCAGGAAACAGTTACAATAAATGCAGATAAAAGAGACAGACCATTTATTTGTGGCCTGACGTATTCTAAACCTTCTTTAATAAGATATGAATATATGAAGCGGTTACAGAACGAACTTCGTATAAACTCTTTTTGAATAAGCAATGGCTTTAATCTCTGTGGCAATGTTGGTAATTACATGCGGAGTAACATATCTCAGTATTTGTACAGACAGAGAAATGATCCGAAATCAATTCTCTTTTGTATTTTAATTAAACGGAACACACACACTTTCAGACAAAATGTGGAGAAAAGCCAAATCTAGTTATTTCAACACCAAGTAATCTGGTGATTGATGAAGATAAAGTGATGTTTAAATCGTGAAGTGAAGCACATTCAGCATGTTCACACTGTTGGAAAAGTTCATGCCATTCTCTCAGAATATTTACACAGAATATTTTCCACCAGTCTGTGGTCCACCTTCAGACATCATTTGTAGGATTTGAGGCTGACTTTTAGCTGAAAGGACAGCAGACACGACTTGAGAGGGTTACAACAATGCAAACCATCAAACAAACACATCAAACACAGTATATGATCTCCTAGGAATATTCCTGTTTCTATAAGCCTCCTATTTCAAGATTAAGTGCACAGAATGTTCTCTCTGATACTTTAGAATCACTGACTGCTGAAAACACCACTGATTATCACATTACTATCAGAACCAGCCGGGACTGTACACATGGAACAAATCATACAGCATTGCTCTTACTGGGTTGATGTCGACATAAAATGCTTAACCAGACAGTCACTGCCCATCGTTGGTGGAATGTCTGCTATTGTGTACCTATCACAGTGAACATCCTCATTGTCTTCAAGATTGGAGGGAACCAGTAAAGCTGGTTCAGTGCGGGTCTGAGAGCTGTATACTGCGGAGAGAAAGATGATAGATAAATGATTGGACTAAAAGCGAGTTCAGTGCAGGTGTGAGAGCTGTATACTGTGGGGAGAAGGATTATGTATTATTGATGGAACTGAAATCGAGTTCAGTTCGGGTCATCTATATAAGTGTCAATGAGGTGATGGGGACTGGTGTTTGAATGTTTTTCAGCTCCATTCACCGTGTTGTTATTTTCCCGCTGGATGATAGCAGATGAAGTGGATCTTCTGAGCCTGAATCAGGGTGTTCAGATTGAGCACTTGAAGGATTTCCAGTGGGAGTATTAATAAGAGAGATATTACAAAAGGAATAACATCAGGAAGTACTTTTTAAATTAAGTCAAGCATTAATTAGATAAATTTCCTTTCATCACAACATGAATTTAAATCAACCAGCGGTCTATGAAAACACCGATTGGAGTGAAAGTCAAAGTAGTGACAGAGAGCTGGTGACTGTGGGAGTTTAACTCACCGAGAGTGGAGAGATCACCGCTGGCAATTGTCAGTGTGAATAGATCATCAGGACCACTGTCCAGCAACAAGTGACCATCCTGAGTGTCAGTGGCTCCAGTCTGAACATCATCATAATCACCCAGAACCAGACCTGACAGGAAATAATCACATTGTAAAATTTTTCACAAAAATCACATTGTAAAACTGAATATTTAGAATGATATCATTAGACGTCAATCTACCCGGGCCTGCCAGGTTTCACTGTGATGTTCAGCTGTAGTGAGATTAGAGGCTGGAGAATGGTAGGACCATGTCGTGTCACGGTAGTTGAGTCTCTATAGGCCCATGCTATTCTAAACGCATCCAGCAATCGATTGAAAGACAGGAGCACTGTAGGACATTGGATGGGAGGACTGACAACTGGTGTGTTTGTTAGATGGCAGCACTCAGATCAAGTGTGGCGCTCAGGTTTTCTCATGCCACCCTGGAAGTGATCCTCCAGGCTGCAAGGTCAAGGAGGGAAGTGCATTTCCCATTGGGATGGCTGAAGGAGGCCGGCTAGGCAGGCAGAGAGGGCCTGGCAGGAGACTGATGTGGAGGTGAGCAGACGTGAGGTGGTCCCATGTAAGAGGCTTCAGTGCAGGAACAGGATCAATGCCCGGATGTAGTATGGCAAGGTGAGTGCAGTGCCTAACATTAAGCTCACAGTCTTAAATGTCACAAAAGATGAAAATGTAATTGCAGGATGGATGCCCCCACTCATTGGTTCAGATCCTCCTCCATCATAGTGCACAGCTCAGTGACCGCCTCCCTGGAGAGGCACATTCTTCAGTGACACTGCTGCTCTATCATTTGCAGGAATCAGAGCCTCTGATGGTAAACCCTCTCTGGTGGGTAGCATCTTCTTCACTCAAGAAGCTGCTTGCGTGCGACTGTGCGCCCTGTTCATCCACACTCTCTTCCAGTCTCATGATTCTTGTCACTCTCAAAGAGACCTCAAAACAGGAGTGGCTGACACCAATTGTAAATTGCTGCACTCACTGCTCAAGGTCTCCATTCTTTTTACTTTGTATAAGTATGTTGCCATTCGGAGTGGATGCTCATCCTGAATACTTCTGTTGTGATCGCCAAGATTGGTCAGCCTCCAGATTGCCAATATCGCGAGTCAGTATCGCTCTCCAGTACCACAATGCTTTTCACAGCCAAAACTGACCTTCCCCTTGCTTACAGATGGTGAATCTGTGAAAACTGTTGTTTATTTAGATATCCAGCACTGAAACAGGCCCTTCTGCCTATCAACCTGCAAGTCTTTTGGCTGTGGGAAGAAACCGGAGCACCCGAAGGAAATCCACGCAGACACAGGAAGAACTAGCAAACTCCACACAGACAGTACCCAGAATTGAACCCGGATTGCTGGAGCTGTGAGGGTGCGGTGCTAACCACTGCGCCACTGTGCCGCCCTTTTGATGCACCTTCACTAAATTGTTAATAGCTTGGTAAATTGCCATGCATTTCCTGTTAAAGAGGCTCAGTTACCTGCCCAGAGCGTTAAACTGCAGCCTCCACCCACCAGCTCTGCCGACTCAGGGAACATCACCGAACAGTGTAAAGACGTCGAGCTTCCTTTGCACCGCTATCCAGCAGCATTTTCCCTTGCAGTCTGTGGTCACTGTGTGAGAAAATTCTGGCCTCCTTTTTAAAGTCACATGTATCCCATTGAATCACCTATCCAACATGCACACAAATTTCGCATTTCACCGCCCAGACAACAGTGTCAGAAAACATCATGAACTGAAAGTTTCATTCCATTATACGACTGGGTTAAATCGACATGATTTTGAGAAATCCAAATTATTTCTCAATTTTTAAAACTAAAATCAGTCAGCAAATCTCCATGTCTTCAGCAGCATCATTTTACAGCGAGTAAGTTCGGATATATTTCATTGTTAATTTTCGATAGCAGATTGCGTTATGGATTAAAAAACGTGATGGCAACAAGTAAAACTGCACCCACCCTCAATACTGGAGGAGTTCCCTTCAGGAATTTCTGATCCAGGATCCGTGTCACCCAAACTGTGACTGGTGTAATATTCAATCTGATTGAGGGACTCAATGGAATCAGCAACTGGTCAACGCAAACATCGATGGTTATTGGAGAGATTAATTGTGACGTTCGAGTAAATAACATAATACCAACATCATCTGGAGACAATGTCCTGGGCTTTGTAACTGACACGATTGTGGAACATTCATCACAAAGACTGCAGTGGTTCAAGAGCAACTAGGGATGGACCATAAATGTTGGCTCATAAAGCGAGCAGTTAAAACAATACACAGTACAGCTGGTGGGTTAGATTTCAGACATCAGAGCAGAGACAATAATGTAAAACATAGTCGGTCAGCACAGTTTCTACATGAAGAACCTGTCCACCCTGCCCCGTCTCTTTCCCTTTCAGAGTCTCAAACGGCCGGTGGTGGCTCCAAAACCGAACCCCACCCCAGATAATGGGGCAGGAAAGAGTGCAAGGAGGCTAATAACGGATTTGTTCTTTGAGTCATAGAGTCATAAGGCACAGAAATAGGCCCTTTGGCCCACCGCGTCCATGCCGACCATAATGCCGATCTATACTAATCCCACCTGCTTGCATTAATTCCATATCCCTTTATGCCTTGCTCATTCAAGTGCCTGTCCAGATGCCTATTAAATGTTGCTACTGTTACACCTCCGCAGGCAGTTCATTCCAGATACCCACTATTCTTGGAGTGAAACATTTACTCATTTTATCTCCTTTCAACCTCCTCCCTCTCACCTTAAATCGATGCCCTCTAGTTTTTGTCACCCTTAACATGGGAAACAGACTCTGGCTGTCTACCTTATCTATGCCTCTCATAATTTTATATACCTCTGTCATGCCCCGTCTTAGCCTCCTTCGCTCCAGGGAAAGCAGACCCAGCCTATCCAATCTCTCTTTATACCTCAAGCCCTCCAAACCAGGTAACATCCTTCTGAATCTTTTCTGCACCCTCTTGAGCTTAATCACATCTTTCCTGTCGTGCAGCGAACAGAACTGCACACAGTACAAACCAATGATATGTACAACTGTAAAATTACGTCCCAACTCTTGTACTCAATGCCTCGGTTAATGTAGGCAAGCATGCCACACGCCTTCTTCACCAGCCTGCCTACCAGTGTTGCCACTTTCAGGGAACTATGTACTTGCACACCAAGGTCTCTATGCTCAGCAACACTCCCCAGGGCACTGCCATTACCTATATATGGCCTGCCCTGGTTTAACTTCCCAAAATGCATCTCTTTGCAATTGTCTGCATTAATTTCCATTTGCCAATCTTTTCCTTGCACATTTCTCCAGTTGATCTATATCCTGCTGTAACCTTAGACAACCTTCTTCACTGTCCACAATACCACTAATTTTTGTGTCATCTGCAAAGTTACTAATCTTCCCCCAGACATTCTCATCCAAGTCATGAATATATATAACGAACAACAGAGGGTCCAGCACCGATCCCTGCGGCACACCAGTGGTCACCAGCCTCCAATCTGATAAACAAATCACTACCACTACCCTCTGCCTCCTATCACCAAGCCAATTTTGTATCCAATTGGCTACCTCACCCTGCACCCCATGTGTTTGAACGTTCCCGATCAACCTACCATGCAGAACCTTGTCAAAGGCCTTGCTAAATTCCATGTAGACAACGTCCATCGCCCTGCCCTCGTCAATCTCTTGGTCACCTCCTCAAAATCCTCAATCAAATTCGTGAGACATGATTTCCCACGCACAAAGCCATTCTGACTGGCCCGAATGATGCCATGCCTTTCCAGATGCATATAAATCCTGTCTCTCAGAATCCCTTCCAATAACTTTCCCACCACTGATGTAAGGCTCACCAGCCTGCAGTTCGCTGGCATATTTCTGCTTCCGTTCTTAAATAAACGCACAACATTAGCTATCCTCCAGTCTTCTGGTACCTCACCTGTGGCTAACGATGATACTAAAATTTCTGCCAGGGCCCCAGCAACATCCTGCCTTGCTTCCTATAGCATCCTAGGATATACCTGGTCAGACCCTGGAGATTTATCCACCTTAATGAGCTTTGAAACCTACAAAACCTCCTCCTTTGTAATGTTGAAGTGCTTCAGGATATCGGTGTTTCCTCTCTTGAACTCATTACCTTCCATGACCTTCTGCATGGTAAACACAGATGAAACGTATTCATTTAAGACCTTGCCCATTTCTGTAGCTCCAAACATCAATTGCCACATTGATCCTTAAGGGGACCTGCTCTCTCCCGAGTTACCATTTTATTCTTAATATACTTATATAATCTTTTAGGATTCTCCTTTATCTTATCTGCCAGGGAAATCATCTTTGTGTGTTTTGTTGTAACCTGAGTAATTTATATCAATGGTCAAATCGCCCTCCAAATATATCTCAGGACAGAACTTATATAGGTTTGGTAGTGTTGCTGCCCCAGTATCAAGGTGCAGAATTTGCAGATTTCATGTTAAACTTCAGAATACAAATTGTTAGAATAAGTATTTTCTAGAAACCACCAAGTTCAGATCAGGAGTTCCTGATGAGAACGTGTTTCTGACCCAGAAATCCAGTCACCTCGAGAAATAAAATCTGAGTCAATGTGACTGTCTCCTCCTGAGAGCAGTGACTATTTATGGTCTA
This sequence comes from Heterodontus francisci, assembly GCF_036365525.1. NCBI lineage: Eukaryota > Metazoa > Chordata > Chondrichthyes > Heterodontiformes > Heterodontidae > Heterodontus > Heterodontus francisci. The sequence goes on along the minus strand of NW_027140909.1, from coordinate 2,679,065 downwards.
GTTTAAATGGAATAAAAGCTTTGCATACGAATATATTGTGGGATTGGTGGATGGTACTGTGCACTGGAACTCCTTTCTCCTCATCCCCAAAGAAACTGAATCCTGGTCAGGTACCAGAATCCAGTTGAGTGAAATGTAATAAATGAGGCCCACAGGAATGCTCTAGGCCTGGGTCATGGTCTGGACTACTTCAAAAGATAAATGGCAGCCCAAATTACAAACAAACATAAATCACGTTATTTAAGCATCAACGACGAGTGGGAATCTTCCCAAACCCATTGCTCATTTTAGTTTACACACAGATATAGGCACACTCGCACTGTGATAGGACTCCTTCACATGGGGATAATGAGCGGATTTCTGACAGTGTTCAGTCAGGAAACCGACCATTAAAATGCGATGTTTAAGTGGAAATGACATTTGTCTCGTGAAAATTCGGTATGAAATGAAAAGCACAGACCTGAACGCTGGACCTGATAGGAATCCTTGCCAGGTGGAACATTCCCAATCTCTTCATAAATTGCTTGGTACAAACCAGCCGGTGAACCCTTGCCGCTAGTGACAGAACCTGTCAGATGGAGGGTCGGGAGATTAAAGTTTAGTTGCAACCCACGAGCGTTTAACAGTAAATTATCTGCGAACACATCCAAATCGCAGAGATAGTGACAGTAAAGAGACAATGCCAGGTATTGTGAATGTGGAGTAGTTTTGTTGTGCGTATTTTTGTTTTTGTCTATGTGTCTATTTTTCTACATACTCATATGTTCACCTGCAGCAGACTGGGGAGAAACGTGTTCACTGAGGAAAAGTTCAATCAAGTTTGTTAGAAACGATCTCCCTCTGACAAAGCCATGCTGACTATCCCTGAGTAATGCCTGCCTCTCCATGTAGAGATTAATCCTGTTCCTCCGGATTTTTTCCAATAGTTTCCCTACTGCTGATGTTAGATTCACCGGCCTGCAATTACCTGGTATATCCCTCCTACCCCTCTTGAATAATGGTACCACATTCACTGTCCTTCAGTCCTCTGGTACATCTCCTGTGACCAGATAGGATTTGAAAATGTGTGCCAAATCCCCTGTTATCTCATCCCTTGTCTCACATAGCTGCCTGGTTCACATCTCATCTGGGTCTGGGGATTTATCCAGTTTAGGACTGTCTTGTTTCAGAGCCTGTTCTGGTTGGGTCCTTGGCAGAGATACCAGGCCTATGCTGTCCTCGCTACAGAATCTTTCTTAATAAGAGAGAGAGAGTGCTATTTCTAGAAAAAAAACTCTATAATATTACGAATCATCTTGAAAAAACATGAATAGGATGGGAATAGAGGAGTATGGTCCTCGTAAGCGCAGAAGGTTGTAATTTAGACAGGCATCAAGATCGGCGCAGGCTTGGAGGGCTGAATGACCTGTTCCTGTGCTTTACTGTTCTTTGTTCTTTGTTGTTCTAAAAGTGTTTTTTATTAAGAGGCCCATTACTTATAATAAATCAGGAGTGAGTAGGGTGGGTGAAATATGACTGGAAGCGTTGTTTTGGATGCAGAAGATCCTACACAAGTATCATCTGTCAAAATAACAGACAGACCCGGTTAGACAGCTCGTGATTGGATGCCCAGAGCCAGAATCTGAAGGGCTGGAATTGCTGCCCAATGGATGAAGGAAGATTAACAGTCCAATAAATAGCTTGAATGCACAGCCCTAGAATGTCAATTAAACTTCCTGATCCATTGTTACAAGAAGTAAATTCTTCCAAAGTTTCATGTATTATGTGCTCAACTCTTCAGTGAATGTCGACACTTCAAATCACTCTCCCTTTTAAATGTCAGATTTTACTAATTCCGCAGCACATTGAATGGAGAAAGTCAGCAAAAAACAGAAAGAAATACAATGTATTTCCAAGAAGGCCACTTGACAGTCCACAGAAAGCTGCAATGGACATAGAGTTTTGCAAGTATATGACACAATATCTGGGATTTTGTGTTGGATCCGCGGTAAGATATAAGCCTCACCTCTGCTGATTGACGTTTTCTGTATAATCACCATCAGTGAGATCAACACACAGATTAGCAGAACTCCGAAGAAGACCGCAACTAGGATGGAAGTAGTTTTATATCCCTGTTCTTAATGACAACAATGCAGAAAGGTTTAACACAGACAAAGTCTGGCTTGCATGATACAGTATTTACAGTACGTATTTAATAATTATATCCATTGCGTCCGGGCAATGAGTCGGGCTGAAGATTCCCCAGTATGTGTGTTGTACATTGCACAAGAGGAAAGTGTGAGCCAACCTAAATTACAGAGACAGTGCCCCCATGTTTCTGATGCGTACAGGGCAGTTCAGGTACAGCCAGAGACTGGGATTAGCGGAATTTCAAATGGATCATTTGAAATATGCGGTGAGGAAAACAAATGTTCCCGTCAGTGAGAACGTGCTCATAGTATCGTCAGACAGTGACAACAATAGCAATTCAACGAATGCAAACCCTAACACGAGCTGGAATAGTAATAATGGTAAGTACCTGCAGATGTGGATGGGAAAGCATTTGGAGGCACATCGAGCCCTGTGGAATATATTGTACAAAACGTTCAGGAAGATGAAATTTCAGCACTTTCCATTTAAACGATAAATACTGTTTTTAATTTCCCGAATTAATGAGTCAATTTAGCCACACAAGGAACCCTAACCCCACTCTCCAAACCCTGCCACCCTCACCAGAACAAATCACACTGGCATCTTCCTCATGATCGCAGTCAGATTGAGCCGGCGATGAGGAAGGACAGTTGGCCAGAAAGATTCGCTTCCAGTGCACTTCACCTCATCCAGCCAGATAACACCGTCACCCTGGGAAAAAGTAGCACCTCCTGGCGCCAATAGAGCGTGACCAAAATCCAGCTGTCTGCAGACAACATTGGCATCGGCCATGTTCCAGGAGTCATCACACACCGTGCCCCAGCTGTTATTGCACAATATCTCCACTCTCCCGGAGCAGTTGGTGTTACCTCCAAACAGGCGCAACCATTACCCCGAATCTGTCAAAGAGAATCAATTATTATTACTGATGTAGTATAAGACAGGAGTACAAGTCAGATAGTTGGTATAATGAAGAGGAAGTAGCACCTGGTGAAAGCACACGTTTACAATCATATTCTCGAATGCAGTCCTTTGATCTGTGGGGCTGCTCTTTAGTTACTTTTGCTTCTGTATCATGCTGACTGTATCAGACACCAATGTTTTAAATGACACTGGCACATTGAGAGGTTTGTTGTGTTACCTGAACAAACAACGCCAGCATCCTCCCTGTCTTCACAGTTGTGTTTACCCCACGGTTTTGTTTGACAGTGCCAAAGGAACGATTCGTGTGAAATACACTCGATTCGATCGAGCCAAATGGGTCCGGATCCTTCTCCGAATGACTGAGCGGAATAATCGATAGAACTGAGGGGACCGCACTCTAACTGTTTACAGATCACTTCTGCATCAGCTCTATCAAGTGTATCCGAGCACACTGTTCCCCAGGTGCCATTGTAGAACACTTCCACTCTCCCCTCACAGCGATGCTTCCCATTCACCAGCCGCAGCTCTTTGTGCTCTGTCAATGACACAATAAATATCCCGTTGTTTAGATTGATAACTCGTTGTATGTTCATACTGCACAACTCAACACATGCTGTTCCGGTTGTGTTCACTGATTGCCGGTACGTATTTAAGAAAAGTGACAGAAATACACCGACAGCCCATAATGTAATAAAGAATAATCAACATAGATTTCGCAACAGAAGGACAAACAACATTATTGAATGCTTTGAAGTAATTACAGAAAGATAATGGTGATAATTCAGTCGACGCAATATTCATGTTCTTTTTTTTTCCAAAAGGCCTCTGACAAGGTAGCATATAGTAGGATCATGACTGGGGACAGAGCATGTGGAGTCAAGAGATCAGTGGAAGAATGGGAGAAAACTAGCTGCAAAGCACACTGTCATTGTTAAAGCTGGTAACCCAGAATGGCGGAAGGTGGGAAGTGGTGTTACACAGGGCTGGGATTATTGCTGCTTAATATTTACATGACAGATGTGGATTTAGAAAAGGGAGACATCATTTCAAAAGTTAAGATGACAGCAATTTGGGGATATAGTTAACACTAAGTAAGACAGACAAAATATGGGAATACGTTAATAAGCAGGTCGAATGGGCATACAATTGCCAAATGAGTTGAATACAGATAAGCCTAAGGTGGTCAGTGTTGATGGGAAGAATAAAGAGGCCACGTACTTCATGCAAAATAAGAGTGAAAATGATGTCGAGCAGCAAAGAGATCTCGGGATAAGAGACACTAATCACTAGTTAACTGACAGAGATCGAAGCTAGTGATCATAAATATAGGATAATCATGAATACATCTAATAAGAAATTCAGGAGAACTTTTTTATTTTTACCCAGGGAGTGGTTTGAATTTTGAATTCCGAACACATGCAATTGTTGAGGTGATTAGCACTGATGCCTTTCAGGTAAAGCTGTATTGGTACATGACGGAAAAAGAAGTAGGTGGATATGCAAAGAGGGTTAGATGCAGTAATGTGGGGTGATACTCGTGGGTAACATAAACACCACATTGACCAGTTATGTCGAATGGCCAGATTCTGTGCTGTCCATTGCATATCGTTCGATGTAATATCTTCCCTGTGAAGCCACGTGCACAACACTACGGAAAATGGGTATATGGAAGCACCCTTACCTGAACACATGATCCTCACATCTTCCTTATGAGAACAGTCCTGGTTACCCCACGATGCTGAGGGACATTCCCAGAGAAATGATTCGTTACCGGAACACTTCACTTCATCCAACCAAACTGGCCCTGAGCCTGGTCCACAAGATGTAGGAAGTGCCATGTCCAATGCCTTTCCACAACCCAGCTGTTTGCAAACCACGTCAGCGTCCGCCAGATCCCAGGAATCATCGCAAACTGAGCCCCAGGTCCCATTGTAATAAATCTCCACTCGGCCAGTACATGGGCTTCCACCGTCAGACAGCCTTAACTGCGCGTGTTCTGTTGGACAATAGTACAGGAGGATTATACTTTCAATACACATTCACCTCATCACTCAATACAACTCATTGTACCATCACCAGCTGAAAAAAAGAACTAGTTAAATGTGCCGTTGACAGGTAAATAAAACTTTTCAACTGAATTGTTTACACTTACTTCTTACATTGATTGTAAAGAACAGAAATGGTTCAGTTAACCTTCTACATCTGGCTTTGACAAGTTATGGCCTCCAGTTCCCCTTTTATGTTTTAAACATTATGTGCGTTGTTGTACAGGCAATCACTCACATGATTAACAGTCAATTTATACTCATGTACTATAACTGTATCTGTTCCTGGTCCATGTATGTTGCCCTTATTTGGTACCTGAGACGGACATTTACTGCCATCTCCTATTTCCTTTATTTCGAATAACAAGTGAATTGCATTTATCTAGCGCCGTGATTGTGATAAAACATCTCAAGGCACGATACAGGAGTGATGTCAAAGAAATTTTAACATGGAACGCCTAAGAATATATTTAAGTCAGATGACCAAAAGCTAAGTCAAAGAGTTAGTTTTTATGGGGCGTCTTAAAGCAGGAAAGAGTGGTTGCCAGGCAGAGAGATTTAAGGAATTAATTCTACAGCGTATCACCTCCGCAGCTAGAGACAGGGCCGAAGATGCTGTGCTATTAAACTCAGGAATGCTCAAGAAGACAGAACTAAGAGCTGTCAGACTGGAACCGATTGCAAAGACAGGAGCTGTGAGGTCAAGAAAGGATTTGAAAATAGGGATGAGAATTTTAAAATCGGGCATTGCTGAACAATGTAGGTCAGTCAGCACAGGGCAGATGGCTAAGTGGCACATGGTCGAGACAGCAGATTTTGCAGAGGTTGTAACTAGGGAAGCCAGCCAGGAGTGCATTAGAATCATCGAGCTTAGAGGGAACAAAGCAATCGACAATACTAGATAAGGGCAAAGTAGGGTGATGTTATGGAGGTGAAAATAGACAGTGTTAATCATGGTATGGATATGTGATAGAGAACTCACCTCGGGGTCAAATATAATACAAAGGTCACAAGCAGTCTGGCTGAGTAGCACACTGTTGGTATGGAGAGGAATGGAGTTTGTGGCAAGGGAAGAGATGCGATGGGGACTGATGGCTTGTATCTTTTCAATACTGAGTTGGAGGAATTTTTTGCTGATGCAGTACTGAAAGCCAGACTGGAATTCTGACAGTGTATAGGCTGTGGAGGGATCACGAGAGTTGGATGTGAGGTCGAGTTGGATACTGTGAGTTACATGTGGAAACTGAGGCTGTGTTTGCGGATGTCACTGAAAGGCAGCATGTAAATGAGAAATGAGTTGTCGAAGGATAGATCCTTTGGTGACACTATAGGCGACTTTGCAGGAGCGGGAAGAGAAGCCATTGCAGATAACTTTCTGACTATGACCGTGTAGATAAGACTGGAACCAGCCGGGTGTTAATGGAGAGGGCTTGGAGCAGAATTTCATGATCACTCATATCAAAAGCTGTATGCAAGTCAAGGATGAGCAGAAGGCACCGGTTATATTTGTTACAATCACTTAGGAGGTCATTTGTGATTTTGGTAAGAGGTGTTTTGGTCCTGTGGTGTGGATAGAAATCTGATTTGAGAAATTGAAACATGCAACTCCATAAAAGATGAGCATGGATTTGGGTGGCGTCAACACATTCAAAGACTTTGGTGAGGTATGAACAGTTGGAGCCGGGGCAGTAATTTGCATGGACAGGTGGTCAATGGCTCCTTTTTGAGGGGAGGTGTGATGACTGCTGATTTGAAGGACATGGGGCTGAAAATGAAGAGAAAGAGAGAGAGAGAGAGAGAATCGTTAATATTGTCAGCTAACATGGGGACCAGGAAGTGAATGTGTGTGTTCGGTAGTTTAGTAGAAATAAGGTGTAGGCAGCAATATGTGGATTTCAGCAATAGCACAGATACAGAGAGAGCGTGAAGGACTCTAGGAGAGAAACAAGAAATGCCAAATCAGGGTGATGGTATGGGGTGGGGGTGGGGAATTGATAGGAAGTTAGGCCTGGTGGGTTGGGGAAGAAAGGGAAGCAGTGGAAGGCGACTAGACAGACATTTTTGAACTTTGTAAAATAAATTCCACGAGCTCCTCTCACTTATGTTTGGAGTTGAGGGTGGACGAGGCAGGGGAGTGGTTCAGGAGGAAGATTTGTGATGGAGAAGATATGCTTTGCGTTTTCTTTGCCTTCCTGGATGATCTTTGACTAACGCGTGGTTTTAGTGAAGAACGGTAGGACCCGATGATGCTTTATGCAATTGATCCATTCAGTATTATATTACCAGATAGTTCACCAGATGTCACCGTGCCTTTCTGGTTTTTTATTTAATTCTTTCAGGGGATGTGGGTGCCACTGGCAAGGCCAGAATTTGTTTAATCCACCCTATATATTTCTTTCACTTCATACTGGAGAATGTAACGTCCACAAGTACTACCCTTGAACATCAGCCTTCCAATATGCAGTATCTTCGTGAAGAACTATGTTCTAGGGTTGTGTTGATTGTAACATTATCATAGATCAATTTAATATTAATTGCATAAAAGAATCACTTACTTTTGCAAGGATGGGAATCTGCCTTTGACAATGAAGATATTTGAGTAATTTGAGAAACGTAAACTGCATGTCTGAACAGAGAATATGCAGACCTCTCTGTCCAGACAGGCTGGTGCTATTATGTTCAATGAGCAAACAAAACTTGTGAGGCACATTAGCAATTGTAATTGTCTGTAAAAGATCAATGTACTAAACTACTAATTATAACAATATATGACTGTTGGACCGGACCAAAGAGGGTAGAAAACAGGATCGCTCTGCAAAATATCGGACAGGATCAGGAAATGCCGATGTACGATTGAACTCCAGATGTGTAGACCTTCTGGTTGAGCAGCAAACCAGTATTTGAACTGGCGTGGAGAAAAATGATTGGACTAATTGCGTCAGGTACTTTGGAGAATAAAAATCAGCGATGTGACCCATCAGATAGAGAAGTAGAAGACAAGGAGAAGGCACATGGCTTCTGTAGGTGGACATAAATGCTGGGTGGAGCTGAACAGCTACCTAACTGAAGAACAAGATGAAATACTCCACTGTGTCCAGTGACTGAGTGTGTAATAACCATTTGGCACTGTAAACCTCTGACGTGAAACGCTGGACTACATTGATTTCCGCTGTGTCCGAAGCAAATACTTACTGTAAACAATCGGTATCAAATCTGAATCATTAACTATCTCAGATGTTGTAAGTTCCACTCTGTCATTGGTAAATAAATGTTCGTTGGAACAACCCCAAAGCATATGTCCATACTTACATTCTGCATAATGCAACATCCCTGGAACATACGCCCGCATTGACATGCTGCACAATGGAACTTTCAAGCGTCGAGTCTGAAACATCTGTCTACTTTTATACACGTCCTTATGAAACTTACACCAGCTCAAATCCCACACAGCTACCTCCACTTATATACTGTACAATGGAACTGATTGCAAGCTCAGCGCCGGATTTGATACCAGAGCTGAGATTCCAATTCCATATTCTATTTATCACAAGGCCGTTATCTTTCACCTCTATCATCCTTCAGCTCCATTCCTGCCTCAGCCCATCTGCTGCAGAAATGCTCACCCATGCTTTGTTGCCTGCAGAACTGACTATTTTCATGTTCTCCTGGGCCATCACCCGTCCTGCACCCTCCATAAACATCAGCTCATCCGAAGCATTGTTGCCTGTCCTACATGACGCCTCTCTCAGGAGCGCCACTGTACTCACTGATGTAGACTGGTTTCCCTGCCACCAATGCCTCGAGTTTTCAATTATGATCTTCATGTTCAGACCCTTCATGCTCTCCTCCTGCCATCAGTATAACCTCCTCCAGCTTGAATCATTTCAAGAGCTCTGCTTTTCTCTGAATCCAGCTTCTTGTCCATCACCCACTTCCATCTCCACAACTTTCAGTCTTGCCTTTAACCATCTAACCCCCCAGGTCAGAATTTCCACCCGAAATATCTCTGTGTCTCCGGCTCTTCAAATCCAACCTTCTGCCAAAGAATTTAGTCACTCACTCCAACATCTCTTTGTTTGGCTCTGTGTCAGTTTTCTGTCCGATTACACTCCTGATAATCTCTTTGTAATGTAGGTGTTTACTGAAAGTTATGTCATAAAAAGTTCTTGTTGCTTAATTGTGCCCGTGTCCTCTCTCTCTCTGCACACCACCCCCATCCAGCCCCAGATCCCTCAGCGCCCACCATCCTCACCCCCACTACCTGAATGAAATTACTGGTTTGAGACACCCAGGAACAAATGACCTATATTACCACTTTTCTGAGCAGATTAGACATTTCACTTTTATGTTTTTGTAAAAACGGTGAAGAATTTGTTCACCTGCACACAGGACCCCGACATCCACACTGTCAGTCAGAGACGAATTCAATGTGAATAAGCTGCAGTTCTGGAGCTGCAATTCGTTTCCTTCACATTGGACATCATTCACCCAGACGGGTCCTTCACTCTTTCCATCCTTTGAATAGTTATAACTGGCTGTCGCTTCACCGCAGCCCAGCTTTGTACAGACCACGTTGGCATCATTCAGGGTCCAGTGTCTATCCTGCAATCTCCCCCAGCTGCCGGTGCAGTAAATCTCCACTCGCCCATCACAATGGCTTGCCCCGTTAGTCAGCCTCAGTGACCAATTTTCATCTACAGTATGAAACACATTGAGAATGATGAAACTGAAGCAAAATATCTCATAACTTACTGCCACCAGAATAGTTATTAATTTTAATGGTTACTGTTTCTGTCATCATTGTTCAGACGGCTTGTCAGAAGATATTCTTCACCATTACGTTTTCTCAGTAAATACATTTTAATGACATATCTTGCACTGACTAAATTGAGCAAAAAAGGTAAAATGAACTGTGGTTGAGCGCGGCAAATACCGCCTATTGATAAGTGATGAGACCGAAGGGAGGAGCAGGGGCTCTAAATGGCTCCTGACAGATGACAGTTCCTTTTATTCCATATGGAGAGAAACAGACAAGTTTAAGTTGACATAATGCATCCGATGAAGTCTCAAATTACCTCACAAGCAATGAAACACTTTTGATTTGTAGTCACTAATGCTGACAGGTGACTGACCCAAGGGACTGAAGGTCGTTCCCCTCTCCACATGTACTGATATTTCCTGCTCTCGCCCTGGACCTGAAAATATCATCAACGATTCTTCCAATTTCGCCTCCTTATCTTCACATGGTTCATCTTCAACTCTTCCATTCCCTTCCTCAACATCACTGGCTCTGATTCTGGAGATAGGCTATTAACCAGTATAAATAGTTACTCCAGTGACCCTCACAGTTACCTTTTCTATGATTCCACACACCCCGATTCCTCTAATGACACTATCACATTCTTCCACTTTCTCGATCTGCATTGTATCTGTCTGGTGATGCAACCTTCCATACCAGTGCTTCCAGATATGTCTTCCTTTTTCCTCAAACAAGGACTCTCCTCACCTCATCATCCACCCACCATGGTTGATTGGGCCCTCAAGCACGTCCATTCCATTTTCCATACTTCTGCTTTCACCCTTTCCCCCCTCCCAGAACAATGATAGGATTCTGCTTCTCCTCACCTTCCATTCCACCAGCTTCCATACTCAATAGATGATCTTCCACCATTTCTATCACCTTGAATGTGATGCCACGAGCAAGCACATCTTCCCCTTCCCTCCACTTTTAACATTCTGAAGGGACCATTCGCTCTGTGGTACCCTGATGCACTCTTCAATCATTCTCAACACCCTTTCCCACAGGAGCATTCCATGAAAGCGCAGGAGGTGCTGCCACTGCCCTGTTACCGCTACCTTTCTCACCATCCAAGCCTCCAAGCACCTCTTCCAAGTGAAACAGCGATTACTTGTACTTTCACTGCATTTACTGTATTGACAGATCATAATGCTGTCTCCTTTACATCGGGAGACCAAACACAGTTGAGATTACTTTGCAAAACGCCTTTGTTCACTCTGCAATCTTTACCTTCAGCTTCTGGTTGCCTGTCATTTTCATTCTTTATTCCACTCCCACACTGAACTCTCCCTCAGCTTTCTCCTACACAGTTCCAATGAAGGTTAACATAAGTTTGAGAAACAGCACATCATCTTTCCACGGGCTTCTTTACAGCGTTTGGATTCAACACTGTGTTCAGCAATTTCAGGGCTGATTCCCTCCCCCTTTTCCTTCTTTTGGGACGATATTTTGCCTTCCAATGTAGACCTCCTCTATAAATGTGCTTTTTACTTGACCCATTCCATACCTTTTTGTCTTGCATTGTCCCTTTTTCCATTTAATCTCTCCTGTCATCTACCATATCACAGACGGTTCCTTTCGTTCTTTCCTTGTTTTCCCCTTTCATTATAAGCTGTTAAATCTCTATGTTCTGATGGAAGATCCGCAAACTGAAAGATCGATACTGTTACTCTCAACAAACATGCTGCCAGATCTGCTGAATATTTCCAGCACTTACTGTTTTTATTACCTATGTTTTAAATTGTGAAACGTGGGAGAACTTTTGTGTTGACGTATGTCCCACGTACAGTGATCTGATAACTGAACAGATAATCTGTTATATGAGGAAGCTGATTGTGGATAAATGTAATCCTGGAAACTGGGAGAATTGTAATTTACATCAAGTTTGTGAAATAACCAAAGAAATAACACATTGGTGAAATAACGAGATACTTCACTCACTCTCATTTTATTGCACTTGGTGTAATAGAAATTCAAATTTATCTCATTACTTATCTGGAAACAAGTTCACAGTGTTTTCTATTGTACAGCTGATCTTTGCAGAGAATTCCATGATAATTCATATTTTAACTGCCAACATTGATAACAGTTTCAATGCTCCAGCAACATCTCCATTCTATGGCAGTGGTCCTGAGAGCATCTTGCTGATTCTATAGCCCTTGAATAATGCCCCAGATTTACCCGGAAAGAGATATTATATGACGAGAAGTACTAACAACTGGACATTGTATGTATTCAATGTTTATTGGAGTGAAACTCTTGGATTTATTTGTAATCTGTAATAAACCCACAAACACGTCTTTGGATCTTAGTGTCAAAGGAAGCATGCGATCAGAAAAACTAGTGAATCAGCGACCTGTGGAAATAGTCAATGATGCTTGACAGTAGAACAGTTGGTGTATTTCAGTTCAATTGACTGAGATGACTCACCCGTACAGATGACACTGGCATCATTTTCATGTGAGCAGCTAAACTGTTCCCAGGAAGAAACAGGACAATCCCACAATCGTGTCTCGTTCCCCCGACACCTGTAATTTTCCTTCCACACTGGACCGGTTCCCTTTCCAAAGTGAGCTCCTCTCGGGATTGAGTTTACTGCCCCACACTGAAGGTGCTCACAGACCACTTAGGCGTCTTCCATATCGAAGTAAAGGTCACACAGCGTCCACCACAGGTCTCCATGTAGCACCTCCACCCGGCCAGAGCATCTGTTCATCCCATCAACCAATCGAGGTCCATATTTCCCTGTATTGGAAACAAATCCAGATCCAAGTAATTTATAAATCATTCTCCGCATAGAAACAGCAAAATAGAGAATGGGTAAAAAGGTTGAATCTTATCTACCACGATCATCTATCCATACTTTACACAAATTATCTATTCAAAACAATTACAATTACCACAGCAGATCAAAAGCAAAATACTACGGATGTTGGAAATCTGAAACAAAACAGAAAATGCTGGAAATACTCAGCAGGGCTAGCAGCATCTGTGGAGAGAGCAAGAGAGTTATGTTTCAGGTCTGTGTCCTTTCATCGCAATACTTACTACAGGGCCTCGTGAAGAAGTTGGCTGAACACTCAACAATTAACAGGTCTTCTTGCAAACGCTAATCGATTGTTGGTCTCTATCTCTTTTGTCTTGGAATATAAAACTCAGAAGGATGTGATGTTTCTGTTGTATCTGTTGTCGCTTTTGGGCACCGCACTTCACAAAACCATTGGCTTTGGAGGTGGTGCAGAACAGAGTCACTAGAATGACAACAATGCTTAAAGCGTTACATTATGAACGCAAGTTGCATAAACTTTGTTTGTAGTAGATTGAGTTTAGAAGAAGTACAGCTTATCTAGTTGATGTGTTTAGAATGTTTAAGGGGTTTGATAGATGAGCTGTAGAAGACTAGAAGAACGAATATAAAACAAGGCCATTTAGGAGCTGCTTTTCTTTATGAGGGATGTGGGCATCTCTGGCAGATGTGGCAGTTATTGCTCAACGCTATTTGCCCTTGTAACCGTTGTCAGGCCCTTCATTTTGAAATGCACTTGTCCGCATACGGAATGTTCTTCTGCATCGCTGTAAGGCAGTTAGAGTTAAGGCAAAGTGTGCAAGCATTGATTGTACCTTTAGCTGCATCTGTTATAAACAGAGTGGGAAGTTTAGAATGTGGCAATTAGTGGGTAAGACTGAAATTTAGCCTTGACATTTAGAATTTAACTTGAAATTCAAAAAAGGTTGCAAGGCAGTTCACTATTAGCAGTTAACAGTGCAAGTCAGGTTGGTAGTCAGTAATCAATCAGCTGTGATTGTCCGAATGGAGATAATTACTGTGAGCTGGAAACTGTCGATACCGTTGCAACTTGAATGTGCCTGAAAAGACCGATGAGATTAAACTTCTGGTAAGGCACAGAGAGTAACCATTGTTCACAATGTTGATTGAATTCATTAGGAACAACGTTTGGAAGTTGGAATTTGCTAAGAGTAGGAATTAGGTGCAGAGGGGGAATTTTTTTTAAATTCTTTCACAGGGGATGGGGTGTTGGCGAGGCTGGCATTTACTATCCATCCCTAATTGTCGTGGCAACGATGGTGGTAAGCCATCTTCTTCTACCGCTGCTGTCCATGTGCTCTTTCTCCACCCACAGAAGGGAGTTCCATGATTTTGATCCAGCGACAGGGAAGGAATGGTGATATAGTTCCAAGTCAGGTTGGTGTTTGCCTTGGAGGGGAACTTGCAGGTGTTGGTGTTCCCATCCACCTGCTGTCCATGTCCTACTAGATAGTAGAGGGCCTGGGGTTGGATGGAGGTGCTTTGTTTTGCCTGTTAAGCTTGAGTAAGTGAGTGGAGTCACCGATTTAAAACAGCACCACTGCCAGCAGCAGCAGAGCCTATTGAGAGAGGCAGACACCAGACAAATAGAGGGGAAAACTCATTCAGTGAAGCAATTGTTCTGTCAGAGTATGAGCGGGCGTGGGGAAGTTGCAAATCTGTATTAAGTTAATTGGTGAGTGCTTAGTGTTTTGGCGTTAGCTAACCAGTAAAGTAGCTTTCAAGCTAAAAAGCAACTGCACATAATTTTACCTCTAAAATAAAGACAGACTAAGTTCTGGCACAGCAGTTTTTTCTCTGGATATAGGAATTTGTGGGTAACTGAACTGTCCCGAGAGAACATGTCTGTAGTAGATGTCTCCACCTAGAAACTCTCTGGCTCAGGGTCATAGAGCTGATGTGGCAATTGGAGAAAATCCAACGGGAGTAAGAGGAGTATTGGACATAAAAACAAGAAATGCTGGAATCACTCAGCATGTCTGGCAGCATCTGTGGAAAGAGAAGCAGAGTTAACGTTTCTGGTCAGTGACCTTTCTTCGGAATTGACAAATATTAGAAAAGTCACAGATTATAAGCAAGTGAGGTGGGGGTGGGGCAAGAGATAACAAAGGAGAAGGTGTAGATTGGACCAGGCCACATAGCTGACCAAAAGGTCATGGAGCAAAGGCAAACAATCTGTTAATGGTGTGTTGAAAGACAAAACATTAGGACAGATTGTATTATAGGGGTATTGGACAGTTTGCTGCATATTTCAGTCACACCTTGTGGAGAGCGGGAGGATCAGAATGAGTTTGTTGCAGCTTATAGTGCACAGTAATTGAACTCCAGATGTAATGGAGAACGAGGATATGCAGAAAGTGAATCTATCCAACAGGAACAATGTACTGGCTATTTGTGATGATAAGGATGAAGACTGTCAGAAGAACAGCCAGAGTGTTGAGCATGATATATTGGTTTAGGAAGCTGTTCAAAAGGAGGAGGAGTGGAGCATAATGTGATACTTTTAAGTGATTCAATAATTAGGGCAATAAGAGTCCCACACAGTATTTGCCCAACTTGTGCGAAGTGAGGGATATTTCAGATCAGATTGCAAGAATACAGTGGAAATATCTAGTCGTTGTGGACCATGTAGGGACCAACAGCATACGAAAGAGTAGGCAAGAGGTTATTTTCAGAGCGTACCAGGAGCTGCATTATAAAAGAATATCTCAAGGATTATAATCTCTAGATTATTTTGCAAGCCGCTTGCACATTGACATCGGAAAAGAAACGATTCGGGAGATGAACACGTAGTTGAAGGTTATGATGTTGGAAAGAGGTGTTACATTTCATGGGACCCTGGCACCTGTACTGAGATATTAAAGAACTGCGGTGTTGGAATGCGTTTCAGCTGAATCCGGTTGGGATCAGGGTCCTAGAATAAAGGATAAATAGGGTTGTTACAGGAACCTTAATCTAGTAAGTGGGTGAGGGGAGGCTGGTGAGTGCCGGGGTGAGGGGGTAGAGCACAGTTGTAATTGTAGCATATCTAGGCACTACAGGGGAAGGGAATATTGAAAGATGCAACATTTGAGTAAAACCAATTTACGGTTTTACATTACGTGCATTTGCGCTGAAAACAGTGGTTGCTTTCTTGAAAAAAGAGTTGTTAGAAATACTGTCACAAATACTGGAGAAATAATTGGAACTAATGGAAGCTGTCGGTTTATATGTAGTGCAGAACGGAAATGTGGGCAGGATCATACCAGTGATAGGTCATTACATGTTCCTGTTCTGGCTGTAATGGTCATTTAATTATATTCCATGATAAGACAGTGCACGCCATTGTTCTTGTCACTGATTGGTCAGCTATCGTGGCAAGTCAATCCATACTGCTGTTCTGGTCGTGGTCTGATGGCTACACAGTAGGTGATGGTGCGTTTCTTGAGTAGAGAAAGCCAGATATTCACTGAGGAGCAGATCACTGATAGGGGGACAATATGGTGTTTATCGCTCTCCATAGCGTCCCTGACACAGTGAATGGGACAAGCTTGCCATCAAGCAAGCTCAACTTAAAGACCACCGCATTGAATGGTCCAATTCCAAACTCAACCTCATCTGTTATGGACTGGCATGCAAGACACAGTAACATCATGAGTATAAAAGAGACCACAAACATGCAAAAATGCAAAAAATAAATGCACAGATCTTCGTGAATGGCAAAGATACAAATAATAGCAAAGGATGACAAAACAGACCGCAAGAGCTACAAATCTTTTACAATAACTTCGAAATATATTGTCATTAAAAGCAATGTGGTTTCATTACAATGACAGTTGTGATATTATAAATGAAAATAAGGAAATGGCAGGAATTATACATAATTACTTTGCATCAGTATTTGCATGGACACAACTTTTATTAAGGTTTTTTGTTGCCGCAGTCGGCCAAATGCTGCCCTGACATTCAGGGCAGTCACTCTCAGCTGGAATACAGCTATATCATACATGTTTGTACAAAGGGTGTGATGAGGTCTGAAGCTGAGTGGTCTGAACAAACCCAAACTGAGCGTCAGTGAGTAGTTTATTGGTAAGTACTGCTTGATAGCGCTGTAAACAACACCTTCCATCACTTTGTTAATGAAAGAGAGCAAACTGCTGGATCAGTAATTGTCACACTACTATTTAAAGAGGGTTATCGAGTGAACCGAGGGAATTATAGACTGGTTAGCCTAACAGCTGTTGTCAGGAAATTACTAGAGTGTACATTTCAAGATGGAGTATCTGATCACCTTGAAAAGTTACAGCTAATCAGAGAGAGCCAGCGTGGATTTGTAAAAGGTAGATCATGCTTGATGAACATGATCAAAAATTTCGTGGAGGTAACTAAAGTAGAGGACAGGGGAACCTCAATGGATGTTATTCAAATGAACTTCCAGAAAGCACTCAGCAAAATCCCTCGTAACTGATTGTTGGCTAAAGTTGAAGCTCATGGAATTTAGGGAAAATTATTGACCTACTTAGGACGTTAGTTTCGTGGCAGAAGACAGACAGCAGGGAGAATGGGCAGATCCTCTAACTGGCAGGATGTGATGGCGCCGTCCCACAGGAACCTCAACTATTCACCATATTTTTTATTGATTTAGATGACTGAATAGAAAGCCACACATAATTGACATACTCAGTATTGCCATTGAAAGAAACCATCAGCCATATTGTAATCATGTATATTTTAAGCATAACTTAACAAAAAAAAAAGACTCCATGACTATTTCAATATTGGTGAGTGTGAGGTGTCCAATTTGGACTTAAAAAGATTACAGTACTTTCTAAATGGTGAAAAGCCGGACGCAGCACAGGGAAAAGAGACTTCAGGGTCATGGGCAAGTACAGGAACGAAAAGCAAAACAGCCAATGGAATGCTGTGCTTTATATCTAGTGGAATGGAATACAAGGGCGTAGAAATGATGCTGCAGCTAACAAAAACTGGTCAGGCCCCATCTGCTGCAATGTTAAGCTATGGGCAATATGCGTTGGGAAGGATATGTTGACCAAGGAGAGTGTGCAGCTTAAAAGATGCGAGAATGATTTTTTGGCTTCAAATGTTTCTGTTTTTTATTCATTCATTTGATGTGGGTGTCGCAGGCAAGGCCAGCATTCATTGTTCCTGCCTCGTTACCTTTCACAACTGGGTGACTTGTTAGGCTATGTAAGAGGGCAGTTAAGAGTCAACAGCATTGCTGCAGGTCTCTGGTCACAGGTATGGCCAGACCAGGTAACAATGGTAGATTTCATCCCCTAAGGATATGACTAAACAAGATTTTTTTTTTAATAACAATCGACAATGGTTTTATGGTTGCCATTACTGAGACTAGTTTTTAATTCCAGATTTATTAACTGAATTTAAATTCCACGAAATGCGATGGTGGGAATTGAACCAGCGTCCCCAGAATTAGCCTGGGACTCTAGATTGCTAGTCCAGTGACATTAGCACCACGCCATTGCCTCCCCTCATTATGAAGAAGGATTACACAAACTGTGGCTGGGTTCCCTGAAATTTGTATGAGTCATGTCCTTTCACATTCTCAGCCAATGTCTTCCAGATGCTGGAAAGTCTTTGGGAATTCTGCAGGTGAGCTACTTGCCACAGAATGCTGATCATCTGACCTGCTCCACTCGCCACTACATTATTGTGAATGGTCCAGTTCAGTTTCTTGTCAATGACAACACCCAGTAGGACTTGATGGTGGTAGTGAATTCACTGATTATAATAGCGAGGGGAGATGATATTGTCTCTCTTGTTGGAAATAGTCATTACCTGACACGGAGGTGGTGAGTGTGTTACTTTCTACCTATCAGCCCAAGTCTAAATAATGTCTGGATTCTTGATGTAATTGGGCATGAACTGTTTCTTAATCCAAGGAATTGTGAATGGAACTAAAGACCATGCAATTCTCAGCAAAAAGCCCAACTTCTGACATTTTGATGGTGGGAAGGTAACTGACGAAGCACCAGAAGATAGTTGGGCCTCAAAGAACAATTACGAAACACATTTTTCTATAACAACAGCGGCAATCTGGAACATTCCCTAACAACGTCCAAAGTAAAGAGCTGTGGATGTTACATCTAATCTAAATTTTCAAGACTAATATTGATAGTTTTTTGTAAGCTCGGTGTATCAAGGAATCTGGTTCAAAGCCAGGTAAAGAGACTTGAAGAACATATCAGGTATGATCGAACTGAATGATCGAACAGGCTAGTGCAACTGAAAGCTCTGTACTGATAATGTGGATATGTGTCCGATCCTGTCATATTTAGCGGGTAAAATGCACACATTCTATAAAATAACTTTGTAACCTTTCACTTCTGGCCTGATTGCACTGAGCAGTGCTAGAGTACAGCCGTTCTTTTATACCCTGCCGTTCAGTAAGTGTTAACGTGGGCACAGTGGAGCAGTGGTTTGCATCACAGCTCCAGTGACCTGGGTTCTGTTCTGGGTGCTGTCTGTGCGGAGTTTGCACGTTCTCCCTGTGAGTGCGTGGGA
The DNA here is from genome assembly GCF_036365525.1 of Heterodontus francisci. NCBI lineage: Eukaryota > Metazoa > Chordata > Chondrichthyes > Heterodontiformes > Heterodontidae > Heterodontus > Heterodontus francisci. Next base: position 2,659,819 of record NW_027140909.1, on the reverse strand, counting down.
TTCTGCCGCGTTTCACCCGACAGCGAAAGACTTGCAGGTCGAAAATAAGTAGACCATTGTGAATTAAACCCACTGTGGGTAGGTGCTAGGAGAATGGTAGGTAATGCAGGATTAGTATAAATGGGTGGTTGTTGGTCGGCAGAGACTCGGTGGGCCGAAGGACCTGTTTCAGTGCTGTATGATAAGAATAATAACGTGGTCAGGGAGGGTCAGAAGGCTATTGTAATGTCGGATCATTCGTGGTGTTGAAATTAAAGTATCGAAACAGGCCAGTGCATATTCATTTAGTCAACTCCCAACTGTTGCAGCCAATATTCAATTCTAAATATACATTCGGTGCAGTGGTAAACAAACTTGTGAAAATTCTGCTTCTTGCAGAATAAATGTTAAGATTTAGAACCATCTTGTTTACCAGTAATTGCGGGTATTTTGGACCACATTGCACCAGACCTTCAGCAGCAATAGTAAACTATAATGACTAGTTTCGATATGAACCTTTCAGATAGAAACATGGGAATGCCACCTTTCTCAGTTTTCCAAATATTAAGCAGGAAGTTGTCTGCTTTTCAGTAAGTCTGTACTCACCGGAACAGATCACACTGGCATCGTTCCTGTGGCTGCACTCCTGTTGAGTTCCTTGAAAAAGGCGGCAGTCCAATAAACTGGATTCGTTTCCAGTGCATTTAAAGATATCATTCCGTACGAGCCCAGTGCCCTCTCCAAAATGGGCATATCTTGGCACAGACACGGCGACTCCACACTGAAGCTGACTACAGACCACATTGGCGTCTTTCAAATCCCAGTCAAGGTCACACACTGTTTCCCAGGTTTCAACGTACTGGATCTCCAGTCTGCCTGAGCATGGGGAGTCTCCGGATATTAGTCTAGGAGATCTGTGATCTGAATAAGCGTATTATATCATAATTAGCATAATACATTAATAATCACAATAATACAAATATTTATATTTCAATACGCAGCTGTTTAATCACAGATCTGGCAAAATTCTTCTCAGATTCTGTTCAAAACTGATTATGCTGGATTTCCAGTATCACTACTGCTTATAATGTAACAGAACTATCATGTTTAAAATGTTCCATTATTTATTTATAACTTCCCAAGTCGCCGTCACTGTAACTGAGAAACATGCACTGTATCAGCAGTTAGAACTGGGCAAGAAGTATTGTGTGACAAGAACTGGTGCTTGGAGTACTGTTGTTCATATTTAACATAAATGATTTCGACTCAGAAAGGGGATGTACAATTGTAATATTCACTAATGACATCTACTTGGATCAATAGTTGATACAAAGGCAGATTGTGAGAAAAATACTTTACGTTAACGAAATTGTAAATGAATTTTAATGCAGATAAATGTACACGTGCACATTTGGGTAGGAAGACTGAGAAGCCATATTCCTTGGACAATGATAATCTAAATTGCATCGAGGAGCAATGGGACTTCGGGGTACAGATACAAAAATTAATAAAATATCAATACAGATTAACAAAGCTCTAGGAAATACAGAAAAAAGGTTGTTGTTTATTTATGAGAGATATGTTGAAAGGGGAGTCACACCCAGCACAAGGAAAGATTTGGTGTTGATTGGGAGTAGGTTGATTGGGTGCTAACTAGTCAGTGTTTCCCTGCTTTTCCAGGCAGTGTGTAACTGAGCAACTTTGCACCATATCAGTTGAATCCTAGTGCTGTAACTGCTGTAACTGTACTGGATCAGCTTGGTTAGAGTTGTCGCTCGTTTCAGAGCACTGATCTTCAGTACTACAGCTGGAGTATTATCGGGCCCTTAACGTTTGCTTTGTGTTGTGTGCTCAGCCGCTTCTTAATGTTGTGTGCCGTATTCTTCGGAATGGACCAAACAATTGAACGCATTTGCACAGCGCTAACCCATTGACATGAATTATCACATAATACTTCTCACCTTTTGTCAGTCTGAATAACTACCTTTAACCACACTTTGTTGATTGTTTTGTACCCAGTTTTCTACTGTCTGTCATGATCACCCTTCAAAGCCCTTCATATAAAATTAATTATCTTGAAACCACATTCACAGTTTTAAGTTTAAAAACTGGACAGACAGTTTATGACCAGCAAGATGCAGCAGTCAGCATATAATCATAGAATGTTCACAACACAGAAGGAGGCTATTCAGCCCGTTGTGTCCATGCTGGTCCTCTGTAAGAGCACCTCAGCTCGTCCTATGCTTCTGCCCTTTCTCCATAGCCATGCAAAGATGTTCTCTTCAGGTGCTTGTCCAATTCTATATTGAAAGCCACAATTGAATCTGTCTCCATCAGATTCGCAGGCAGCACATTCCAGATCCTAACCACTCGCTGGATAAATAACTTGTTCCTCATGTCACGGTTGGTTCTTTTGCCATCCACCTTATAACTGTGTCCTCTGGTTATTGACCTTTCTGCCAAGAGGAACTCTTCTTCCCTATCTACTCTGTCTTGACCCCTCATGATTTTGAACACCGCTGTCAAATTTACTCGTAGCGTACTCTGTTCTAAGGAGAGCAACCACAGCTTCTCCAACCTATCAATGCAACTGAAGTCTTTCATCTCTTGAACCTTCCTTGTAAATCCTTGCTACACCCATTCTAAAGCATTCACATTCTTCTGAAGTGTCGTGCCCAGAATTGTACACAATACGCCAGTTGAGGTGAACCCAGTGTTTCACAAATGTTCATAATAACTAAATAACTTTTGTACTCGATGCCTCTATTTAAAAAGGCATCCCTTTGACTTATTAACCACTTTCTCAACCTGCCATGCTGCCTTCAACGATTTGATTAGAAATACTCCCAGGTCATTCTTGGCTGCAGTCACTTTATAATTGTACCCTTGAAAAGAGAATGGTAGCTAGCATTAAAAGAAATCCCAAAGTTTTCTCCAGACAGAGAAATAGTAAAAGGGTGGTAAAAGGAGGAGTGGGGCCGATTAGGGATCAGAAAGTGGATTTACATATGGAGGTAGTGGGTATTTTTGAGGTATTAACTGGAGTCTTTGCGTCTGTCTTTACCAAGGAAGAAGATACAACACAGGCAATGGTTAAAGAGGAGGTAATTCAGATACTCGAGGGGTTTAAAATTAATAAAGAGGATGTATTAGATATAACCTGTTATAGATGAACTTACACTTTGAACATCCAAATTAGGACCAGGAGTAGGCCACTCAACCCCTCGAGCCTGCTCCACCATTCAATAAGTTGACGGTTGAACTGATGACTCTGCATTTCCACCTGCTCCCGATAATCTTCCACCCCCTTGGTTATCAAGAATCTACCTACCTCTGCCTTAAAAAACAAATCAAAGACTCTGCTTCAACTGCTTTTTGAGGATGAGAATTCCAAAGACTCACTACCCTCTGAGAGAAAGAAATTCTCCTCATCTCTGTCTTAAATGGGCGACCCCTTATTTTTAAACAGTGACCCCTAGTTCGAGATTCTCACACAAGGGAAAACATCTTTTCCACAACAACCCTGTCAAGTCCCCTCAGAATTTTATGTTTCAATCATGTCGCCTCTTACTCTTCTAAATTCCAGAGGATGCAAGCGTAACCTGTCAAATCCTTCCTCGTATAACAGGTCACCCATTCCAGATATTAGACCAGTAAACTTTCTCTGTACTGCCTCCAACGCATTTACATCATTCCTTAAATAAGGAGACTAGTACTGGGCACAATATTCCAGATGTGGTCTCACCAATGCCCTGTGTCACTGAAGCATAGCCTCCCTACATTTGTATTCAATTCCACTCACGATAAATGATAACATTCTCCTAGCTTTCTTAATTACGTGCTGTACCTGCATGTCAACGTTTTGCGTTTCATGCACTAGGACACCCATATCCCTCTGTATCTCAGAGCTCTGCAATCTCTCAGCATTTAGATAATATGCTTCCCTTCTATTCTTGCTGCCAAAGTGGGCAATTTCACACTTTCACACATTATACTCCATTTGCTAGGTCTTTGCCCACTCAATTAACCTAATTATATCTGTTTGCAGACTCCTGATGTCCTCTTCTCAAGTTACATTCTCACCTAACTTTGTGTCATTAGCAAATTTAGCAAGCATACCGTCGGTCCCTGCATCAAAGTCATTTCTATAAATTGTGAAACGTTGAGGCCCCAGCTCAGATCCCTATGGCACACCAGTCGTTACATCTTGTCAACCAAAAAAAATGACCCATTTATGCCTACTCTCTGTTTCCTGTGAGCTAACCCATCTTCCATCCATGTTAATACGTTACCCCCTACACCATGAGCTTTTATTTTCTGCAATAGCCTTTGATGTGGCAACTTATCAAATGCCTTCTGGAAATCTAAGTACAATACATCTCCCAGTTCCCCTTTATCCACAGCACATGTAACTCCCTCAAAGAACTCCAATCAATAGGTTAAACATGATCTGCCTTTCACAAAACCATGTTGACTATGCCTGATTACCTTGAATGTTTGTAAATGCCCTGCTATAACATCTTGAATAATAGCGTGTAACATTTTCCCTAAGGAAACTAATTGGCCTATAATTTCCTGCTTGCTGTTTCCCTCCCTTTCTGACTAAAGGAGTTGCATTCGCTATTTTCCAATCTAAATGAACCTTCCCCGAATCTAGGGAATGTTGGAAAATTAAAATTAACGCATCAACTACCTCACTTGCTACTTCTTTTAACACCTTAGGATGAAGTACATCAGGTCCTGGGGACTTGTCAGCCTGCAGCTCCAACAATTTGCTCAGTTCCTTTTCCCTGGTGTTTGCAATCTTCTTGAGTTCCTCCCTCCCTTCCATTTCCTGACTTACAGCTAAAACTGGGATGTTACTTTTATCTTCAATAGTGAAGACCGATGCCAAACATCTGGTCAATACATCTGTCATCTCCTTATTTTCCATTATTAATTCCCCAGACTCACATTTAATAAGGTCAACGCTCACTTTGTTACCTCTTTTCTTTTCTTTTTTTTAAATGTATGTCTATATATATACATATATATATGTAGCCTGTCACTCCAGAATTGGCCTTTGTAGCCACTCCAGGCGCTGCTTCACAAACCACTGACCACCTCCAGGCGCGTATCCATTGTCTCTCGAGATAAGGAGGCCCTTATCTGCCACGATCTCAGACAATCATTCCAGATCTGAACCACTCGCTGCATGAAAAAGATTTTCCTCATGTCACTTTAGCTTCTTTCACCAAATACTTTAACTTGGTGCCCTCTTATTCTCGATCCTTTCACCAGTAGAAGAAGTTTCCTTCAAGCTTCACTGTCCAGAACCCTCATTATTATGAATAGCTCTATCAAATTACCTCTCCGCCTTCTCTTCTCCAAGGAAAACAGTCCTAACTTCTCCAATCTATCTTCATAACTGAAATTCCTCATCCCTGGAATCATTTCCATGAAAAGTCTCGGTACTCTATCCAATTCCCTCATATCTTTCCTCAAGTGTGGCGCCTAGAACTGGATGCAATTCTCCATCTGAGGCCGAACTAGCGTCTTATACAACTGCAATATGACTCCCTTGCTCTTGCATTCTATGCACTTATTTATAATGTCCAGGACAGTGTACGCTGTATTAAACGCTCTCTCGAGCTAGCCTGCCACCGTCAATGACTTATGCACGATTAAACCAAGGTCCCTCTGCTCCTGTTACCCCTTTAGAATTGACCCTTCATTTTATATTTTATCTCCATGTTATTCCGACCAAAATGAAACACTTCGCATTTCTCTGCATTGAACTTCATCCGCCAACTGCCCGTTTCACCAACTTGTCAATGTCCTTTTGCAGATCTGCACTATCCTCCTCACAATTCACTATGCTTCCAAGTTTTGTATCATCTGCAAACTTTGAAATTGTGCCCTGTACACCAAGGTTTAGTTCATTTATATATATAGACTGGGACCTGAATATTGAAGGATACATGGCATTTAGGAAGGGCAGGAAGTTAGGAATAGGTGGAGGGGTAGCTCTGTTAATTAATGATGGTATTAGCACAATGGTGAGCGATGACCTAGGTTCAGGAGACCAGGATGTAGAAGCTGTTCCGGTAGAGATGAAAAATAATTCAGGCAAGAAGTCACTTGTCAGAAGTGGTGTCTCGGCCACCTAACATTAACCACACTGTGGGAGGGGGTATAAATGAATAAATAATGGCAGCCTGTCAGAAAGGTACAGTGATAATTAGGGGCGGATTTTCGCCTACATTTAGACTGGAAAAATCAGATGGGCAGAGATAGCCTAGATGAGAACTGCATGGAATATTTTCGGGATAATTTCTTGGAACAATAACTTGTGGAGCCAACCAGAGAGTAGGCTATACTCGACCTGGTATTGCGCAATGAGGTAGGAATAATTAATGGCCACACAGTTAAGGCGCCCCTTGGTAGCAGCGATCATGATATGATTGAATTTTACACTCAGTTTGAGGGAGAGTAGAGTGGGTCCAAGACTAATATTTTAAACTTAAATCAGGGCAATTATGAGGACATGAATGCAGAGCTAGCTAAAGTGAACTGGCAAATCCGGTTAAGGGATAGGTCAATAGAGATGCATTGGCAGATAGTTAAGGGAATATTTTAGATATTCACACAATTTCACATATTTCAACGGGAAATAAACATTCCAAGAGTGTGTCCCACCATCCGTGAGTAAGTAAAGCCAAAGGTCGTATCAAACTTCAAGAAGAAGCCTATAATTGCGCAAAGATATATAAATAAAAGATATATAAACTCTTACTATCTCTCCTTATATATCTATCTCGCCTTCTCTCGTCCTCTAATGTTACCTGCCTTATCAATCTTTTCGTAATCCTTTGGTTTTTTTAAAAATATTCTGTCCAGTCTTTTGACCTGCCTCCCATCTTTGCGCAATTATAGGCTTCTTCTTGAAGTTTGATACGACCTTTGGCTTTACTTACTCACGGATGGTGGGACACACTCTTGGAATGTTTATTTCCCGTTGAATATGTGAAATTGTGTGAATATCTAAAATATTCCCTTAACTATCTGCCAATGCATCTCTATTGACCTATCCCTTAACCGGATTTGCCAGTTCACTTTAGCTAGCTCTGCATTCATGTCCTCATAATTGCCCTGATTTAAGTTTAAAATATTAGTCTTGGACCCACTCTACTCTCCCTCAAACTGAGTGTAAAATTCAATCATATCATGATCGCTGCTACCAAGGGGCGCCTTAACTGTGTGGCCATTAATTATTCCTACCTCATTGCGCAATACCAGGTCGAGTATAGCCTACTCTCTGGTTGGCTCCACAAGTTATTGTTCCAAGAAATTATCCCGAAAATATTCCATGCAGTTCTCATCTAGGCTATCTCTGCCCATCTGATTTTTCCAGTCTAAATGTAGGCGAAAATCCGCCCCTAATTATCACTGTACCTTTCTGACAGGCTGCCATTATTTATTCATTTATACCCCCTCCCACAGTGTGGTTAATGTTAGGTGGCCGAGACACCACTTCTGACAAGTGACTTCTTGCCTGAATTATTTTTCATCTCTACCGGAACAGCTTCTACATCCTGGTCTCCTGAACCTAGGTCATCGCTCACCATTGTGCTAATACCATCATTAATTAACAGAGCTACCCCTCCACCTATTCCTAACTTCCTGCCCTTCCTAAATGCCATGTATCCTTCAATATTCAGGTCCCAGTCTATATATATAAATGAACTAAACCTTGGTGTACAGGGCACAATTTCAAAGTTTGCAGATGATACAAAACTTGGAAGCATAGTGAATTGTGAGGAGGATAGTGCAGATCTGCAAAAGGACATTGACAAGTTGGTGAAACGGGCAGTTGGCGGATGAAGTTCAATGCAGAGAAATGCGAAGTGTTTCATTTTGGTCGGAATAACATGGAGATAAAATATAAAATGAAGGGTCAATTCTAAAGGGGTAACAGGAGCAGAGGGACCTTGGTTTAATCGTGCATAAGTCATTGACGGTGGCAGGCTAGCTCGAGAGAGCGTTTAATACAGCGTACACTGTCCTGGACATTATAAATAAGTGCATAGAATGCAAGAGCAAGGGAGTCATATTGCAGTTGTATAAGACGCTAGTTCGGCCTCAGATGGAGAATTGCATCCAGTTCTAGGCGCCACACTTGAGGAAAGATATGAGGGAATTGGATAGAGTACCGAGACTTTTCATGGAAATGATTCCAGGGATGAGGAATTTCAGTTATGAAGATAGATTGGAGAAGTTAGGACTGTTTTCCTTGGAGAAGAGAAGGCGGAGAGGTAATTTGATAGAGCTATTCATAATAATGAGGGTTCTGGACAGTGAAGCTTGAAGGAAACTTCTTCTACTGGTGAAAGGATCGAGAATAAGAGGGCACCAAGTTAAAGTATTTGGTGAAAGAAGCTAAAGTGACATGAGGAAAATCTTTTTCATGCAGCGAGTGGTTCAGATCTGGAATGATTGTCTGAGATCGTGGCAGAAGCTGCTTCAATTGTAGCATTCAAAAGGGAATTAGGCAGTTATATGAAATGGAAGAATGTGCAGAGTGATGGACAGAAGGCAGGGGAATGGAAATGAGTGAACTTCGCTTTCAGAGAGCCCATGCAGACATGAAGGGCCGCATAGCCCCCTTCTGCACTGTAACAGTTCAGTGATTCTGTGATATTGCCTCTCCTCCGTGTTCCAACCAGAATGTATCAGTTCACAGTTCTCTGCGTTAAATTTCATCTGCCACCCGTCCGCCCATTTCACCAGCCTTTCTTTATCTTCTTGAAGGATATCACTATCCTCCTTACAGTAACTGGCCATGAATTCAGGAAAACTCGCCGCTTTTCTTCAAATAGTTCAACTGTGTTGAGTTTAATCGTTGCAACTGCTTCCTGAATTTTCTTAGCTCTTTTGTTTAATATTCTGTGAATTTCACTTTCTCAATATTTAAATGGCAATGCGCAGGCAGCCGTGGGATGTTACAGAGCAGTTTCCTCTTGTGATACCCACAATAACAGCGGACCCATTACTTTGGCTCCCCGAGGCTGAGAATTCTGCCTCCCTCCCTCCTCTGCTCCCCAGTCTCAGCTTCGCAATCTGTGTAATATATCAGATCTGAGGCCAAGCGATCATTGCGGGTGGACAGCCGGGCTGACAGTACATGCCCGGTAGCGGCAGCTGGGTTGATGAATGGAGAGTTGGATTGAGATTGTGACATTTCCAGCGGTTCAGATCATTCACTGCGGCTTTAGGGAAAATCTCAATGCAAACTGCTCTGTCTGTATTGTAAATGTGCTGAGTATCAGGTATTTGTTGCTCCCAGTGGAGAATGTTTCTTCAATATAGTACTAATGATATTATTTTAAATAGTGATCCGAATATTAACATTAATTCCAACCGGAGTTTAATGGAATTATTATCATCTGACTTTCCGGGTAGGGCCCATCCCGGATTTCTTTACTTTCACTTCTTCCTGGATTCATTAGCTGCGGCGGGAGATGAGAAACTGAGAAAGAATTTTACCTGAGCAGATGACGCCAGCATCATAGACGTGTGACCAGGAATAGTGATCCCATTGATATGATTTGCAGTCCCGCAGAGCGGCCTCAGTCCCACTGCACTCCACATCATCCGTCACAATGGGTCCGGACCCTTCCCCAAAGTGAGCTTCACCCGGTGCAGAGACCGCGGTCCCGCAACCCAGCTCCCGACACACAACAGCAGCGTCCAGCAGGTCCCAGTAGGAATCCCACACAGTCCCCCACTGTCCCCTGTAGTGAATCTCCACTCTCCCAGCGCACCGACTGCCACCATTCACTAATCTCAGCTTCACCTTCTCTGTAAAAGATCAGAAATATTATCAAGCGTTCATATTGCGTTAAACCCACAGATTCCCAGCGCACGGACCCTCCCCATTAACCAGGCATGAATTGATAGGAACATCCGTCTACATTCAGAGCCCTAATAAAACCCGGTGGAAATATTACACATGATAAAAAAGAAACGGTAATGCTAATACACAGTGCAAAGGAGCAGGGAGCCGGGAGACAGCCGGATATTCCCACCAACACAACGGCTCCAAAGGGAACGGGGTGTGTTCAGGCTCAGAATATATTTAATCTGCAGAAGTGGGGAGAGGAGCGTGGCTGTAATTATCACATTGTTACGTTTTCAGTACTGATTGGGCGAACACAGTGAGATACCAGCAACAGGGAAGAGCAGAGGAAATTTCCGCCACAACCACCACAGCCAATAAAGAAAGGGCTGGATGGTCATGTGAACTGGAGATCACATCAGATTGGTGAGGTGGACCTTTGGACCGGCAACAGTGTGAGTGGAGCTGATCCTTCACACTCTGCTCTTCAGAGACCCTCAGTTATTGTCCCTCCACATGAAGGCCGCAGCCATCTCTGAGCTGGAATTAAAGGTCTTTATTAACACAATGAGGGACACACTCCCTTTCTGACTAGCAACCGGGCAGTGGGTTAATCCGTGATCAAAAAAAGTACTGAGAGTGTCGTCCAAGCTTAATATTTAATGGGATAGATCAGAGCAGAGAGATAGCAGATAGTGTGGAAATAAAGGGCGATTACCTGACGGGTCAGCCTGACTGTTCCCTGGTCTGCCTGAAATGAGAAATTGACAATTAGAGTTCACTGGGACAAGAAATGAATGAAACTGTCAGAAAGCAAAAACACGAATACAACGAACTGCAGGGTCATTATTCCCGTGCCTTTGCTGAATAAATTATATTAGGATCTGTGATTTCATTTCTTAAAACAGAAAATACAGTTTCTGCAACAAATTAATATTGGTTATGGGCCAAAATGTATCCAGCATTGTTTTCACATATACACACACTGACACTCGGATACACTCTCCCATTGTGGTGACGGTGGGTGGGCTCCATGTATTACCAGTGTGAAGGTGCTCTGAGAAGGCAGTGGTGATGGTCCTCTCCCTTATAGAATCTTACAATGAAACAGCACAGAGGGATGCCATTCGGCCCATGCTGCCGATGCTGTCTCTTTGTAAGAGCTGTCTAATTTGTCCCACTTCTTTTCCCCTTCGCCCTGTAAATTTGTGCTGACGGTGCTCTGACCATTGATGACCCGTGTGTAGGTGCCGTAAGAAGAGGGTGGTGATGGATCTGCTTTTAAACTCTCAGTGAATTGAGCATTCCGATCGAAAGTTCGAGAAGGAATGGGAACATTTAAATTAAATTAAAGATTTTCCGATCTTGTGGTAAATTTTGACGCCTTTTACTTTACTGCAAAGTCTTAAACCTGTAACTTTCAAAGTTTCTATAAAGGTGTAATTGGGCCTTTCTGCTGTTCAATAAAATATATAGCTTCCTCAAACAAAACAAAACAAGATGAATGGTCTGTCAGTCTCCTAACTCCGTGCTGACTGTGTCTTAAAAAGTTCCTGCGGTTCTGATTCTCTTGTCACCTGCCCTCGCCGTCGTGCCCTATTCTTTTACATTATTATACATTCTAAAATTATATAAAAATTATACATTCTAAAACCAAGTCCATGTAATTTGTTTGTAGAGAGAAAAACAGCAGTCTTAAAACCAACTCCCAGGCAACCCCCACTCTCTCCGGTCAGAAGAACATCCATTCACAACTTCTCCCTGCCTCCTATCTCTTAGCCAATCGACTACTCGTGCTGACATAGTCCCTTTAATAATAAGCATTCCTATCATCTGAATAAGTCTGCTGTGAGGTACTTCGTCAACATTGGATGCCCACATACACAAGGCCCACTTCAGTCTCTTACTTGATTAAAGAACTCAATCAGGTTAGTTACACACGATTGGCCTTTAACAAATCCGAGATGGTTTTATCATCTTACCCCATGCTTCTGCAAGTGAGAATTAATTTTGTCCTTGATGTAGGCCTCGAGCAGTTCTCTCAACTTTCACTGAAATTAGATAGATTAGCCTGTAGTCACAAGGCTTACCCTCTCTTATTTTGAAAAGGATTCTAACATTTGCCAATTCCAGTCCTCTGGCCCCAGTGCGATATAAAAGGAGGATTGAAACATTGTGGTCAGAGCTTTTGTTATCTCCAACCCAGATTTCTTTAACAACCTCGGATGCTTCCCATCTGGACCAGGGAAGTTGTCGATATTTAGTGATGTTAAAATTTTTAGCACCCCCATGCCATCTATTTTAACGTGTGCAAGATCTTTACTTCCCTCTCCTCGACTGCGGGATTAATTTCAGCCTCTTCTTTTATGAAGGCAGTTTCAAATTGTTCATTCAGTACCTCAGTCATGCCCTCTGCCTCGACAGGAATATTTACTTCTTTCTTCATAATCAGCCCGACCATTCCTTTAACTATCCCTTTTACTTTTCTGAGTTTTATAAGATTTGTGATCCCCTTTACTGTTAGGTGCTAAGCTTTTCTATACTCTCTCTTTGTCCTTCTTGTATTCTTTTTCTATTTCTCCCTCTACACTCTACTTACTATTTGGTTTTAGATTATATTCTTGAATTGGAATTTGTAATGAATCTCTTCTTTCTCTTTTCCTTTAACTGAAAATGTAGTTATCATCCAGAAAGTGCAGCATTTACTGCCCCATCTTCACCTCTAGACTTGACTATTCCAATGCTGTCCTGGCCAGCCTCCTTCTTTGCATCCTCAGTTAACCTGAGGACATCCAAACCTTTTCTGCCTTTGCACAACACACACCAGGTCCTGTTCATCCATCACCGCTGCACTCGCATTAGCTTCTGGTCATGCACCTTAACAATATTGAAATTCTCACGCTTATTTTATAATCCCTCCATGAGCTCTTCTCTCCATATCTCTGTAATCTCTTTCAGCCCTATCAGATATTTGCGCTCCTCAAATTCAGGAATATTGATCATTCCCAAATTTAATCGCTCCACCGCTAGTTGTCTTGTTTTCATCTGCCAAGATCCTAAATTTTGGAATTCTATCCTTAAACCTCTGCTTCTCTACATCTTTTTCCTCCTTTAAGATGCTGCTTAAAACTTACCACCTTGACGAAGCATTTGGTCATCTGCCATAATATCTGATAACGTTGCTCGCTATCAAATTGTCTTTGATAATATGACTTGGATATTTTAACTATGGAAGGATACTACATAAATAAGAAGTTGTTGATCTTGTTTTCCACGTTCTCCTTTACTATGGTCTGTCCCAGACTATATTAGTGTAATTGAAGGTTAAACCGTTTTTATGCTTTTAGGCAGTTCTCTGATAGAATATCGCCATAATCTAGTGCTCACTTTCAGGGGGTGTATAATAAACACTAAACTATTTAACACTCATTTTCTGAATGGATTGGTGAATAGATTCACTTGCTGAATCCCCCAGTATATTGTTCTTCTGTTGCAAACATACCCACTTCTGTCCTTATGGAGGGAAGGTTATTGATGAAACAGCTGAAGATGGTTGGGCCTACCACACTACCCTGAGGAACTCCTGCACTGATGCCTTGACACTGAGATGATTGACCTCCAACACCCACAACCCTCTTGCTTTGTCCTCGGTATGATTTCCACCAGTGGAGAATTTTCCCTCTGATTCCCATTGACAGCAGTTAATCCTCGTTAAAGCCTTTCCCAGTAATGGCTCATCGTGGAGTGACGATTACATTTTAAATTGACTTCTCCGAGTCATAGAGGCGAATGTGAGATCCATAACTACTCCGGACAGTCGATTCGCGAGTCCGTCACCATCCCCCTAGTGATCTGTTCCAGCCGGGCTTCAGCTGGATGGACAATTACATTTGGATAGATCTGGAGTAGCAACTTGTCAGTTCACACATTAGAACAGCAGTTTATTTAAAATATAAACTATCGTGGTAACTATATGTTACACTTCACAATGAAATAGTCCTTCATTCCTCATAAATACTGGGATCGGTATTCAATGAGCAGAATTCTATCCGTTTCTGTTGCAACTGAAAGGTGCAGCTTAATATTAGTGAGCAGACCGAGAGCCGTGCAGTCACCATATATTTCCATGGAAACTGCATCTAATTGTTATAAATAGTTGAAGCTGCACTCTGCACACAAGTGGGAAATATCCTTCCAGCTCCTGAGTTGTGCTTTGTAGATGGCGAAATGTCTTTGTGGAGCCAGTAGATGAGTTGTTGGCTGTAGTATACCGAGCATTTGACCTACTACTGTCGCCACAGCATATAAATACCTGCTCCAGTAAAGTGTCTGGTCAATGGTAAGCCCCAGGATGTTAATGTTGTCGTATTCGGCGATGGTATTGTCGTTTGAATTCGAGAAGAGGGGGTTGGACTCTCTCCTGTTGGACAAGGCAATTGATTGGCATCTGTGTGGTGCGAATGTTAATGTCGACTTATCAGGCCAGGCTGTATCAGAAGGACATCTTACTTGAAATGTAACGAACATTGTAAAGCAAACGGGATTATTCTTTTCCATTTAGAAGTGTGTTTTAGAATGAAGTGTATTTAGCTCATTGCCATTGTGGCTGAAAGGGCATTCGAACCTCTCAATTCCAGTTCCACTATCTTTCTTTCCATCCTTCTTTAACCATAAAGAAGTTGCCCTTACCCTCAACTTTCACTCCACCCGCCTCTCCATTCAATGAACTTTCCTCCATCACTTCAGCCAACTTCAGTGCAACGCTACCACCAGTCATCCTCCTCTCCATTTTCACCTCCTCTCTTTCAAACGTCAGGCCCACAAACAGTGATTTACTTGTACTCTCTATCTAATCCATTGTATCCATTATTAACAATTGTCCTCTGCACTGCGATGACGAAGCACATACCGCAATTGCTTTGCTGAGTACTTCCATTAAGTCCCTTAGCTTCCATTCACTTGCATTACAATTCCCTGTCCCACTCCCAGCTGACCCATCTGTACTCAACCTCCGACACTGTTTGAATTTTCCTGACTCAGCATCAACTTCAAAAATAAAATCACATGGGACCTACTGCCCCCCCATTTGTTTTTGACAGCAGGTTCTGGTAATGATTCTGCTCTTCATTTAATCACTACTGCCTTCCACCCCATCACAATTTCTCTCTTTATCACCTTCCTCCGTTCCCCTATTCCCAGCCTCTGTGCTTACTGAAACACTGCTGCAGCACAACATTTTCCAATTCTGAAGAAAATTCTCCAGAAGGGAAGGTTACGTCTCCTTCTCTTTTTAAAAATGCTGCCTCGCCTATTAAGTGGCTCCAACATTTTCTGTTCATATTTTAGATTTACAGCATCTGCAGTATTTTGACTTTTTAACGAAGATGATGTCATGGGAAAATGGGGTGAGGTTACAATTGAATGTAAAGACTTACACACAATAGATAAATAACTTTGGAGAGGCTGGGAAAAGGGAATATGATGGGATCAGGAAAGTCATCTACTTCAGCACACACTTGGTCAAATGTTGCCTTGATCTCGAGGGCAGTCATCTCGATTACCATGACCACCATTATCAGCAATACAGCAGTCACTGCTTTTCTGCTGAGTTTTGCTGTATTTGCCCACTGTAGAACAGCAGAGTGTATCTGTACCATTCCTCTCAAAACTGCTGCACGCCATGTAAGGACTGTGCAGCTTTATCAGGAAACCTGCCACCTATTTGAGGAAATGTAATCACTCATTGAGACTGTCGAGAGACGGGGAACACACACAGCCACACTGACTGGTCATCATAAGTAGCGAATTTTCACCATCGTTAAACTATACAGGGAGTGATGTGATGTGTTCCCTCAAAAAAAAAAAGGAATCTGTTTTCTGGAAGGTGATCACTTGGAGTCAAGAACGGTTTTCCATGACTGAAATATGTAAAAAGCAGCTCACAGTCTGCAGAGCCTCAGAACAGCCACTGCGTGTTTTTCTGTTGAACTGAGAGGAAGCACCTGGCGTTGTGGTGATTTCTCTGCTTCTGTTTTTCTTGCCTGCTGCTCTGTAATGTCAAGATACTGCAGCAGCATATTAAAACTCGGAATTTGAAATTACGTTGTTTAAAATCCAAAAGGACAAAGTATCGGGGGAAGCATGTCTGGGCAATTTCATTAATTCATTGGAAATAGTTGACAGCTTAGCGTCTGCAAATAAACGTATCTCTGATCACAAAGACTGAATAACAGCACAGAATATCTGTAATCTGTGTACAATTTCCAAATGTATAACGCACAATATCAACAGGTCACGACAAATCACTCTGAGTCCAATTCAAGTCAGATACTCCAAAGCATCAATTCTCGCTGTGGTTTTAATTTAAAATAGAAGATCCCATGAGATGTTGAGGCTGTTTCCTGAATAGGTTAATGAAGCAGGAATACTGTTAAGAATCAAATACAATCAGGAGGTTTGAGCCTATGTTCATGTAAAGCGTTAACTCGCTGTTATCCGATCACTGGAAATGGAGCCTCTGTCAATGTCAGTGGTTAACATGCTGTGATTCAATTCAAAGAGGGGATCTGAAGGCAGAGGGTTGCTTCAATAATGTGCCACATTATATCACATTTAATGTCAGCCTGATTTCTTTGGGAGTGAAAGTAGATCTGGGCAATGAAAAGAGTCTCAAGAACTATAACAGATCAATAAATTTATATTTTTATTTAGAGATACAGCACTGAAACAAGGCCCTTCGACCCACCGAGTCTGTGTCACCCAAATATGCTACCCTACTATATACAAAATACCCACCTGCACTGGAGGCAATTTACAACAGCCGATTAACCTATCACCTGCAAGTCTTCGGCTGTGGGAGGAAACCGGAGCACCCGGCAAAAACCCATGCAATCACGGGGAAAACTTGCAAACTCCACACAGGCAGGACCCAGAATCGAACCCGGGTCACTGGAGCTGTGAGGCTGCGGTGCGAACCATTGCGCCACTGGGCCGCCCCTGAGCTGCCACTATAGAGTTATCACAGGTAGAAAATTCTCAAATGATTAATTCCTCCGTATCTCACTTAGAATGAAACTGAAACTCCCCAGAAATGGACATTTAATCAATGAATTCCACAAACTGCATTTTCAATCTCGACAAATATGATTTCAAACAAGGTAAAGACCGCCATAACACTGCCACAAACTGTTTGGTTTCTGTGGCTGTATCCGGTCTTTTTCCAAACTGATCGACTTGTCCCCCCAAGGTGTGTTTTGCAAATATCACAGACTGACAATTTCAGTATGAGCCATGGGTGTTGACCGCAACTGGTTGTCAGAGAAACATGAAACACACGCACAGCGTGGTGGAGATTGAAGATATGTGGGTCAATCTCTTGTATCTGTGAAGAGCTAATCAGTCCTGCAAACAGTGGCAATTACACATGAACAGATTGAAAATTGTTACACTAACCAAGGAACTTGCAGAAACCACTGATACTCAACAAAGAACAGATTTAAATTATATTACACGTGCAGGATCTGCACAGAATTTCTCAAATACTGAAGGGAATGCAGTATAAAGTTAGAGAACTGAGGATCTCTCTGCCAACACTGTCATTTTCTGATATCCCTGTTATTAATGTGTTACTCAGTCAACCTAATGAACACTGACCATAAGTCAGAAAGTGCTGGAAATACTCAGCTGATCTGACAGCATCTGTGGAGCCAGAGTTAGCATTTCCGGTCGATGACCTTTCATCAGAACTGGAAAAGGTTAGAAATGTAACAGGTTTTTTTTTAGAAAGTGAAAAGAAGGGGGCAAGAAGAAATAAAGTTAAGATGTGCGATAGGAGGGAGGGCAGGTGAGATTTTTTAAATTATTATTCATTCATAGGGAGTGGGCATCCCGACTAGACCAGCATTTATTGACTATCCTTGATTGTCTTTGAGGTGGTGTGAGTTGCCTTCTTTAACTGCTGCAGTCCTTAGGGTGCAGGTACACAAACAGTACTATAAGGAAGGAAGTGCTGGAATTTTAATACTGCGGCAGTGAAGGAATGATGGTGTTGTTCGAAATCAGGATGGTGAGTGGCTTGGAGGGGAATATTACGGTGGTGGTGTTCATATGCATCTGCTGCCCTTGTTCTTCTAGGTAGTATGGGTAGCGACTTTGATATGTGCCTGGTGTGTTGCCACAGTGTACCTTGTTCTTGATGCACACTGCTTCCACTGTATGTCGGTGGTGGAGGGAGTGATGTTGAAGCTGGTGAATGGGTGCCAATCAAGCGGGCTGCTTTGTCCTGGATGGTGTCGAGCTTCTTGAATGTTGTTGGAACAGCACCCATCCAGGCAAGTGTAGGTTATTCCATCATACTCCTGACATGTGCCCTGTTGATGGTGGACAGGCAGTGGGGAGACAGGATATTAGTTATTTGCGGCAGAATTCCTGGCATCTGACCTGCACCTGTAGCCACAGCGTTTACCTGGCTGCTCCAGATCAGTTTCTGGTCAACGGTCACCCACTGGATATTGATAGCGGGGGGTTCAGCAATTCTAATACCAGTGAACATCAAGGGGAGATGGTTAGATTACCTCTTGTTTGAGATGGTCACTGACTAGCACTTGTCTGGTGTGAATGTTATTTGCAACTTATTAGCACAAGCCTTCATGTTCTCCATATCTTTCTGCATATGAACACAGGCTGCTTTAGCATATTATGAGTTGGTGTTGAACATTGTGCAATCATCAGCGAACATCCCCACTTCTGACCTTATAATGGAGGGAAGGTTATTGAGGAAGCAGCTGGAGATGGTTGATCCGAGCACACTACCCTGAGGAACTCCTGCACTGGTGTCCTAGGGCTGAGATAATTGACCCCCAACAACCACAACCAACTTCGTTCGTGCTAGGTACCACTCAACCAGCGGAGAGCTTTCCCTCTGATGCCCTTTGATCCCAGTTTTGCTGGGGCTTCTTAATGCTATACTCAGTCAAATGTTGCCGTGATGGCAAGAGCAGTCACTCTCCCCTCACCTCTAGAGTTCAGCTCTTTTGCCCATATTTGGACTAAGGCTGTAATGAAATCAAGAGCTGAGTGGCCCTGGCGGAAACCAAACTGAGCGTCATTGAGCAGGTTATTGCTGAGCAAGTGCCGCTTCAAAACACGATTGATCACCCCTCCCATCACTTTGCTGATGATCGAGAGTAGACTGATAAGGCGGTAGTTGACCATGTTGGGTTTGTCCTGCTTTTTGTGCACAGGACATACCTGGGCAACTTTCCACATTGCCAGGTAGATGTCAGTGTTGTAGCCATAATTCAACAGCGTGGCTCATCGTCTGGCTAGCTCTGGAACACAAGTTATCAGTGCTCTTGCCAGAATATTGTCAGGGCCCTGAGCATTTGCAGTATCCGGAGCCTTCGGCTGTTTATTGATATCAGGTAGAGTGAATAAGATTGGCTGAAGACTGACATCTGTGATGCTGGCGACCTCAGCAGGAGGCCGAGATGGATCATCCACTCTGCACTTCTGGCTGAAGATGGATGTAAATATTGCAGCCTCGTCTTTTGCATTGATGTGCTGGGCTCCACTATTAGTGATGATGTGGATATTTGTGGAACCCCTTCCTCCTGTTGGTTGATCATTTGTCCACCAACATTCGCGACTGGATGCGAAAGGACTGCAGATTTGTTTCAGTTTTATTGGACCTGCACTCATCCAGACAAGTGAGTGGGAACAGGATGAAGAATTAGTTTTTAACAGTTAGCTTGTCGGTTTGAGAGAGTACACGAAGCTTGTGGGAGGGGGGTGGAGGGGTTTCATATGAACTGTGGGAAAAATGGAGTTCATCGACCAAGGTACTTGCCTGTTTTCTCTACAAGTTATTTTATCTGGTGTGTCATGTGGCTGGAAGTCTTGCCTGTTTCAACAGGCTGAATTTTTCAAGCCTTTTGGCAATAGACTGGGAGTCAGGAGGACTGGCAATATGGGTGGGGAAGGCGTCGGTTTGGGAGCTAATCATGTGTTGTGGAATTGTTTAACTCTGTCTATCACATGTTGCTTCCATTGTTGGGTATCCAAGTAGTCCTGTGTTGTAACCTCACCAGGCTGACACCTCGTTTCAAGGTATGCTTGGTGCTGCTCCTGAGAAGCCCTCCAACAGTCTTTTGAACCAGGGTTGATCCCGTGGCTTGATGGTAATGGTAGAGTGGAGGATATGCCGTGCCGTGAAGTTACACATTGTGGTTGAATGTAATTCTGCTGTTGCTTATGGCCCAAAGTGCCTCATGGATACCCAGTTTTGAATTGCTAGATCTGTTTTCAATCTATGCCAGTTAGCATGGTGGTATTGCCACACAGCGCAATGGTGGGTATTCATAAAATGTAAAGACAGGACTTGGTCTCCAAAGTTACTGTGCGATGGTCAATCATAGAGTCATAGAGTTATACAGCACAGAAACAGGCCTTTCAGCCGTACGTGTCTGTGCCGGCCATCAAGCACCTAACTATTGTAATCCCATTTTCCAGCACTTGGCCCGCAGCCTTCTATGCTATGGCGTTTCTAGTGTTCATCGAAATACGTTTTAAATGTTGTGAGGGTTCCTGCCTCTACCACAGCTTCAGACAGTGCATTCCTGACTCCAACGACCCTCTGGGTTCAAATTCTTTTCCTCAAATCCCCTCGATACGATCGCCCCTTACTTTAAATCTGTACCCTCTGGTTACTGACCCCTCCCCTAAGGAACATGTGTCTTTCAATCTAACCTACAAATGCTCCTCATAATTTTACATGCCTCAATCATGCACCGCCCCCACTGCCCCCCCCCCCCCCCCACCCACCCACAGCCTTCTCTGCTCCATGGAAAACTACCCGAGTCTATGCCGTCTCTCTTCATAGCTGGAATTCTCCAGCCCAGGCAACATCCTGGTGAATCCCCTCTGCAACCTCTCCAGTGCAATCACATCTTTTCTCTCGTGTGGTGCCGAGAACTGTACACAGTACTCCAGCTGTGGCCTAACTTGCATTTTATACAGCTCCATCATAACCTCCCTGCTCTTACATTCTGTTCCTCGGCTAATAAGGCAAGGCCTTCCTAACAACCTTATCTACCTGTGCTACTGCATTCAGTGATCTATGGACAAGTACACCAAGGTCTCTCTGAGCCTCTATTTCCTCGGGTCCGATATCCACATTATAGTTCCTTGCCTTGTTATTCCTCCCAAATATGCATCACCTCTCAGGATAAAACTCCATTTGGCAAAGAACCGCTCATCGCACCAAGCCATTTATATTGTCCTCTAATCTAGAACAAAGAACAAAGAACACTGCAGCACGGAAACAAGCCATTCAGCCCTACAAGCCTGCGCCGATCTTGATGCCTGTCTAAACTAAAACCTTCTGTACTTCCGGGGACCGTATCCCTCTATTCCCATCCTTTTCGTGTATTTGTCAAGATGCATCTTAAACGTCGCTATCGTACCTACTTCCACCACCTCTCCCAGCAGTAGGTTCCAGGCACTCACCACCCTCTGTGTGAAGAATTTGCCTCGCACATCTCCTCTAAACCTTGCCCCTCTCAACTTAAACAATGTCCCCTAGTAACTGACTCTTCCACCCAATGTTGGGAAATAGCTTCTGACTATCCACTCTGTCCATGCCATTCATAACTTTGCAAACCTCTGTCATGTCGCCCCTCCACCTCCGTCGTTCCAGTGAAAACAATCCGAATTTATCCAACCTCACCTCATAGCCAATACGCTCCAGACCAGGCAACATGCTGGTAAACCTCTTCTCAACCCCGTCCAAAGCCTCCATGTAGATTAGATTAGATTAGAGATACAGCACTGAAACAGGCCCTTCGGCCCACCGAGTCTGTGCCGAACATCAACCACCCATTTATACTAATCCTACACTAATCCCATATTCCTACCAAACATCCCCACCTGTCCCTATATTTCCCTACCACCTACCTATACTAGTGACAATTTATAATGGCCAATTTACCTATCAACCTGCAAGTCTTTTGGCTTGTGGGAGGAAACCGGAGCACCCGGAGAAAACCCACGCAGACACAGGGAGAACTTGCAAACTCCACACAGGCAGTACCCAGAATCGAACCCGGGTCCCTGGAGCTGTGAGGCTGCGGTGCTAACCACTGCGCCACTGTGCCGCCCTACTTCTGGTAGTGTGGCGAACAGAACTGTACGCAATATTCAAAGTGTGTCTGAACTAAATTTCTGTACAGCTGCAGCATGACTTGCCAATCTTTATACTCTATGCCCCGACCGATGAAGGCAAGCATGCCGTATGCCTTCTTGACTACCTTATCCACCTGCGTTGCCACTTTCAGTGACCTGTGGACCTGTACGCCAAGATCTCTCTGCCTGTTCATACTCCTAACCGTTCTGCCATTTACTGTATATTTCCCACCTGCATTAGACCTTCCAAAATACATTACCTCACATTTGTCCGGATTAACCTCCAGCTGCCCAAGTCTCCAGCTGATGTATATCCTGCCGTATCCTCTGACAATCCTCATCACTGCCCGTAACTCCTCCAGCCTTTGTGTCGTTACTAACTAGACCAGCTACATTTTCCTCCAAATCATTTATATATACGACAAACAGCAAAGTTCCCTGCACCGATCCCTGTGGAACACCGCAATTCAAAGCCCTCCATTCAGAAAAGCACCCTTCCACTGCTACCCTCTGTCTTCTATGACCGAGCCAGTTCTGTATCCATGTTGCCAGCTCACTTCTGATCCCGTGTGACTTCACCTTTTGTACCAGTCTTTCATGAGGAACCTTGTCACAGGCTGTACTGAAGTCCATATAGATAACATCCACTGCCCTTCCTTGATCTGTCATCTTCGTCACTTCCTCAAGAAACAAAATCAAATTAGTGAGACACGACCTCCCCTTTACAAAACGATGCTGCCTCTCGCTAATAAGTTCGTTTGTTTGCAAATGGGAGTCAATACTGTCCCGAAGAATACTCTCTAATAATTTCCCTACCACTGACGTAAGGCTCACCGGCCTATAATTTCCTGGATTATCCATGCAACCCTTCTTAAACAAAGGAACAACATTGGCTATTCTCCAGTCCTCTGGGACCTCACCTGCAGCCAATGCGGATGCAAAAATTTCTGTCAAGGCCCCAGAAATTTCTTCCCTTGCCTCCCTCAATATTCTGAGGTGGGTCCCATCAGGCGCTGGGGACTTATCCACCTGAATGCTTTGCAAGATACCCAACAACTCCTCCTTTTTTATAATGAGATGACTGAGACTATCTACACCCTCTTCTCGAGGCTCATCATCCACCAAGTCCTTCACTTTTGTCAATACTCATGAAAAGTAGTAATTTAGTACCTCGCCCTTTTCCTCTGGCTCCACACATAGATTCCCTTCTCTGTCCTTGAGTAGGCCAACTCTTTCCCTAGTTACCATCTTGCTCCTTATATGTGTATAAAAAGCCTTGGGATTTTCCTTAATCCTATTTGCCAATGACTTTTCTTGACGCCTTTTAGCCCTCCTGACTCCTTGCTTAAGTTCCTTCCTACTGTCTTGATATTCATCAAGGGATTGGTCTGTTCCTAGCTTTCCAGCCCTTATGAAGTATTTCTTTTTATTTTTCACAAGGCTCACAATATCCCCCGTTATCCAAGTTTCCCGAAAGTTGCCAAACCTATCCTTCCTCCTCACAGGAACATGTGGGTCCTGGATACTAATCAACTGACGTTTGAAAGATTCCCACATGTCAGATGTTGATGTCCCCTCAAACAGCCGCCCCCAATCTAAATTATTCAGTTCCTGCCTCATAGTGTTGCAAGTAGCCTTCCCCCAATTTGGCACATTTACCCGAGGACTACTCTTATCCTTCTCCACAAGTACCTTAAAACTTTTGGAATTATGGTCACTGCTCCCGAAATGCTCCCCGACTGAAACTCCGACCACCTGGCCGGGCTCATTCCCCAATACCAAGTCCAGTAAGGACCCATCCTTAGTTGGACTATCTACATATTGTTTCAAGAAGCCCTCCTCGATGCTCCTTACAAATTTTGCCCCATCTAAACCCGTAGCACTAAGTGAGTCCCAGTCAATATCGGGGAAGTTAAAATCACCCACCACTACAACCCTGTTACATTTACATCTTTCCAAAATCTGTCTACATATCTGCTCCTCTACCTCCCACTGGCTGTTGGGAGGCCTGTAGAAAACTCCCAACTTCGTGGCCCTTCCCACTCCTGAGCTCCACCCATATTGCCTCGCTGTATGACCCCTCCGAGGTGTCCTCCAGCAGTACAGCTGCGATATTCTCCTTAATCAGAAATGCAACTCCGCCACCCCTTTTTCATCCCCCTCTATCCCGCCTGAAGTTTGTAAATCCTGAAACATTCATCTGCCAATCCTGTCCTTCCCTCAACCAAGTCGCTGTAATAGCAACAATATCATAGTTCCAAGTCCTAATCCAAGCTCTGAGGTCATCTGCCTTACCTGTTATACATCTTACATTGAAACAAATGCACTACAGACCGCCAGCCCCGCTGTGCTCAGCAACATCTTCCTGCCTGCTCTTCCTCTCAGTCTTACTGGCCTTATTTGCTAGTTCCCCCTCATTTCTTCCACTTGCTGTCCTACTGCTCTGGTTCCCACCGCCCTTCCGCACTAGCTTAAACCCTCCCGAGTGACGCAAGCAAACATCGCAGCCAGGATAATAGTGCCTCTCCAGTTTAGATGCAACCTGTCCTTCTTGCACAGATCTCACCTATCCCTAAAGAGATCCCAATGGTCCAGATATCTGAAACCCTCCCTTCTACACCAGCTTTTCAGCCACGTGTTTAGCTGCTCTATCATCCTATTTCTACTCTCACTGGCACGTGGCACAAGGAGTAATCCCGAGATTACAACCCTATAGGTCCTGCTTTTTAACTTTCGACCTAACTCCCTAAAATCCCCCTGCCGGACCTTTTCACCCTTCCTGCCTATGTCGTTGGAACCGATGTGTACCACAACCTCTGGCAGATCACCCTTCAACTTCAGAATGCCCCCTGTCCGTTCAGAGACATCCTTGACCCTGGCACAAGGGAGGCAACATACCCTCCGGGGGTCTCTTTCACGTCCACAGAAGCGCCTGTCTGTGCCCCTGACTATAGAGTCCCCTATAACTATAGTTCTTCTGTGCTTTGTCTCTCCCTGCTGAAAAACAGAGACATCCGTGGTGCCACTGCTCTGGCTGCTGCTGGTTTCCCCTGATAGGCCATCCCCCGCAACTGCATCCAAAACGGTATACTTGTTAGAGAGGGAGATATTCACAGGGGATTTCTGTACTGACTGCCTGCCCCTTCTCGCGGTCACGCCTCTATCTGCCTGCACCTTGGGTGTAATCACATCTCTAAAACTCCTGTCTATGACGCGTTCTGCCACCTGCATGCTCCTAAGTGTCCTGCGGTCTGTGAGGAGCTTCAATTGGGTACACTTCCTGCAGATGTCGTCGTCTAGAACGCTGGAAGCGTCACGGACCTCCGACATCTCACAGTTTAAGCACTTCACCCCTCTAACTGACATTTCTAGCACTAATTAATACATCAATTTAAAATAAGTAAATACTTATTAAATCCTTACTAACTTGTTGTAATTAACTATATGCTCCCTAGTGCTGGATGCTTACTATAAATATTAAATGCTAAATACAGTAATCTCCTCCCTCCAGTTTAGTTACTCTACTTATTTGTTAATTAGGCTTTTAATCAATTTTCATCAATGTTTTATTTTCAAATTCAGTAAAAATGCTCTGCCAGCCACTCAGGTCACAGCTTTCCTGTCAAGTCTCTTTCATTGTTTTTCACCAGACGTAGATTTTTTATGCTTATCGTCACGGAAATCCGCCCTCCGAATCTTCTCCCAGTCAACTGTGCTCTTTGGAAGCTCTCGGCCCCCCTCACTCTGAGGACAGGTAGGAAATGAAAGGAGCTCCTCACTCCCTCCTTACCGAACTTCCTCAGTTACCAAACTTCCACTGTAGCACTCTCATGCAACCCAAGTGAGCACTCCAGTACAAACAACGTCAGCACTGTAAGTTGGCTCACTTTTATACGGACTGACTCCAGCCCCTGAAAACTGATTTAAGCCAATTCTCTAATTGACAAGTGAAGCTGCAAGCAGAGCCTTAGTGAACCCTGTTTCAAGCTTCTCCAACCCTAACAGCAACTGTTAAGTTAATCTGCTAAATAAAAGACAGATTAGATTTAAGATGAAATTAACCCTTAATGATCCTCAGTTCCCAAACTTCCATTATTGCACTCTATTGCAACCCACGTCAGCACTCCAATGCGAACACACTTAGACTTGTTTGTGGTTTGATGCAACTGAATGGCTTGCTGGACTAGCTCAGAGGACATTTTATGAATCAACCGCATTGCTGTGGGTCTGGATTCTCCTGTAGGCGAGACCGGGTTACTGCAGCAGATTTCCTTTCGGGAAAGACTTGAGTGAAGCAGATGGGTTGTGTCAACAATCGACCATAGGTTCACGGTCATCATTACACTAACTTTTAATTCCAGATGTATGAAATAACAGAGATAGCACGGATTAAAAAGAAAAAGGAGTGCTAAGAGTTGTAGTAGAATTGCATTGTATTACTCCAGAGAGGGTGTTAATTGCAGTGCAATGATAAGCTCTGTCCAAAAGCAAAAGCATGCAAAACTGACACATGGTTAAAAATAAAATGAAATCAAATAAATAAAAAAAAACTAATGGCAGTCATGATCTGAGATTGTTGAACACGATGTTGAGCCAGAAGGCTGTCGAGTGCCTAATCAGAAGACGAGGTGCTTCCTTCGAGCTTGTGTTGAGCTTCACTGGAGCACTGCAGGAGGCCAAGGACAGAAATGTGGGTGTGAGAGCAGGGTGGTGAATTAAAATGGCAAGTAATAGGAAGCTCGTAGTCAAACAACAAAGACAATAATGTCACAAGACCTTTAATTTCTTTGTATTGAATGCTAAGAATTCTGTGTGACTTTAAATGTTTGAGCAAAAGAATTTTCTGTGAACATTGGATGCTGAAACTTGGTGTTGGAACTGAGTTCAGATGGCCGTCACCTGTTGCCAAACAGCTCAACAGGGAAATGACAGGAAGATTTATGAATGTCACATGACTTATTGTTCGGGTTTTAGTTTCACTTTGCAATGTGAGAGATCAGTGAGCTGAGCAGCATTGCAGTGAGCTGGCAGGGACCTATGTTTGCAGACAAGGGAAAATAGCTATTATCTGAAAAAATAAGATTTTCCTCTCTTGGAAAAAAAATCCGACATTTGCGGTGTGGTTGTGGTCTGCTTGGAGAGGGAAAAAGAGCTCTGGAGAGAGAAAAGATCAAGGAAAAGAGGAATTGCTACATTCTGTGGTGGAAAACTACTTTGCAGAAAGGAAGTCCTGCATTGTTAAAGGAACAGAATCATATTGCCTCCAGTCTCTGAAAAATCTCTGCCTCAAGACCGATTCCTGTTGCCTGTTACATTTTAGAAAACCCAGATAGCTCAAGTAATCTTATATTGCTAGATAGCTGCTTCAAAATCCAAGTAGGCCTGTTGCTACACCCTTTGCTGAAAGGTCTGTGTGACGCCTGCTGCAGACGAATCGCCTTGAACTCCAAACTATCAACCAACTGTTCATTGAAACCGCCTGCAGAGATTTCAAGCGGCATCCGACTATTGGACTCTGGGACACCTCACCGACCCGGGAATATCTGACCAGAATATTATGACGAAGTTATTTTATTATTCTCAGGAAACAGTTGGAAAGAGAAAATCCTTTTTCCCCGGTTAACCAGTGTTTGAATGTATATGTGTGTGCATAAGAGTTAGGAAGAGTAATAAGATATAAAATATTTTCATCTATAGATTTGTTTCATAATTGTTAAGGATTTAATTTATTAAAAATAATTAATTTTGTTGTTTAAGAAACCTGGTTTGGTCTGCTTTATTCTTGGGGGGTGGGTGGGGTGGGGGTGGTAGGGGGTGCAAATAAAGTGTTTAATGTGATTATTTTTCTGGTAGCTGGAAAACTTTACTAATATGTTGTGATCTGTGGAGCTGTGAGACTGAATTAACTCTTGCTCATCAAAGTATTCTAAATTGAAGGAAGTACAACTAACTTGGTGCTTCACCTGGAAAGATTGCTTTTAGCCTTGGATGGTGAGGAGAGAGGAGGTAAAAGGTAGTACACATCCTGCAATTGCATGGGAATTTTCCATGAAAAGGGAACAAGGTGACGGGGTGATGGAGGAGTGGACCAGTGTGTCGCTGAGGGAATGGTCCCTTCGGAACTCTGACAGTGGAGAACAGGGGATGATGTGTTTGGTTGGTCACATCACGCTGGATATGGTGGAAATTGAGGAGAATAAAATTTTGGTTGTGGAAGCTGCTGGTGTGGAAAGTGAGGGCAAGGAGAACCCTGAAACTGTTTTGGAAGGGAGGGGTAGGGGTTACGGCGTAAGTGTGGGAAATGGGTTCGACAGATACAGACAGATGCCTGATCTGTACATTCTTTGACATTCACCTTGCCCCCCTCCCCCGAAGATACATCCAGACTCCCAGAGATCTTGATCAAATACTGTCAATTCCATGGAATACCCGCAAATATCGATACACAATCCAGAACCGTCTATATTTCTATTAAAATGTAGAGGCATCAATATTTGTACATCGAGTCTCACCAGGAACACCAGCATCAGCGAGTCTGATTTAGTACAACCCAGAACTGCAATATATATATCCTAATTTCAAAAGATGGTATATTGTCGTTTGACAATGCATATTGAAGCTTGCAGATCATACTCTTGCAAACTAATCTTCTCAGACGTTGATCCATTCTCTCCCTCCCTAGAGAGCGGCTGATACGTGTCTGTCCCGATTTGATGATCTCACTGACGTTTGGGGAGTATAACATAACAATGAAACTCTGATTCATAGCAAAGAAATTCAATTCGGCCCCATTAAAATTGACAAGTTCAGTGAAAGATTTTCATCATTCATAGATATATATAAAAATAAACTTGACCAGATATAATGCAGGCAGAAATTGTAACTTCCGAGTTAAAAGTTGACTAACTGTCACACTGTTGAAACCTGCACAACGCAATGTTCACATTGATTCAATAATGACCACATCTGCCTGCGGATTCTGCACAGAACCATGATCACAATAATGCCTCCCTCTGCTGGTCAATATTACACAGTTCGTCGGCTGCATTTAAGTAGTAATATGTCCCTCTAATTGTGCATAAACAATTCAATATTTACAGTTATAGAGATGATGAATGCTGAAGACTGCAAGGCGTAATTTGATACATTAAATCTCCCTCCATTGATAAGTACTGTTTTTTTTACCTCTGTTGTGGAATTCTGCACAGTGTACGTCTACATTTACACAGTAATCGCCTCATCCTCTTTTGAATACTGGGCAACAATTGGTTATACTTACATCATACTGCCTACATACATCTGTAGATCCTCCTGCATAAACTGTGCCAATGGCTTCAACTGATGCAAAAGCTGCTTTCTCAAGTCAGAAACGGACACCCATCCAGTATTTCTGCATTTCTTCAAGATCAAGACAAGAAATGCAAACAACAGCGAGTGAATGAAGGATAAACCAACTAATGGCCTGCTAACCATAAACTTATAGTTTTCATAAATTGACCACCTTGCGTACAAACTCAATTAGTTCATACAAACTGACCCACGGCATAACTTGAACTTGTACATTAAATGACATGTGACTCATCAACTGAAGACCTCTCCAAAGATAACACATCGGCAATGAAGTACGTGACCGTCCAAACTGATCTGAATTGCGATTGGCTCTCTTCTCTTCTATTTGTTCTGCTAGCGAATCTCTTTAAGGAACCTTCCCAAGTTTTGGATGCCTCACCACTCCCAGATGGAGCAAGCTGTATAACCTGCCCAATGTTTTCCATTCGTTCATCCTTTTTCCCTGTTTTCACTGGTTAGGCCCTTCAGAAGATGGCGAGCCCGAACAGCACCACCAATATGTACCGTCATCCCCTCAGTCTTCAGCACGCACCAACTCAAAGATTATTATCCCGCGTGGGAATGATAGTGAGTCAGAGGAGTCTGTTCAAGGTAAAGTTCACATCACAGTTGCACAATGCCGACGGCGATGGAAGGTACAACGGACGACTGATGTGACTGGAAGTTAAGCCTGGACCCAAGCATCATTGAGGAATCCGGGATAAACAGTTCATTAACCCATCTTTAACATTTTTAGCTGTTTTTTCTTTTTACATTTTTTCGTTTTTAGATTTTTTAAAACCTTTTTTTGTATTTGTTTCATTTCATCTTAGTTTGTTCAGTTTGCTTACCCACTGTTTTTTTCATGTTTGCACTTGCTGCTGTTCAATATTCAGTCGGTTAACACATTTTCTGTACTAATGCTGTGTCTTTCAACACACCATTAACATATTGTTTGCCTTTGCTCCATGACCTTTTGGTCAGCAATGTGGCCTTGTCCAATCTGCACCTTCTCCTTTGTTATCTCTTGCCCCCACCTCACTTGCTTATAACCTGTGACATTTTTAATACTTTGTCAGTTCCGAAGAAGGGTCACTGACCCGAAACGTTAACTCTGCTTCTCTTTCCACAGATGCTGCCAGACCTGCTGAGTGGTTGCAGCATTTCTTGTTTTTATTTCGGATTTCCAGCATCCGCAGTATTTTGCTTTTATTTTATGTGGTGGATGTTGTTTTGTATGGATGTGAAGAAAACGTTTGACAAGGCAACACATAAAGGTTGCTGAACAAAACGGAGGTTCACGGAATAGGAGGATCAGTGTTCAATTGGATCAAAAATTGGCTTCGGGACACAAAACACCGAATCATAGTAAATTATTGTTTTTCAGACTGGAGGATGGTAGACAGTGGTGTTCCCCAAGAGTCAGTGGGACAGCAACGTTTTCCTGCTTTGATCTTTATAAATTCTTTGGATCTCAGAATACAGAGTAGAATCTCAAAATCTCCAGATGACACCAAACTTGGAGAGGTGGCAAAAAGTGAGGATTATATGAACCGCATCCAAAAGGACATAGATAGGCTAGCAGAATGGGCAGACAGGTGACAGATGGAATGCAATACTGACAAGTATTGATGCATTTTGGCAGATGGAATAGGGAGAGTCAATATATACTTAATGACACATTTCTAAAGAGTGTGTGTAAAAGAAAGACCAGGGGCTGCATGTGCATCGATCTTTGAAGGTGGCAGAACATATTGAGAGTGTCATTAGTAAATCATGTGGAATGTTGGGCTTCCTGAACAGAGGCATTGAGTACAAAAGTAGGGATGTTATGCTGTACATGTATAAAGCTCTTTTTTTCGGTTCCAACAGGGGTATTGTGTCCAATTATCATTACTACACTTTAGGAAGAATGTGACTGTTTTTGAGATGATGCAGAGGAGATCTGCCAGAGGATAGACGATTTTAGTTATAAGGTTAGGTTGGAAAAGCTGGGCTGCTCTCCTTCGAAAAAAGGAAGTTGAGGGGAGATTTAATGGAAGTGTACACGGTTTTGGCAGGATTAGATACGTTAGAGAACGAAAACCCTTTCCCTGCAACTCGTGGTACAAGGACGAGAGGACACAGATTGAAGGCTTTGAGCAAGAGATGGAGGCTATATATGATTAGGAACTTTTTTACACAGCGAGTGGTAATGATCTGGATCCTGCTGCCCACAAGGGTGGTGAAAGCAGAGACAATCAATGATTTCAAATTGAAATTGTACAGAAACGTGAAGGCAATAAACTTGCAGTGCAATGGGGATTGAGTGGGGGGACTGGGAATGACTAGATAGCTCCGTGAAGAAACAGCATAGAGGCAATGAGCCGGTGTACCATCTTTAAACTGCTTCACTCTCTGTCCTACATTTAATACACTCCTTAAAACTTCCCTCTTTGATCAACCTTTTGGTCATTTGTTCTAATATCTTCTTTGGTCATTTGATCTAAATATCCCCTGTCTTAGGGCCAATTTTTCTTTGATAATGCTCATGTGAAGTGCCTTGGGACATTTCGCTGCCTTAAAGCTATTGTATAAATACAAGCTGGGGTATTGTGCAATGGCTGCTCCCTACTTGTCTTCTGTTGAAGCCTGTGATTCCACTGAATTCCAATTTGACAGGTGTTACTAGTTTCCCACTACTTTGCCCAAGTAGCTGTTCTTCATATGTGAGCCTTCGAACTGAGTGGTTGTAGGCTATTTGACTAGTAGGTATCGACTGTTAATTTTGCATCTGAAGCCCACACATGACCACTTATTCTACTGCAAGGTTTGTGTCACATGGTGTGTTTACCCTGTGCAGAAGATGACAAATCTGCAAGCTGTAGGCTATGGGGTCAATATGAGCGTATGTCATTTGGGTTCATGTCGACAACATTACAGGCATATCACCAGTACCTAGCTACCCCAAGTCTGCCATACACTTCTCCCCCTAGATCACTGTACTTGTGTTGGGGATAGAAAGACGTTCGGTGTGTTAGTAGTGGTGGTTGGGTTATGAATGCTAATACAACTTACTTTGCTCTTAAACTCATCAACCTGCTTCTTTGGTAGGTAACTGGCACCCACCCGGAGGCATGGACAGCTCACCTCCCTTAGCGCTGTGGCGTTCTGTACTGGCCTTCTGAGCTCGGGAAGCAACACCAGTAGTGCTCTCTAGTATTTCTGGCCCTCTTGGATCATATGCCTTGAAAAGTATAGGAGGAGATTTAACTCTACTGTATGAGCAAACTGTTCACTTCCAGAGTTGGAAAACTGGTACGCTCCAGCAGTTCTCACCAGGCTCAGAATCTAACTACTGGCCATTTTCTTTACAAGAGGGAATGGTAAGAGCTCTGTGCCGGTACACCCCGGGCCCTTTGTTTAATATTGTGACTATTCACCTTGTGGCTTCCCCTGGGCCCAGTGTTTAATCTTGTGACTATTCACTGTGCGGCTCCCCACGGGCCCTGTGTTTAAACTTGACATGAATCACTGTGCAGATGTCTCCCCGGGCCCTGTGTTTAACTTTGACACAAATCACTGTGCAGGATCCACCCGAGTAATGTGTTTAAACTTGACACGAATCACAGTACAGGATCCTCCGGGCCGTGTATTTAATCTTGCCACTATTCACTGTGCAAGTTTCCCCCATGCCATGTGTTTAAACTTGTCCCCATTCACTGTGCAGGATCCCTCGAGCCCTCTGTTTAGACTTGTGACTAATCACTGTGCAGGAGGCCCTGGTGCCTGTGTTTAATCTTGTGATAAATCACTGTGCATCTTCCGCCCAGGCCATGTGTTGAAACTTGTGACTATTCACTGCACAGGTTTCCCTGGAAGCTGTGTTCAACCTTGTGACGATTCACTGTGCACGACAAAGCCACTAATACGTTTTCTTTTTTCCATAACCAAGGATTCCTCTCCACTGTGGGTGACAGCGCCCTCAATCGTGTCCAGCCTATTTCCTTCACCTGAGCCCTCAGCCCTTCCTCTGCCTCCCAGAACCGCGACAGGGATCCTCTTGTCCACATTTTCCTCCCACCAGACTGCAGATGCAAATGATTATCCTCCGCCATTTCCGCCACGTGCAGCATGATGCCACCTCCAAATACATCTTCCTCTCCCTGTCAGCCTTCCGAGGGGATCATCCCCTCTGCAACACCCTGGTCCACTCCTCCATTATCCATGCCACCTCGTCCCCGTCCCACGGCACCGTCTCATGCAAGCGCAGGATGTTTATTACCTCCCTTTTTATCTTCTCTCTCTTCCCGATCCATGGCCCGAAACACTCTTTTCTGATGACACAGCCTTTTACTTGTACTTCTTTCAAATTTGTATAGTGCATTCGCTGCTCACATTGCGGTCTCCTCTGCATTGGGGAGACCAAACGCAGATTGGTTTAGCGCTTTTCTGAACACCTCCACTCAGTCTGAAAACGTGATCCTGATCTATCTGTCACTGGCCATTTCAACACACACCCCTGCTGTCATGCCCAAATCTCTATCCTTGGATTCCTGCAGTGTTCCAGTGAACATCAACGCAAGATCGAGGAACATCACCCCATTCTCCAGTATGGCACTCTACAGCCTTGCGAGCTGAACATTGAGTACAATAATTTCAGAGCATGACTGGCCCCCATTTTTTTATTTTTAACTTTATCTTTAATGTTTGCTTGTATTATTTTACTTTGTTTCATCATTCAATTTTTTTCACCATATTCCTGCCCACTGTGTTTATTCAGCTTTGTGCTTTTGGCTAGAGCTTTTGTTTTTCAGTCATTTAATACCCTCTCTGCACTGACGTGTTGTCCTTAATCACAACATGAACACAGTCTCTTTGCCTTTGCCCCATGACTTCCTGCTCAGTTATTCTCTGTGACACTCTAGCCTATCAACACTTTGCAGTTTGATCTCTTTTGCCCCACCTCCGCTTTATTTGCTTAAACCCTATCACATTTCTAACCTTTGCCATTTCTGATCAAAGCTCACTGACCTGAAACGTTAATTCTGTTGCTCTCTGTACAAATGCAGCCGGACCTGCTGAGTATTTCCAGCACTTTTAGTCTTTATTTTATAACCCTTTCTTTAGTCGATTTCCAAACTCAGTTTCCATCCCAAGCTCTTGCCTTTACATGGTGCCTCTTTAATTTGTGCCTATCTTTTCCTGAATTCCATGATTGAAGTCCTCCAATCAGACATCCGTCACTGCCACAGTACCATATCAATTCTTATCAAAATCACAAATGGCATCCCGTGTGCCTGAAATAAACATCAACTTTTCCTCCTTCAGTTCTCGACTTGTCTGCAGCAATTGACTGAGTTGATCAGTCAATCCTCCAAATCTCTCCACCATCCTCACCGTGTCTGGAACTGCAATCGCCTGTTTCCATTCTTATCATTATAATCATCGCCAGAATATCGACATCAGTGGATTCTATTCCAATTTCTGCAGCAGTGTCTC
Organism: Heterodontus francisci; assembly: GCF_036365525.1. Taxonomy (NCBI): domain Eukaryota; kingdom Metazoa; phylum Chordata; class Chondrichthyes; order Heterodontiformes; family Heterodontidae; genus Heterodontus; species Heterodontus francisci. The sequence goes on along the minus strand of NW_027140909.1, from coordinate 2,624,973 downwards.
TGTTTATCCCTAAAGCTCTATTTCTCACTTACATTCTGTCTTCCAGTGACATCACCCAGAAACAGAATGTCAGTTTCTATATTTGTGCTGAAGAGACCAAACTCTACCTCACCCTCATATCTCTCGTTCCTCAGTTGTCTCTGGATTGTCACACAGCATGCCAGAAATCTGGTACTGGGTGAACAGCAACGTCCTTCAATTAAATATTGGAAAGGCAGAAGCTATATCCTTTGTTTCTTGCCACAATCTTCACTCTCTAGCCATAATTCCTTTTCCTGAAAAGTGTCGATGACTGAACCCTATTTTTCGCAACCTTGGTCATATAGTAACCTCGAGATGAGCTTACAACCAAAAGACAGCGCCATCGCAATGACCCATTCCGCTGCCCCCGTTTCACCTGAAATGCTGCTGATAACTCTTCCGTGCCTTTATCAGCTGCTGATTTGAATGTTCAAACACACTCCTGACCCAGCTCCCACATTCTGAGCTCGTATTTTTTCTTCAATTTATTTGGAGGAATCATATTCACTGTGTGCGCTGTCAGAACCAGCTGCTGCCCAATTTCACTAAACCTCATGAATGGTCACCAGGGAGGAAATCTGATCTCAAATTCAGGAGCCAATCAAACAGCAGCCAGCACATGTTACCCAACTACCAGTAAGACATGGTCACATGATTAGGCTCTGCACCTGGTCAATTCCACTATCCCTGTCTCCGACTCCAGTTTTTGTCTACCCACGACCAAATCAGGAGCACAGCCTAAACGGTAGGTATCCCGAGTGCCACAGCTCAATTCCTGGCCAGGATTAATACCCCAATCCCTGTCCAGTACCGTTCCACTAAAATCCCGTTGTCCTCATTACTCCACTGAAATAATTTGAAGAAACTTGGACGACCTTAACAATCCTGTTGTAGATAACACCCTGTCAATCACAACAATCTGCCAAGCTATAAATCACTGTGAACTGACTCCACTACTCCCTTGTCATCTGTTGTCGAACAGTATTTGCTATGCACCACTGTTTCTGCTGTACCGTCAGCAGGTGTTTCCCAATAACCTGTACCAGGGCATCGGGAATTCCAGCACTACATCATTTCGACTCTCTTCTTGTCTTCAAAACCCGTCAGAAATCGATATCACTTGCAACGTGCTTATCAATCTCGCACTCTCTATACATTTCCACTCGCTCTTGATGCCACGCTGTTTTAACCTGCTCTATTGTGTCTTCTGAGATGTCTCTTTGGATGTGTGCAGCGCTTTGTTAATGTAAGTGGTCATGGTTTTGGTCGGCGACCATTTCGCTTCAGGTCACCGGTTTCATGCCACCCCACCCTATACTGTCTGGGTTCACCCACTTCTTTCCTCATTGCAGTGGAATGTATGTTGGTAAAGTGCACAAGTAAAGGAGGAGAGGAACCATCACAAGTAGAGTGATACAGAGCAGCTGTCCTATAACTGCTGGAGCCTGCTTTTTTGGAGGACCTGTGTAATGGGATTTTTGTCATTTTTTTTTCAATATATTTGAGCACTACTATCATCTTCCACAATTATTGCCATGCCGAGTAGAACCATGTTAAATTCATATATTTTAACATAGAACTTCACAGAGTGTGTAGCATTTTGTAAATGACCTCAAGGACAAAGGAGGAAGGTTATGCGTGGAGTCAGAGAAAATGGGTGAGATTCTAAACGAGTACTTTGCATCGGTATTTACCTAGGAGAGGGACATGACGGATGTTGAGGTTAGGGACAGATGTTTGATTTCTCTAGGTCAAGTCGGCATAAGGAGGGAGGAAGTGTTGAGTATTCTAAAAGGCATTAAGGTGGACAAGTCCCCAGGTCCGGATGGGATCTATCCCAGGTTACTGAGGGAAGCGAGAGAGGAAATAGCTGGGGCCTTAACAGATATATTTGCAGCATCCTTAAACACGGGTGAGGTCCCGGAGGACTGGAGAATTGCTAATGTTGTCCCCTTGTTTAAGAAGGGTAGCAGGGATAATCCAGGTAATTATAGACCGGTGAGCCTGACGTCAGTGGTAGGGAAGCTGCTGGAGAAGATACTGAGGGATAGGATCTATTCCCATTTGGAAGAAAATGGGCTTATCAGTGATAGGCAACATGGTTTTGTGCAGGGAAGGTCATGTCTTACCAACTATTAGAATTCTTTGAGGAAGTGACAAAGTTGATTGATGAGGGAAGGGCCGCAGATGTCATATACATGGACTTCAGTAAGGCGTTTGATAAGGTTCCCCATGGCAGGCTGATGGAGAAAGTGAAGTCGCATGGGATCCAGGGTGTACTAGCTAGATGGATAAAGAACTGGCTGCGCAACAGGAGACAGAGAGTAGCAGTGGAAGGGAGTTTCTCAAAATGGAGACGTGTGACCAGTGGTGTTCCACAGTGATCCGTGCTGGGACCACTGTTGTTTGTGATATACATAAATGATTTGGAGGAAAGTATAGGTGGTCTGATTAGCAAGTTTTCAGACGACACTAAGATTGGTGGAGTAGCAGATAGTGAAGGGGACTGTCAGAGAATATAGCAGAATATAGATAGATTGGAGAGTTGGGCAGAGAAATGGCAGATGGAGTTCAATCAGGGTAAATGCGAGGTGATGCATTTTGGAAGATCCAATTCAAGAGTGAACTATACAGTAAATGGAAAAGTCCTGGGGAAAATTGATGTACAGAGAGGTTTGGGTGTTCAAGTCCATTGTTCCCTGAAGGTGGCAACGCAGGTCAATAGAGTGGTCAAGAAGGCATACGGCATGCTTTCCTTCATCGGATGGGGTATTGAGTACAAGAGTTAACAGGTCATGTTACAGTTGTACAGGACTTTGGTTCGGCCTCATTTTTAATACTGCGTGCAGTTCTGGTCGCCACATTCCCAAAAGGATGTGGATGCTTTGGAGAGAGTGCAGAGGAGGTTCACCAGGATGTTGCCTGGTATGGAGGGCGCTAGCTATGAAGAGAGGTTGAGTAGATTAGGATTATATTCTTTAGAAAGGCGAAGGTTGAGGGCGGTCCTGATTGAGGTGTACAAAATCATGAGAGGGATAGACAGGGTGGATAGCAAGAAGCTTTTCCCAAGAGTGGGGGATTCAAATACAAGGGGTCACGAGTTCAAAGTGAGATGGGAAAAGTTTCGGGGGGATATGCGTGGAAAGCTCTTTACGCAGAGGTTGGTGGGTGCCTGGAACGCGTTGCCAGTGGAGGTGGTAGACGCGAGCACGATAGCGTCTTTTTAAGATGTATCTAGACAGATACATGAATGGGCAGGAAGCAAAGAGATACAGACCCTTAGAAAATAGGCGACATGTTTAGGTAGAGGATCTGGATCGGCGGAGGCTTGGAGGGCCGAAGGCCTGTTCCTGTGCTGAAATTTTCTTTGTTATTTGTTCTTTGTTCTTTCTTTTAAAATGGATCATACGAGCAGCAAATGATGGCCACCAAAGGTCACCTGACCTGATCAGTGAATTTCTAAACGGCCATACTGTCTCGCAAGGACAAAATGATACATTCCAGACTAAGAAGTGGCAACTCCACGTATTCTGAGACAATCCAAGAGTCAATCCTGAATTGAATGGGGTTTTCTGAAACAAAGACTGTAATCAAGCAATAATGCAGATAATGAATAATCACCATAATTCCAACACCATATTTGGGAAAGGGAAATGTGATAATGCACATGGTATGGTAACCATGTTGGTTCATTTTTATCATTTAAGTGCTGTCTGAAGAAACATGCAACAGCAGCAGCAGAAAGGGCAGCAAAATCTATGCCTTAATAATTGGAGACTGTAACATGGTGAGGACTCCAAGCCTGCTCCATTTCGAACCCTCCAATACTGCAAAGTGACCTCGTGGTAACGAAACTAAAAGCAACCAAGTTTGTGGCCTGCAGAAATTCTGTCCCTTCAAGAGAATCCTGAAAGCCGCTTCAGCACGTGACACCGGCAATTTAACTACACTTCAGGAGTGAAGACGTCTTTTTCATAAGGTCTGCAATGTGTCTTTTCGAGAACGAGCCATGTGAATTATGAACTATTATTTTCCTTATAAATTTTAAAAGTGTTAGTGTCTGTCGCTGTGTGAGTAAGTGCTATAGTGTTTGATTTCGTGGTGAGTATTGCATGAAGAGTCCAAAGGGTGTGCATTCATGCAATGCAGGACATGTGAAGAGCAGTTCTGGTCTTCAAACAAGAGCTGAAATGCTAACATGTAGCGTGTATATTCGAACAAGAATCACAAGAAAAAGGATAAAGTATAATGGACACATTGATGGACTGGTAATAAAATGCTACTAATGAGCCAATGTTGCAAATGATTTGTTAATTGAGTATGTATAGCTGCATGCTCTATTTGTGATGAAGAGCAGCTGATGCTAATTGTGGAAAGATCAGGGTACATATGGAATAACCCGTTTTCACCTGGAGAGGGGTACGGGGGAGCTGGGCTGGAGATGGGAAATGTAGTCTGCACTGATGCTGTATGGAGCATTGTGAATAAATCTGTGGGAAAGTAAGACTGGCTCCTGCTTTGTCCTTTGACAGATGCATGTTTCCCAAATTTGGTAAATAATGGACCTACAATTTGTGCCTTCCCAGGATCAGATCTTGTAATTGGGACGTTTCATGCTCCTTTGTTGATCTCTGTCAGGGCGAGGGATTTGTCTGACTTCAGGCCCTGCAGGGCAGGTGAACGAAATATTCTGTGAGGCTATGTGTCCCTCCCTCAGGGTAGTTCAAACCAATAAGGAACCCGCTCACTGCAAAGTAAAAATCTGCAACAATAATTGCAATTCACGTGAGGCAGAGGCAGAAGGAGGTGGACATGCTTTTGTTGTCAGATTTGCCTTGAAGATTTTTTTGGGGGGGTTTGTTGAATGTCAAGTTAGTAAGGGTGGAACTGATGCATCCTGATATTCTGCGAAATTGAACATACAATCACATACATATTTGGGAACAACATGTAAAACTAGGATGTAGGGGGGTAATAGATCATCCCGACAACGGAAACGAAATTATTGAAACAGGAAAATGTTTGCATTTACAAAGGATTGAATCTGATTCACCAGAGAGTCCGTGTGTTTGATTTCTGTTTGACATGAATGTGAAATCTGCGGCAGCTTTGCCTTTACAGCCAACTGGCATAGTCATCGGGGTTAGAGATTTCTTGTTGCTGTGTTTAGGTAACCCAGAAGATACAATGAATTCCTGGGGTGGGAATTATATTACTTACTTTCCATGGAACTCATTCAATCTGTTGTCAATCACATTCAGAACTCTTAGCCAGAGCTGTGCTGTTAACAGCTTTCTCAATCACCTACCAACTGGACCCTCAAGCTACAGATCCATCAACAAGAAGGTAACGATAGCCCTCCCATTACCCCGACATTCACCACCGCAATTCCCATGTTGCTATGATGGACTGCCAAATAGTGGGAAGAGATGGTTCATCTAATTCCCCAGAGCAAGGTTTGCAAGCCCCATGGTTCGATGGATGGCAGCATAACTCTCCCTATTGTGTCCTCCCCTTTACAACATGTAACTAAGTATTGACGGGGAATAAACGAGCCTGTATCAGATCCGATCACCCCTCCTCTTGTCCATATATGATACAACCCTGCGTATTGTCCTTGTTTTCCTGATCATTACAATGTATTTTTTCGATATTATCACAGTGAATCATGAAGGTCGTGGCTTGATTCAGCAAATCGATCAACGACAGTTTATACTTCCTCCATCTATCTGTAATTTGCCTCTTTCAATTATTCGGTCAAACATTTAAGCCAGGATGAGAAGAAACTTACTCTGGGTGAATGACAGACAAGCTGAACCTGTCTTCGTTCGCGACCAACTACAAACACCACAGTTTTTGCATTGTTTGCATCTGGCTTGTGCTCATAAAAGGACATTAAAATCACAGCACACATTTGCCAGGAAATTGCCAAGTGCAACAAGTGAGAAACTAACCACCTCCCCTTCATATTCATCCTCGTGGGTACTCCCTAATTACCACATTATCAACATCCTGGGCATTTCCTTTGATCAGAAATTTAATTTTGCCAGCCAAATAAATGTTGTTGCTCGAAGAAAAGATCAGACGCTGGAACTTATGCAACAAATAAATCATCCATTGCCTCTTACGTTCGCAATCTACAAGGCATAAGTCAGAAATAATGCAATGCTCTCCATTTTCCTGGATCTGTGCCGCTTCCAACAAAACTCAAGCGCCTCTGTAAGATCCAAGCAAGTGAGCTCATTTGATGTGCACCTGATGCACCACGTTAACACTTAACCCCGTCCAGCACCAGCACACAGTGGCTGCCGTGTGTACCATACACAATATCACAATGCAGGAAGTTACTAAATTTACTTCGACAGCTCCTTTCTAGCACGCGACCTCTCACACCTAAAAGGATAAGGGGGTGGACACATGGAACCTCCCCTTGTATCCAAGCCATCAGAAACCTGCGGTTGATCCCCTCTGAAATATTGGCTGCTCTCACACTTTGCTTCCATAACCGTAATGCAGCCTTCTTCACCTCGACTCTCATTCTCCATACTGCTCTCCTTACCAAGTGACCCAATTCCTTCCACCACAACCTACGGGCATACTGAATGCCACAGCTCAGATCTTAATCTGGTCAAGGACGCATACCCTTGACCTCTGCCTTCTTGCCAAATTCCACATTTTTGCAGTGGTTCCAGTGAATCAATTTGAAGAACTTTGTCAATTCCTAACATTAATTTCGTGGTCCACTCCCCGCCCAGCTCAGTGAGCAACCACAGCCATAGATCTCTTTGCACATTCTCCACCGTTTATGAATAGGTGGTCTCCCAATTCAAATGGAGATGAGGAGGAATTTCTTCTCTTGAAAGTTCCATGGCATTTAGAATTAACTTACCCGGAAGGCATTGGAATCTGAGTCATTGAATATATTCAAGGCTGGTTTCGACTGACTTTTCATTTACGAGGGTGTGAAGACTTATTGTTGTCTGGCAAGAAATTAGAATTACAGCCATGTTCAGATCAGCCATTATGGTATTGAATGGCAGAACATGATCCGTGGGCTGAATGGCCAACTCCCGCTTTTATTTCTAAAGACCTTATCATCATAGGTGAGAGGAAAGCTGTTGCATCTCTTGCACTTGAATAGAAAGAAGCTGCAGGCAAGGAAACTAGATCATGGGTGTGACGGAAGAATGAACAAAGATATTTTGTTCGCGCTTTTAGGTGGATATGGTGGAAATAGAGGAGGAGGATGTGTTGAAGGTGGAGGCGTTGGAGTGGAAAGTGAGAATAAGTGAATTAATATCATGGTTCTGGAAGGTAGGGAAGGAGGTGAGGACAGTCACTCGGGTGATGGAGCAGATAAAGCTGAGGCCGCTGCAAAACTAATGTGAGGAATGCACGGTTAATGTGAAATGAAGAGACTGCAGAAGCTCTGGTATTTAAGATGGCATCGTTGGGACAAACAGAAGGCGATGAAGATGCTGAGAGAATGGAAGCTACTCTTTACACAAAGTGGAGTTGGAGGAAGTGTGGTCAACATATCTGTGGGAGTTGGTGGATCACAGTAAATGTTGATGCAGAGCCTGTCCATTTAAATGGAGAGAGGGAATTCGTGAAAGAGAAGCGAAGGGTCACAGATGGATCGTTTTCAGGTGAGGGAGGAACAGATATTTCAATGCAATTGTGATTACATTGTCGAGCTCAATGTGAAAGAAGGTTTTGACACAAATCCAATCATCAATGTATCGGACAAAGAGGTGGAAAAGGGAACGACAGTAGCAAAGAGCTTGTGAAGGATAGAACGATATTGAAAATCGTGACATTGTGCCCAGTTCCAGGCACCGAACTTGAGGAACAATGTGTAGACTTTAGAGTGGGTGTAGAAAATGATCAAGAGAAAATTTCCAAGTGTGACAGTTGTTTTACGCCGACAGATTGGAGAATCAAATTGAGAGAAAGGTTGATAGAGTTGTTCCAACCCACGGGCGGTTTAAACAGAGTAGACACAGAGAAACTTCTCTCATTGGCAGACGTGGTGAAAACCAAAGGACACATGCTTAAGGCATTAGCAACAGAATCAATGGCGACATAAGGGAAAACGTATGTTTCCACAGCACGTGTTGAGGATATGAAATGAACTGCCTGATAGTGTGATGAATAAAGATTCAATCAGAAGCGAACAGAATAAACAACTGAAAAGAAAAACAGTGCAGGTCAGTGAGGAGGAGATGTGGAAGTCAGATTAGCTGATCAGCCCGTGCAGGGAACAGACAAGGACAAGACAGACCAAATGGCCAAATGCTGTGTTGCAACAATTCTATGTTCCTTTTTTCTTTGAATTTATGAATTGTTCAACAGAATTGTACAGCTAAAGAGAGAACCCAAAGTGTAGACGAACACCCCTTCGAGACTTCTCTGACGTTAGGAATTTCATTTCTGAATAGTCATGCAGAGTGAAGGTCTTCACTGAAACAACATGATATCTACAGATGGTACTCATGATTTTTGTAGGACTTCCTTGATTTCTGTTTAACACAGCTTCCAGTTATGATTAGTTGCTTATTGTGATCAGATTTACCCTGGGGATGGGGATGGGGATGGGTTCAATTCAATCTTAGAGCAAAATATATTCCATCAACAGGGAATTAACACAACTGTCGTAATATGTTCAAAGATTCAGAAAATCTGTTTGAACAATTTTACAACCTGAGTATCTCCATGGAGATCCGGGAGTGTATAAAGTTAATGCAATGGGAATGTGTCACCTCAGAATTTATTTCAGAGATATTACCTGCAGCACGAACAGACCGATCACTCCAAGCAGAAAATTCACTGACCAATTCAATGGGTGCGGGAAATATTCTGTATGATCCTTGCTATTATTGGCGTTCCTGGTAAGTATCTCTAACCAATGAAGTTTACAAATCTGTGTAGGAGCTGGTTTCTTCCATTACCATGGGAATAATAATATTACATGAGATTGAATGGTTACAGTTACACAGACGCACATTCAATAATATCAGTGCATTAATTTCCTGAATTATCTGTGCAGATTTAATCTGTTGTCTCAACTATTTCTAGCTCAAGGCACACTGCATTGTAAAGTTATTGAATTATGTGGAATGTTGTGTTCTGAAGAATCACAGCTCAAAGCAGGAAAATTTCAGAGGGTGAGGATTACTGCAATTATCTGTTAATGTAGAATTACACAGTGTGTGTGCGCCAACTGGAGTGGAGTACCCGACCTCAGCGATAATATATAACTGGGAGTCTCGGTCACTCTGGAATTGCACTGATTGTGGCTGACTAACTGGTGTGGAACACGTAACACGAGGGATCGTGTCTTTTCAGGACTATCTGTCATTGTATTCAATGCAGGTCCCCATCTTACTCTTATTCTAAGTACAGTTGTTGACAGCACTATCGGGTGCTGATTAATTTCCTTACCAAGCACGGTCCTGAGAAGCGTTTGGTCATAAAGTCACTGCAATAATAAATAACCCTCGTCAATATTACGAAAAACACTGATGACTATGACTTGTTAGTAGACAAGTTACCGATTTTACACCACAGAAATTGGACATTCGGTACAACTAGATCACGACTGTCTTCCTGCTCTGCACGAGCCTCGCTCCATTCCATCTCATCTAATCCTATCTGCATATCCTTCCAATCCTGTCGCTTCTTCTTTTTTTTTCCATTGCAAGACGTCTCAATTTCACGTTCTCAGCACTCCAAGTAAAAAGGTCTCTCTTGAATTCCATCGTGCATTTATTGATAACCATCTTATTTTGAGGAAATACTGAACTGGTCACCAGCAAAGGAGGAAACATCAGGTCCACGTTTTCCTTCTCTAATCCCTATAAAATTTCAAAGGCCTCTATTATTTGGGCACACATACTTCTCTTATCAACAGAATCGAGCCACAACATACCCCAATAATTATAATCTGTCAGTTTTGGTATTTTTTGCAAAGAATATGTGCACCTGCTGGTTACTCTGGATACTTTTATCATGTGTAGCCCAGAAGAGCATTATTATTTATGTGTTCAATCAACGCCTTTCTAATATGTTAATGGATTTCCGGTAGAAATGAACGCCTGCGCTTTGATCATATTTGCACTGTCTCATGCAACTCCCTTCTCAATTTCAATCATTTATAAATCAGATGGAATGGCCCAAGACGTATGGGTGCCTCCTATCCGAGGGACAGATTCGTATCAGAGTGAAATTGCATCGACGCCAGGGAGTGATTCGAGTCCAGGATGGGTTCCGACAGTGGGAGTGGTTGAAGACTGGGTACAGTTCTCCAATCTACCCGTTCTTTGGCTCCTCATCGCTATAATTAACTGGTTGACCAGCGTCCGGTGAGCAGTTGTTCACCCTGTCCGGGATTTGTTAAATCTGGAAGTGTTGGTGTTGGAGGCAGGTTGGTGTCATGGACCCGATCTGACCCGATCCCAACCCACACTGCTTTCGGTGCTAAAATCCTTCCTGCTTGGGTTGAGAAGTGGAGAATGTTTTTCAGTTTTTTCAGTAATTTGCAACCACTTCTCCTTTCTCTCCATTACAGTTAATTTAGTGTCAATTGTGATCCTGTCCAAGGCAAATTGTGTACTTTCCATCTGCACCACTCGCTTCCTGGTGGCCATGTCAACGGCGGATCTGCTGGTCATTATCACTGAGATCATACTCCGGAGAATCAATAACCTTTATTTCCCATTAAATTTCTTGGACCTCACCTCTGTGTGTCGCCCTCTCTCTGTCCTGATCCGTGCAGCCATCGACTGTTCCGTTTGGTTCACCATAACTTTCACAAAACAACAAAGAACAAAGAACAGTACAGCACAGGAACAGGCCATTCGGCCCTCCAAGCCTGCGCCGATCTTGATGCCTGCCGAAACTAACACCTTCTGCACTTCCGGGGCCCATATCCCTCTATTCCCTTCCTATTCATATATTTGTCAAGGTGTCTCTTAACCGTCGCTATCATATCTGTTTCCACCACCTCCACTGGCAGCAAGTTCAAAGAGGTGACTGACAGCGGATTGACCCACAATGCATTGGTGGGTTGGGGTTATGAAGAAACACACGCCAAACTGCAGTGCAGCAGCAGAGAAGAGATGACAGACAGCTCGATGACTGAAAAACCACTGTTGTTGGGGTTGTCACACACACCAAAGGGCAGCTGGGCAGCGCGCCAGAAGTGAACAGTTGGATAACGGAAATACACTGACCGGGTTTGGCACAGTGGATGGTTGCACATGGCAAAGAGCAGTGTGCTGGTGGGCAAGAATTGACCTTCGGAGCACCGGGCACCGGACAGAAAAGGGGGAAGATAGACAGTCAGAGTTCCCTCTGAAGGGAAATAGCAATCACAGTCTCCCCTCAATCACCACTGGTTCCATTCACAGTTCATCAGTGCTGCTCAGAAAACAAAACTTGGTCGGAGATCAGCAAAATGCTGCAGATGGTGGAAAGCCTTTTGTGTCAGTCATTATTAATATTACTTGTTCATATTTTGTAGACACTTTATTGATTCCTTCTCCTTTTCATTCCCCCCAACCTGGTCTCTTCTCTCTATCTCTCTCGCCCTCTTTCTCTGTCTATCCATCTATTCCTGAGTCAGACGGTAGTGTTGTTGGGAGCGTTATTGGGAAATACTCAAGTTGCCATAATTAAAGGAGTGCAGAATCTCAAAGAGTGACAGAGGCTGGAGGAGTTTTCATAGATTGGCGGGGTGAAGGGCTCGAGTAGGGAACAGAGATAGGGACGGTTGTAGGGTTTGTAAATATTAAAGGAATAGGGAGGGTTGTAGGGGCTTGAGAAAGTTAAAGAGATTGGGCGGGTTGGAGGTTTGGAGTATTTGACCGAGGTAAGGAGGGTTGTACTGGCTTGAGGTGGTTGCGAAGATAGGGTGAGTTGCAGGGCTGGAGGAGGATACAGGGATAGGGCGGGTTGTAGGGCTGGAGGAGGTTTCAGCAATAGCGACTGTAATAGCGGCTGCAGGAGGTGATACAGTTGGGGAGTATTGCTGGGGCTTGATTAAAATACTGACCATTCCCAATGAATGAAAGAAAACTGCAAGTTTTTAAACTAATAATATTTTTAGAAGTCACATGGGTTAACACATTTACCCCAAACTCCGCTCAATGTGACATACACACAAGTACAAACGTGCAGTCACATTCCGCAACACCATCTCAAACACACACACACACACACACATACTAATTAAAAGTCACCATGTCATTCTCACGAAAAATTAGACACGGGCAATAAATGCTGGCCTAGCTAGCCACGCCCACAGCCCATTAAAGTATAAAGTCAAAGCACACTCACATTCACACACACACACACACACAAACACTCACATACATATATATACACACACATAAATACACATGCACGCAACCACCCTCCCCCCCACTCAAACCCCCCCCCCCCACACACACACACACAATCCAGTGTGAGTCTTGTGGCACTAGGAACTGACTTCTTGTGGAAAAAATGTTGCTGAGAGGAGAATGAGGGGAAATGAGGAGGCGAGGATGTTGGCATTAATTTGATAATCGTAGGTAGTAGAAAAATCTACAGTGAGGCTGCAAGTACATCCAAAATAAATGATTGTTCATCATTCCTTGCACATAACAACGGGAGCTAATCTGCTCAGTTTAGTGTTCTTGCTACTGGTATACATAGAATTAGCTGGAGGCCATTGAGCCCTCAAGTTTGAACTGCCATTTAGTGACATCATAGCAGATCTGAATCTGTACTCCATAACCAACCTCAGAGTTCATATTCCTCAATCCACTCGGCGAGAAAAAAAAATCTGTCCACAGCAGGTTTAAAGTTATTCATTAAGCTCCAGCATTTCCTGATTTTTATTTTCATGGGAGAGAGTTCCACACAAGCAATATTCTCAATGTGATGCACTGTTTCCTATCTTCCATCATCAATGGCCTGCCTTATAATGTAAAGGTCTGTCCTTGAATCTAACAACAGCAGGAAAAAGGCTAATGTCCACACAATTCTTATTAATTCCTTTCATATCTGAGAAATCTTTAATCAAAACCTGCGCTACAGCCCTTCCTATCTCTGTAAACTCCTTCGCTCCTGCAACCCTCCCGATGTCTGTAATCTCCTCCAACCCTGAAACACTCCCTATCTGTGTAAGTTGCTGAGGCCCTGAGCTCTGGAATTCCCTCACGATCCTACAACTCTCTATCTCTCTGAAAACTCCTCCAACCCATACCCTCTTCATATCTCTGCAACTTCCTGAAGCCCCTACAATCCTACCAATTTCTGTAAGATCCTCCAGCCCCCTAAAGCCGTCCCTATCTCTATAACCTCCTCCAAACGCTACATCCATTTCTTCTCTCATTCTCGTCGAAATCCCTGAATCTTTCCATCTCTGCTCTTCCTTTCCTGCAAGGTTATGTCTGCATTTCCCCTGTCCCCTTTCCCGGGACACCCCTCTCTATTCTGTTAACACATCTTACTTTGTATCACTGCCCCTCCACGTCTTTCTGTCGCTGCATCTTTCTCTTTGTCTGGAATCTTTCCCCATATCTACATCTCTCTGTGTATGTCTCCATTTCCCTCCCTCTCTCTGCCTCTGTCTCTGCCCTTCTCGGTATTTCCGAGCTCTGTTGTCAGTTTCTCTCTCACTGGTTTCGGACTCCCTGCATGTTATTCACCATCTCCCATTCCATGTATTTCTCTCTCTCTCTGTTCTGTCCTAATCCCGGGATTTGTTTTCTGTGTCTCGATCCCTCTGTCTGGGGGTGGATTTGAACTCGCTGCCTTGGTGTTGTACAGGGTGATTGTGAACCGGGATCCTGCTTTCCATCTCTCCCCAGTTATGCTCGCATTGATGTCAAAACAGGGGAGAGATGCTGAACGGGCAGCCGATTCACAACCACCCTCCTGCCCTCCACCCTTGTTTGCACCATTGGCAATAAGTCCAAGTCCAGCCAGTGTTTCTTTGCTCTTCTGTGTGGCTGCTCCTCGACTGTCTCTGCCTGTCTCGTTGTGGCTTAATTGGGGAAGGGACAGCTCAGCCATGATCTAACACGGATGGGACTGGATCAAAGAGCTGAATGACCTCCTCCCGTCCCTCTGCCAGTCAGTGTGTGTCTGTGTGTGTATGTCTCCCTCTGTTTGATTCCCTGAAGCTGATGGGGAGAAGAGGTGAAACGCCTTTCCACAGAGACGGATGTGTCTGTGCTGGGATCTTACTGTGCATTAAATGCTCAGAATGCTGTTAGCCTCTGGGTGGTGGGGTACGGGGTCATTGCTCTTTGCCCGGCCCTGCTGTTGGCTCGACACGAGTTAAATGTGCCAGGGCCCTGGGAGCCCGTTGCTGGAATTCCAGTGGCTGATCCAGACCAGGAATTAAAGTGAATTAAAGACTGTCAGAAGACGGAGCCAAACACAGGAAAGTGATGGAGGTTGGTAATACACGGGTGGCCGAGGGTGGAGTGTTGACTGGGACGGGAGTTACACAGGGAGGCTGGCGGGGGATGCCTGTTCAGGGGGAGATGATGCAGGGTGGAAATTAGTAGAGGGGAGGCATTTACAGGACAGGGAGGGTATTTAGAAAGGGGGAGTTTGTATAGTGGGAGGGCAAGGGGAAAATTAGATTGGGGTCAGTTAGCAGGGGGTATCAGATGGGGGTCTGTTCCCGGGGGTGGGGTGTGTATTTAGATGGGACCCTGTTCCCGGGGGATATTTGGATGGGGGTCTTTTAATAGGGGGGGGGATTTAGATGGGAGTCTGCTCCCGGGGGGAATTTAGATGGGAGTCCGTTCACTGGGGGTATTTAGATGGGGGTATTTTAACAGGGGGAATTTAGATGGGAGCCTGTTCCTAGGGGGTGTGCGTTATTTGGATGGGTTTTTTTTACAGGGGGTATTTAGCTGGGTGTTTGTTCCCAGCGGAGTATTTAGATGGGGGCCTGTTCCAAGGGAGTATTTAGATCGGGGGTCTTTTAACAGTGGAGTATTTAGCTGGGAACATTTTCCCGGGGTGTATTTAGATTGGGATCTTTTAACAAGTGGGTATTTAGATGGGAGTCTGTTCTCAGGTGGGTATTTAGATGGGGGTCTTTTATCAGGGGGATATTTGGATGGGAGTCTTCTCTAGGGGGGTATGTAGATGGGAGTCTGTTCACTGGGGGTATTTAGACGGGGGTATTTCAATAGGGCGTAATTAGGTGGGCGCCTATTCCTGGGGGAGTGGAGTTTTTTGGATGCGGGTCATTTAACAGGCGTTATTTAGCTGGGAGTTTTTTTCCCAGGGGGGTATTTAGATGGGAATATGCACCCAGGGTGTATTCAGATGAGAGTCTCTACTGGGGGTGGGGTGGGGTGGCGGGGAGTAATTAGATGGGTTGTGTGTTATTGGGGGGTGGTATATAGACGGGAGTCTGTTCCTGGGGAGGGTATTTAGAAGGGAGACTGCTCCCAGGGGGTAATTTGATGGGAGTTCGCTCCCACGGCATATTTATATGGGAGCCTCTTCCCCAGGGTATTTAGATGGGGGTCTTTTAACAGGGGTTATTTAAATGGGGGGTATTGTAACTGGGGGTATTTAGATGGGAACCTGTTCCCGGTGGGAATTTAGATGGGACTGTGTGCCCGGGGGCGGGGGGTATTTCGATTGGTGTCTGTTCCTGGGGTATTTGATGGGAGTCAGTTCACTGTGGAAATTTAGATGGGGGTCTATTAACAAAGGGTATTTAGATGGGAGCCTGTTCCATGGGCGAGGTATTTAGATGGGAGTCTGCTCCCAGAGGGAATTTAGATGGGAGTCTGTTCCTGGGGGGGGTGGGGAGCATTTAGATGGGTTGTCTTTTAACAGGAGGGGGGATATTTAGATGGGATTCTGTTCACGATGGGGTATTTAGGTGAGAGCCTGTTCCCGAGTGAGCAATTATATAGGAGCCTGTTCCCGGGACGGGGGGATATTTAGATATGAGTCTGTTCCCAGGGGGTATTTAGATGGGATTCTGTTCCTGGGGGGTATTTAAATGGGACTATGTTCACGGTGGGTATTTAGGTGGGGGCCTTTTAACAGGGTGTAATTAGCTGGGAGTCTGTTCCCGGGGTATTTAGATGGGAGTCTGTCTCCGGGGTCGGTATTTAAATGGGAGTTGTTCCCGGGGGGGAGCGGGGCGGGGTAATTACATCAGAATCTGCTCCCAGGGGGTATTTAGATGGCAGGCTGTACCTGGGGGTTGTATTTAGATGGGAGTCTATTACCGGGCGGGGTAGGGGGGTGGGGGGTCTGGTATTACATGGGAGCCTGTTCCCGGTGTGTATTTAGTTGGGAGCATATTCGCGGGGAGGGCGGGCGGTGGGTAATTACATGGTAGTCTGCTCCCAGTGGTATTCAGATGGGAGCCTGTTCCCGGGGGTAATTAGATGGGAGACTGTTCCCGGGGGGGGCGGCGAATTTAGATGGGAGTCTGCTCCCAGGGGGTAATTAGATGGGAGTCTGTTCCTGGGGGGGAGGAATATTTAGATGGAACTCTGTTACCGTGGGGGGCGGGGGTGGAGGTAGTCAGATGGGAGTCTGTCCCCGGGGGTGGAGGGTGGTATTTATATGGGAGGCTGTTCCTGGGGGGGAATATTTAGGTGGGAATCTGTTACCGTGGGGGGGGGGGGGTGAGGTATTCAGATGGGAGACTGTTCCATGGGGGGTATTTGGATGGGAGTCTATTCAGGGGGGGTATTTCGATAGGGGTCTTTTAACAGGGTTTATTTAGCTGGGAGTCTGTTCCCGGGAGGTAGTTAGATGCGAGCCTGTTCCCAGGGTGGTATTTAGATGGAAGCCTGTTCCTGGGTTTTTTTTAGATGGGATTCTGTTCCCTGGGGGGTATTTAGATGGGAGCCTGTTCCCAGGGGGCTATTGAGATGGGAGCCAGTTCCTGGGGGTGATTTAGTTGGGACTCTGTTCCCTGGGGGGTATTCAGAAGGGAGTCTGTTCCCAGGGGGTATTTCGATGTGAGTCTGTTCCTCGGAGGGAGTATTTAGATGGGTTGTCTTTTAACAGTGGGGTATTTATATGGGTTGAATTGTAACAGGTGAGAGGGGATAATTAAATGGGAGTTTATTCATCGTGAAGGTATTAGATGGGGGTTAGTTAACAGATGATATAATATAGCGGTCTGTAGACAAGGATTATTTGGTTGAGGGGGGTGTCTGTACAAGGGGGGGATGGTTCCCAGGAGGGAAAAATATTGCAGGGAAAAACGTTAATGTGGTGGATAAAACTTGCAGGGCAGAAAATTTGCGGTGGTGATGGAATTTGGCGGTGGAGAAAAATATTTGCATTGGGAAATTTGCAAGGGGCAAATATTGCGTGGGGGAAATTTGCCAGGAAAATTTTGAGGGGGAAAAATTCCAGGGCAGCGAAATGTAGTGGGATAAAAAAATTGCAAGGGGGCAAGTTTGCAGGGTAAAATTTTGCGGGGGTGGGGGACATTTTGTGGGGTAAAAAGTTTGCACGGGGGATAATTTTGAAGGGGTAAAAATTTGCGGGGGGGAAATTTTGTGATGTGAGGAAATATGCGTGGGGGGAAAATTTTGTGGGGTGAGGAAATTTGCGTGGGGGATATTTTGTGGGGGTATAAATTGCGGGGGTATAAATTGCAGGGGGGTCAAATTGAGGGGGAAATATAAATTGCGGGGGGAATATTATTTGCTGGGGGTTATAAATTGCTGGGTGGTATAAATTGCGTGAGCGCATAAATTGCAGGGGGAAATTGCGGGGGGGGAATTGCGGGAGGAGGAATAAATTGCGGGGGGGAAATTTGAGGGGGGGATACATTGCAGGGGGTGATAGAGTTAGGAAAAGAACGAGAAAAAGAAAAAGTCGGAAATAGAGATAGAGAGCGAGAAAGGAGAGAAAGAGAGAAGACAGAAAGAGACAAATAAAGAGAGAAAAGAAAGAAAGAGGCAAAGAGAATGAGACAAGATAGAAAGACGCAAAGAAAGAGAGAGAAAAAGAGAGAACAAATAGAAAGAGACAAAGAAAGAGAGAAAAAGAAAGAGAGAAAAGTTAGAAAGAGACAGAGAAATAGAGAAAAGACAAAGTCAGAGAAGTAGTGAAAAGACAAAAAGTCAGAGAAATGGAGAAAAGACAAAGTTAGAACACAAAATCTACCTGTCCTAATACCTCAGGAATCAGTGGACATTTACTCCAAGGTCCCTCTATTCCCAAACAGGGAGATCGATCAGTTAGATTGAAATAGCAAATGTAAAACATAACAATTTGATGTAATCCTTCACTGCAGTATACAAGACATTCGAGAGAGAGACATGGAGTGTGAAACATCGCGGTAGACGGAGAACATAGATGGAGAGGGTAACGAATAGGAAAAGAATGATAGGCACGGAGAGAGAGGTAATCTCTGGTAATCTCTCCCTTAGTAATCTCTATGCACCTTTATCTCTCTCATCCCCTCTTGCACTCTCTGAAACCCAATTTCTTCTCTCTATTACTCACTTTCCAAGTCTACCCCTTTTCTCTCTCTAAATCTATCTCCCTCTGTACACTATCACAATCTCAACGTCTTGCTCTGCGGATGAGAAGAGGGAGAAAGAGCGCAGGTAGTGAGAGATGAGGAGAAAGAGAAAGAGGAAGAGTGAGGCTGGCATTGATGGATGGAACGTTACTTTGCATCCAACCTCTGCTGCAAATGCCCTGGGAGTGTTTGATGGAGACAGTGCAGAGTGATCTTTACTCAGTATCTAACCCCCGTGCTGTACCTGTCCCGTGAGTGTTTTATGGGACAGTGCAGAGGGAGCTTTACTCTGTATCTAACCCTGTACTATACCTGTATGGTGAGTATTTGATGGGGGCAATGCAGAGGGAGCTTTACTCTGTGTCTAATACTTACCAAGACACAGAAAGCAGAGAATAGTTGTGAACGGTTGTTTCTCAGGCTATGTAGAGATGTACAGCAGTACATCCAATTGTGCACAGCAAGATTCCACAAATAGCAATAAGATAATGAGCAGAGCCTTATTTTAGTGATTTTGGTTGCTTGATAAATATTGGCCAGGACACCAGGAAGAACTTCATTGAGCCCACACGGGCACGATGGGTGACTGGCCTCTTGCTGTGCTGGAGCATTCTGAGATTTTGTGAGTTCACAGCGGACTGTCCTAGATCACATTTAAAAGCTGTTTCCTCTGGTTTGTGATTATCCCTGTTAGCTTAATCCTTGGAGTCCAGGTATCATTCTACTCTGTTTATACCATCCAATATTTCACACTCCTCATTGACCCTTAACCACAACGCCTGCATCGGCCCCCTCTTTCCTGACTATTTCGCAATATTGTTGCTCCTGTGATTAAAGGGACAGTGACAGAGGGGTTACGACAATGGGGAAGTGACAGAACACAGAGAGTAGTGGTGAACGGTTGTTTCAGACTGGGTGGAGGGTGTAGAGTGGTGTCCCCCAGAGGTTTACATTGGCACCACTGCTCTTTTTGATGTTTATGAATGATGTGACTTCGGTTTACAGAGCAGAACTTCAATGTTTGCAGATGACAGAAAACGTTGAAAATGTCGTAAAGTGGGAATAGAATAGTAGCAGATTTCAGGAAGTTATTTGCAGTCTGGTGAATTGGACGGACACATGGCAGGTTAACTTTAGTGCTGAGAAATGTGAAGTGATGGATTTTGGAGCGAAGAATGGGAGAGGCAAATACACTAAATGGTACAATGTTAAAATGGGTGCAGGAAAAGAGAGACCTTACAATACAGGAACTAACAGTCTCTCTCTCTGAAACAAAAACAAGAAATGCTGGATTCACTCAGCAGGTCTGGCAGCATCTGTGGAAAGAGAAGCAGAGTTAACGTTTCGGGTCAGTGACCCTTCTTCGGAACCCTCTCTCTCTGTCTCTCTCTTTCACTCTCCCCATTTCACTCACTCTCTTTCTCTTTCAATACCGATTCTGGCTTTTCTCGGAATCCTTCTTGGTTGAACAGTTCCCTGAAATGTTTCAGTCTCACTGTTACAAGGCACAAGTCACATTTCTGTGGTAATTTCTATATCATAATGATTCAATTTGGGGCTTGGATTGTGCCAGGTAAACGTGGTTTCTCATTCGGACAATCCTGCATTGTGGAACTGCCAGTTATCTGTGCAGGGACAGGATATTGGGGTGTTTGAATGGAGTTGAAGATTTTGGTTGCTTGATTAGGGTGTGAATTAGATTGTGGATTGTGTCCCTGAAGTTCTTTAAGCCGATGTCCTGAGAGTCTGAAGTGGTTTACCAGTGTCTGAATGAAATCACAGTCTTGAGACACATGAAAGAATAGGATTGGGGACAATATGCAAAAGCTGATACAGTCAGACAACAACAGGAGGAAGGTGAATGTCTTTTGCAGTTTGTAATCTGAAAGCCTGTGCTAATGACTGAAAAAGCCCGAGCTCAAATCCCATATTGGGCTCTTGTGAATTTAAACTTCACTGAAAATAAAAAAAAGCTAAATCTGGAATAATAAATCCCCCAAGATGAAATGATTCACTCTCTCTGCTCTGACACTGATTTACCTTCAATTAGCTTTTTCCAGTCCAACTTTTCTAAATCGCCTTCCCACGGCCCTTCATTATTCAAAAAAATAAGTGTAAAACTGACCCATCTCTTGTTGGCCTTGCTACGTACTGGCCTAAAAAAGTTCCAGTTAATGCATATTTAGAATTCTGCATTTTCAATAACGTTTACACAGTTATCAATGCATTAGTTAGGTCTGCACTAGACCTCGTCCCTATTTGCATTACATATGGGCTGACCATCTGCTATAAAAGTGGTTTAAAAAGTGGAGAGAACACTCTCCATTTTATACACAAGATCATAAGAAATAGGAGAATGAGTATGCCATTCAGCCCCTCGAGCCTGTTCTGCCATTCAATACGATCATGACTGATCTGATTGTGGCCTTAACTCCACTTTCCTCTCTGCCCCCCACCCCCCGCCACATAACTCTTAACTCCCTTGTCGATTATATATCGGTCTCACTCAGCCTTGAATATATTCAATGGCCCAAGCTCCACTGTTCTCTGGGGAAGAGAATTCCGAAGTCAAACCACCCACTGAGAGAAATAAATTCCTCCTCATCTTTGTCATAAATGGGAGACCCTTTATTTTTAAACTCTGCCCCATAGTTCTCGACTCTGCCACAAGGGGAGACATCCTCGCAGCATCCACCCTGTAAAGTCTCCTCAGAATCTTGCATGTTTCAATAAGATCACTTCTCATTCTTCTAAACTCCAATGAGTATAGTCACAACCTGTTCAACCATTCCTCATAAGACAAACCCTCCATCCCAGGAATCAGCCCAGTGAACCTTCTCTGAATTGATGCCAATGCATCTAGGCCTGACCATTTATCCAATTTCAAAGATGCCAAACACCTAATATTTCCCCTCTCATTCTGT
The DNA here is from genome assembly GCF_036365525.1 of Heterodontus francisci. Classification (NCBI taxonomy): domain Eukaryota; kingdom Metazoa; phylum Chordata; class Chondrichthyes; order Heterodontiformes; family Heterodontidae; genus Heterodontus; species Heterodontus francisci. The sequence goes on along the minus strand of NW_027140909.1, from coordinate 2,603,499 downwards.
TTATCCCATTCAATATTTCACACAACTCCTCTTTAACTACAATGTCTGCATCGTTCCCACTCTTTTATGAATAAAGGCTTAAAATATTCATTAAGAAACATGCCCACATCTCCCACCTCCAAACACACTTTCCCTATCTGGTCTGTAACAATCTATCCTTAGTTATCCACTTGCTCTTTGCGTTTTCCTTAATTTTACTTGCTAATACCTTTCTTGCCATCTCTTTGCTTTCCTAAATTACTTTTTTAATGTCACCCCTGCACTTTCTTCACTCCTCTCCGCGGACTGTGGTATTGAGCTCTCGGTATCTGACATACGCTTCCCTTTTGTGCCTTATCCTACCCTGTTTTCTCCTTGACATCAAAGGGGCTCTAAATTTGGGAGTCCCACCCTGTTTGTCTTTGTTTGAACATATTTGTTCTCAATCCTCACTAACTCTCACTGCTCTGATACTCATTTACATTCAAGTAGCTGTTTCCCATCTACTTTGCTAAAAGCTTATATCCCTGGAACAACCATATCCTCTGATGCCCCTGAAGGACCCTCACATCCTTCCTAAAGTGTGGTGACAAGAACTGGATGCAATATTCTAGTTGTGGCCTCATGTTCACCATAGCTTCCCTGCTTTTGGACCCAACACCTCTATTTGTGAAGCTTTGCTGAACATTCTCTCAATATGTCGTGCCATCTTGAAAGATGTATGTACATGTACTCTCAGGCCCTTCCGTCCCTGCACTCTCTCCAGAACTGTGCCATTAAGTCTATATCACCTCTCGCAATCACTTCTGTCAAAATACAGCACCTCACATTTCTCTGCATTAAATTCAATCTGCCACTTGTCTGCCCATTCTGCTCGCCTATCTATGTCCTGTTGCAATCGATTGTTATCATCCTCATTCTTTGCATCTCCTCCAAGTTTGGGATCATCAGCAAATATAAACATTTACTCAAACACTGAAACATTCCAAAATGCGAGGCTCACAAATTTAACACAAGATTCCTTTTTTAAAGTCGCTGGTCTGTTCTGATTTTCTGTTGGGTGGCATCAGCCTAGATTTTGTTTTCTGACCTGAACCCACAAACCTATAACTCAGAGGCAGTATTATTACCCACTGAGCCACAGCTGGCTCCAATATTCCCGGAAAATTTGGTTGCTGTGCATGGCCAGTTATTTTTGCATGCACAGTCCCTTTAAATTTTTAAGAAACTTTGCAGACGTGTATTATTTATCGCAGAACAGGACCTGCGTGGTACCTTCCAGGCTGCTGCACACAGCTTTGCAGGAACACTGATTGACACACTGCATACCAATCTTTTCCTCTTTCTGGTACTCTCTCCCCTTTGGAACCTTCCCTCTCTCTATTATTCTCTCGTTATAGCTGTCCCGGTCTTTCTCACTGTTACTCTCTCCATCTGGATGGAGTAGGAGAAATAGAGGCATATAAAGAGAAAGCTTTACTCTGTATCTAACCCAAAACTGTACAAGTGCTGGGAGTGTTTGATAGGCCAGAGAAGACAGAGATTTACTCTGTAGATAAATCCAGGCTGTACCCGCTCGGCAGCGTTTGAAGGGAAAGTTTAGACGGAGAGTTACTCTGTGTCTATGGAATTTCGAAGGGTAAGGGGTGAATTGATCAAAGTTTACAAGATAATACTGGAATCGGATGGGGTAGATAGAGAGGAACTATTCTCACTGGTTGGGGGAGACTCGGACGAGGGCGCAGTCGAACAATAGAACATTAGCCTAAAGCCCTTTCAAGGGTGAAATTTATTAGCACTTCTGCACACAAAGGGTGGTAGAAGTTTGGAACTGTCTTCCACAAATGATCCCTCCCTATCTCTGCAATGTCCTCCAGCTCCACAATACTCCAATATCTGCGCTCCTGTCAGTCTGGCCTCTTGAGCATCCCCAATTTGAATCGTTCCACCATTGTTGGTTGGGCCTTCAAGCTGCCAAGGCCCTAACTCTGGAATTCATTTCCTAAATCTCTCCGTCTCACTCACTCTCTTTCCTCTTTGAAGATGTTCCCTCAAAGCAACCTCTTGTTTTTGGTCGTCTAGTCTAATATCTCCTGAAGTGACTCAGTGTCAATTTTTTTAATTTTCTTTATTCATTTGTTGGATGGATGCGTTACTGGCTTGGCCAGCATTTATTTCCCATCCCTAATCGCCCGTGAGAAGCTGGTGTTGAGCCTCCTTCTTGAACCACTGCAGTCCATGTGGGTTTGGTAAACCCACAGTGCTGTTCGCAAGAGAGTACCTGGATTCTGACTCAGTGACAGTGAATGAACGGCGATTTAGTTCCAAGTCAGGATGGTGTGTAACTTGAAGGGAATCTTGCAGGTGGTGGTGTTCCCAAACGTGCTTCCTGTTTGTTTGCTCTCTCTCCCACTCCTTCTTTCTGGGCCTCCCTGTCCTGTCCCTCTCCGTCATGAGAATCTGAGAACAGAAGAATTTCGGTGCAGGGACAGAGAGACCTGGGGATATCTGTGCACAAATGGACGGTGGCAGGGGTAGTTAAGAAAGTGGTTAAAAGGAATATGGGATCCCAGGCTTTATAAATAGAGGCTTAGAGTATAAGGGCAAGGAGGTTGTGATGAAACATTATAAAACACTGGTTCATCCTCAACTGGTGTTGTGTTAAATTCTGGACACCGTACTTTAGGAAATTTGTGGGAGCATTAGAGACGGTGCAGAAAAGATTCACGAGAACGTTTCCAGGGATGAGTGACTTCCGTTATGTAGATGGATTGGAGAAGATGGGGTTGTTCTCCATAGAGAAGAGAAAGTGAGATTAGATTTGATATAGGTGTTCAAATTCATGAGGTGTCTGGACAGAGTAGATGTCGGAGTAGGAATGCAGCACATAGGACACTCCAGTGCCATTTGTGTTGAGTGTTTATCTGTACAAATGAATTGGCCATTTAATATTTAAACTTATTTAACCCTTGTGGTCATACTAAGTTCAAGCTATGAAATTTAGCAGTGTCCACTTTGACTTCCTCGCATCGTGTCTAATTTTCTTTCTAACAGGATGGCAAGTATAACTGTAGTCATAAGATTCAGCAGACAATTGAACAGTTACATTGTTATTTCAGTCATTTCAGTCCATATTTACAGTGCTCACGTTCCCTTACAGTTGTAATAAGGATATATAGTATCATTCAATCCCACTGGGCTAAAATTTCCCCTAACCCTGTCTCTCCCTCTCTCTCTCTCTCCCTCACCCTGTCTCTCTCTTTCTGTTCCTCACCTTGTCTCTCTCTCTCTAGCTCCCTTACACTGTCTCTGTCTCTCTCCCTCACCCTGTCTCTCTCCTCTCTCCCGCTTCCTCACACTATCTCTCTCACTCTATCTCTCTCCCTCACCCTCTTTCTCCCGTTATCTCATTCTCTCACGCTGTCTCTCCCCAACTCTCCCGATTCCTCACCCTGTTTCTCACTTTCCCTCTCTCTCCCTCACCCTGTGCCTCTCTCTCGCAGCCTCACCCTCTCTCTCTCTCTCTCTTTCTCTCTCTCTCTCTCTTTCCCACCCCTCTCTCTCTCCTTCTTCCTCTCTGTCTCTCTCCCTCACACTGCCCCCTCTCTCCATCACTCTGTCTCACTCTCTCTAGCTCCACTGCTCTCTCTCTCTCTCTCACTCTCACTCACCCTCTCACGCTCTGCACCTCACCTTCTCTCATTTGTTCACTCTTTCTCTCCCTCACCTTCTCTCTCTTTCTCTTTATTATCCTCACCCTGTGTCTCTCTCTTCCTCCCTCTGCCTCACCCTCTCTCTCTCACACACAACCACTCTCTCTCTTTCTCTCTCTCTTTCCCACCCTCTCTCTCTCTTTCTCTCTTTCTCTCCTACAACCTCTCACCCTTTCTCTCTCTCCCTCACCCTGTCTCTCTCTCGCTCTCCCTCCCCCTTTTTCTCTCTCCCTCCCACATCCTGCCACTCTTTCTCTCTCTCCCTCACCCTGTCACGCTCTCTTGCTCTCTCACTCTGTCTCTCACCCTCTCTTTCGTTTCCTCACCCTGGCTCTCACATTCTGTAGCTCTCTCCCTCATCCTGTCTCTCTCTCTCTCTCGCCCTCTCTCCCCCTCATCCTATCTCTCTCTCCCCCCATCCTTTCTCGCTGCATCACCCTGCCTCACTCTTTCTAACTCCCTTACCCTATCTGACTCTCTCTCTCCCTCAGCCCGTCTCTGTCTCTCTCTCCCCTCACCCTCTCGCTCTCTCTTTCTGTTTCTCTCCGTCACCGTGTTTCTCTCTCTTCCTCACGCTGTCTTTCCTCTTCCTCGCTCAACCCATGCCTCTCTCCCTCACCCTCTCTCTCTCCCTTACCCCTCAACCTGTCTCTCTCTCTCCTTCGCCCTCTCCCAGTCTCTCTCTCTCTCTCCCTCTCACTCACCATGTCTTTCTCTCTTTCACTCCCTCATCCTGACTTTTTCTTTCTCCATTTCTCACTCTCACCCTGTCTCTTTCTATCACTCTCTCTCCCTCACCCTCTCTCTCTTTCTCTCTGCCTCACCCTGTCTTTCTTTCTGTTCCTCACCCTCTCTCTGTCTCTCTCCCTCACCCAGTCTCTCTCTCTCTACCTTCCCCATCATGCCTCTCTCTTTCTCTCTCTCACTCTCTCCTTCATCCTGTCTCTATCATTCTCTCTCTCTTTCTCCCTCACCCTGGCTCTCTCTCTCTCTCTTTCTCTCTGTCCCTAAACCAATTGCTCGCTCTCTCTCCCTCACCATCACGTTAGACATAGTGGGGGAGCTTCCTCCATTTAATACATAGAGAGGGAGCTCTCTCCATTTTATACACGGAATGGATGCTCTCTCCATTTCATACATAGAGAGGATGCTTCCTCCACTTTATACATAGAGTGGGAGCTCACTTCATTTTATACAGCTGTCATGCTGGCATTTGAGCCACCGTCCCCAGACCATTAGGTTAGGTCTGGATTACTAACCCAGTGATAATACCACTCTGCGTCTGCCTTCCTAATGGACGTGGACAGTGTCTGTCACCTAATATCACCCACAGTAGTTGTTAGCTTGTAGCCCTGAACATGGTCCTGAATCAGAGACTCAGAGTTCGCATTTTAACTGGGAAAAGGCAGAAACACGGGATCGCTTTTGGTCCTGGATTCAGTGGCCACTGTAGACAGATCAGTTACATTTACAATAGAAATGCCAGGAGTGAACAACATCAAGACAATAATATGGAAAATGTTCATGACGCCACTCATAATTGTCGCACCTATTCCGAATGAGTACAGATTTCAGGTTTATTCCCGAGAGAGGTCTTACAAAGAAAGTGTCATTGACATTGAAATGATTGTGTTTTATCCACCACATTATTTACATCAGTTTCAAAGCTGCTGATGTCATGTGTTTCTTCAGGTGAGAGTAACTAATAGTAATGATCAGGGGTATAATCGTGTCAGTGGAGACTTATCAAAGGTATAAATCAGGACACATTGGAATGGATCAGCTCAGAGTGCCTGCTGAAGCTGTGGATTTCAGGCTAACAGACGTCTCTGCTTCTCACAGAAATGGGACATCCAGTAATGTATCAGATAGCAAGAATTCACTATCCAGTAATTACAGCAATTGGAGTTCCTAGAAAGCCAGTATCTCACCTGTTAATGGTGTAAATCGATGTTAACTGTGCTGCTGTACTCCGTATTATTTCTCACTGTGTGTGTTACTCAGTCACCCGTTCTTTTCCAGCAATTTACTGATGAAAACTCCTCATTGTCTTTTCTTTCAGTCTTGCAGGAGTTGTATTATGTCTTTGATGGTATTGGTTTCAGTAACCGTGGCATTGTTATTGGATTATTCTGTGTATTGACTGCATTCAAATTAAGAATCTCGGTTCGGGTCAATAATCAGATCATCAGGAGCTTTTAACAGTTCCATGATGTGGATCTAACCGGTCCTGGAAAGTTTTTATGAACATTTTCTTTCTTTGATTGGTGGTGAGACATCACACGGTCTCAATGTTGAAAGGGGACAGCGCAATGTCTTCCCTCCCCAATAACATGGTTCATTTTAACGGGGATTCCAATGTATTTATTGGTTATCACTGTTATCAAAAAGTATTTCTCTATGTCTGTGTCTGACGTTGCTTCAGAGGTCTGGCTACTGAACTGAGTTTACTGCTGACACTTTTGCATCTCCTTCTCTGCTTTACTGTGGAGCCTTCACTGTCACTGGACTACATTGTAAAATAGAAAGTATTGATGTGATGTTTTGTTGGTTTACACACTATCAGTTGGTATCAAGAGTCTTTCCATTTTTCTGTAGATTATCAGCTACGCTCTGATCTTTGTGTTTTATTAATTAAACAATCCCACATTCTAACAGATTACTTTGTAATTCCAAGAGAAGGAATTTACTCCAGAGAGATAGGGAAGGAGAAAAGCAGCAGAGAGAATGGAACCGAGGGAAAGAGATAAGGAGAAGGAAAGACATAGAGAGAAAAGCAGCAGTGTGAATAATTCACCATCATAAAGTGATGCAATGTCCAGAACAATTAGTGAGAGAAACTGTGAGTTGAAGTTGTCTGTTGTCAGATTGTGTTCATTTTCCTGTTGGACTTGATCCTCTGTATTGATTTCTGTCAGGCCCACATTTTGTTTTGGAGAACGTTCCCATTCCTTACTTAGTGGCTTAATAAACAGAATAGAATCAGTTCTTCACTGATTGTAATTCATTATTTAAATACTGCACTTTAAAATCTCTCTGACTGCTGAATTCAATAAGGAGCGAGGCTGATATCAGAAATATATTTAAATTTATATTTAATAGCCTGTACAAATTAAATACATTGACGAAATTCAATAAGCAATGAACTGTTCTCCAACACCAATGACCACAGGGATTATTGTTTGAATGTATGCTTTGAGTTGTATTATTGGGATCTATGGATTATATTTCCTCTATTACTATGCTGCAGTTTCTCCCTGTGAATCTCAGCCTCTCCTCTCACTGTATTGAATCTTCAGTCTCCTCATTCATTGCTTCAGTTTATCCACTTTCCCAAACCATCTGCCCCAGTCTCCCCTCCTGCTCCAACATGTCCTTTCCCTTCTTTCTCTCCCAATCTCACTCACTGGCTCCACCTCCAGCTGCCCTGTCCAACCTGATAGGAACATAGCAGGAGAAAGAGGCCATTCAGTCCTTCGAGCCTGCTCTGCCATTCTAGATCATGGCTGATACTCATACTCAGCGCTGCAGTTTTCAGTTTTTTCCCATTTGGTAACAGTCGCAGTCGGTTCCCTGCCCCCAGAACAACAAACCAGCTATCCTTCGCGCTCTCCCCAAACCTTCCCAAACAACAGTCTGGAGAAAAAATTCACAAGTAACCCATTGGATTACATCTGTCCAAAACCCCTTCCCATTTCCCCACTGACGCTGCATCCTCACTCAGTACTTGCAATGGATCCGGTGCTCACTTTATTCACTTTCTGCATCAATTTCCCAATTCATTATTAATAATTGTATTTTCAAATATTTCACTGTGGAAAAGCACTGACCAAGTCAATGAATCAGTTTTGAATCCTCGATGCAGTAACAAAGCTGGAAATTTCAGCCCAGATCCTATCAAACTGCTGTTTTGTCTCTAGGTCTGATCAGTAATTTCTCTGCTTCCTTTTCTCTCTCTTCCAGTTAACTTGGTAGCGATTGTGATCCTGTCCCGAGGAAAGTGCTGTCTCTCCAAATGTATCACTGTCTACCTGGTGGGAATGGCAGTGTCTGATCTCCTGGTCGTTATCACTGGTCCCATATTGACTGCAATTGTTTTAATTTATTTCCCAGATTCATTCCTGTATATTACTCTTGTGTGTTCTCTTATTTACATTCTGCTTTGTGCATCCGTAGTAGTTTCTGTCTGGCTCACAGTCGCCTTCACCTTTGATCGATTTGTGGCCATTTGTTAAAAACAGCATATTGCAGCGAGAAACGGTGGCTGTGGTTGTCGGAACAGTGAGTGTGCTGGGCTGTTTAGAGTCTCTCTCCTGGTACTTTACACTGGAACTAATTACATTATTAATAATGTTCCCATGGGTTGTGTTAATAAACTGAGCTTCTTTTCTTCCCCCATATGGGGGGAAGTTGAATTGTTTGACCTCATTATCCCCCTTGTGTCCCGGTATTTGTGATTTTATTGCTCAATGTTCTGACTGTCAGACAGATTTTATTCTCCAGTAAAGTCCAGAAGGGATTCCAGCGCCACAGCAATGGAGAAAATCACAAGGACCCAGAGATGGAGAATTGCAGGAAATCAATTATTTTACATCTTCAGTATATCCGACAGTTTTATGCAGTTATGGATGACCCGGGTTGTGTTTATCACAGATATTCAGGAGTATTTCTCTGAGACTGACCCTCTCCTTATCACATATCACACATCAACGATGCTGCAGCTTCTCAGTTCCTGCACCAACACATGTATTTACACTGTGACACAGACTGAATTCAGACAGGAGCTGAAGAAGGCGATGAAATACCCTCTCAAACTCTTTTAGTTTTCGTTTTAGAGATACAGCACTGAAACAGGCCCTTCGGCCCACCAAGTCTGTGCCAACCATCAACCACCCATTTTTACTAATCCTACATTCAGTCCATATTCCTACCACATCCCCACCTGTCCCTATATTTGCCTACCACCTACCTATACTAGGGGCAATTTATAATGGCCATTTTACCTGTCAACCTGCAAGGCTTTGGCATGTGGCAGGAGACCGGAGCAGCCGGAGGAAACCCACGCAGACACAGGGAGAACTTGCAAACTCCACACAGGCAGTACCCAGAATTGAACCTGGATTGCTGGAGCTGTGAGGCTGCAGTGCTAACCACTGCGCCACTGTGCCGCTCATTGTTAAATGGATGCAATCATAGAAAGAGCTGAAGGATTTCAAACACTGTAATGGTGAGAGGGGCCAGTAACTGTAGTGAGACAGGGGCACCAGCAGATGGAGATGGTGAGAGGGGGACAGTAACTTCAGCGAGACAGGGGCACAAGCAGATGGAGAGGGTGAGCGTGGGACAGTAATTGCAGTGAGACAGGGACACCAGCAGATGGAGATGCTGAGAGGACACGTTAACTGCAGTAAGACAGGGACACCAGCAGATGGAGATGGTGCGAGGGGGACAGTAACTGCAATGAGACAGGGACACCAGCAGATGGAGCTGCTGAGAGGGGGCAGTAACCGCCGTGTGACAGGGATACCAGCAGATGGAGATACTGAGAGTACACATAAACTGCAGTGAGACAGGGGCACCAGCAGATGGAGATGGTGAGACGGGATCAGGAACTGCAGTGAGACAGGGACAACAGCAGATGGAGATGGTGAGAGGGAGAACAGTAACTGCAGTGAGACAGGGGCACAGAGAGCGTTTCAGTTAGTTGCATCATTGGGATCTCTTCTCGTGCAGAGTTGACCTGTACAAGAAGGGCGGGTTGCATCTGGACTGGAGGTGGACCAGAACCCTTGCAGGGAGGTTTGCCTTTTCTACTCGGGAGTGATGAAACTCGTCATGCAGGGGGGTGGGACCCAATGTAGTAGTCTCTCCAATGAGATAGTTGAGGCAAATGCACAGGTTAAAGCAAGCAAGTCCAGTAGGCCGGCCGGGCACGGACAGGAGAGGGAGCATGGAAGGTCTGGTCGGCTAAACTTGATGTCTTGTAGGGAAGGCAGAATAACTCAGAGTATGGATCGGTTCATTGGAGTGTGATATTATAGCTATTGCAGAAACGTTCTTGAGGGATAGGCAGGACTGGCAACTCAATGTTCCGGGAATCTGAACTTTCCGGCGTGACAGAGATGGAGTAAAGAGAGGACGGCGAGTTGCACTATTGATTAGGGAAGACATCACGGCAGTACTTAGAAAGGATATCCCGGGGGCAATGTCCAGCGAGTCCATATGGGTAGAACGTAGAAATAAGAAAGGGGTGATCACTCTGATGGGATTATACTACCGGGTCCCCAGTAGTCAGAGGGAATAGGAGGAGCATATATATAGGGAAATCACAGATAGGTGTAGGAATTATAGAGTAGTAATAGTAGGTGATTTTAACTTCCCTAATATTGACTGGGACTGCCTTAGTGCTCAGGGATCAGATGGGGAAGAATTTGTTAAGTGTGTCCGGGATAGTTTTCTGAAGGAGCTCCACTCGAACTCCTCTCAGGAAATACGGATGGGCAAGTGGTCGATGTGTCAGTGGGGGAGCACTTTGGTATCTTTGGCCATAACTCTATTAGCTTCAAGGTAGTTAGGGAAAAGGATAGGACTGGTCCTCAGGTTGAAGTCCTAAATTGGGGGAAGGCTAATTTCGATGGCATCAGGCAGGAACTCTCAGAAGTTGAATGGGAGCGGCAGTTTACATGTATAAAGGGACGTCTGGCAAGTGGGAGGCTTTTAAAAGTGTGATCGGAGGAATTCAGTGCCGGCATGTTGTGTTAGATGGAAGGGCAAGGCTGGCAAGTTTAGGGAACCTTGGTTGATGAGGGATATTGAGGGTCTGTTTAGGACAAAGAAGGAGGCATATGTCAGGTATAGGCAGCTGGGATCAAGCGAGACCCTCGACGAGTATAGGGGATGTAGGACTACACTTAAGAAGGAAATTAGGAGGGCGAAAAGGGGCTATGAGATTTCCCTGGCAGATAAGATAAAAGAGAATCCTAAAAGATTCTATAAGTATATTAAGAGTAAAAGGGTAGCTAGGGAGAGAGTAGGTCCCCGTAAGGATCTGTGTGACAGTCAATGTGTGGAGCCACGGGAAATGGGCGAGATCTTACATGAATATTTCTCGTCCGTATTTACCCTGGAGAAGGTTATGGAAGCTAGTGAGATCAAGGGATATCCTGGAACATATCAACATTACAAAGGAGGAGGTGTTGGAGGCTTTGAAGCGCATTAAGGTGGCAAATCTCCAGGGCCTGACCAGGTGTATCATAGGATGCTCTGGGAAGCAAGGGAGGAGATTGCTGGCACCCTGGCAGAGATTTTTGTATCATCGATAACCACGGGTGAGGTACCCGAAGACTGGAGGATAGCTAATGTTGTGCCTTAATTTAAGCAGGGCAGCAGGGGTAAGCCAGGGAACTACAGGCCGTTGAGCCTGACATCAGTGGTGGGAAAGATATTGGAAGGGATTCTGAGAGACAGAATATATATGCATTTGGAAAGGCATGGTCTGATTAGGAACAGTCAGCATGGTTTTGTGCGTGGGAAATCATGTCTCACGAATGTGATTGAGATTTTCGAGGAGGTGACCAAGAGGATTGACGAGGGCAGGGCGATGAACGTTGTCTATATGGACTTTAGCAAGGCCTTTGACAAAGTCCCACATTGTAGGCTGGTCCAGAAGGTTCAAACACATGGGATCCATGGTGAGCTAGCAAATTGGGTACAAAATTGGCTTGGTGTTAGGAGGCAGAGGGTGGTAGTGGAGGGTTGATTTTCAGATTGGAGGCCGGTGACCAGTGGTGTGCCGCAGGGATCGGATTTGGGCCCTCTGTTGTTTGTCATATATATTAATGACTTGGATGTGAATATAAGGGGCATGGTTAATAAGTTTTCAAATGACCCCAAAATTGGTGTCATAGTGGACAGTGAAGAAGGTTGTCTGATGTTACGACGGGATATAGATCAACTGGGGAAGTGGCCAAGGGAGTGGCAAATGGAATTTGTCGCAGACAAGAGTGACGTGATGCATTTGGGGACGTTAAACCAGGGCAGGACATAGGCAGTGAATGACAGGGCCCTGGGGAGTGTTGTTGAGCAGAAAGATCTTGGGGTGCAAGTACATAGTTCCCTGAAAGTGGCAACACAGGTAGACAGGTTGGTGAAGAAGGCACATGGCAGTGCTTGCCTTCATCGGCCGAGGCATTGAGTATTAGAGTTGGGATGTCATGTTGAAGTTGTACATAACGTTGGTTAGGCTGCATTTGGCGTACTGTGTGCAGTTCTGATCGCCGCACTGCAGGAAATATGTGATTAAGCTAGAGAGTGTGCAGAAAAAATTCACAAGGATGTTGCCTGCTTTGGAGGGCTTGAGTGAAAAGAGAGATTGATAGGCAGTGTCCGTCTTCGCTGGAGCGAAGAAGGCTGAGAGGGGACATGATAGAGGTATACAAAATTAAGAGAGGCATAGATAGGCTGGATAGCCACAGTCTGTTTCCCATGGTAGGGGTGACTAAACTAGAAGGCATAGATTTAAGGTGAGAGGGAGGAGGTTTAAAGGGGATCAAATGGGTAAATTTTTCACACAAACAATAGTGGGTATCTGGAATGAGATGCCTGAGGAGGTGGTGGAGGCAGTAACAGTAGCGACATTTAAGAGGCATCTGGACAGGTACTTGAATGAGCAAGGCATAGAGGGATATGGAATTGATGCAGGCAGGTGGGATTAGTATAGATAGGCATTATGGTCGGCATGGACACAAAGGGCCAAAGGGTCTATTTCGATGCTGTACGATAATGACTCTAAAATGGGAGTAGGGGAGGATTCTCCAGGTTTAAAATGGGCGTGGTAGAGGATTCTCCAGTCTGTTCAATGTGGTTTTAGATGTGTTCATGTTCACGGTGAGGGTGGGGGTCTAATTACATGGGGGTCTGTTCACAGGACGGGTCTTTGGATGACAGTCTGTTCACAGGAGGGTTATTGGCTGGGGGTCAGTCCACAGAGGGATATCAGATAGGGATCTGCAGCGATGGTGGTCTGTTGACGGTGTGGGTGGGGGGGGGGTGTATATTTTCCAGTGGGGGAAATATTACAGTGTCAACGAATTACTGGGGGCAAATAATAAGCCTATGTGAGAATTTACTGAGTGGGGGCAATATTTGCAGGAGGTGGGGGTGAGAAAAATACTTGCCAGGTGAGGGGGGAGACAAAGAAATAGAGAGAATGCAGAGAAAGAGAAAAAAGGGAGAAAGAAGAGAAAGAGAAAAAGAAAGACTGAGAATGTCAGAATGAAAGAGACTGAGAGAGAGAGAGAGATTGAGTGAGGGAGACTGAGTCGGAAGGAGGGAGAAAGGCAGAGAGAAAAATTAAAGATGTGCTGCTCACCATCCCACAGTCTGTGCTCCATCGTTGGACTCTAACATCTTCCCTCTGTCAGCTCGCCCATGGAGAAAAGATCCTGAGCAGGGGCATTGGGGTGGGAATTGGAGGAAAGGATCAGGACTGGGACAGAGAGAGGGGGATTCAGACTGGACTCTCTCACACACACACAATGTAATCAGCCCCAATTCACCTGGGCACAGAGACACGGAGACTGAGACACATAAACTCACCTTCACAAACCAGCCGCATGGAAAGAAAGAATGGAGGCTGATGTTGTCCGAATATATCCCAGAACCTGTCACTCAAAGTAGCCAGTCCACCAAAAGACAGCTCATCCAACCATCTCTCAGCATCCCCCATCTGGACACTCCCTTCCAGGTATGGTACAGTCTGTGTGTAAACAGGGAATGGGGGAGAGAGGGATATTCCAACCATATCCCAAATGGACCGTCCCTGACAGAAACCTTTGTGTGTGTGTATGTGTGTGTCGCTCTTTCCCCCTCCCCAAAAACTCATTAACAGTGCAGAAAAGCTATTGTTATTTTAAAACCTGGAGGGGCCAGTTTGGATAATGGCCATTGAACACAAATTGTATTAAATGTTTTTCACTTTTCACCTCCAGTTTACAGAAAGCTCAGACAATGACTGAAAATGTCTCACTGCAGTTACCTTGAAATTCCGGTAACGAGTTTTTGCTGGAGAGGCCGGTTTGACTGAAATATAAACAGGCACATTTTATTCGGATTTTCAATTCCACGGTGTGACAATGCCTGAAACTAAAGCCGGGTTAATGATGCAGCCAAGAGAACTTGTACAACTGGTGACCTTTAACACAACAATTCTCACCCATACTTACAGTTATATTTGTGAATGATTGTTTGTAGTTTATTTGATGCTGCTGTATTTATGCAGTACCCTGTCATCATTGGAAAAACAAACTTTCTTAAGATTTACCACTTTAATTTTACAAGGCTTTACAAAGCTGCAAGAAGGACATTTAACGCAAATTGGACGAAAGATCTTCCACTTTTCAACTCCAGACCAGATACCAGCACGGAGAGACAGGTGAGAGAGAGGGATGTCATCACATTATTGATGAAGGACTCAACACAACTTATTTAGAAAGTTTTTATTTATAAATGTTTGTCTGACTTTTGTTTTATGCTGTTTTTTAAATTTATGCATTACCTTCATGCATTCAGGGAGCTAGGGCGGAAGCTTCGAGCGAGAACCAACAGAGTTGTCATCTCTGGGTTGTTGCCCGTGCCACGTGATAGCGAAGCGAGGAATAGGAGAGATAGGAGTTAAACATGTGGCTGCAGGGATGGTGCAGGAGGGAGGGTTTTGGTTTCCTGGATAATTAGGGTTCTTTCTGGGGTAGGTGGGACCTCTACAAACAGGATGGTCTTCACCTGAACCAGAGGGGTACCAATATCCTGGGGGGGAGATTTGCTAGTGCTCATCGGGGTGGGGGGGGGGGGGTTTAAACTAATTCAGCAGGGGAATGGGGAACTAAATTGCAGTGCCAGTGTACAGGATGTTGAGAGTAGTGAGGTCAGGGATATGGTTACAAGGACGCAAGAGGGCACTGGCAAGCAAGAACCTGGTTTAAAGTGTGTCTACTTCAACGCCAGGAACATCCGGAATAAGGTGGGTGAGCTTGCAGCATGGGTTGGTACCTGGGATCTCGAGGCAGTGGCCATTTCGGAGACATGGGTAGAGCAGGGGCAGGAATGGATGTTGCAGGTTCCGGGATTTAGATGTTTCAGTAAGAACAGAGAAGATGGTAAAAGAGGGGTGGGGGGGGGGGGAGTTGTGGCATTGTTAATCAAGGAGAGTACGACAGCGACAGAAAGGACGTTTGAGGACTCGTCCACTGAGGTAGTATGGGCCGAGGTTAGAAACAGGAGAGGTGAGGTTACCCTGTTGGGAGTCTTTTATAGACCTCCGAATAGTTCCAGAGATGTAGAGGAAAGGACATCGAAGATGATTCTCGACAGGGGCGAGAGTAACAGGGTAGTTGTATGGGGGACTTTAACTTTCCAAATATCGACTGGAAATACTATAGTTCGAGTACTTTAGATGGGTCAGTTTTTGTCCAGTGTGTGCAGGAGTGTTTTCTGACACAGTATGTAGACAGGCCAACCAGGGGCGATGCCATATTGGATTTGGTACTGGGAAATGAACCCGGCCAGGTGTTCGATTTAGATGTAGGTGAGCACTTTGGTGATAGTGATCTCAATTCGGTTAGGTTTACCTTAGCGATGGGCAGGGACAGGTATATAACGCAGGGCAAAAATTATAGCTGGGGGAAAGGAAATTATGATGCGATGAGGCAAGATTTAGGATGCTTAGGATGGGGAATGAAACTGCAGGGGATGGGAACAATCGAAATGTGGAGCTTATTCAAGGAGCAGCGACTGTGTGCCCTTGATAAGTATGTACCTGTCAGGCAGGTGGGAAGTTGTCGAGCGAGGGAGCCGTGGTTTACTAAACAAGTGGAAGCGCTTGTCAAAAGGAAGAAGAAGGCTTATGTTAGGATGAGACGTGAAGGCTCAGTTAGGGCGCTTGAGAGCTACAAGCTAGCCAGGAAGGATCTAAAGGGAGAGCTAAGAAGAGCGAGGAGAGGACACGAGAAGTCATTGGCGGATAGGATCAGGGAAAACCCTAAGGCTTTCTCTAGGTATATCAGGAATAAAAGAATGAGTAGAGTTAGATTAGGGCCAATCAAGGAGAGTAGTGGGAAGTTGTGTGTGGAATCAGAGGAGATAGGGGAAGTGTTAAATGAATATTTTGCGTCAGTATTTACAGTAGAGAAAGAAAATGTTTTTGAGGAGAATACTGAGATTCAGGCTATTAGGCTAGATGGGATTGAGGTTCACAAGGAGGAGGTGTTATCAATTTTGGAAAGTGTGAAAATAGATAAGTCCCCTGGGCCAGATGGGATTTATCCTAGGATACTCTGGGAAGCTCGGGAGGAGATTGCAGAGCCTTTGTCCTTGATCTTTATTTCGTCATTGTCGACAGGAATAGTGCCGGAAGACTGGAGGATAACAAATGTTGTCCCCTTGCTCAAGAAGGGGAGTAAAGACAGCCCTGGTAATTATAGACCTGTGAGCCTTACTTCGGTTGTGGGTAAAATGTTGGAAAAGGTTATAAGAGACAGGATTTATAATCATCTTGAAAAGAATAAGTTCATTAGAGATAGTCAGCACGGTTTTGTGAAGGGTAGGTCGTGCCTCACAAACCTTATTGAGTTTTTCGAGATTGTTACCAAACAGGTGGGTGAGGGTAAAGCAGTGGATGTGGTTTATATGGATTTCAGTAAGGCGTTTGATAAGGTTCCCCACGGTAGGCTATTGCAGAAAATACGGAAGTATGGGGTTGTAGGTGATTTAGAGCTTTGGATCAGAAATTGGCTTGCTGAAAGAAGTCAGAGGGTGGTGGTTGATGGCAAAAGTTCATCCTGGAGTTTAGTTGCTAGTGGTGTACCGCAAGGATCTGTTTTGGGACCACTGCTGTTTGTCATTTTTATAAATGACCTGGAAGAGGGTGTAGAAGGGTGGGTTAGTAAATTTTCAGATGACACTAAGGTCGGTGGAGTTGTGGATAGTGCCGAAGGATGTTGTAGGGTACAGAGAGACATAGATAGGCTGCAGAGCTGGGCTGAGAGATGGCAAATGGAGTTTAATGCGGAAAAGTGTGAGGTGATTCACTTTGGAAGGAGTAACAGGAATGCAGAGTACTGGGCGAATGGGAAGATTCTTGGTAGTGTAGATGAACAGAGAGATCTTGGTGTCCAGGTGCATAAATCCCTGAAGGTTGCTACCCAGGTTAATAGGGCTGTTAAGAAGGCATATGGTGTGTTTGCTTTTATTAGTAGGGTGATCGAGTTTCGGAGCCACGAGGTCATTCTGCAGCTGTACAAAACTCTGGTGGGACCGCACCTGGAGTATTGCGTGCAGTTCTGGTCACCGCATTATAGGAAGGATGAGGAAGCTATGGAAAGGGTGCAGAGAAGATTTACTAGGATGTTGCCTGATATGGAGGGAAGGTCTTACGAGGAAAGGCTGATGGACTTGAGGTTGTTTTCGTTGGAGAGAAGGAGGAGGAGAGGTGACTTAATAGAGACATATAAGATAATCAGAGGGTTAGATAGGGTGGATAGTGAGCGTCTTTTTCCTCGGATGGTGATTGCAAACACGAGGGGACATAGCTTCAAATTGAGGGGTGATAGATATAGGACAGATGTGAGAGGTAGTTTCTTTACTCAGAGAGTAGTAAGGGCATGGAACGCCCTGCCTGCAGCAGTAGTAGATTCGCCAACTTTTAGGGCATTTAAGTGGTCATTGGATAGACATATGGATGAAAATGGAATAGTGTAGGTCAGATGGTTTCACAGGTCGGCGCAACATCGAGGGCCGAAGGGCCTGGACTGCGCTGTTATGTTCTAATATAAAAAACCTTTAATCACTCACAATAATTTTCCAAACATGAGCGAGTTTAATGTTAAAAGTGTTCACATAGTTGGAAAATAGCCATTTTAGGCAAATTGCATTGAAATTCCTTTACCAAGCATCTCAAGTTTACAGAAAGTAAATTTCTCAAACTTGTGAAAACCATCAAACTCAGTAACCCAGAATCTCCGTGTCTCACTGCAGTTACTGCTCCCTCTTTCCATCTCCATCTGCTGGTGGCCCGTCTTACTGCAGTTACTGCCCCCTCTCACCATCTCCATCTGCTGGTGTCCCTGTCTCACTGCAGTTACTGTTCCCTCTAACCATCTCCATCTGCTGGTGCCCCTGTCTCACTGCAGTTACTGTCCCACTATCGCCATTTCCCTCTGTTTGTGTCCGTGTCTCACTGCAATTACTGTCGCCCTCTCACCATCTCCATCTGCTGACGTCCCTGTCTCACTGCAGTTATGGTACTCCCCTCACCATCTCCATCTGCTGGTGTCCCTGTCTCACTGCAGTTACTGCTCCCTCTCACCATCTCCGTCTGCTGGTGTCCCTGCCTCACTGCAGTTACTGTTCCCTCTAACCATCTCCATCTGCTGGTGTCCCTGTCTCACTGCAGTTACTTTCCCACAATCACCATTTCCCTCTGTTTTTGTCCGTTTCTCACTGCAATTACTGTCGCCCTCTCACCATCTCCATCTGCTGATGTCCCTGTCTCACTGCAGTTATGATACACCCCTCACCATCTCCATCTGCTGGTGTCCGTGACACACTCCACTGACTGACCCCTGCTCACCTACTCCATCTGCTGGTGGCACTGTCTCTCACAGCAATTCCTGTCCCCCACCCACCATCGCCATCTGCTGGTGTCCCTGTCTCACTGCAGTTATTGACCCTCTCTCAGTATTTCCATCTGCTGGTGTCCCTGTCTCCCTGCAGTAACCTCCCCGCTCACCATCGCCGTCTGCTGGTGTCCCTGTCTCACTGCAGTTACTGACCCCCTCACGATCTCCATCTGCTGTTGTCCCTGTCTCACTGCAGTTAATATCCTCTCTCACCATCTCCATCTTCTGGTGTCCCTTTCACACTGCAGTTACTGACCCCCTCACGAAATCCATCTGCTGTTGTCCCGTCTCACTGTTGTTAATATCCTCTCTCACCATCGCCGTCTGCTGGTGTCCCTGTCACACTGCAGTTACTGACCCCTCACCATCTCCATCTGCTGGTGCCCTTGTCTCACTGCATTTACCGCCCCCCCCCCCACCCCCCACCACCACCATTCCAGTGTTTGAAACCATTCAGCTCTTACTATGATTTCACTAATTTAACAATGAGATTGAAAGGGTATTTCACCGCCTTCTTAACCTCCTGTCTGAATTTCGTCTGGGTCACAGTGTAAATACATGTGTTGGTGCATGAACTGAGAAGCTGCAGCATTATTGATGTGTGATCGATGATATAGAGAGAGTCAGTGTAAGAGGAATAAAATTGAATATCTGCAATTCGCCTATAAATGATAAACACAATCAGTGTCATCCATAACAGTATAAAACTGCCGGATATAGTGAAAAGTAAAATTATTGATTTTCTGCGATTCTCCATCTCTGGGTCCTTGTGTTTCTCTCCATTGCTGTGATGCCGGAATCCCCTGCGGACTTTACTGGAGAATAAAATCCGTCTGATAGTCAGAACATTGAGGAGCAAAAGCAGATAGACCGGGACACAAGGGGTTAAAATAAGTTGGATCAATTCAAATGCCCCCCATATGGGGAAAGAATAGAAGCTCAGTTTAGTAACACAACCCATGGGAACATTATCAACAATGTAATCTTGTTCCAGTGTAAAGTACCAGGGGAGAGACTCTAAACATGCCAGCACACTCACTGTTCCTACAACCACAGCCGCCGTTTTCTTGCTGCAATATTTCGTTTTTAGCTTCTCACAACAAATGGCCACAAATCGATCAAAGGTGAAAGTGACTGTGAGCCAGACAGAAACATCTACGGATGCACAAAGCAGAGCGTTAATGAGAGAACACACAGGAGTAATATCCATGAATGAATCTGGGAAATAAATTAAAACAATTGCAGTCAATATGGGACCAGTGATAATGACCAGGAGATCAGACACTGCCATTCCCACCAGGTAGAGAGTGATACATTTGGAGAGACCGCACTTTCCTCGGGACAGGATCACAATCGCCACCAGGTTAACTGGAAGAGAGAGAAATTGAAGCAGCGAAGTTACTGATCAGACCTGGAGACAAAGCAACAGTTTGACAGGATCTGGGCTGAAATTTCCAGCATTGCTGCTGCATCGAGGAGTCAAAGCTGATTCATTGACCTGGGCAGTGCTTTGTCACAGTGAAATATTTGAAAACACAATTATTAATAATGAATTGGGAAAAATGGGAAGGGGTTTTGCACAGATGTAATCCAATGGGTTACTTGTGAATTTTTTCTCCAGACTGTTGTTTGGGACGGTTTGGGGAGAGCGGGAAGTATAGCTGGTTTGTTGTTCTGGGGGCAGCGTACAGACAGGGACTGTTAGCAAATGGGGAAAAAACTGAAAACTGCAGCGCTGAGTATGAGTATCAGCCATGATCTAGAATGGCAGAGCAGGCTCTAAGGGCTGAATGGCCTCTTTCTCCTGCTATGTTCCTATCAGGTTGGACAGGGCAGCTGGCGGTGGAGCCAGTGAGTGAGATTGGGAGAGAGAGAAGGAAAAGGACATGTTGGAGCAGGAGGGGAGGCTGGAGCAGATGGTTTGGGAATGTGAATAAACTGAAGCAATGAATGAGGAGACTGAAGATTCAATACAGTGAGAGGAGGGGCTGAGATTCACAGGGAGAAACTGCAGCATTGTGTTAGAGGAAATATAATCCATAGACCCCAGTAATACAACTCAATGCATACATTCAAACAATAATACCTGTGGTTATTGGTGATCGAGAACTGTTCATTGCTTATTGAATATAATCAATGTATTTAGTTTGTACATGCTATTAAATATAAATTTAAATATATTTCTGATATCATCCTCGCTCCTTATTGAATTCAGCAGTCAGAGAGACTTTAAAGTGCAGTTTTTTAAATAATGAATTACCATCAGTGAAGAACTGATTCTATTCTGTTTATTCAGTCACTAAGTAAGGAACGGGAACTTTCTACAAAGCAAAATGTGGACCTGACAGAAATCAATAAAGAGGATCAAGTCCAACAGGAAAATGAACACAATCTGACAACAGAAACTTCAACTCACAGTTTCTATCACTAATTGTTCTGGACATTCCAGCACTTTATGATGGTGAATTATTCACACTGTTGCTTTTCTCTCTTTGTCTTTACTTCTACTTATCTCTTTCCCTCGGTTCCGTTCTCTCTGCTCCTTTTCTCCTTCCCTATCTCTCTGGAGTACTCACACCCTGCAAACTGTTACTTAATGCTACTTTTCACATAGGATTTATTCCCAACATTCTGCACCTGTGTTCTGTTCACCAGCCCCAGGCTCAATGATTCTATTTTCAGAGTCAGTTTGTTCTTCACTTCATCTACAATGCTTGGAATAAACAAGGTCGATTAGATTAGATTAGAGATACAGCACTGAAACAGGCCCACCGAGTTTGTGCCGAACATCAACCACCCATTTATACTAATCCTACACTAATCCCATATTCCTACCAAACATCCCCACCTGTCCCTATATTTCCCTGCCACCTACCTAGACTAGTGACAATTTATAATGGCCAATTTACCTATCAACCTGCAAGTCTTTTGGTTTTGTGGGAGGAAACCGGAGTACCCGGAGAAAACCCACGCAAACACAGGGAGAACTTGCAAACTCCGGAATCGAACCCGGGTCCCTGGAGCTGTGAGGCTGCGGTGCTAACCACTGCGCCAAGCTTCTTCCTGACAAAACTCACAATTATTGAAATTCCTTCTCCTGGAATTACAAAGTAAACTGTTTGAATGTTGGGATTGTTTAATTAATAAAACACCAAGGTCAGCGCGTCGCTGATAATCTACAGATAAATGGAAAGACTCTTGATTCCAACTGATAGAGTGTAAGCCAACAAAACATCACATCAATACTTTCTATTTTACAATGTAGTCCAGTGACAGTGAAGGCTCCACAGTAAAGCAGAGAAGGAGATGCGAAATTGTCAGCAGTAAACTCAGTTCAGCAGCCAGACCTCTGAAGCAACATCAGACACAGACATAGAGAAATAATATTTGATAACAGTGATAACCAATAAATACATTGAAATCCCCGTTAAACTGAGCCATGTTATTGGGGAGGGAGCACATTGCGCTGTCCCCTTTTAACATTGAGACCGTGTGATGTCTCATTATCAATCAAAGAAAAAAAATGTTCATAAAAATATTCCAGGACCGGTTAGATCCACATCATGGAACTGTTAAAAGCTCCTGATGATCTGATTATTGACCTTAACCGAGATTCTTGATTTGAATGCAGTCAATACACAGAATAATCCAATAACAATGCCACGGTTACTGAAACCAATACCATCAATGACATAATACAACTCCTGCAAGAATGAAAGAATAGACAATGAGGAGTTGTCATCAGTAAATTGCTGGAAAAGAACAGGTGGCTGTGTAACACACACAGTGAGAAATAATACCGAGTACTGCAGCACAGTTAACATCGATTGACACCATTAACAGGTGAGATACTGGCTTACCAGGAACTCCAATTGCTGCAATTACTGGATGGTAAATGCTTGCTATCTGATACATTACTGGATGTCCCATTTCTGTGAGAAGCAGAGACGTCTGTTAGCCTGGAATCCACAGCTCCAGCAGGCACTCTGAGCTGATCCACTCCAATCGGTCCTGATTTATACAGGGATAATTCTCCACTGACACTGTTATACCCATGATCATTGCTATTAGTTACTCTCACCTGAACAGACATCAGCAGCTTTGAAACTGATGCAAATATTGTGGTGGATAAAACACAATCATTTCAATGTCAATGACATTTTCTTTGTGAGACCTCTCTCGGGAATAAACCTGAAATCTGTACTCATTCGGGATAGATGCTACAATTATGAGTGGCGTCATTAACATTTTTCATATTATTGTCTTGATCTTGTTCACTCCTGGCGTTTCTATTGTAAATGTAACTGATCTGCCTGCAGTGGCCACTGAATCCAGGGACAAAAGCGATCCCGTGTTTCTGCCTTTTCCCAGTTAAAATGCGAACTCTGAGTCTCTGATTCAGGACCATGTTCAGGGCTACAGGCTAACAAGTACTGTGGGTGATATTAGGTGACAGACACTGTCCACGTCCATTAGGAAGGCAGTCGCAGAGTGATATTATCACTGGTTTAGTAATCCAGACGCCCAACCTAATGGTCTGGGGACAGGGGCTCAAATCTCAGCATGACAGCTGAATAAAATGAATTGAGCTCCCACTCTATGTATAAAGTGGAGGGAGCTTCCTCTCTAAATATGCAATGGAGAGAGCACCCTTTCCGTGCATAAAGTGGAGGCAGCTCCCTCTCTATGTATTAAATAGAATGAGGCAGAGAGGGAGAGAGACAGGTTGAGGGGGAGAGAGAAATAGAAAGAGACATGGTGAGAGTGAGAAATGGAGAAAGAAAAAGACAGGGTGCGGGATTGAAGAAGAGAAAGACAGGGTGAGTGAGAGGGAGAGAGAGAGAGACTGGCAGAGGGCGAAGAAGAGAGAGAGAGGTTGAGGGGGTGAGGGAGTGAGAGAGGGTGAGGGAGAAAGAGGGAAAGAGAGGGTGAGGAAGAGAGAGAAACACGGTGAGGGAGAGTGACAGAAAGAGAGAGTGTGAGGGAGAGAGAGAGAGACATGCTGAGGAAGAGAGAGAGTCAGATACAGGGCGAGGAAAAGAGAGACAGATAGGGTAAGGGAGCTACAGAGACAGAGGCAGGGTGATGAAAAGAGAGAGGATGGGGAGAGAGAGAGACAGGATGAGGGGGAGAGAGAGAGAGAGACAGCATGAGGAAGAGAGCTAGAGAATGTGAGAGCCAGGGCGAGGAAACGAAAGAGAGGGTGCGAGACAGAATGAGAGAGCGAGAGATCGTGACAGGGTGAGGGAGAGACAGAAAGAGTGGCAGGGTGTGGGAGGGAGAGAGAAAAAGGGAGAGGGAGAGCGAAAGAGAGACAGGGTGAGGGAGAGAGAGAAAGAGTGACAAGGTGAGGGAGAGAGAGAAAGAGAGACACGATGTGGGAGAAAGAATGAGAGAAAGAGAGAGAGCGGTTGTGTGTGAGAGAGAGAGGGTGAGGGAGAGGGAGGAAGAGAGAGACACAGGGTATGGATGATAGAGAGAGATAAAGAGAGATAAGGTGAGGGAGAGAAAGAGTGCAGAAGTGAGAGAAGGTGAGGGGCAGAGCATGAAAGGGTGAGTGAGAGTGAGAGAGAGAGAGTGGTGGAGCTAGAGAGAGTGAGACAGAGTGATTGAGAGGGGGGCAGTGTGAGGGAGAGTGGGATGGATTGATAGTATATGTCCTTATTGCAACAGTAAGGTACCGTGTGCACTGTAAATATGGACTGAAATGACTGAAATAACAATGTAACTGTTCAATTTTCTGCTGAATCAAATGACTACAGTTATACCTGCTATCCTGTAAGAGTGTAAAATAGACACAATGCTCGCAAGTCGACGTGGACACTGCTAAATTTCATAGCTTGAACTTAGTGTGACCACAAGGGTTAAATAAGTTAAAATATTAAATGGCCAATTCATTTGTACAAGTAAACACTCAACACAAATGGCACTGGAATGTCCTATGTGCTGCATTCCTACTCCAACATCTACTCTGTCCAGACTCCTCATGATTGTGAACCCCTATATCAAATCTAATCTCACTTTCTCTTCTCTATGGTGAACAACCCCAGCTTCTCCAATCCATCTACAGAACGGAAGTCACTCATCCCTGGAAACGTTCTCGTGAATCTTTTCTGCACCCTCTCCAATGCCCCCACATCCTTCCAAAAGTACGGTGTCCAGAATTTAACACAATACCAGTTGAGGATGAACAAGTGTTATATAAAGTTTCATCATAACCTCCTTGCTTTTATACTCTAAGCCTCTATTTATAAGGCCTGGGATCCCATATGCCTTTTAATCACTTTCTTAACTAGCCCTGCCACCGTCAATTTGTGCACAGATATCCCCAGGTCAATCTGTCCCTGCACCGACTTTCTTCTGTTCTTTGGTTCTCATGACAGAGAGGGACAGGATAGGGAGGTCCAGAAAGAAGGAGTGGGAGAGAGAGCAAACAAACAGGAAGCACGTTTGGGAACACCACCACCTGCAAGTTTCGATTCAAGTCACACACCATCCTGACTTGGAACTAAATCGCCGTTCCTTCTCTGTCACTGAGTCACAATCCTGGAACTCGCTTGCTAACAGCACTGTGGGTTCACCCTGCCCACATGGACTGCAGTGGTTCAAGAAGGAGGCTCACCACCAGCTTCTAAAGGGCGATTAGGGATGGGCAATAAATGCTGGTTAAGCCAGTAACGCATACATCTAACAAATGAAGGAAGAAAATAAAAAAAATTGACACTGAGTCACTTCAGGAGATATTAGACTAGACGACCAAAAACAAGAGGTTGGTTTGAGGGATCATCTTCAAGGAGGAAAGAGAGTTAGTGAGACGGAGAGATTTAGGAAATGAATTCCAGAGTTAGGGACTTGGCAGCTTGAAGGCACGGCCACCAATGGTGGAACGATTCAAGTTATGGATGCTCAAGAGGCCAGACTGACAGGAGCGCAGATATTGGAGGATTGTGGAGCTGGAGGACATTGCAGAGATAGGGAGGGATCATTTGTAGAAGACAGTTCCAAACTTCTACCACCCTTTGTGTGCAGAAGTGTTAATAAATTTTACCCTTGAAAGGGCTTTAGGCTAATATTCGATTTTTCGACTGCGCCCTCGTCCGAGTCTCCCCCAACCAGTGAGAATAGTTCTTCTCTATCTACCCCATCAGTTTCCAGTATTATCTTGTAAACTTTGATCAATTCACCCCTTACCCTTCGAAATTCCATCGACACAGAATAAAGCTCCGCCTAAACTTTCGTTTCAAATGCTGCCTAACCGAGAACAACCTGGAGTTATCCACAGAGTAAATCTCTGTCTTCTCTGGCCGATTAATCACTCCCAGCACATGTACAGTTTTGGGTTAGATACAGAGTTAAGCTTTCTCTATATGTGCCTCTATTTCTCCTCCTCCATCCAGATGGAGAGAGTAACAGTGAGAAAGACAGGGATAGATATAACGAGAGAATAATGGAGAGAGGGAAGGTTCCAAAGGGGCGAGAGTACCAGAAAGAGGAAAAGATTGGGATGGAGAGTGTCAGTCAGTGTTCCTGCAAAGCTGTGTGCAGCAGCCTGGAAGGTACCACGCAGGTCCTGTTCTGTGATAAATAACACACGTCTGCAAAGTTTCTTAAAAATTTAAAGGGACTGTGCATGCAAAAATAACTGGCCATGCACAGCAACCAAATTTTCCGGGAATATTGGAGCCAGCTGTGGCTCAGTGGGTAATAATACTGCCTCTGAGTCACACGTTTGTGGGTTCAGGTCAGAACACAAAATCTAGGCTGATGTCACCCAACAGAAAATCAGAACAGACCAGCGAGACTTGGAAAAGAAAACTTGTGGTAAATTTGTGAGCCTCGCATTTTGGAATGTTTTAGTGTTTGAGTAAATGTTTATATTTGCTGATGATCCCAAACTTGGAGGAGATGCAATGAGTGAGGATGATACCCATCGACTGCAACAGGACATAGATCGGCGAGCAGAATGGGCAGACACGTGGCAGATGGAATTTGATACAGAGAAATGTGAGGTGCTGTATTTTGGCAGAAGTGATTGCGAGAGGCGATATAGACATAATGGCACAGTTCTGGAGAGTGTGCAGGGGCGGAGGGCCCTGAGGGTACATGTACATACATCTTTCAAGATGGCACGAAATATTGAGAGAATGTTCAGCAAATCACAGGGCATCTTAGGCTTCATAAATAGAGGTGTTGAGTACCACAGCAGGGAAGCTATGCTGAACATTTATAAAGCTCTAGTTAGGCCACAACTAGAATATTGCATCCAGTTCTTGTCACCACACTTTAGGAAGGATGTGAGGGTCCTTCAGGGCATCAGAGGAGATGGTAGTTCCAGGGATGTGGGATTTTAGCAAAGTGGATTGGAAACAACTACCTGCAAGTAAATGAGTGTCAGAGCAGTGAGAGTTAGTGAGGATTGAGAACAAATATGTTCAAATAAAGACAAACAGTGTGGGACTCCCAAATTCAGAGCCCCTTGGATGTCAAGGAGAAAACAGGGTAGGATAAGGCACAAAAGGGAAGCTTATGCCAGATACCGAGAGCTCAATACCACAGTAAGCCGAGAGGAGTGAAGAAAGTGCAGGGGTGAAATTAAAAAGTAAATTAGGAAAGCAAACAGATGGCTCGAAAAATATTACCAAGTAAAATCAAGGAAAATGCAAAGAGCAAGTGGATAACTAATGATAGAGTATTAGAGACCAGAAAGGGAATGTGTGTATGGAGGTGGGAGATGTGGACATAGTTCTTAATGAATACTTTCTGCCTTTATTCATAAAGGAGTGGGAACGATGCAGATATTGTAGTTAAAGAGGAGGTGTGTGAAATATTGAATGGGATAAACAGAATGAGAGCGGAAATATTAGGTGTTTGGCATCTTTGAAATTGGATAAATGGTCAGGTCTGGATGCATTGGAATCAATACAGAGAAGGTTCACTCGGCTGATTCCTGGGATGGAGGGTTTGTCTTATGGTTGAACAGGTTGGGCCTGTACTCATTGGAGTTTAGAAGAACGAGAAGTGATTTTATTGAAACACACAAGATTCTGAGGAGACTTTACAGGGTGGATGCTGGGAGGATGATCCCCTTGTGGCAGAGTCGAGAACTAGGGGGCAGAGTTTAAAAATAAAGGGTCTCCCATTTATAACAAAGATGAGGAGGAATTTATTTCTCTCAGTGGGTGGTTTGACTTCGGGATTCTCTTCCCCAGAGAACAGTGGAGGTCGGGTCATTGAATATATTCAAGACTGAGCGAGACCGATTTATAATTGGCAAGGGAGTCAAGATTTATGGGACGGGGGGGTGGGTGGGGGGAGGGGGGCAGAGAGGAAAGTGGAGTTAAGGCCACAGTCGGATCAGTCATGATCGTATTGAATGGCAGAACAGGCTCAAGGGGCTGAATGGCCTACTGCAGCTCCTATTTCTTATGTTCTTGTGTATAAAATGGAGAGTTGTCTCTCCACTTTTTAAACAACTTTTATAAGAGAGGCCAGGCCATATGTAATATAAATAGGGACGAGGTCAAGTGCAGACCTAACTAATGCATTGATAACTGTGTAAAAGGTATTAAGAATACAGAATTCTAAATATGCATTCACTGGAGCTTATTTAGGACAGTCCGTAGCAAGGCGAACAAGAGATGGGTCAGTTTTACACTTTGGTTTAAGGAATAATGCTGGGCCGATTTAGAAAAGCTGGACTGGAAAAAGCAAATTGAAGGTAAATCAGTGTCAGAGCAGTGAGAGTGAATCATTTCATCTTGGGGGATTTATTATTCCAGATTTAGCTTTTTTTTTATTTTCAGTGAAATTTAAATTCACAAGAGCCCAATATGGGATTTGAACTCGTGCGTTTTCAGTCATTAGCACAGGCTTTCAGATTACAAACTGTAAAAGACATTCACCTTCCTACTGTTGTTGCCTGACTGTCTCAGCTTTTGCATATTGTCCCCAATCCTGTTCTTTCATCTGTCTAAAGACTTTGATGTTATTCAGACAATGGTAAACCACTTCATTCTCTCAGGACATCGGCTTAAAGCCCTTCAGGGACACAATCCACAATCTAATTCACACCCTATTCAAGCAACCAAAATCTTCAATCCATTCAAACACCCCGATATCCTGTCCCTGCACAGATAACTGACAGTTCCACAATGTAGGAATGTCCGAATGAGAAACCACATTTACCTGACACAATCCAAGCTCCAAATTGAATCATTAAGATATAGAAAATACCACAGAAAAATGACTTGTTCCTTGTAACAGTGAGACTGAAACATTTCAGGGTACTATTCAACCAAGAAGGATTCTGAGAAAAGTCAGGATCAGTATTGAAAGAGAAAGAGAGTGAGTGAAATGGGGAGAGAGAAAGAGAGGGAGAGACTGTCAGCTCCTATATGTGTAAGGTCTCTCTGTTCCTGCACCCATTTTAACATTGTACCATTTAGTTTAGATTGCCTCTCCCAGTCTTCCCTCCAAAATCCATCACTTCACATTTCTCAGCATTGAAGTTGACCTGCCATGTGTCCGTCCAATTCACCAGACTGCCAATAGCTTCCTGAATTCTGCTACTATTCTCGTCCCTCTTTACGACATTTTCGAAGTTTTGTGTCATCTGCAAACTTTGAAGTTCTGCTCTGTAAACCAAAGTCAGGTCATTCATATACATCAAAAAGAGCAGTGGTCCCAATGTAAACCTCTGGGTGACACCACTCTACCCCCTCCACCCAGTCTGAAACAACCGTTCACCACTATTCTCTGTGTTCCTTCGCTTACCCAATGTCGTAACCCCTCTGTCACTGTCCCTTTAATCACAGGAGCAACAATATTGCGAAATAGTCAGAAAAGAGGGGCACGATGCAGACGTTGTAGTTAAGGGTCAATGAGGAGTGTGAAATATTGAATGGTATAAACAGAGTGGACTGATACCTGGACTCCAAGGGTTAAGCTAACAGGGATAATCACAAACCAGAGGAATCAGTTTTTAAATGTGATCTAGGACAGTCCGCTGTGATGTCACCGTATCACAGAATGCTGCAGCACAGCAAGTGGCCAGTCACCCATCGTGCCCGTGTGGGCTCAATGAAGTTCTCCCTGGTGTCCTGGCCAATATTTATCACACAATCAAATCACTAAAATAAGGCTCTGCTCATTATCATATTGCTATTTGTGGGATCTTGCTTTGCGCAATTGGATGTACCGCTGTACACCTCTACACAGTCTGAGAAGCAACCGTTCACAACTGTTCTCTGCTTTATGTGGCTTGGTCAATATTAGACACAGAGGAAAGCTCCCTCTACATTGCCCCCATCAAACACTCACTGGACAGGTATAGTACAGGGCTAGATACAGAGTACATCTCCCTCTGCACTGTCCCATAAAACACTCACGGGACAGGTACAGCACCGAGGTTAGATACAGAGTAAAGGTCCCTCTACACTGTCTCCAGCAAACACTCCCAGGGCATTTGCAGCAGAGGTTGGATGCAGAGTAAGGATCCATCTACCAATGCCAGCCTCACTCTTCTCCTTTCACTTTCTCCTCATCTCTCACTACCTGCGACACTCTTTATCTGAACTCCTTCTCCCTCTTCTCATCCGCAGAGCAAGACATAGAGATTGATATAGCGTACAGAGGGAGATAGATTTAGAGAGAGAAAAGGGGAGAGATAGACTTGGAAAGTGAGTAATAGAGAGACGAAATTGGGTTTCAGAGAGTGGAAGAGGGGATGAGAGAGGTAAAGGTGGAGAGAGATTACTAAGGGAGGGATTATCACAGAGTACCTCTCTCTCCGTGCCTATCATTCCTTTCTTATTTGTTACTTTCTCCATCTATGTTCTCCCTCTACCCCGATGTTTCACACTCCATGTCTCTCTCTCGTATGTGTTTGTATACTGCAGTGAAGGATTACATCAAATTATTATGTTTTACATTTGCTATTTCAATCTAACCGAACAATCTCTCTGTCTGGGAACAGAGGGACCTTGGAGTAAATGTCCACTGATTCCTGAGGTAATAGGACAGGTAGATGTTGTCTTCTGACTTTGTCTTTTCTCCATTTCTCTGACTTTCTGTCTTTTCTCTACTTCTCTGACTTTGTCTTTTCTCTATTTCTCTGTCTCTTTCTATCTTTTCTCTCTTTCTTTTTCTCTCTTTCTTTGTTTCTTTCTATCATCTCTTTTTATATCTTTACTCTTTCTTTTTTCTCTCTTTTTTGTCTCTTTCTATTTGCTCCCTCTTTTTCTCTCTCTTTCTTTCTCTCTTTCTATCTTGTCTCGCTTTCTTTCTCTCTTTTTTGTTTTCTCTCTTTATTTGTCTCTTCCTGTCTTTTCTCTTTCTCTCTTTCCTCGCTCTTTTTCTCTCTTTCCGACTTTTTCTTTATCTCGTCTTTTCCTCGCTCTATCACCCTCCGCAATTTATTCCCCCCCCGCAATTTATACCCCCGCAAATTTTCCCCCCGCAATTTATTCCACCCCCCGCAATTTCCCCCACAATTTCACCCCCCGCATTTTATACCCCTCGCAATGTATGCCCCTTGCAATTTATACACCCGCAATTTATACCCCCACAAAATATCCCCCACGCAAATTTGATCACCCCACAAAATTCCCCTGCATATTTCCTCACACCATAGAATTTCCCCGCCACAAATATTTTACCCCCCACAATTTCCCCCCTCAAATTTCCTTGCACCACAAATTATTCCCCCCCCCGCAAATTTCCTTGCCCTACAAAATTTCCCCGAGCTCAAATGTTTTAGCCCACAAAAGTTCTCCTGCACAAATATTTTACCCCTTCAAAATTTCCTCCCGTGCAAATATTTTACCCCACAAATTATACAGCCCCCGCAAATTTTTCCCACGCCCAAAATTTCCCTGGCAAATTTCCCCCACGCAAAATTTGCCCCTGCAAATTTCCCAATGCAATATTTTTACCCGCCCCCATATTCACCCCCCCCCCACCAATTTCGTGTCCTGCAATTTTTATCCACCATATCAACGTTTTTCCCTGCAATTTTTTTCCCTCCTCGGAAACATTCCCCCTTGTACAGACACCCCACCCCTCCACCCAACTAAATAATCCTTGACTGCAGACCCCTATATGATATCCTCTGTTACCTGAACCCCATCTAATACCTTCACTAAGAACAGACTCCCATTTAATTATCCCCTCTCCCCTGTTACAAGACAACCCATATAAATACCCCACTGTTAACAGACAACCCATCTAAATACCTCCCGGGAACAGACGCCCAGCTAAATAGACCCTGTTAAAAAACTCACATCCAGATACCCCCCGTGAACAGACTCTCATCTAAATACCCCCCGGGAACAGGCTCCCATCTAAAGACTCCCCCCCAGGAACAGACTCCCAACTAATTGCCCCCTCGGAGCAGACTCCCATCTAAATACACCCCCGCCGGAAACCGGCTCCCATCTAATTACCCCTGGGAACAGACTCCGACCTAAATACTCCCTGGGAGCACTGTTGCAATGCAGGAAACCTGCAGACAAGATCACACGGGCAGCAATATGATCAGATGCAGCTTATCTGTTTTTCATGATTTAAGTTAAGAGATCCCAGAGGGAGGAACATTCCGGCAGTTTGAAAATCTCAAACACCCCTCTCCCTGTCTTTCTCCTGCTCCCCGCCACCACCCCCCCCCCCCCCAACCCGGCCCCCACCCCCGCACACCATCCACATCTGTTTCTTCTTCTCTCGATCTGGGATTTAATCTGTATTGAACTGTCCTCTGAAGTATTTCTATCGCCGTTTAAAATAAGCACACCTCACATTGTGGCACTTATTGATTCATGGTTAAAATAGAAAAAGTGCGGGGAGAGAAAAGCAGAGGAAGATGGAGAGAAAACAAAGAGAAATCCACAATCAGACCCTCAGCAACCTGCATTTTAAAGTGTCCTCATTGTTGTTATGTATGTAATGCTGCAGGGCACTTGAAGCATAGCAAGATCCCACAAGCAGCAATGTGATAATAGCCAGATTTCAGTCCCCAGAAAGGGCAAAACTCCCTCTTTAAACTGGGAACAAGCTGCTGATTCTGTCTCACCATTTCAAATAACGACATTGCTGTGTGTGTTTTTTATTATTTTATTGACGGTTTAAGTTGAGAAGGGGAGTGTGAAACCGAGACATAGAAGAGAAAGCATGGGGGAAGATAGAGACACAGGGAAAGAATGCGGAGATGGAGGGAAAGCTAACCTCACAACTAAGAACAAAGAACAAAGAACAAAGATAATTACAGCACAGGAACAGGCCCTTCGGCCCTCCAAGCCTGCGCCGATCTAGATCCTCTCTCTAAACATGTCGCCTATTTTCTAAGGTTCTGTATCTCTTTTCTTCCTGCCCATTCATGTATCTGTCTAGATACATCTTAAAAGACTCCATCGTGCCCGCATCTACCACCTCCGCTGGCAATGCGTTCCAGGTGCCCACCACCCTCTGCGTAAATAACTTTCCACGCATATCCCCCCTAAACTTTTCCCCTTTCACTTTGAACTCGTGTCCTCTAGTAATTGAAACCCCCACTCTGGGAAAAAGCCTCTTGCTATCCACCCTGTCTATACCTCTCATGATTTTGTACACCTCAATCAGGTCCCCCCTCAACCTCCGTCTTTCTAATGAAAATAATCCTAATCTGCTCAACCTCTCTTCATAGCTAGCGCCCTCCATACCAGGCAACATCCTGGTGAACCTCCTCTGCACCCTCTCCAAAGCATCCACATCCTTTTGATAATGTGGCGACCAGAACTGTACGCTGTATTCCAAATGTGGCCGAACCAAAGTCCTATACAACTGTAACATGAC
The DNA here is from genome assembly GCF_036365525.1 of Heterodontus francisci. Lineage (NCBI taxonomy): Eukaryota > Metazoa > Chordata > Chondrichthyes > Heterodontiformes > Heterodontidae > Heterodontus > Heterodontus francisci. The sequence goes on along the minus strand of NW_027140909.1, from coordinate 2,570,312 downwards.
CTGCCAACTCTTGTACTCAATGCCCCGTCCGATGAAGGAAAGCATGCCGTATGCCTTCTTGACCACTCTATTTACCTGCGTTGCCACCTTCAGGGAACAGTGGACCTGAACACCCAAATCTCTCTGGACATCAATTTTCCCCAGGACTTTTCCATTTACTGTATAGTTCACTCTTGAACTACTGTAAAATGAATTAGAATGGGCACCAACAAACCTCACAGACAGGGCTGGAAGGAGCAAGTGGCAAATGGGACTCCCTCCTGGGGCTTCTCCTTCAACCCCAGGCTTTCAACATATCTAAAACTCCAGGGCCCCAATTCAGCAGGAACTAGTTAACCCAGGGCCCCAGAGAGGAAATTAAACCTCGGGCTAATAAACAGACACAACTCACGTGGGCCCTTTGAGTGCAGCCTGCAGACAAGGCCTCAGTCCTTCCCCTCTGGAGGAAGCTCCTGTCCAAGGATTTCTCGTTCCAAACTTACCCTCTTTTCATCTTCTCGATGCAGTTTTCATAATGAAAATTCCTTAAGGCAAGAGGGACAGAGAGCAAATTGATTAAAAGGTATTGTAAAACAACATAGCACTGCAAGAGCCCATGAATTGCCCTCGGTGACACAGAGACTCTCTCAGCAACACACAAAAACTGAAAAGCTCGATTAGACTGGATAGATCCAGCACAAGGATGATGGAGGCAATGGCCTCCTTCTATTCTGTAAATATTTTCACTTTCCTTTGTTTCTAAACCATCTTCCTGAAGCCGGATAGTACCCTGTGAAAATTGCGGAGAGAGGACAGTTCTCTACACCACGGGAATGAGTGGGAGTTTATGTTGGCCAGCGTGAGCATCAATCGAGCAAGCTCTGCGTTCATTTTTTTCTCTGATTATTCCCCTACGCAATACTATACCATGTGATAAATGCTTTCATTGGGCTGGGAAGGAACACGAGGATGCCTACTGTGATGAACATATTCAGGCTGTTCACCGGTACTGTGGACAGGTACGATATCTAACGTACAATGTAACATTCAAGCTTTCCCGAATCCTATCTTGCACCAAGTCCTGTTCACCTGTCACTTCTTGTGCTTGATGATTTACATTAGCTGCTGGTCCAGCAAATCTGGTATTTAAAAAAGTCCTCTTTCTTCAAATCCCTCCCTGACGCTCACTCCTTTCCCTATCTCTGTGACCTGCTCCAGCACCTACGACCCTCACTATTTCTGTAACAGCCTCCAGTCCCACACTGCTCACTATCTCTGTAACCTCCTGCAGAATCTACAGCCATCCTTATCTCTGTAACCTCACCTATTCCTACAAGCATCCCTATCTCTGAAACCTCGGCCAGAAGTAAACTCAACCCTATCTCTGCAATCGAATCCAGCCCTGCCTCTGTAGACTCCTGCAGCCCTACAATTCCTACAAGATCTCTGTGACCATCCAGTTCTGACCATTTTCGTCCCTGATTTACGTCGCTTCACAATTGGCGGCCCTGTCTTCAGTTGCTGACGCCCTGAGCTCTGGAATTCCTTCCTTAAGCTTCCCCGCCAACATACCCTGTAATACTTTTCAAATGTCTGCGTCGTTTATTTAGTTATTTTTTCGCCTTGATTCGGCCATTAAGACGGTTGACTCCTTTTGAAAGCTGGAAGATGCTACAGAGATAGGGAAGGTTTTAGTGGCTGGAGAGGTTACAGAGACAGGGAGGGTTGAGTGGCTGCAGGAGGTGACAGTGAAAGGGAGGTTTTCTGGGGATGGAGGATTTTGCAGAGCTGGGGAGGCGTTGGAAGAGGTGACAGAGATTCAGAGAGCTGCAGTGTCTGGTGGAGGTTACAGAGTTATGATGGCTATACGGCTTGCAGTAGGTGGAGATTTATGAGGGTTTAGGGCTGTTGGAGCCTCCAGAGATAGGGAGGTTTGTAGGGGCTGAAGGAGTTTTCAGAAGTAGTCAGGGTGGTGGGAGCTGCTTTAGATTACAGGAATAGTAAGCTTTGTGGAATCTTGAGGAGGTTACAGAGACGGAGAAGCGTTTTAGGAATTAGAGGATGTTCCAGCAATAGGGAGGGTTGTATTATCTAGAGGATATTATCAAGATAGGCATCAGCTGTAGGGATTGGAAGGGGTCAGAGAGGTAGGCAGAGTTAGCTGTTTCAGACGTTATTGCAGCGATAGGAAGGGTTGTAAAGGCTGGCGCAGATGACAGAGGTAGGATTATTTTTTCAGGACTGATGAGATGACAGAAATCGAGTGAATGTAGTGTCTGGAAGAGGTTACAGAGATAGGGAGGGCTTGAGGGGACTGGAGGATCTTACAGAAATTGGTAGGATTGTAGGGGCTTCAGTAACTTGCAGATATATGGAGAGTGTAGGGGCTGGAGGAGTTTGCAGAGATATGGAGAGTGAAGGGGCCGGAGGAGTTTTCAGAGAGATGGAGATTTGTAGGATCTGGAGGGAATTCCAGAGCTCCGGGTCTCAGCAACTTACAGAGTTAGGGACCGTTTCAGGGTTGGAGGAGATTACAGACATGGGGAGCGCTGTGGAAGCGGAAGAGATTACAGAGATAGGGAGGGTTATAGTAGTGGAGGGGATTACAGACATAGGGAGGGTTGCAGGAATGAAGTTGTTTACAGAGAGAGGAATGGCTGTAGCGTAGGTTTTGATGAAAGAATTTTCAGATATGAAAGGAATTAATAAGAATTGTGTGGACATTAGCCTTTTCCTGCTGGTGTTAGATTCAAGGGCAGACCTTTAAAGTCCAAAGCAGGACATTGATGATTGAAGATAGAAAACAGTACATCGCATTGGCAATATTGCTTGTGTGGAACTCTCTCCCATGGAAAAGAAAATCAGGAAATGCTGGAGCTTAATGAATAACTTTAAACCTGCGGTGGATAGATTTATTTTTCTCGTCAAGTGGATTGAGGAATATGAACTCTGATGTGGGTAATGGAGTTCAGATTCAGATCTGCTATGATGTCACTGAATGGCATTTCAAACTTGAGGGCTCAATGGCCTCCAGCTAATTATATGCATACCAGCAGTAAGACCACTAAACTGAGCAGATTAGATCCCCTTATTATGTGCAAGGAATTATGAACAATCATTTTTTGGATGTACTTGCAGCCTCACAGTAGATTGTTCTGCTACCTGCGATTATTGCATTAACGCCAACATCCTCTCCTCCTCATTTCCCCTCATTCTCTTCTCAGCAACATTTTTTCCACGAGAATTCAGTTCCTACTGCCACAAGACTCACACTGTATTGTGTGTGTGTGGGGGGTTTGGGGGGGGTGCGGGTGGGGTGGTGCGTGTATGTGCATTTGTGTGTGTGTGTGTATGTGAGTGTTTGTGTGTGTGAATGTGAGTGTGCTTTGATTTTATTCTTTAATGGGCTGTGGACGTGGCTAGCTAGGCCAGCAGTTTCTGCCCGTGTCTAATTGCTTGTGAGAATGACATGGTGAGTTTTGATTAGTATGTGTGTGTGTTTGAGATGGTGTTTATGAATGTGACTGCGCATTTGTACTTGTGCGTATGTCACATTGAGTGAGTTGTGGGGTAAATGTGTTAACCCATGTGGCTCCTAAAAATATTATTAGTTTAAAAACTTTCAGTTTTCCTTCATTCATTCGGCATGGTCAGTATTTTAATCTGGCCCATTTGAAGTTCATTTGTTTTTTTTTGTCTTTGACTCTCACAAAGATGGCGGCCGCTGACGGACAGCAAGAAAGGGCACGGCCGTTATTGTTGGCAAAGAGAATGCGGGAAGAGACAGGTATGAGCCAAAATCATCCGTCTTCTCCAACAGCGCCAGGAAGAATTTGTGGCCTTCTAGCTACAGCAAGCAGATTGTTTTATTTGTTTAAAATTGTTACGAAAGAAAATATGTTACGTTTCTTTCTGGCAATTCCTCAGATTCCCTCATCCAAGTGGCCCAGTCTTCACCTGAGAAAAAAAAGACAGAGTTTGTTGGCAGGCTATTCTGCCATGGAAGGCTGTACAACTGAGCCAGATCCTGGAACTCATTCAATAGTAGCCACTGTGGGAGCTCCATTGCTGGGGGAAGAGCAGCCAGTTCAAGACAGAAGGCCGGGCATCATCTTCTCAAGGGGAAATTAAGGATCGGCAATTAATGCTGGTGTTGCTAATGGGAAGCACATGCTTCCCATTAGCAACACCAGCATTAATTGCCGAGAGAGAGAGAGAGAGAGAGAGAGAGAGAGAGAGCGAGAGAGAGAGAGAGAGAGAGAGATAGAGATAGATAGATAGATAGATAGAGAGAGAGAGAGAGAGAGAGAGAGAGAGAGAGAGAGAGAGAGAGAGAGAGAGAGAGAGAGAGAGAGACAGCATTGACCAGGTTGGGGGGAATGTAAGGGAGTTGGAATAAATAAAGTGTCTACAAAATAAGAACAAATAATATTCATAATAATGACTGACACCAAAAGCTTTCCACCATCTGCAGCATTCTGCTTGTCTCCGACCAAGTTTTGTTTTCTGAGTCGCATGGATGAACTGAGAATGGAACGAGTGGTGGTTGAGGGGTGAATGTGATTGCTACTTCACCTTAATATTCTACAGAGGGAACTCTAACTCTCTATCTTCCCCCTTTTCTGTCCGGTGCTCCGAAGGTCAATTCTTGCCCACCAGCTCACTGTTATTTGTTATGTGCAACGATCCACCTCGCCAAACCCGGTCAGTGTTTTTCCAGTATCCAACTGTTCACTTCTGGCACGCTGCCCAGCTGCCCTTTGTTGTGCGTGACAACCCCAACACCAGTGGTTTTTCAGTCATCGAGCTGTCGGTCATCTCTTCTCTGCTGCTGCACTGCTCTTTAGCGTGTGTCTCTTAGAACATAGAACATAGAACATTACAACGCAGTACAGGCACTTCGGACTTGATGTTGCGCCGACCTGTGAAACCATCTGACCTAAGCTATTCAATTTTCATCCATATGTCTACCCAATGACCACTTAAATGCCCTTAAAGTTGGCGAGTCTACTACTGTTGCAGGCCCCCAACCCACCAATGTATTGTGGGTCAACCCGCTGTCAGTCACATCTTTCCCATTGTGGATAAATATTACATTCATGTACTGGAAATACTTGGACCCGCCTCTGGACTGCTCTCAGTTGTATTATTTATTCATTAGTTGAATAATTGATGTAACTGGATATTTCACCGCGCTCTTGAACTGCTCTCTGAACTTGGACTGAGTCACCCCATAAATAAATGTGTTTGTGCAGCAACTTAAAATCCGCAACATCCAACCGACTTGTTGAAATATAGATTCAGAACTGTCGTAATCCCTGGGATCAGATACAGTGATGTTATAATATAAGAAATGTATAACATGCACCAACCATAGAAGTATGAAGCTGCCTGATATGGTGAACAGTAAAATCACAGACTTCCATCTGTGCTCCATCTCTGGGTCACTGCGATTCTCTCTCTTGTTTTGACCCCTCAGTCCCTCACGGACTCGACTGGCCACTAAAATATGTCTGACTGTCAGAGCGTTGAGCGAATGGGAGCAATGGGGTTAAAATCTTATTAAACCAGTCAAATCCCACCCATCCATTATCAGTATAATAGCTTGCTTTTACAACACCAAACCACGGTACATTGTCCATTACCCATAGAGGTTCAAGGATAAAGTAGTAGGGATGTTTTTTGAACAGAGCAGAATGCAGGTTGTTGCTCGAACCACAGCTGCAGTTTTCTCAGTGCAATATTTTGTTTTCAGCTTCTGGCAACAAATGGCCACAAATCGATCAAAGGTGAAAGTGACTGTGAACCAGACAGAACAGTCTGTGGCTGCACAAACCAGGACAATGTTAACACTACACACAGGGGTGATTTTCAGGAAGGAAACTGGGAAATAATAAGTACCGATCCACAACAGTATGACGTCAGTGATAATGACCAGTAGATCTATCATTACCATAGCCAACAGGTAGCGAGTGGTGCAGGCGGAGAGGCCGCATTTTCCCCGAGTCAGGATGACAATCGCCACTAAATTAACTGGAAAAGAGAAAAGGGAATAATGACTGGAAATTAATTATCAACATTTTACAAACAGTAAGAGCAGGATTTTATCACCTCAGAAAGGTGAGTTGCTGGCGTGTCAGAGGTTGAAATTTAAAAAATCTCATCTCCGATCACATCGCACCTCTGACCCGTTCATTTCTGATTTTAATGAAGCTGTGACAGGGGATGGGCAGACCCTCGCTCCAAGGAGGCAGGTTAGCAATTGGAATATTTTACGGATGCTGGAAATTTCTGGTTTTATGTGTTTGACAGTTTTAACGCTGGCTGGCCTACTTTCTCTGTTATCATAGGGAACATTTGCATGTGGAACTCCATGTACAAAGAAAGCCAGGTTTGGCCATTCTGACCGCCCCCCACCAGAACTGGACCCCGAACGGCGAGATTAGACCCCACTCCCGGAATTAGACGCGCCCTTCCAGGATCAGATGTCCCTCCAGGATTGGACCCCTCTCCCTTGATCAGACCATACGTCGTCTCTTGGATAACATACTCTCCAGGGCCCATTCTTCCCTGGCCTGAGATCACACTTCAGTATAGGAGTCCCCTCCCCTGCTTTCAGGATTGGCAACCCAGCGATCGCACATTTCAAGACTCTCTCCCGATCTAGAGTTTTCCTTTGGAGAGCCCAATGTTAGGCAGCTCCTCCCATACCCCGTGATCAGTATTTGGACAGCCCTAGTCCTAAGATCTGGTCGACACTCCATCCTGAGCAATTGGATGCAAAGCCTATTCGGGTGACATCAGGCGGGGTCCCTGTCAAAGATTAAAAAGTTAGTGTATGCAGTTAAAACTCTGGAACACCTATCCCCACCTATGTCACTCACTCGTTAATATCCAGACCAAACTAAAAAGAAAATATTGACACTGCTGTAAATCTGATTGAAAATAGGACAATGTTGAAGAGGAAAATGTGTTGTAGTGTCACTAAGCTAGTAATCTAGAGGAGCAGGCTAATGCCCTGGGGACTCGGATTCAAATCCCACTATGCAGTTGGTGGAATTTAAATTCAATTTAATTGATAAAGCCAGCTAATCAACAAAAGATAGGAATTGAATGTCAGCTTCAGTAATGGTGGCACAGTGGTGCAGTCGTTAGCACTGCAGTTTTTTATCGCCAGGGACCCGGGTGCAATTCTGAGTACAGCCTGTGTGCAGTTTGCAAGTTCTTCCTGTAGCTGCGTGGGTTTTTGTTGGGTGCTCCGGTTTCCTCCCACAGCCAAAGACTTGCAGGTGATCGGTCAATTGGCCATTGTAAGTTGTCCTAGTGCAGGTAGGGGATATGGGATTACTGCAGGTTTAGTTTCAATTTGTGGCTCATGGTCGGCGCAGACTCGGTGGGCCGAAGGACCTGTTTCGGTGCTGTATCTGTAAATAAATGCTAGCGTTTTTATAATCAAACATTATCTGCTCCACTAATGTCCTTTAGGGAAGGAAATCTGCCATCCTTATTTGGTCTGGCCTACATGTAACTCCAGACCAAGCACAATGTGGTTGACTCTTAGCTGCCCTCTGAACTGGTCTGGCAAATAACTCAGTTGTCGAGGGAAATAAGAGATGGCCAACCAACGCTGGCCGCCTCAGCAACGCACACATCCAGTGCAAGAATTATAGAAAACACTCAGCAGGGCAAACAACATCTGTGGATATAGCAAGGGAGTTAACGATTCAATCTGATAGATTTTCTCCAGTACTGGGCGATATTAGAGATTAACAGTTTTAAAGCAATGATAGAGTCTGTGAAAGGTCGGGTATGGGAGAGGAAAGAACAATGGGGCAGGTCTGTGATCAGCTGGAGGGCAGGATTGATACAAAGACAAAAACATATGGCGAATGGGACAAAGAAAAAGGAAAAGATTAAAAAGTGGGTGGTTTAAATGTTTACAGCAGATTACAGAACGAGGGTGGAACCTGGAAAATCTGGCAAAGACGAGCCTGGAAAAGTGAAACAGAATTGTGGGTATACCCAGCAGCTGTGTATTAATAGAGAATCCCTACACCACCTCCACTCTGACTGACTCTGGTGTAACCATCCCCCAGTAACAGCACAGGCTGTCCGAGAAAGTGTTTATTATCTGAATATTTTAATCTCAGTGTTGAATCCGAGATGCGATAAAACACCAATCCGAAATTGAGCTGCAATGGAAGAGGATAGGGGGTCAGCTATAGGGAGGTCAGAGTGGAGGAGGATGTAGAGTTAAAGTGATAAGTGACTGGAAGGTCAGGATAACGCTTGCAGATTGAACGGAGGAGTCATGCAATGCAATCCCCCAATCTGCATTTGCTCGTGTCCCAATGTCCAGCAGATTTCACCATGCGTACTGAATACTATTACTAAATGGTAAATAGTACAGCAAACTGTTTCAAAGGGAAGGATTGTTTGGGGCCTGGATACCTCTCCTGCCCTTGCATGGGAATGTGACAGGGAAAATTATCTGATATTGGGTATAATTGAGGAGTGGACCAGGGTGCAGGGAACAGTTTAGTGCTGGACTTAATCGGATATGGTGGAAATGTTGGAGGATGGTGTGTTCATTGTGGAGGCGAGTGGGGTGGAAAGTAAGGACAAGGGGAACATTATGATGGTTTTGACGGGGAGGGGAGTGAGTGAAGGGAGTAACACGGAAAATAGGATAGATATGATGAAAGGTCCTGTTAACCACAGTGGAGGGTAATCCTTGGTTCACGAATAATGACGACATTTCTGAAGCACTAGTGTGAAAGGTAACATCATCGGAACAGATGGGATAGAGATGGAGAAACTGGGAGAATGGCACAGAGTCTTTCTAGGAAGTGGGGTTAGAGGAAAGGTAATCAAGGTAGCTGTGGGAATTAGTGGGATTATGGTAGATATTCGCGGATAGCCAATCCAGGAAATAGAGGCAGTATGGTCGAGGAAGGAAAGGGAAGTATCAGAGACGGCCATGAGAAGCACAGGGATGGATGGGATTGAGAGAAAAAGTTGATGAAATTTACCAGTTCAAGGCAAAAGAAGTAAAAGTCAGCAGCACAGTCAGCAAACTGTCGGGGAAAATGTGAAGGAAGGGAACAACGAATGGCCCCCGTATTCTAAGCAACTGAAGAACAGTTTAACCCATACAGTCTTCCAGAGACATTATTTGAGTTTGTAATATCCCATTGTTTACACCCGAGGTCCATACACCTATAATTTACAGCAGGGTTCCTGCACAGGTGTCAGGATCACAAAACGGGGTTGGTTTTGATTCCCAGGCCTGAGTCACTGACAACGAGTGGAATTCCAGTGGAAATGGTGAGCGAATGACACAAAACCAATCAATTTCAAATGGGACCCTCGGAATCTACCAGCAAAAGATGGTGGAAGGAAACTTGGTGGGAATCGGGCTCATTGTGCTGGAGCCTGTTCACCTCCCGAAGTCGGGTTTTGTTGTGCGGGCTTGGATAATCGAGGCAGAATCATTTCCCAAACAATCTGACATCAGGATTGCAGGTTCTGATTCTCCCGGGAGCTGGATAGGCCAACTGATGCCTTCACGCCCAGAGGCCAACTGAGGTCCTTGAGTGACCTATTGTCGATGCTACAGCTTCACAGGACTGGAACTGATATCCTCACAGGGAGATTGGACAGCGCTGCTGGGGAGGGTTTAAACAATCTTGTCAGTGGGATGGGAACCGGAGGCATAGCTTAAATTGGAATGATGTAGAGCTTAAAACAGGAGGTAGAAAAGTAGACAGCAACTTCAGAAGGTAGGCAAAATAAAGGCAAGCCTCAACTAGGTTTAGAATGCAGAATAATATTAATAAGACAAGGTTAAGAGCACTCTACCTGAATGCACGATACATTCGAAACAAGGTAGGTTATTTAAAGGCACAGATAGAGGTAAATGGGTATGATCTAATTGTCATTTCAGAAACGTGGCGAGAGGGTGACCAAGACCGGGAACTGAAGATTCATAGAGATTCAACATTTGGAAAGGAAAGGAAAGCAGGAAAATGAGGTGGTTTGGCGTCGATAATAAGGGATAGGATTAGTATATTAGAAAGGGATGGTCTCAGATCGTAAGAACAAAATTCGGTGTTTGGGTGGAGCTACGAATCAGCAAGGGGCATGAAACATTGGTAAGAGTTGCTTATAGACCAACAAGCAGTAGTGACAGTGTGGGGTATGGCATTAATCAGGAGATTAGAAACATGTAGCATGGGTAATACAGTGATTATGGGTGACTTCAATCTGCAGATAGACAGGGTTAATCTAATGAACAATAATGCTGCGGAAGACGAGTCGTTGGAGTCTTAGGAATGGTTTTCCAGAGCAATATGTTGAGGAACAGACGAGAGAACAGGTTATTTTAGATCTAGTATTAGATAACGAGAAAGGGCTAATTAATAATCTTGTTGGAAAAGATGCTTTCGGGATGAGTGACCATATATGATAGAATTTTCCCGGCGGAGCAGCAGGAGAAGGTAGCGACTCTTCGGTGGGTGAGTGAAGGCATCAGGAGCTGTGTTTTAAAAGTAAGTACTTACTGTTTTACTTACTGTTTTCCTTGTCTTTGAGTTTCTTTTGGCGCCGAAGGAACCGGAAGCTGGTCGGCAGCGAGGACTCCTGGGTAGGTATTTTCCTTAAAGGTGCGGAGCTGAGTAAACCCGAGCCAGTACACATGTAGTGTCTCCCACCCATCCTCCTCCTCTAACCTAATAATAAGACCCTTTTTACTCTCCTCCTCTAACCAAAAAGGACTGAGCAGGTAAGCTATTTACTGTTTTTGTTAATATCTATAGTTGTACTTAACTAAGGGGTAATTGAATAAAAGAAATGGCAGCCAGTGTAGTGTATTGCTCCTCCTGCAGAATGTTCGAGGTGAGGGAAACCTCCGGTGGCCCTGCCGACTTCACCTGCTGGAAGTGCATCCGTCTCCAGCTCCTATCAGACCGTGTTAGGGAATTGGAGCTGGAGCTGGATGAACTGAGGATCATTCGGGAAGCTGAGGGGTTGATAGATAGAAGCTACACGGAGGTCGCTACTCCACAAATCAAAGGCAGCTGGGTAACAGTTAGAGGTGGGAAGAGGTCAGTGCAGGGATCTCCTGTGGTCGTTCCCCTCAACAACAAGTATACAGTTTTAGATACTGTTGGGGGGGACGGCCTATCGGGGGCAGGCTGCAGTGACCGGGCCTCTGGCACGGGGTCCTGCACTGTGGCTCAGAAGGGAAGGAGGGAGAATGGGAGAGCACTAGTCATCGGGGACTCGATGGTGAGGAGTACGGACAGGCGGTTCTGTGGGCGCAGGCGAGACGCACGGATGGTTTGTTGCCTCCCTGGTGCCAGGGTCCGTGATGTTTGTGATCGCGTCTTCAGGATCCTTAAAGGGGAGGGGGAGCAGCCAGAGGTCGTGGTGCACATTGGCACCAACGACGTAGGAAGGAAGGGTGGCACAGATGTTAGAAGTGAGTTTAGGGAATTAGGCTGGAAGCTGAAAGCTCGGACGGACAGAGTTGTTATCTCTGGTTTGTTGCCGGCGCCACGTGATAGTGAGGCTAGGAATAGGGAGAGAGCACAGCTGAACACGTGGCTGCAGGAATGGTGTAGGAGGGAGGGCTTCTAGTTCTTGGATAATTGGACTGCATTCTGGGGAAGATGGGACCTGTTCAAACAGGACGGGCTGCATCTGAACCAGAGGGGCACCAATATCCTGGGAGGGAGGTTTGCTAGTACTGTTCGGGAGGGTTTAAACTAGTTTGGGAGGGGGATGGGAACCGGACTTGTAATCCAGGGACCAGTGGGTCCACTCAGAAAGACAAAGAGTGTAGTGAGGTATTGGGGAAGGTAGCACTGTCGCAGAGGACAGATGGGCACGGAGAAGGGTTAAAGTGCGTATACTTCAACGCAAGAAGCATCAGGAATAAGGTGAGTGAATTGAAGGCGTGGATGGGCACTTGGGACTACGATGTTGTGGCCATCACTGAAACGTGGATAGGTGAGGGGGAGGAATGGTTTTTGGAGGTACCTGGTTATAGATGTTTTCATAAGATTAGGAATGGTGGTAAAAGAGGTGGGGGGGTGGCATTGTTAGTTAGAAATAGTGTAACAACTGCTGAAAGAATTTTCGAGGAGGATCTGCCGACTGAGGCACTGTGGGTTGAGGTCAGGAACAGGAAAGGAGCAGTCACCTTGATGGGAGTTTTCTATAGGCCCCCCAATAGCAGCAGGGAGGTGGAAGAGCAGATTGGGAAACAGATTTTGGAAAGGAGCAGAAGTCACAGGGTAGTAATTATGGGGGATTTCAACTTCCCAAATATTGATTGGCAACTCTTTAGATCGAATAGTTTGGATGGGGTAGTGTTTGTGCAGTATGTCCAGGAAGCTTTTCTGACTCAGTATGTAGACTGCCCGACCAGAGGGGAGGCAATATTGGATTTGGTACTAGGTAATGAACCAGGGCAAGTGATAGAGCTGTTGGTGGGCGAGCACTTTGGAGATAGTGATCACAATTCTGTAGCATTCACTGTGGTAATGGAGAGGGATAGGTATGTGCAACAGGGCAAGGTTTACAATTGGGGGAAGGGTAGATATGATGCTGTCAGGCAGGAACTGAGGAGCATAAGTTGGGAGCATATGCTGGCAGGGAAGGGCACGGTCGAAATGTGGAACTTTTTCAAGGAGCAGATAGTAGGGGCCATTGATAAGCATGTCCCTGTCAGACAGGGAAGGGATGGTCATGTGAGGGAACCGTGGTTGACAAGAGAGGTTGAGAGTCTTGTTAGGAAGAAGAAGGATGCGTATATAAAGTTGAGGAAAAAGGGCACAGGCATAGCTCTGGAGGGATACAAGATGGCCAGGAAGGATCTGAAGAAAGGGATTAGGAGAGCTAAGAGAGGGCATGAAAAATGCTTGGCGGGTAGGATAAAAGAAAACCCCAAGGCCTTTTACGCGTATGTCAGAAATATGAGGATGACTAGGGGGACCGTAGGTCCGGTCAAGGACAATAGCGGGAGACTGGGTGTTGAGCCGGAAGAGATAAGTGAGGTTTTGAATGAGTACTTCTCTTCGGTATTTACGAATGAGAAGGGGTGTATTACTGAAGAGGACGGTGGGAAGCAGACTGGTAAGCTCGAGGAAGTGCTCGTTAGGAGGGAAGATGTGTTGGGGTTTTTGAATAACTTGAAGATAGACAAGTCTCCCGGGCCTGACGGGGTATATCCAAGGATGTTATGGGAAGCAAGGGATGAAATTGCAGAGCCGCTGGCAATGATCTTTTCATCTTCTCTGCTGACGGGGGTGGTACCAGGTGATTGGAGGGTGGCAAATGTTGTGCCCCTGTTCAAGAAAGGGAATAGGAACAACCCTGGGAATTACAGGCCAGTTAGTCTTACTTCGGTGGTAGGCAAGTTGATGGAAAAGGTGCTGAGGGATAGGATTTCTGAGCATCTGGAAAGACACTGCTTGATTCGGGACAGTCAGCACGGTTTTGTGAGGGGTAGGTCTTGCCTCACAAGCCTGATTGAATTCTTTGAGCAGGTGACCAAGCAAGTGGATGAGGGTAAACCAGTGGATGTGGTGTACATGGATTTTAGTAAGGCATTTGATAAGGTCCCCCATGGTAGACTTATGGAGAAAGTCAGGAGGCATGGGATAGTGGGGAATGTGGCCAGTTGGATTAAGAATTGGCTAACTGATAGAAGGCAGAGAGTGGTCTTAGATGGTAAATACTCAGCCTGGAGCCCAGTTACCAGTGGCGTGCCACAGGGATCAGTTCTGGGTCCTCTCCTGTTTGTGATTTTTATTAACGACTTGGATGAGGAAGTCGAAGGGTGGGTCAGTAAATTTGCAGATGATACAAAGGTTGGTGGAGTTGTGGATACCGAGGAGGGCTATTGTCGTCTGCAAAGGGACTTGGATAGGTTGCAGTGCTGGGCTGAAAAGTGGCAGATGGAGTTTAACCCTGAAAAGTGTGAGGTCGTCCATTTTGGAAGGACAAACATGAATGCAAAATACTGGGTTAACGGTAGGGTTCTTGGGCATGTGGAGGAGCAGAGAGACCTTGGGGTCTATGTGCATAGATCATTGAAAGTTGCAACTCAAGTGGATAGGGCTGTGAAGAAGGCATATGGGGTGTTAGCGTTCATTAGCAGAGGGATTGAATTTAAGAGCCGTGAGGTGATGATGCAGCTGTACAGGACCTTGGTAAGGCCTCATTTGGAGTACTGTGTGCAGTTCTGGTCGCCTCATTTTAGGAAGGATGTGGAAGCCTTGGAGAGGGTGCAGAGGAGATTTACCAGGATGTTGCCTGGAATGGAGAATAAGTCTTACGAGGAAAGGCTGAACATTCTAGGCCTCTTCTCATTAGAACGGAGAAGGATGAGGGGTGACATGATAGAGGTTTATAAGATGATCAGGGGAATAGATAGGGTAGACAGTCAGAAACTTTTTCCCCGGGTGGAGCAAAGCGTTACAAGGGGTCATAAATTTAAGGTGAAGGGTGGGAGATATAAGGGGGATGTCAGGGGAAGGTTCTTTACCCAGAGAGTGGTCGAGGCATGGAATGCCTTGCCCGGGGAAGTTGTTGAGTCAGAAACTTTAGGGACTTTCAAAAGGCTTTTGGATAGGTATATGGATAAAGGAGAATGATGGGGTATAGATTAAATTGTCCTTGACAGAGGACAAAGGATCGGCACAACATTGTGGGCCGAAGGGCCTGTTCTGTGCTGTATGTTCTATGTTCTATGTTAATTTTACGTTATGTTTGAAAGTGAGGTAGTTCGACCTGAAGCCAGGGTGTTAATTTTGAACAAAGGTATGAGGTATGAGGGGCAAATTGGCTGCGGTGGATTGTGAAAATACATTCAAAGGTCTGACAATGCAGACGCAATGGATAGTCTTCAGAGAAATATTTCATAGTTTATAGCAACTGTACATTCCTTCACGGTACAAAAAACCCAAAAGTAAAGGCAGTCAACAGTGGCTAACAAAGAAAGTTAAGGGTTGTATACGATTAAACTAAAATGCCTATAAAGTTGCCAGAAATAGTAGTAAACTAGTGGAATGGGAAGATTTGAGAATACATTAAAGCAGGACCAAAAACTGATAAAGAGAGAGAGAACAGAATATGAATGTAATAATCAAAAAACAGACAAAATAACGCACTGTAAAAGCTTCAATATGTCCATAAAAAGGAAATGTTTGGCTCAGTCAAATGTGGGTCCATTATAGGCAGTGTCAGTAAAATCTATAATTGGTACAAAGTCATTGCAGAGAAGCTATTTGATTTCTTCGTGCCTTTCTTCACTGAGGAAGATACAAGGAATCTCCCAAAATTAGAGATCCAAGGGACTTGGGAGAAAGAGGAGATGACAGAAATTAGTGTGAGGATGAAGGCTGTATTGGAGAAACGAATGGGGCTGAGGGTTCCCGCAGATTTCAAGGTAGCAAATGTCACACCACTATTTTCGAAGGGAGGGAGAGAGAAAACAGGGAACGACAGACCTGTTAGTCGTACACCAGTAGTAGGGAAAATATAAAAATCTATTCTGCAGGATGTGATAAATGGACACTTCAATAATAATGATCTGATTGGGCATAGTCAACATGGTTTCATGAATGGGAAATCATGTTTAACGAACCGGTTGGAGCTTATTGAACAGTTTACCAGCAGAATTGAGAAAGGGGAGTCGGTGGACCTGTTATACTTGGATTTTCCGAAGGCTTTTGAAAACGTCACCCACAGCAGATTGATATCAAAATTAAAGCACGTGGGATAGGAGGCAATATACTGATATGGATTAAGGATAGGTTAACAGGCTGAAAACAGAGAGTAGGAATAAACGTGTCATTGGCATTGGCAGGCTGCAAATAATGAGGTACCACAGGGATCAGTACTCGGGCCCCAGCTGTTCACAATAAATATTAATGATATGAATGTGGGGGCCAAATGTAATATTTTCAAGTTGGCGGATGACACAAAACTAGGTGTGAATGTGCTTTGTGAGGAATATGCAAATTGGCTTCAAGGGGATTTGATCAGACCTCCTCAGTCGGCAGGAAAGTGGCAGATAGAATATAATGTGGAACATCGTGAAGTTATCCATTTTGGCAGGAGCAACAGATGTGCAGAGTATATCTTAAATAGCAAGAGATTAGAGAGTGTAGACGTAGAAAGGGACCTCCATATCATTGTCACTAAGTCACTGAAAGCTAACATGCAGGTGCAGCACGCAATTAAGAAGGCTAATGGTATATGAGCCTTTATCACAAGAGGATTTGAGTGCAGGAATAGTGAAGTCTTGCTTCAATTATATGGAACCTTGGTTAGACCGCACCAAGATTACTGTGTGCAATTTTGGTCCCCTTACCCTAGGAAGGATCTTATTGCCATAGAGGGAGTGCAACGAAGGTTCACTAAACTTGTTCCCGGGATGGCGGGACTGTCCTATGAATAGGGATTGGGGAAACTGGGCCAATATTCTCCCGAATTTCGAAGAATGAGAGGTGATCTCATTCAAACCTAAAAAATACATAAAGGGACAGACAGGGTAGTTGCAAGCAAGATGTTTCCCCTGGGTGGAGAGTCTAGAAAGTTATTTCAAAATAAGAAGGAAATCATTTAGGAGAGCGATGAGGAGAAATCCCTTTACTCAGAGGGTTGTGAATCTTTGGAATTCCCTACCTCAGAGGACTGTGAAAGCTTAGTCATTGAGGTGAGGTGATAATATGCGGGCTTTCACCTGACGTTTCAGGCCGACGCCGGGAATCCTGCTTCCTGCACAGGACCGAGCACATCGCGTCTGTCAGAAATGATCCCATCCACTGAGTTTAAGGACAGCTCGTATTTACTGGACTTTGGAGCAGAGAGAACAAACTAACATGGAGAAACACGTAAATGGATTTCTGGAACACATCTGCGAGCTCAGAAGATATGAAGTCTCATGTATTTTGAGACAGTCAGGGCAACATGCTCCAGTGAATGAGGATTCAGAGTCTGAAGAAGGGGATGAGAGGTCTCTGGGGGGAAGAAATAACTGTCCAATAATAGTGAATAAATTCCAATAAAATAAATCTCACAACATTTAAGGTAGAAAGTGGTAAATATTTGATAAAGTAATCAAAGAGTGGGAAAAGTCTTTGGTTCGTATTCATTACGTCCACACATACTAAAAGATAGGGAAAAAGCACAAGAGGCATTATTATAAGTTCATTAATAATCATCAGGTAAGGAAATAGCCTCACAGGACAGACGGGCAGTTAATGTGGTTGTTGTATTTTACACGTAAGGCAGAACATGTCTAAATGACTATATTTCAGTTAGCATCAGTGGCACAGAAGATACTGGAATCCCTTTTCTGAGATGCAACGGATAAACACCTGCAAACACAGAATATAATGAAGAGTATTCAGCACATATTCCAAAATGAAAGTCATACTTGACCAGCCTTATTGGATTTTTAAATAATGTCAGAAAGCTTAGATACATGTAATACAGTTGATATAATGGCCATTAAGTTTCCAAAGGTCTTCAACAAGGGACCATGTATCAGACTGATGACTAATCTCAAAGCAAGTGAATTTAGCGGAAAAGTAGCAGAATGAACAACAATCTGACTCCAAAAACAGAAAACAAGGAATAAGGGTTAAGGGTATTTTGTCAGATTGGCAGAAGTTGGGAAGTGTTTTCTACAAAGGTCAGCGCTGCGAATACTGTCCTTCACCACTGAAATAAACCATATGGATGTGGGAAGTAGAAGCACAATTTCACAATTTGCAGCAAAGTCTAAATTCAGAGTACAGTTAATACCGAGTGAGAATGCAATCAAATACCTGAAAACATTATTAATAATACTTGATAAAGTTGCACAAGGGGCATTTAAATGCCAAATTATTTTGAGGAGTGCTAAGTGTGGGCTGCTGAATTTTGTTCTGATAAATAAGCATCCAAATAACGCTTGGACAACAAGAGTTTGAGTGGGGTCAAAGGGGAAAAGGGGACAGATTCTCAAATGATTTCAAGTAGCAAAACTTGTTAACGGGCCCGTAAAATACAAAACAATCACAGGAGTTCAATTCCAGAGGATTGGAATTGAAAAAAAACGAACAGCTGATCTTATACTAAAATATAACCATGGTTTGACAAAACTTGGCATACTGTGTCTAGTTCTAGTCTCCATGTAACAAAAAGGATACTGATGCACTCGAGATGGTGCAATTATTTTTAACAGGATGATACCGGAGCTGAGAGAAGCGCACTGTTTATTTCACCATTCATAATTTACTAAGTTATTATTTACCTCCCTTGCTCTGATCTCTGTATTATGAAAACCGGATATGTATGTTCATTAGCTAGAGGAGTCTCCTCACAGGGAAACAACTCACTGAGCCAAGGGCAGAGATTGGTACAGGTTACATGTGGTGAGATTCTGAACCTGAGATATAAACTGATCCTTTTAAATCTTAATCTGTTACAGCAGTGGACGATTCAACAAACACTGCCGAATATTTATCCTGTGCCATTAATAGGTAATTGGTTTCAGCACACGTGACCCACAGCTTCGCAGGACGATGTGGGGTGAAGGGATTAATCAGCAATAAAATAAATAGTGTTAACAGTAACTATACTCAGCTGAGGAATAAGTCATTATTACAGTTTTAGAATACTGTATCAGTGCTGTCCTGCGGTTTAATTGTCGGTAAGTAGTTAGCATCTGTTTCAGTTGGAACAGTTCAAAAGGGAATAGAAAATATCAAAAAGAACAAAGAACAAAGAACAGTACAGCACAGGAACAGGCCATTCGGCCCTCCAAGCCTGTGCCGATCTTGATGCTTGTCTAAACTAAAACCTTCTGCACTTCCGGGGACCGTATCCCTCCATTCCCATCCTATTCATGGATTTGTCAAGATGCCTCTTAAACGTCGCTATCGTACCTGCTTCCACCACCTCCCCCAGCAGCAAGTTCCAGGCACTCACCACCCTCTGTGTAAACAACATGCCTTGCACTTCCCCTCTAAACTTTTCCCCTCGCACCTTAAACCTATGTCCCTTAGTAAATGACTCACCCACCCTGGGAAAAACCTTCTGACTATCCACTCTGTCCATGCCGCTCATAATTTTGTAAACCTCTATCATGTCGCCCCTCCACCTCCGTCATATATTTATATATCAATACATTTAAATTTATACACTTATACGCATATTACAAGACCTCAGTAAACATCTTCCGCTTGGCAATCAGTTCGTCAGACCCAAAGGCATCTCAATAGAGAGATCTATCATCTGAAGCAAAGATTTCAAAATAGAAACTGATTGGACAATTGCAGTCATTACAGTAAAACATGCTCACTGGGATCAGGTGTTCCACTCCAGTTCATGACCAACACTCCGCATAATTCCACAATGACAGATAATCCAAATAGTACATGACCACTGGAGTCAGATGTTTCGCTCCAGTTAGTGATCCGCAATCAGTACAATTCTACAGTGACAGATAGTCCCAATAATACCTTCTTTTAAAGATTTGGCTTCAGTGATATCTAAGTTAACATTACGCGATTTTCCACTCAATGCAATAACTTCATAATTCAACGAGCCTGTCAGTTACAATCAGAGGTTTATCATCAGTTAAGGGAATACAATAAAACCGCAGTGATAATGCAAGATATTTGACGTAAGAAAATGATATCAGTGATCGGCTGTCTGTATATCGCTGCCCACTAGATCACCAAGTAACATTTTTTATCAGAGAAGAAATAGAGACCAGCGCACACACAGTTTTACACAACATCAATGGTTATAATCACTTACCAGGAACACCAATGATGGCAAGGATCAGGTAATATATTTTCCTGATACTGATCAGTGTTTAAAGCATTTTCTGTATGAAGTGATCTGGCCATTTGTATTGCAGGCAATCTCTCTATATTAAACTCTGATGTGATACATTCCCAGAGCCTATAATTTATACCCTGTGGGATCTCCACGGGGAAATTGAAATTGCAACTTTTTTAAAAATTTGAACAAACATATTACAACATCGAGTACAGTCCCTACTGTAATAAAATACATACGTTTCTGAAGTTGAACTGGAAAACTGCTAAGAATGGACTATTCTAATCACATGAATTAACTCATGGAAATTAGAAGCCTTATTGGCCTAGCAACGAGGTTGTTCTTTCAAACATCATCCATCATATCTCTAGTCGCATGTTGTTTCAGTGATGTCCTTCACTCGACTGTGACCATTCAGCAATTTAAATCCAAATGTGCGGATGTTTCCCTCAGGGCTGCTCTACTTCACTGTGGATTGTGGCTGCCCCCTTTAACTTTGGTCATTCAGTGATTAAATCTCAAGTGTGGATAATCTCTCTCAAGGCTGCTCTTCTTCATTGTGGGATATGGCTGCTTCTTTAACTGTGGACTTTCAATTAGTGATTTGAAAGAGTTATTTGTGACTAAACATTGCAGAATTGAACGAATGCAGCAAATCATCCTTCATTACCAATACTACCCAACATCCTTTTCCTTTTTCCTATCCTTCCTAAAAGATGAATACCCTTGAAATTTCAGTTCCCAGCTTTGGTTAGCTGTAGTCACGTGTCCGTTAAAGATCATCCTTGTTTACTAATGTTCCATCAATTCATCGATTCTACCTTAATGCGAATGCTACATGCAGTCGATAGAGTGCGTTACATTTGGCCTTTTTTTACTTGTTTCCCCGTATGTTGACCCGATTTGATGCTGGCCTTTGTTTCTGCTGCTGCTTTCCACTTTCGCTTACTTCCTTTGTTACTACCATAACGAGCTTTGGTTTTCTACTATCTGAAACCCCTCTCAGCTTCCCATCCTCTGCCAAGCTGGTTTCAAACCTCGCCAGCATCACTAGCAAATTATCCTGCGAGGATATTGGTCTCGGTCCTGCTAAGGTATAATCCATCCTTCTTGTCGAGTTTCCACCTGCCCAGAACGAGTACTGATGCCTCAAGAATCTAAAGTCCTCCCACTTGCACCATCTTTCCAGCCACGCCGTCAGTTACTCTGCACTTCTATTGCTGTACTCACTAGCATGTAGCACTGGGAGTAATCATGAACTGACTCCTTTTGAAGTCTTGCTTTTTAATCTCTTTCCTATCTCTCTAAAATCTGTTTCCAGGTCTTCATTCCTCTTCCTACCTGTGGAGATGTGGTCCATGAACTCTGGCTGTTCACCCACTCTGCAGTTGCACAGTGATATCCTTGACCCTGTCACCAGGAAGACAACATACCATCCTGGAGTCACGACTATGATCGCAGACATGCCTGTCTGTTCCCCTAATTATTGAATCCCCTAACACTTTCACTTTTCCACTCCACTTCCTCCTGTCCTGTGCAGCTGAGCTGTCCGTGGTTTCACGGACTTAACTGTGGTTGCACAACCATGAGGAACCATCATCTTCACCTGTATGCAAAGAGGAAAATCTATTACTGAGTGAGCGCGACTCAGCGGAAACCTGGACAACCTGCCTGGTCCTTCAAGTCTCTCTGGTGGTCACCCATCCCTGTATGCCTGCACTCTCGTCACCTACAGTGTGAACACATCTCTAAACATGCTATCTAAATAGTTCTCAGCCTCACGGATATGGCACGGTGACTCCTGCCATCGCACAAGTTCAAAACCCAGGAGATCAGCTTTCTGTAGCTGGTGACACTCCCTGAACATGTGATCGTCCATGCATCTGGAAGCGTCCAGAAACAATGTTCCCCATTTTAAACATCCAGCATGCTATGCCACTGTGCGAGCCATCACACCCTCATGACAGGGGCACCAGCAGATGGAGATGGTGAGAGGGGACAGTAACTGCAGTGAGACAGGGAAACTAGCAGATGGAGATGGTGAGAAGGGAACACTAACTACAGTAAGACAGGGACACCAGCAGATGGAGATGGTGAGAGAGGGACAGTAACTGCAGTGAGGCAGGGACACCAGTAGATGACGATGGTGAGCGAGGGACAGTAACTGCAGTGAGCCAGGGACACCAGCAGATGGAGATTGTGAGAGGGGGGACAGTAACTGCAGTGAGACAGGGACACCAGCAGATGGAGAAGGAAAGAGATGAAAGTAACTGCAGTGAGACAGGGACAACAGCAGATGGCGATGGTGAGTAATTGCTGATGGGCGATTCAGTGTTGCTGAGAGTCTGAAAGTTTCAAAATGTTTGAGAAGTTTACTTTCTGTAAACTTGAGATGCTGAATAGCATAATTTCAATATAACTGTTGTTAAATGGCTCTTTTCCTACTATGTAAAAACTTGTAACATTAAACTGGTTCCTATTTGGAAAATTATTTTGATTGATTAAAGATAATGCATAAACAAAACAACAGGATCAAAGAAAACTCAACAATCATTTACAAATAAAAAACTCTCTGAATAAGTTGTGTTGAATTTTCATCACTAACATTATGACATCTCCCTCCTTCTCCCACTTCTCTCTCGATGCTGGTATCTTCTTTACTATAACTCAGAGTAATTGAAGTTTTGATCCGATTGTCTTTTGCAGTTGCTATCGAATCTGCTTTCAGAAACCCGTCAGACAGTGAATTCCAGACCAGAACAGCTCCCTGCCTATTTGTTTCACCCTGTGCTAGTGCAAACAGTCTCTCCTCATGTCTCCAAACTGAGGGAAAAAAATTTGAATACAATTTCTCTCTCCAAGACAGCAGCTGCAGAGAAGCTGGACGCCTCTAAATGAGGACAAGTGATGAACAAAAATCATCTCTGAATCCCCCAAAAGAGCAGAGGAAAGAAACAGTCAATAAGGGCAGTGGATGTTATCTATCTGGACTTTAGTAAGGCCTTTTACAAGGTCCCGCATGGCAGACTGGTACAAAACGTGAAGTCACACGGGATCAGAGGTGAGCTGGCAAGATGGATACAGAACTGGCTTGGTCAGAGAAGGCAGAGGGTATCAGTGGATGGGTGTTTTTGTGAATGGAGGGATGTGAATAGTGGTGTTCCGCAGGGATCAGTGCTGGGACCTTTGCTGTTTGTAGTATATATAAATGATTTGGAGGAAAATGTAGCTGGTCTGATTAGTAAGTTTGTGGACGAAACAAAGGTTGGTGGAGTTGCGGATAATGATGGGGATTGTCAGAGGATACAGCAGGATATAGATCGGTTGGAGACATAGGCGGAGAAATGGCAGATGGAGTTTAATCCAGACAAATGTGAGATAATGCATTTTGGAAGGGCGAATGCAGGTGGGAGGTATACAGTAAATGGCAGAACCCTTAGGAGTATTGACAGGCAGAGAGATCTGGACGTACAGGTCCACAGGTCACTGTAAGTGGCAACGCAGAGAAATAAGGTAGTCAAGAAGGCATGCGGCAAACTTGCCTTCATCGGTCGGGGCAGAGAGTATAAAAATTGGCAAGTCATGTTGCAGCTGTACAGAACCTTAGTTAGGCCACACTTAGAATATTGCGTGCAATTCTGGTCGCCACACTACCGGAAGGACGTGGAGGCTTTGGAGAAGGTACAAAGGAGGTTTACCAGGATGTTGCCTGGTCTGGAGGGCATTAGCTATGAGGAGAGGTTGGAAAAACTCGGATTGTTTTCACTGGAACGACAGAGGTGGAGGGGCGACGTAATAGAGGTTTACAAAGTTATGAGCGGCATGGACAGAGTGGATAGTCAGAAGCTTTTTCCCAGGGTGGAAGAGTCAGTTACTAGGGGACATAGGTTTAAGGTGCGAGGGGCAAACTTTAGACGGGATGTGCGAGGCACGTTTTTTACACAGAGGGTGGTGAGTTCCTGGAACTTGCTGCCAGGGGAGGTGGTGGAAGCAGATATGATAGCAACGTTTAAGAGACGTCTTGACAAATAAATGATTAGGAAGGGAAGAGAAGGATAAGGGCCCCGGAAGTGCAGAAGGTTTTAATTTAGACAGGCATCAAGATCGGCGCAGGCTTGGAGGTCCGAATGGCCTGTTCCTGTGCTGTACTGTTCTTTGTTCTTTGACTGAGGCAGGTGAGTCTTGAGGCTGAGCCGGGCACAGTGAGTGACCCGGTTTAATCGGACACTCCAGGGACAATTTAAACGGAGCTTTACTCTATATCTAACCCGTGCTGTCACTTCTCTGAGAGTTTTCGATGGGACATTGGAGACGAGGAGAGTTATTCTTTACCCATTTTAAACATGGAGAGGTTATTTCTTCAAGTGCATATCCAAGAGATTGTTTTAAATGTGATGAGGTTTTCTGCCTCTACCACCCTTTCAGGCATTGAGTTCCAGACACCCACCAGCCGCTGAGTGAAAAAAAACTATTGATGTGATTTGTTTAGTTAAGTTTGATGTCAATGTTTCCCCAGGATGTTGATGCTGGGGGATTCAGTGATGGGATAGTGCTTTGAATGCTAAGGGGAGGTGGTCTTGTTGCAGATGGTCATTGCCTGGCACTTGTGTGACGTGAATGTTATTTGCCACTGGTCGGCCCAAGCCTGAATGTTGTCCGGTTCTTGTCCATGTGGCTCTGGATTGCTTCATTATCTGAGGAAAGATACAGTGGATGCTGGAAATCTGGAAACCATCGAACTGAATCACTAACTATGTTTCTCTCTCCACAGACGCTGCCTGACCTGCTCAGTATTTCCAGCATTTTCTGCTGGAATTTCATTATCTGAGGAGGTGCGAATGGAACTGAACACTGCAATCATCAGTGAACATCCCCACTTCTGACCTTCCAATGGAGGGCAGGTCATTGAGGAAGCAGCTAAAGATGGTTTGGCCGAGTACACTACCCTGAGGAACTCCTGTTCTGATGTCCTGGGACTGAGATGACTGACCTCCAACAACCACAACCATCTTCCTTTGTGCTCAGTATGAGTCCAACCAGCGGATTCCCACTGACTTCAATTTTACTCGGGCTCCTCGATGCCACACTCGGTCAAACGCTGCCTTGAGGTTAAGGTCGGTCTCTCTTCCCAGCAGCAGACAGGAGTGACTCGTTCCCTTTGACCCTTTGTGTACTGAACATGCTCTGCTTCGTCGCAGCCTGATGCAGGAAAGTACACGGCTGATTAATGTAGCCCATCAAACACTCCGAGAGCAGGTTCAGCACATCTTAGGAACAGAGTGCAGTTCCTTCAACATTTTCTCTCTGTCTTCCTCTCTCTGTCTCTCCCTCCTGCTATCTCTGGCACTTGGAGAGAAACAGAGGGAGAGAGGGTTAGATATGCAGACAGAGAGAGTGCTGCAGAGAGGAACAAGGTTGGAGAGAGAAGGATTGTTGGGGTGGATTGAAAAGGAGATTGTAAGATATATCAATTTGATGTAATACTTCACTGCTGTGTGTACAAACATGTAAGAGATAGGTATGGAGAGAGAATCATCAGGAGAGATCCAGAGAGAATACCCTCCATTTTAAACATCCAGCAAGCTATTCCACTGTCGGAGCCACCCTCATGACATTGGTTGTCGACATTTTGAAATCTATGCCCCCGCTTATGGACCTCTGTGCTAAGGGAAATAGGTCCTTCCTATCCACTCTATAGAGGCCCCTCATAATTTAATACACCTCAACTCAATCTTCCCTCAGCCTCCTCTGTTCCAAAGAAAACTACCCCAGCTTGTCCAATCATTCCTTTGGATTTCTTTGCAATTTTGGAACTCTCTTCTGCAAACAGGAATTCATGACGGCTTAATTGTTAATTATTAAATCTGTGATTGATCGATTCTTGTTAACAAAAGTTATTAAGAGGTAAGGGTCAAAGGTGAGATATATGCTGTTAGTTACATCACAGATCAGCCCTGATCTCACTGAACGCTGGAACAGGGTTGAGGGTTTAAATTGCCTCCTCCTCTTCCTATGTCCGATGTTAAATATTCTTCTTCCACTCTCAGTCACCGTATCTGTCTGTCTGTCTCTCTATCTCTGTCTCTCTCTGTTTCGGGCAGTGTCGAGCGAGATTCACTCTGTATCCACCCCCTGATGGTCCTGCCCTGGGAGTCGTCTCTGCTTCTGCTGCGTTTCACCCGGTCTCAGTTTGAACTGCACAAGACCATTTCTCTGTTTATAATACAATGGGCCCTGTCTTTACTCTGTATCTAACGCGATGCTGCCCCTGCCCTGGGACTGTGTGATGGGACAGTGCAGAGGGAAGTTTACTCTGTGTCTAACCCCACACTGTGCTTGGCTTGGGAATGTTGAATGGGATAAAGTCGATAGAGCTTTACTCTGTATCCCTGGAAATTAGAAGATTAAAGGGTGATTTGATCAAACTTTTCAGAATAATAAGGGAAACTGATAGGGTAGAAAGAGAGAAACTACTCCCACTGGCTGCAGAGTCTAGAACATGTGGGCATAGTCTAAAATCTAAACATAGTCTAAAGCCATTCAGGAGTGAAATGAAGAAACACTTCAGCACACCAGGGGTGGTATCAGTTTGGAACTCTCTTCAACAAACCGCAATTGATGCTGAGACACTTGTTAATTTTTAGCTCTGAGATTGATAGATTTTTAACAACTGGAGTTGGAAAGGGTGCAGAAAAGATTCACAAGGATGTTGCCGGGTTTGGAGGGCTTTAGTTGTAAAAAGAGATTGGATAGGCTGGGTCTGTTTTCCCTGGAGCAGAGGAGGCTGAGAGGGGACATGACAGAGGTACATAAAATGATGAGAGAGATAGGGTAGATAGCCAGAGTCTGTTTCCCATGGTAGGGGAGAATAAAACGAGAGGGCATAGATTTAAGGTGAGAGGGAGGTGGTTTAAAGGGAATCAAAGGGATAAATTCATCACACAAAGAATAGTGGGTATCTGGAATGAGCTGCCTGAGGGGGTGGTGGAGGCAGGAACAGTACCAACATTTAAGAGGCATCTGGACAGGTACTTGAATGAGCAAAGCATAGAGGGATGTTGAAGTAATGCAGGCAGGTGGGATTAGTACAGATAGGCAAAATCGTCAGCATGGACGCGGTCGGCTAAAGGGCCTGTTTCTGTGCTGTACCACTCTATGACTCTGTGACTCTAAAACCATTCGGGAGTGAAATAAAGAAACACTTCAACACGCCAGGTTTGGTATCAGTTTGGAACTCTCTTCCACAAACAGCAATTGATGCTGAGACACTTGCTAATTTTTCAAGCTGAGTTTGACAGATTTTTACTAACAAAAGTCATTAAGTGATATGGGGCAAAGACGGGTACATGGAGTTAGATCACAGATCAGCCATGATCTCTTTGAAAGGCAGAACAGGGTTGAGGGCATAAATGGCCTCCTCCTCTTCCTTTGTATTCTGACAGTGTACAGAGAGAGATAGAGAGAGAGAAGAGGAGAGATATAAACATGGAGAGAGTAGCAAAGAGGGGAACTAGTGATTGAGTGAGTAAGAGAGAGGGGAAAACGGAAATGGAGAGAGATTTCCAGTAAGAGTAGCTCTCCACTTCTCTCTCCATGCCGATCTCTCCCTTTCTCATTGTTACACTCTCTCCATCTATATTTCTCCCTCTCGCCTGATATTACACACTCTATGCCGATTTCTTGTACCTCTGTGTACACAGGATTACATTAAACTATGACTATATTTGACATTTGCTCTTTCGATGTAACTTAACAACGTGACTATTTCCAAAATTATCTCTGTGTCTGTGAACAGCGGCACCTTGGAGTGAATGCTCACTGATCCCTGAGGCTGACAGGACAGGTGGATCAGCTAGGTAGGAAGGCAGACTTTCATTTCCCGACCAGCGGAAATAATCTCTCAGTGTCGACCCTATTCAGTCCCTTTAGAATCTGATATGTTTCAATGTGATCACCTCTCGTTCTTCTAAATTCGGGAGAATACAGGTCCAATTTAATCAGTCTCTCATCATAGGACAATGGCAGAGAAACTGAACAAATACTTTGTGTCTGTCTTCACAGAGGAAAATACAAAAACCTGCCAGAAATAATGGAGAATCAAGGAACTCATGTAAATGAGGAACTGCAAGGTATAAATATAAGTTAAAAAAACAAATACTAGGCAAATGAATGGGTCAGTGGGGTACTGAAAAGATAGAGAGATAGAGGGAGGGGAGAGAGACAGAGAGGAGAGACATAGACGGAGAGCGATGGAGAGGAAGAAAGAGGGAGAGACAGAGAGAGACAAAGAGTGAGTGAGACAGAGGGAGAGACAGAGACAGAGAGACAGAGACAGTTGAATA
Organism: Heterodontus francisci; assembly: GCF_036365525.1. Classification (NCBI taxonomy): domain Eukaryota; kingdom Metazoa; phylum Chordata; class Chondrichthyes; order Heterodontiformes; family Heterodontidae; genus Heterodontus; species Heterodontus francisci. The sequence goes on along the minus strand of NW_027140909.1, from coordinate 2,542,143 downwards.
GGGACATACAGCAACACATGGAGGCAGAAAGAGGGGGAGAGAGATAGACAGAGGGGGAGAGAGAGAGAGACAGAGAGAGAGAGAGACAAAGACAGACAGCCAGAGAGAAAGAGTCAGAGAGGCAGAGATGGTGTTAGAGAGAGACAAACAGAGTCATGCACAAAGGGAGAGAAAGAGAGATCGGGAGAAACAGAGTAAAAGAAGGAGAGAGAGACATAGACAGAGAGTCAGAGAGAGAGAGCCAGAGAGGGAGCAAAAGAGAGAGAGACGGAGAGGCAAAGAGAGAAGGAGAGACAGAGAGAGAGGGAGAGATGGTGTGAGAGAGACACAGAGTCATGGACAGAGTCAAAGAAAGAGAGAGAGAGAAACAGAGAGAGAGGGAGAGAGACACAGAGAGGGAGGGAGAAAGAACACCGAGAGGAAAAGAGAGAGCGAGACAAAGAAGGGAATGTGAGAGAGATGGAGATACCAGGGAGAATTAAAGAAGGAAATGACTGGAGGACTGTTGACGTTGTACCATTGATTAAAAAGGGAGAAAGGGGTAGACTGAGTAATTACAGGCCACTCAGCCTAACCTCAGTGGAAGGCAAATGATTGGGATAAATTCTGATAAACAGTAGTAATGGTCATTTAGAAAGGTGCAGATTTATCAAGCACAGTCAGCATGGATTTGGCAAGTGAAGATCGTGTCAGACTAGCTTGAGTGAATTTTTTGTGAGGGTAACTGGGAGGGTCGATGAGGGGAGCAGCTCATCACCACCTTCTCAGGGAAATGAGACAATTAATGCTGGTCTTGTCAGTGATGCCCAGATTCCAGGAATGAATTTAATACAGTGTCAGCACCTGTACAGATACAGTACACAATGGGTACAAGGGAATGATTCACTCCTGTCTAGTACTGTGTGTCTCAGTGTCTCCATCGCTGTGTCTCTGTCAAGTTTAAAGCACTAGCAGTATATTAGTGAGGAATCAGTCTCTGTAACAAATGTCCCAGTGCTGTGGTAACATAAAATGGCCACCGTGGACAAACCTAAAATGGCTAACTGATGTTTGTGGATATCCACAGATGTTCTGAGAGAGGAGGGAGAAAGAGACAGACAGACGGAAAGAGAGACAAAAACGGAGACACAGACCGAGGGGGTAACCCAGACACAGAGAGTGACAGCAGGATATTTGTCGGAGGACATTGGAAGAGGAGGAGGCCATTTGGCCCCTCAACCCTGTTCTGTTATTCAACAAGATCATGGCTGATCTGTCATCTAACTCCATATACCCGTCTTCGCCCCATATCTCTTCATACCTTTAACAAAAAAATCTAACAATCTCAGATTTAAAAAATTAACAAGTGGCTCAGCATCAATTGCCGTTTGTTGAAGAGAGTTCCAAACTGATACCACACATGGTGTGTTGAAGTGTTTCTTCATTTCAGTCCTGAAAGGTTTTCAGACTACATTTAGATTTTTAGACTATGCCCCCAAGTTCCTGACTCCGCAGCCAGTGGGAATAGTTTCTCTCTGTGTACCCTATCAGTTTCCCTTATTATTCTCAAAACTTTTATCAAATCACCCCATAACCTTCTAAATTCCAGAGATAGACAGTAAAGCTCCAGCTAAACACCTGGTGTGTTGAAGTGTTTCTTCATTTCACACCTGAATGGTTTTAGACCATGTACACTTTATACACAGAGAGGGAGCTCCCTCCACTTTATACAGAAAGAGGGAGCTCCCGTCACAGCATACATAGAGAGGGAGCTCTCTCCATTTTATACTTTGAGAGGGAGCTCCATCCACTTTATACATAGAGAGGGTGTCGCTCCAATGTATACATAGAGAGTGTTCTCCCTCCACTTTATACATAGAGAGGGAGCTCCCTCCAGTTTATACATTGAGAGGGAGCTCCCTACAGTTTATATATAGAGATGGAGCTCCCTACACTTTATACACGAAGCGAAAGCTGCCTCTATTTTATACATAGAGAGGATGCTCCCTCCACTTTATACATAGAGAGGGATCTCCCTCCACTTTCTACATAGAGAGGGATCTCCTTCCACTTTATGCATAGAGAGGAAGCTCCTTCCACTTCATATATAGAGAGGGATCTCCCTCCACTTTATACATATAGAGGAAGCACCCTCCACTCTATATATAGAGAGGGAGCTCACTCTACTTTATACATAAAGAGGGAGCTCCCTCTCTTTTATACATAGAGAGGGTGCTCCCAACACTTTATACATAGAGAGGGAGCTCCCTCCACTTTATGCATAGAGAGGGAGCTCCCTCCACTTTATACATAGAGAGGGAGATCCCTCCACTTTATACAGCTGTCATGGTGGGATTTGAGCCCTTGTCCCCAGACCGTCAGGTTGGGCCTCTGGATTACTTGACGAGTGATATTATCACTCCGCGACAGCCTCCCCAATGGACGTGAACGGTCTCTGCTCCCTAATATCACCCACAGTAGTTTCTAGGCTGTAGCCCTGGACATGGTCTCGAATCTGATCCCCAAAATTCACATTTTAACTGGGAAAAGGCAAGAACAGAGTGAAACGGGTTTGCTTTTGTCCCTGGATTCACTGTCCACTCGAGACAGATCAGTTACATTGACAATAGAAACGCCAGGAGTGAACAAGGTCAATACAATAATATGGAAAATGTAAATGATGCCACTTATAATTGTAGCATCTATCCCGAATGAGTACCGATTTCAGGTTTATCCCGAGAGAGATCTTACTAAGAAAATGTCATTGACATTGAAATGATTGTGTTTTATCCACCACATTATTTACATCAGAGTCAAAGCTGCTGATGTAATGTGTTTGTTCTGGAGAATGTAACTAATAACAATGATCAGGGGTATAACCGTGTCAGTGGAGACTTATCGCCTGTATAAATCAGCACCCATTGGAATGGATCAGCTCAGAGTACCTGCTGGAGCTGTGGATTCCAGGCTAACAGAAGTCTCTGCTTCTCACAGAAATGGGATATCCAGTAACCATTCAGATAGAAGACATTTATTATCCTGTACTTGCAGCAATTGGAGTTCTTGCAAGCCAGTATCTCAGCTGTTTATAAGAGCAAAATACTGCGGATGCTGGAAATCTGAAATAAAAACAAGAAATGCTGGAACCACTCAGCAGGTCTGGCAGCATCTGTGAAAAGAGAAGCAGAGTTAACGTTTCGGGTCAGTGACCCTTTTCAGTGACTCTTTTTCACAGATGCTGCCAGACCTGCTGAGTGGTTCCAGCATTTCTTGTTTTTATCTCAGCTGTAAATGGTGTAAATCGATGTTAAATGTGCTGCCGTACACAACAATATTTCTCACTGTGAGTGTTACACAACCGCCTGTTATTTTCTAGCAATTTACTGATGGAATCTCCTCATTGTCTACTTTTTCTTTGTCTTGTAGGAGTTGTATTATGTATTGAGTCGTATTGTTTTAAGTAACTGGCATTGTTACTAGATTATTCTGGGTGTCTCGAATCAGTTTGGATCAAGAATCAGACCATTCACAGCTTTTAACTGGTCCTGGAATACTTTCATGATTTTTTTTTCAGAAATTGATAATGAGACATCTCCCAGTCTCAGAGTTACAATATCCTGCCTCCCCAATAACATGGCTCAGTATAACGAGGATTTCAATGTACTTATTGTTAACACTGTTATCAAATATTATATCATTCAGTGTGTGTGTGACGATGCTTCAGATGTCTGGCTACTGAACTGAGTTTGTTGCTGACACTTTCACATCTCCTTCTCTGCTTCACTTTGGACCCTTCACTGTCACTGGGCTGCATTGTAAAATAGAAAGTACTGATGTGATGTTTTAACGGTTTACACTCTATCAGTTGGAATCAAGAGTCTTTCCATTTATCTGTAGATTATCAGATGCAGCGCTGATGTTGGTCTTTTATTAATTAAACTGTCCCACATTCTAACGGATTACTTTATAATTCCAGGGGAAGGAATTTCAATGATTGTGAGGTTTGTCTGGAAGAAGCTTTCGATCCTGTTTATTCCATGCACTGTAGATGAAGTGAAGAGTGCAGGTGAACAGGTGTAGACGCGGGTGATCTGTAGATACATTAACTTATTCACAGAGGTTTCAGCATTGAACAAACTGACACTGAGAATGGAATCATTGAACCTGGGGCGGGTGATCAGAAGACAGGCACAGAATGTTAGGAATAAATCATATGTGAATAGGAGCATTAAGTAACAGTTTGCTGGGTGTGAGTACTCCAAAGAGATAGGGAAGGAGAAAATGAGCAGGGAGAACGAAACCGAGGGAAAGAGGTAAGCAGAAGTAAAGATAAAGAAGCGGCAGCGGGAATAATTCACTGTCATAAAGTGCTGGAATGTCCAGAACAGTTAGTGAGAGAAACTGGGAGTTGAAGTTGTCTGTTGTCAGATTGTGTTCATTTTCCTGCTGGACTTGATCCTCTGTGTTGATTTCTGTCAGATCCTCATTTTGCTTTGGAGAAAGTTCCTATTCCTTACTTAGTGACTGAATGAACAGAATAGAATCAGTTTTTTACTGATGGTAATTCTTCATTTAAAAACTGCATTTTATAATCTCTGTGACTGCTGAATTCAATAAAGAGCGAGGCTGATATCAGAAGGATATTTCAATGTATATTTAATCGCCTGTACAAACTAAATATATTGACTATATTGTATAAACAATGAACTGTTCTCCAACACCAATAACCACAGGGATTATTGTTTGAATGTGTTAATTGAGTTGTATTCCTGGGATCTATAGATCACATTTCCTCCAAAACTCTGCTGCAGTCTCTCCCTGTGAATCTCAGCCTCTCCTCTCACTGTATTGAATCCTCAGTCTCCTCATCCATTCCTTCAGTTTATCCACTTTCCCAAACCATCTGCTCCAGTCTCCCCTCCAGCTCCAACATATCCTTTTCCTTCTTTCCCTCCCCATCTCACTCAATGGCTACACCTCCAGCTGCCTCGTCCAACCTGATCGGAATACAGGATCATCGGAGCAGGAGGAGGCCATTCAGCCGTTCGAGCCTGCTCCACCATTTTAGATCATGGCTGATACTCAAACTCAGCACTGCATTTTTCAGTCTTTTCCCATTTCTTAATAGTCTCTGTCGGTTCCATTCACCCAGAGTAACAAACCAGCTACACATCCCGCTGCCCCCAAACCTTTCCAACCAACAGTCTGGAGACAAATTCCCAATTAACAAATTGGATTCCATCTCTGTAAAAGCCCTTCTCATTTCCCCACTGGCACTGCATCCTCACTCAATACTTCCAGTAGATCCGCTGCTGACTTTATTCACCTTCTGTATCAATTTCCCAATTCATTATTAATAATTGGGTTTTCAAACATTTCACTGTGTCAAAGCACTGCCCAGGTCAATGAATCAGTTTTAATTGCTCGATGCAGCAATAAAGCAGGAAATTTCAGCCCAGATCCTGTCAAACTGCTGTTTTCTCTCCAGGACTGATCAGTAATTTCTCTGCTTCCTTTTCTCCCTCTTCCAGTTAACTTGGTGGCGAATGTGATCCTGTCCCAAGGAAAGTGCGGTCTCTCCAAATGTATCACTGTCTACCTGGTGGAAATGGCAAGGTCTGATCTCCTGGTCGTTATCACTGATCCCATATTGTACAGGATTGTTTTAATTTACTTCCCAGATTCATTCCTGACCATTACTCCTGTGTGTTCTCCCATTAAGGTTCTGCTTAATGCAGCCACAGTTGTTTCTGCCTGGCTCACAGTCACTTTCACCTTTGATCGATTTGTGGCCATTTGTTGTGAGAAGCTGAAAATAAAACAATGCAGCGAGAAAACGGCGGCTGTGGTTGTAGGAACAGTGAGAGTGCTGGGCTGTTTGGAGTCTCTCCCCTGGTACTTTACACTGCAACAAGATTACATTATTGATAATGTTCCCATGGGTTGTGTTCCTAAACTGATCTTCTTTACTTCCCCCATATGGGGCGCATTTCAATTCTTTAACCGCATTTTAACCCCTTGTATCCCGATCTTTCTGATGTTGCTGCTCAATGTTCTTACTGTCAGACGGATTTTATTCTCCAGTAAAATCCGCAGGGGATTCCGACGCCACAGCAATGGAGAGAATCACAAGGACCCAGAGATGGAGAATCGCAGGAAATCAATTATTTTACTCTTCAGTATATCCAGCAGTTTTATACTGTTATGGGCGATCTGGGTTGCGGATTACATTTATAGGCGCATTGCAGATATTCACTATTTTCCCCCCCCAACACTGACCCTGCCTATATCACAAATCGCACATCAAAGATGCTGCAGCTTCTCAGTTCCTGCACCAACACATGTATTTACACTGTGACCCAGACGAAATTCAGACAGGAGCTGAAGAAGGCGGTGAAATACCCTCTCAATCTCATTGTTAAATTAGTGAAATCATAGAAACAGCAGAAGGGTTTCAAACACTGGAACTAAATCCCATTCCGCCTCCACCCCCCGCCCGATCTGCCACCCTCCCCCTCCCTCCCGCCACCACCCCCCCCTCCCACGACCGCCTTTGTGAATATTTGACCGGCGCCAACTTTAGACCTGGCAGCTGCCTGAACGTGGCAGACCTGGATGTTTCAGCGGAACAGGCTGAATTTGCGCATGTACCAGTACAGCGCCACCTGGTGTTTGCGTTGGCAACAAAGTCACCCTGTTGTCGAAGCTGCGAATCGCAGTGATTGTGAGGAGGTGAGAGGGGGCAGAAACTGCAGTGAGACAGGGACACCAGCAGATGGAGATGGTGAGAGGGGGCAGTAATTGCAGTGAGACAGGGACACCAGCAGATGGAGATGGTGAGAGGCGGCAGTAATTGCAGTGAGACAGGGACACCAGCAGATGGAGATGGTAATAGGAGGCAGAAACCGCAGTGAGACAGGGACACCAGCAGATGGAGATGGTGAGAGAAGGCAGTAACTGCAGTAAGACAGGGACACCAGCAGATGGAGATGATGAGGGGTGGGGGGGGCGGTGGTGGGGGGTCAGTAAGTGCAAGAATATTGCGTGAAATTCTGGTCACCACACTACCAGATGGACGTGGAGGCTCTGGGGAGGCTACAGAAGAGGTTTACCAAGATGTTGCCTGGTCTGGAGGGCATTAGCTATGAGGAGAGGTTGGATAAACTCAGATTGTCTTCACTGGAATGACAGAGGTGGAGGGGTGACATGATGGAGGTTTACAAAGTTATGAGCAGCATGGACAGGGTGGATAGTCAGAAGCTTTTTCCAAATGTTGGAAGAGTCAGTTACTAGGGGACATAGATTTAAGGTGAGAGGGGCAGAGATAAGAGAGGATATGCGAGGCAAGTTCTTAACACAGAGGATGGTGAGTGCCTGGAACTAGCTGCCGGGGGAGATGGTGGTAGCATGTACGAAAATAACGTTTAAGAGGCATCTTGACAAATACATGAATAGGATGGGAATAGAGGGAAACAGTCCCCGAAAGTGCAGATGATTTTTGTTTAGGCAGGCATCAAGATCGGCGCAGGCCTGGAGAGACGAATGGCCTGTTCCTGTGCTGCACTGTTCTTTGTTCTTTGTTCTTTGCAGTAAGACAGGGACACCAGCAAATGGAGATGGTGACGAGGGTCAGCAACCGCAGTGAGACAGGGACACCAGCAGATGGAGATGGTGAGAGGGGGCAGTAACTGCAGTGAGACAGGCACATCAGCAGATGGAGTTGGTGAGAAAGGGCAGTAACTGCAGTGAGACAGGGACACCAGCAGGTGGAGATAGTGAGAGGGGTCAGTAACTGCCGTGAGACAGGGACACCAGCAGATGGAGATGGAGAGGGGAGTCATTAACTGCAGTGAGACAGGGACAGCAGCAGATGGAGATGGTGAGAGAGGGCAGTAGCTGCAGTGAGACAGGGCCACCAGCAGATGGCGATGGTGAGGGGGGTGGTGTCAGTAACTGCAGTGAAACAGGGACACCAGCAGATGCAGATGGAGAGGGGTGTCTGTAACTGTAGTGAGACAGGGACACCAGCAGATGGAGATGGTGAGAGAGGGCATTAATTGCAGTGAGACAGGGACACCAGCAGGATTGGGATGGTCAGGGTGGTCAGAAACTTCAGTGAGACAGCGACACCAGGAGATGGCGAAGGTGAGTGTGGTCAGTAACTGCAGTGAGACAGGGACACCAGCAGATGGAGATGGTGAGAGGGGGCAGTAACTGCAGTGAGAGAGGGACACCAGCAGATGGAGATGGTGAGGGGTGTCAGTAACTGCAGTCACACAGGACACCAGTCGATGGCGATGGTGAGAGGGGTCAGTAATTGTAGTGTGACAGGGAGATTCTGTGTTACTGAGTTTGAATGTTTCCACAAGTCTGAGGAATTTACGTTCTGAAAACTTGAGATGCTTCATAAAGAATTTCAATACAATTTTTCTGAAATGGCTGTTTACTAACTTTGCGAACACTTGCAACATCACACTCGTTCATGTTTGGAAAGTTATTTTTGCGATTAAAGGTAATGCATAAATAAAACAACAGCATCAAATAAAACTCAGTCATACATTTTCAAATAAAAACTCGCTGAATATGTTGTGTTGGGTGCTTCATCAGTAACGTTATGACATCTCTCTGTCTCTCACCTGTGTTTCTGTGCTAGTATCTTTTCTAGAGGTGAATAGTGGAAGGTCTTTCATGCAATTTGTGTTACATGGCCATTTTGCAGCTTTGTAAAGCCTTGTAACATTAAAGTTGCAAATGCTAAGAAAGTTTTCCCCCCAATGAATACAGGGTAGTGCACAAATACAGCAGCATCAAATAAAGTAGAAACAATCATTGACAAATATAACTGTAAATATTTGTCAGAACTGTTGTGTTAAATGTCACCAGTTGTAAAAGTTCTCTCGGCTGCATCGTTAACCTGGCTTTAGTTTCAGGCATTGTCACACAGTGGAATTGAAAATCCGCATAAAAATTGCCTGTTTACATTGCAGTCAAACCGGCCTCTCCAGCAGAAACTCTTTGCCAGAATTTAAAAGTAACTGCAGTGAGACATTTTTAGTCATTTTCTGAATTTTCTGTAAACTGGAGGTGAAAAGTGAAAGACATTTAATACAATTTGCGTCAAATGGACATTATCAAAACCGGCCCCTCCAGGTTTTAAATTACAGCAGCTTTTCGGCACTGCTAATGAGGTTTTTGGGGGAGGGAGAGAGAGAGAGAGACAGACAAGTTTCTGTCTGGAATGGTCCATTTGGGAAATGGCTGGAATATCCCTCTCTCCCCCATTCCCTCTTAACACAGAGACTTTACACCTTGGACTGTCCCATACCTGGAAAGGAGTGTCCAGATGGAGGATGCTGAGAGTTGGTTGGATGAGCTGTATTTTGGTTGGACTGGTTGTTTCGAGTGACAGGTTCTGGGATATATTCGGACAACATCAGATTCTATTTTTTCTTTCCAGGCGGCAGGATTGTGAAGGTGAGTTTCTGTGTCTCAGTCTCTCTGTCTCTGTGCCGAAGGTGAATTGCAAGCTGATTACAGTGTTTGTGTGTGAGAGAGATTTCCAGTCTGAATTCCTCTTTCTCTGTCCCAGTCCTGACCCTTTTCTCCAATTCCCACCCCAATGTACTTCTCCAGGATCTTTTCCCCATGGACGAGCTGATGGAGGGAACGTCTTAGAATCCAACGATGGAGCGCACACCATGTGGGATGGTGAGTATCACATCTGTATTGTCTCTCTCTGCCTTTCTCCCTCCTTCTGACTCAATCTCTCTCTCTCTCTCTCTCTCTCTCTCTGTCTTTCTCTCGCGCGTTTCTCTCTCAATCTCTTTCTCTCTCTCAAATTTGTTCTCTCTCAAACTCGTTCTCTCTCAATCTCCCTCTCTCTTTATGTTTCTCTCTCTATGTTTCTCTCTGTGTGATTCTCGATATCTTTCTCTCTCACCTTCTTTCTCTCTTTCAATCTCTCTCTCAATCCATTTCTCTCTCTCAATCTCTCTCTCTCTCATTCCCTCTCTCTCAACCCTGCTCTCTCAGTCCCACTCTCAGTCCCTCTCGCTCAGTCCCATTCACTCAGTCCCACTCTTGCATTCCCTCTCTCAGTCCCTCTCTCAATCCTACTCTCTCAATCCCTCTCTCTCGCAATCCCTCTCTCTCAATCCCTCTCACTCAGTCCCACTCTTTCAGTCCCACTCTGTCACTCCCTCTCTCTCAAACCCTCTCTCTCAATCGCTTTCCAGTCCCTCTCTCCCATTCCTCTCTTTCAATCGCTCTCTCAATCCCTCACTCTCAATCCCCCTCTCTCAATCCCTCTCTCTCAGTCCCTCTCTCTCAACTGCGCTCTCAATCCCTTTCTCTAAATCCCTCTCCCTCAATCCCTCTCTGTCAATCCCTCTCTCTCAAACCTTTTCTGACTTTTCTCTATTTCTCTGACTTTTTCTTGCTTTTCTGTATTTCTCCGAAATCTTTTGCCGTTTTCTCTGCTTTTTCACCCTGAGACAATTTCACTCTTTCTGGATTTCTTCCCCCACAGCAAAAAACTTCCCTCCTCAAAAAAGACACCCCCCTCCCAAAAGATTCCACCTCAAAATCCCCCCCATCAGAAGATTCCCCCCACACACAATTTTGTTCCTCCTGCAAATTTCCACTTGTTTAAACTGGAGAGGCCCCCTCCCATTTTAAACCTGGAGTACTTCTCCCCTCTATCCCCCTTTCCCCTCTATCTCCCTCTTCCCCGCTATCTATCTCTCCCCCTCTATCTCAGTCTCCACCCTCTATCCATCTCTCCCCCTCTGTCTCTCTCTCCCCCTCTATCTCTCTTTCACACTCTATCTGCCTCTATCCCTCTATCTCCCTCTCCCCATCTATCTCCCTCTGCCCCTCTGTCTCCATCTCCCCCTATCTCCCTCTCTCCCTCTATCTCCCTCTCCCCCTCTATATCATCTCCCCCTCTATTTCTCTCACCCGCTCTATCTGTCTCTGCCCCCCAATCTCCCACTTCCCCTCTATCTCTCCCTTCCCCCTCTATATCTCTCTCCCCCTCTATCTCTATCCCCCCTCAATCTCTCTCCCCCTCTATCCCTCTCTCCCGTCTATCTCCCATTCCCACTCTCTCTCCCTCTCCCCCTCTATCTCGCTATCCCACTCTATCTCGCTCTCCCACTCAATCTCATCTCTCCCCATCTATCTCATCTCTTCCCCTCTATCTCTCTCTCCCCACGCTATTTCTCTCTCCCCCCTCTATCTCTCTCTCCCCCTCTCTCTCCCTTTCCCCCTCTATCTCCCTCTCCCCCTCGGTCTGCCTCTCTCCCTCTATCTCCCTCTTCCCCTCTATCTCCCTCTTTCCCGCTATCCCCCTCTCCACCTCTATCTCTCTCTCCCACTCTATCTCTCTCTCTCCCTCTATCTCTCTCTCCCCCTCTATCTCACTCTCCCCTCTTTAACTCTCTGTCTCCCTCTATCTCTCTCTCCACCTCTATCTCCCTCTCCCGCTCTCTCTCCCTCTCCCCCTCTCTCTCCCTCTTCCCCTCTATCTCCCTCACCCGCTCTCTCTCCCTCTACCCTCTATCTCCCTCTCCCCCTCTATCTCCCTCTACCCTCTATCTCCCTCTTCCCCTTTATCTCCCTCTTCCACTATATCCCCCACTTCCCCTGTTTCTCTCTCTTCCCCCTCTATCTCTCGCTCCCCCCTCTATCTCTCTCTTCCCCCTCTATCTCTCTCTCCCGCTCTATCTCTCTCTCCACCTCTATCTCCCTCTCCCGCTCTCTCTCCCTCTCCCCATCTATCTCCCTCTCCCCCTCTATCTCCCTCTTCCCCTATATCTCCCTCTTCCCCTGTTTCTCTCTCCCCCCTCTATCCCTCTCTCCCGTTCTGTCTCTCACTCCCCCCTCTATCTCTCACTCCCCCCTCTATCTCTCTCTTCCCCTCTATCTCTCTCTCTTTCCCCCCTACAACTCTCTCTCCCCATCTCTCTCTCTCGTTGTCTTTCGCTATCACTGTCTCTGTCTCTCTCTCTCACTGCCGCTCCCTCTCTCTCTGTTTCTCTCTCTGTGTGTCTCTCTCTCTCTCTCTCTCTCTCTCTCTCTCTCTCTCTCTCTCTCTCTCTCTCTGTTACTCTCTCACTCTCTCTCTGTGCCTCTGTCCATGACGTTATTTGTGTCTCTCTCACACCATCTCTGCCTCTCTCTCTCTGTATCACTCTCCCTCACTGTCTCTGTATCTCCCTCTCAAGTTCTCTGTCTCCCTCTCTATTTCTGCCTCTTCCTCTCTGTCTCCCTCTCCGTCCCTTCATCTGTCTTTCCCTCTCTGTCACTCCCTCTCTCCCCTCTCTCTCTGTCTCGCTCTCTGACCCTCCATTTTTTTCCTCCCGTTCATTCCCACTCTCTCCTTCTATCTCTGTCTCTCTCTCTGTCCCTCCATCTGTCGTTCCTTCTCTGTCACTCCCTCTCTCTCCTCTTTCTGTCTCTCTCTCTGTCCCTCTATCTGTATTTACCTTTCTATCACTCGCTGTCTCTCTCCCTGTATCTCAGTCCCTCCCTCTCTCTCCCCCTGTATCTTCCTCTCTCTCCCCCCTCTATCTCCATCCCTCCCTCTCCGTGTATCTCCCACCCTCCCCCTCTCTCCCACCCTCCGTTTCTCTCCCTGAATCTCCCTTCATCTCTGTCCCTGTATCTCCCTCACTCTCAGTGCCCCAATATTTTCTATGCAGAGGGGGAGCTTCCTCCATTTTCTATGTAGAGTGGGAGCACCCTCTACTTTATACATACAGGTGCGTCTCCCTCTACGTTATATGTACAGGGGGATCTCCCACGATTTTATGCACAGAAGGGAATCTCCCTCCATTTTATACATAGAAGGGGATCTCTCGCCACTTTATATTTAGAGGGGGATCTCCCTCCATTTTAAATGTAGAGGGGGAGCTCCCTCCATTTGTCCTATCGACAGGGTAGCCCCTCTACTGCTCTCTATCTCTCTCTACCCTTAACCCTGCCACACACTCTCTCTCATTCCTGCTTAAAGACGTTGCTTAAAGCTAACCTCTTTGACCAAGCATTTGGTCATCAGCCTTAATCTCTCCTCATGTGGGTTTGGTGTCAGGTTTTGTTTTATAATGCACCCTGTGTTGCACCTTTGGGAGTTCTTATTCCTCACCTTCTCCTTCACTCCGTCTCTCTCCAGGTGTGGGCTCACCAAACCCTGTACTTTTTCAGCAAGACTTCCTCACTATTGTACTCTAACCCCCTTGCAATATAGGCCAGCACTCCATTTGCTGTACCTCTCTCCACAGGTACTGCCTGACCTGCTCAGTATATCCAGCATTTTCTGCTGGGATCTCAGCTGAAGTGGGTTGGGCTGAGGACAATACCCTGATAAACTCCTGCAGTGAAGGCCTGGGACTGAGATGATTGACTTCCAACAACCACAACCATCTTCCTTTGTGCTCGGTATGATTCAAACCAGTGGAGAGTTTTCCCGCTGATTCCCACCGACTTCAATTTTGCTTGGTCTCCTCGATGCCTCTGTCAAACACTGCCTTGATGTTAAGGTCAGTCTCTCTTCCCAGTAGCAGACAGGAGTGAATCATTCCCTTTGACCCGTTATGTACTGAACAATTTCTGCTTCTTCACAGTCTGATACAGGACTGTACACGGCCGAATAATGTAGTCCATCAAACACTACGAGAGCGGGTTCATCACAGCGTAGGAACAGAGTACAGTTCCTTCAACATTCTCTCTCTGTCTTCCTCTCTCTGTCCCTCCCTCCCTCTCTGATACGAGGAGAGAGACAGAGAGAGAGAGGGTTAGATATGATGTCATAGAGAGGGCTGTGGAGCGGAAAAATTTGGAGACGGAGAGATTGTTGAGCTGGATGAAAATGATATTGTAAGATATATTAGTTTGATGTAATCCTTCACTGCTGTGTACAGAAACATATAAGAGATAGGTATGGAGAGATAAAAACATCGTGAGAGGGAGAAATGTAAATGAAGTTGATGCCCTGGCGGACACTTTTGATGATCTAAAAGGAATAGCCTCCATTCTAAACATCCAGAAAGCTATTCCACTGTGGGAGCCATCACACCCTCATGATATTGGTTCTGGAAATTTCATGCCAGCTTATTGGTTAATTATTAATCCTGTGATTGATAGATTCTTGTTAACCAAAGGGGTTAAAAGATAAGGGGCAAAGACAGGATATATGGTGTAAGTTAGATCACAGATCAGCCATGATCTCATTGAATTCCGGAACAGAGCTGTGGGGTTAAATTGTATCCTCCTCTTCAAATCTCCCCTGTTAAATATCCTTCTTTCTCTGTCAATCACCCTATCAATCTATGTCTCTCTGTTTCTCTCTTTCTGTCTCTATCTCTCTGTTTCGGACAGTGTAGAGTGAGATTCACTCTGTATCCACCCTCGGATGTGTGATGGGACAGCGTAGAGGGAAATTTACACTGTGTCAAACCCAACATTGTCCTTGACTCAGGAACGTGTAATGGGACTGTGTAGCTGGAGCTTTACTGTCTATCCCTGGAATTTAGAAAGTTATAGGGTGATTTGATGCATGTTTTCAAGACAATAAGGGAAACTGAAAGGGTGGAGAGAGAGCAACAATTCCCTCTGGCTGTGGAGTCAGGAACTTGGGGGCATAGTCAAAAAATCTAAACGTAGTCTAAAACCATTCAGGAGTGAAATGAACACTTCAACACACCAGGCATGGTATCAGTTTGGAACTCTCTTCCACAAACGGCAATTGATGCTGAGGCACTTGATAATTGTTAAATATGAGTTTGATAGATTTTTGTTAACCAAAGGTATTAAGGAGCAAAGATAGGTACATGAAGTTAGATCACAGATCAGCCATGAGCTCACTGAATGGCAGAACAGGGTTGAGGGGCCAATTGGCCTCCTCCTCTTCCTCTCTCCAACGACAAATATCTCTGTGTCTCAGTCTATGTCTCCCTCTTTGTCTCTCTTTCTGTATGCCTTTCTCTTTCTCCTCTCCCGAACATCTGCGGAAATCCACAAACATTTGTCAGCCATTTTAGGCTGGTTCTCGGTGGCCATTTTATGTTAACACAACACTGAGACATTTATTTCACAGACTTTCTTCTCACCAATGTAAGGTCAGTGCTTTAAATGTGACAGAGACACAGACATGGAGACACTGACACACACAGTACTGGAATGGAATCAATCATTCCCTTATACCCAATAATTTCCCTCCACTATGATTAGGCTGGGTGGCCTGTAATTATTCAGTCTATTACTGTCTCCCTTGTTAATCCACAGTGCAACATGCGCCGTCCTCCAGTCCTCTGGCAGCACGACTGTAACGAGAGAGGATTGGATAATGATGGTCAGAGGCTCTGCTATTTCCTCCCTTGTACCTCTTAACAATCTGAGCCTGGTCAGTTATCAGGTTTCAAAGATGCGAAACCCCTTAATATTTCCACTCTCACTGCTTATCCCATTCAATATTTCAAACTCCTCCTCATTGACTACAATGTCTGCGTCGTCCCCTCTATTGTGAAGATAGTTACTATGTATTCATTAAGACCCATGCCCGCATCTTCCGCCTCCACAGATAGGAAAAAGGAGAAGAGATGGTGGTACAGTGATATTGCCCAGGGGTTTGGATTCGGACCACTGATCTTTTTGATATATATTAATGACTTGGACTTGGGCATTACCTCAACATTGTGCCATCAGCAATGTAATAAACAGGGAAGGGAATAGTAGTAGACTTCAGGAGGAAGGTGGCAGTCTGGTGAAATGGTCAGACACATGGCAGGTTAACTTCAATGCTGAGAAATGTAAAATGATGCATTTGGCAAGGCAGGCTGAGGAGGAGCGATATAAACTAAATGGTACAGTGTAAAAATGGGTGCAGAGACAGAGAGATCTGGGATTTCATTTGTGTCACTTTTTATATCTTAAAGATTCAATTTGGGGCTTGTAATCTTGTCAGTTGAATTTAGCTTCTTCCTGAAAGGTGTTAGCAAACGTGTTGGGAAATGTGCCAAAAGCTGTTTCCATTCAGACATTCCTGCATTGTGGAAGAGTGAGCTATCTTTGCAGAGACAGGAAATAGGGGTGTTTGAATGGACCGTCAGGTTTTGGTTGATGCAATAAGGTGAGAATTTGAATTGTGTC
This sequence comes from Heterodontus francisci, assembly GCF_036365525.1. Taxonomy (NCBI): domain Eukaryota; kingdom Metazoa; phylum Chordata; class Chondrichthyes; order Heterodontiformes; family Heterodontidae; genus Heterodontus; species Heterodontus francisci. The sequence goes on along the minus strand of NW_027140909.1, from coordinate 2,526,015 downwards.
TTTGCAGGTACACAGAATTGAACGTATTAAAGAACACCACATGAAGCAGTTTACCAATGTCTGACAACCTTCAAAGACTTCAGAAACATGGAAGAAGAGGAGAAGGGAACAACATACAAAACCTAAGACAGTTAGACAACAGCAGTAGGAAAATTAATCTCATTTTATGGGTTTTAATTTGAAGGCCTGAGCTGATGACTGAAAAAGCAGGAGTTCAAATCCCACACTGGGTTGTTGTGAATTTGAATTCTTTTTTTTCTTCAAAAAAAAAAAATCTGGAATTAAAAAGCCTCGAGGATGGAATGATTCACTCCTGTCTCCTAGTGCAAAGCCCATGTGTGTCTCAGTTTTGCTGTATGTATGAACAATTTAGGATGATGGGTTAGAATGCCGCATACCCAAGTTTACCAATGACACAAAAATAGGCAGCATTGTAAGCAGTGTAGCTGGAAGCATCAAATTATAAAGCGATATTAATATCTGAAGTGAATGGGCAAAAGTGTGGTAGATAGATTTTAATGTCAGCAAAGAAGACTAGAACAGAGTACTTTACAAATGGTGAAAAGATAGAAACACTGGTTGCCCAAAGAGACTTTGGGGGGGGCGGGCGGGTGGTGTCCATGTCCAACTGAGTGCAGTGTCGATTTATCAGAATGATAACGACTCCAAGGGTTAAATTACGAGGTGATATTGTGCAAACTAGGGATCTATTCAGTGGAATTTAGGAGGATCAAGGCAATTTGTTCAGAACTGTTAAGATATTAAGGGGAACTGATGGGGTAGTTTGGGAGAAACTATTTTGGCAGTTTGGGAACAAAGGAAGAGGAATAGGCCATTCAGCCTATCGAGCCTGCTCTGCCGTTCACATCTATCATGGCTGATCGCCGACTTTACTGCCTTTTTCCCAGACTGAGCTTCCACTGCCCACTGGGAGAGAGAATTCCAAACATTCACAACCCTCTGAGCAAAGAAATGTCTCCTCATCTCTGTCCTAAGTGGCTTCCCCCTTATTTTGAAATTCTGTCCCCTGGTTCTAGACTCCCAAACCAAAGGAGACATCTTACCTGCATCTAACCTGTCTATCCCTTTAAGTATTTTGTATGTTTCAATGAGATCACCTCTCATTCTTCTAAACTCCAATGAGTATCGGCCCAACCTATTCAGCCATTCCTCATAAGACAACCCCTTCATCCCAGGAATCAGCCGAGTGAACCTTCTCTGAACTGGTTCCAATGCATCCAGGCCTGATCATTTATCCACTTTCAAAGATGCCAAACACCTTAATATTTCCCTTCACTCTGTTTATCCCCATCCAGTATTTCACACTCCTCCTCTTTAACTACAATGTCTGCATCGTTCCCCCTCTTTGCTCTCCGAATTTGCTTTTTAATTTCACCCCTGAACTTTCTCCACTCCTCTGTGCTTTCTGTGGTATTGAGCTCTCGGTATCTGGTATAAGCTTCCCTCTTGTGCCTTATCGTACCCGATTTGATCCTTGGCATCCAAGGGGCACTAGATTTGGGAGTCCCACCCTGTTTTTCTTTGTGTGAACATCTTTGATGTCAAAACTCAGTAAATCTCACTGCTCTGACACTGATTGACCTTCAAGTAGCTGTTTCCAGTCCACTTTGCTAAAATCCCCCATCCCTGGAACCACCATCCCCTCTGCTCCCTCCAATGGACCCTCTCATCCTTCCTAAAGTGTGGTCACCATAATTGGATGCAATATTCTGGTCGTGGCCTAACCAGAGGCTAACAAACAATCAGCATAACTTACATGCTTTTGTATTCAAAACCTCTATTTATGAAGCCCAAGATTCCAGATGTTTTGCTGACTACTTTCTCAGTATGTCCTGCCACCTTCAAAGATGCATGCACATGCATCCCCAGGTCCCTCTGTCCCTGCACACTCCCGAGAACTGGGCCATTAAGTCCATATTGCCTCTCCCTCTCCCTTCTGCCAAAATACACCACCTCACATTTCTCTGTATTAAATTCCTTCTGACACTTGTCTGCCCAACCCGCTCAGCTATCTATGCCCTGTTGTACTCGATTGGTGTCGTCCTCACTGTTTGCATCTCCTCCAGGTTTGGGATCATGGGCAAATATTGAAATTTGACAAAAAGCACTGACTCTTGGGGAACACTGCTGTCTACCTTCTCCAGTCTGAAAAACAAGCATTTACCACAAAGAACAAAGAACAAAGAACAGTACAGCACAGGAACAGGCCATTCGGCCCTCCAAGCCTGCGCCGCTCTTGATGCCTGCCGGAACTAACACCTTCTTCACTTTGGGGGCCCATATCCTTCTATTTCCTTCCAACTCATATATTTGTCAAGATGTCTCTGAAACGTCGCTATCGTATCTACTTCCACCACCTCCCGTGGCAGCAAGTTCCATGCACTCACCACCCTCTGTGTGAAAAATTTGCCTCGCACATCCCCTCTAAACTTTGCCCCACGCACCTTAATCCTATGTCCCCGAGTAACTGACTCTTCCACCCTGGGAAAAAGCTTCTGACTATCCACACTGTTCCTGCCGCTCATAACTTTGTAAACCTCTATCATGTCGCCCCTCCACCTCCGTCGTTCCAGTGAAAACAATCCAAGTTTGTCCAACCTCTCCTCATAGCTAATGCCCTCCAAACCAGGCAACATCCTGGGAAACCTCCTCTGTACCCTCTCCAAAGCCTCCAAGTCCTGTGGCGAACAGAATTGCACGCAATATTCCAAGTGTGGCCTAACTAAGGTTCTGTACAGCTGCAACATGACTTGCCAATTGTAATACTCTATGCCCGACCGATGAAGGGAAGCATGCCATTTGCGTTGTTGACTACCTTATCCACCTGCGTTGCCACTTTCAGTGACCTCTGGACCTGTATGCCCAGATCTCTCTGCCTGTCAATGCTCCTAAGGGTTCTGCCATTTACTGTATACCTCCCACCTGCATTAGACCTTCCAAACGGCATTACCTCACATTTGTCCGGATGAAACTCCATCTGCCATTTCTCTGCCCAAGTCTCCAACCGATCTATATCCTGCTGTATCCTCTGACAATCCTCATCATTATGCGCAACTCCACCAACCTTTGTGCCATCCGCAAACTTACTAATCAGACCAGCTACATTTTCCTCCAAATCATTTATATATACTACAAACAGCAAAGGTCACAGCACCTATCCCTGCGGAACACCACGAGTGACATCCCTCCATTCAGAAAAGCACCCATCCATGTTACCCGCTGCCTTCTGTGACTGAGCCAGTTCTGTATGCATCTTGCGAGCTCACCTCTGATACCGTGTGACTTCACCTTTTGCACCAGTCTGCCATGCGGGACCTTGTCAAATGCTTTACTAAAGTCCAAATAGACAACATCCACTGCCCTTCCCTCATCAATTATCTTCGTCACTTGCTCAAAAACTCAATCAAATTAGTAATACACGACCTCCCCTTCACAAAACCATGCTGTCCGTCGCTAATAAGTTCGTTTGTTTCCAAATGGGGGTAAATCCTGTCCCGAAGAATCCTCCCTAATAGTTTCCCTACCACTGACGTAAGGCTCACCGGCCTATAATTTCCTGTATTATCCTTACCACCCTTCTTAAACAAAGGAACAACATTGCTATTCTCCAGTCCTCTGGGACCTCACCTGTAGCCAATGAGGATGCAAAGATTTCTGTCAAGGCCTCTTGCCTCCCTCAGTATTTCTTCCCTTCCCTCCCTCAGTATTCTGGGATAGATACCATCAGACCCTCGGGACATATCTATCTTAATGCTTTGCAAGACACCCAACACCTGCTCCTTTTTGATAATGAGATGACTGAGACTATCTGCACTTCCTTCCCTAGGCTCATCATCGATCAAGTCCTTCTCCTTGGTGAATACTGATGCAAAGTATTCATTTAGCACCTCACCCATTTCCTCTGGCTCCACGCATAGATTCGCATCTCTGTCCTTGAGTGGGCCAACCCTTTCCCTGGTACCCTCTTGCTCTTTATATATGTATAAAAAGCCTTGGGATTTTCTTTAATCCTGTTTGCCAATTACTTTTCATGACCCCTTTTAGCCCTCCTAACTCCTTGCTAAGTTCCTTCCTACTGTCTTTATATTCCTCAAGTGCTTCATCTGTTCCGAGCCTTCCAGCCCTTACAAATGCTTCCTTTTTCTTTTTGTCTCGGCTCACAATATCCCGTGTTATCCAAGCTTCCCGAAACTTGCCAAACTTGTCTTTCTTGCTCGCTGTTTTCTGTCTTTTCACAAATTTTTGATCCAAGCTGACACAGCCCCTCCTATTCCATGAACCTCAGTTTTATTAACCAGATTTTACTGTGCTACTTTGTCAAATGCTTTCTTCAAATCCATATTAAATCCATTGCATTCCATTCATCAATCTTCTCTGTTACTTCATCAAATCCATGCTGGCTTTCCCTAATGAACTCAAACCTCTCCAAATGCCTGTTGATTTCTTTTCACTTTCAGTGATTTCTCCAATTGTCCTTTTGAAAGCTACTATTAGACATTGCATTTCAAATCTGAAGCACTTGTGCAAAAAAACCTTTTTCCTCATGTCGCCAATATTTTTTTTTGCCAATCACCATCAACCTGTGCTCTCTGGTTATCAATCCTTCATCCATTTGAAACACTTTCTCTTTATTTCCTCCATCTAAAGCTTTCATGATTTTAAACACCTCAATCAATTGTCTTGTTAATCTTCTCTGCTCTTAGGAGAACAAGCCCAGCTTCTGCATTCTATCAGTGTAACTCTAATAATCTCATCCAGGAACCGTTCGAGTAAATCGCATCGATACATTCACCAAAGCCTCCATGTCCTTCCTAAACTGTGGTCCGACAATTGGACACAGTACTGCAGGCGAGGTCAAACTATTATTGTATTAAGGTTAAGCATCACTTCCTGACTTTTATACTCTATACCTGTTTATAAAGCTCAGGATCCCATCTGATTAAACCATCAGCAAAGCGGGCCATTCTACCAGAACAGTTGTCCAGTTCCCGTAGGCATGAATCCGTGAGTCGTTCCAAGGCTGGCGGGAGATTAGAATTAGAACATTAGAAAATTACAGCGCAATGCAGGCCCTTCGGCCCTCGAAGTTGCGCCGACCTGTGAAACCATCTGACCTACACTATTCCATTTTCATCCATATGTCTATCCAATGACCACTTAAATGCCCTAAAAGTTGGCGAATCTACTACTGTTGCAGGCAGGGCGTTCCACTCCCCTACTACTCTCTGAGTAAAGAAACTACCTCTGACATCTGTCCTACATCTATAACTCCTCAACTTAAAGCTATGTCCCCTTGTGTTTGCCATCACCATCCGAGGAAAAAGACTCTCACTATCCACCCTATCCAACCCTCTGATTATCTTATGTGTCTGTATTATGTCACCTCTCCTCCTCCTTCTCTCCAACGAAAACAACCTCAAGTCCCTCAGCCTTTCCTCGTAAGACCTTCCCTCCATACCAGGCAACATCCGAGTAAATCTCCTCTGCACCATTTCCAAGGCGTCCACATCCTTCCGATAATGCGGTGACCAGAACTGCACGCAATACTCCAGGTGCGGTCTCACCAGAGTTTTGTACAGCTGCAGCATGACCTCGTGGCTCCGAAACTCGATCACCCTACGAATAAAAGCTAACACACCATATGCCTTCTGAACAGCCCTATTAACCTGGGTAGCAACCTTCAGGGATTTATGTACCTGGACACCAAGATCTCTCTGTTCATCTGCACTACCAAGAATCTTCCCATTAGCCCAGTACTCTGCATTCCTGTTACTCCTTCCAAAGTGAATCACCTCGCACTTTTCCGCATTAAACTCCATTTGCCATCTCTCAGCCCATCTCTGCAGCCTAGCTAAGTCCCTCTGTACCCTAAAACATCCTTCGGCACCATCCACAACTCCACCGACCTTAGTGTCATCCGCAAATTTACTAACCCACCCTTCAACACCCTCTTCCAGGTCATTTATAAAAATGACAAACAGCAGTGGCCCCAAAACAGATCCTTGCGGTACACCACTAGTAACTAAATTCCAGGATGAACATTTGCCATCAACCAGCACCCTCTGTCCTCTTTCAGCAAGCCAATTTCTGATCCAAAGCTCTAAATCACCTTCAACCCCATACTTCCGTATTTTCTGCAATAGCCTACCGTGGGGAACCTTATCAAATGCCTTACTGAAATTCATATACACCACATCCACTGCTTTACCCTCATCCACCTGTTTGGTCACCTTCTCGAAAAACTCAATAAGGTTTGTGAGGCACGACCGACCCGTCACAAAACCGTGCTGACTATCGCTAATGAACTTATTCTTTTCAAGATGATTATAAATCCTGTCTCTCATAACTTTTTCCAACATTTTACCCACAACCGAAGTAAGGCTCACAGGTCTATCAATACCAGGGCTGTCTCTACTCCCCTTCTTGAACAAGGGGACAACATTTGCTATCCTCCAGTCTTCCGGCACTATTCCTGTCGACAATGACGACATGAAGATCAAGGACAAAGGCTCTGCAATCTCCTCCCTAGCTTCCCAGAGAATCCTCGGATAAATCCCATCTGGCCCAGGGGACTTATCTATTTTCACACTTTCCAAAATTGATAACACCTCCTCCTTGTGAACCTCAATCCCATCTAGCCTGGTAGCCTGAATCGCAGTATTCTCAACAACATTTTCTTTCTCTACTGTAAATACAACGCAAAATATTCATTTAACACTTCCCCTATCTCCTTTGATTCCACACACAACTTCCCACTACTATCCTTGATTGGCCCTAATCTAACTCTAGTCATTCTTTTATTCCTGATATACCTATCGAAAGCCTTAGGGTTTTCCCTGATCCTCTCCACCAATGACTTCTCGTGCCCTCTCCTTGCTCTTCTTAGCTCTCCCTTTAGATCCTTCCTGGCTAGCTTGTAGCTCTCAAGCGCCCGAACTGAGCCTTCACGTCTCATCCTAACATAAGCCGCCTTCTTCCTCTTGACAAGCTCTTCAACTTCTTTAGGAAAACACGGCTCCCTCGCTCGACAACTTCCTCCCTGCCTCACAGGTACATACTTATCAAGGACACGCAGTATCTGCTCCTTGAATAAGCTCCACATTTCAATTGTTCCCATCCCCTGCAGTTTCCTTCCCCATCCGACGCATCCTAAATCTTGCCTAATCGCATCATAATTTCCTTTCCCCCAGCTATAATTCTTGCCCTGCGCTATATACCTGTCCCTGCCCATCGCTAAGGTAAACCTAACCGAATTGTGGTCACTGTCACCAAAGTGCTCACCTACATCTAAATCTAACACCTGGCCGGGTTCATTACCCAGTACCAAATCCAAAGTTGCATCGCCCCGGTTGGCCTGTCTACATACTGTGTCAGAAAACCCTCCTGCACACATTGGACAAAAACTGACCCATCTAAAGTACTCGAACTATAGTATTTCCAGTCGATATTTGGAAAGTTAAAGTCCCCCATAACAACTACCCTGTTACTCTCGCCCCTGTCGAGAATCCTATCCTTTCCTCTACATCTCTGGAACTATTCGGAGGTCTATAAAAGACTCCCAACAGGGTGATCTCACCTCTCCTGTTTCTAACCTCGGCCTATACTACCTCAGTAGACGAGTCCTCACATGTCCTTTCTGTCGCTGTAATACTCTCCTTGATTAACAATGCCACCCCGCCCCCCTTTTACCATCTTCTCTGTTCTTACTGAAACATCTAAATCCCGGAACCTGCAACATCCATTCCTGCCCCTGCTCTACCCGTGTCTCCGAAATGGCCACTACATCGAGATCCCAGGTACCAACCCATGCTGCAAGCTCACCCACCTTATTCCGGATGCTCCTGGCGTTGAAGTAGACACACTTTAAACCAGGTTCTTGCTCACCAGTGCCCTCTTGCGTCCTTGTAACCTTATCCCTGACCTTACTCCTCTAAACATCCTGTACACTGGCACTACAATTTAGGATCCCATTTCCCTGCTGAATTAGTTTAAAACCTTCCGAAGAGCACTAGCAAATCTCCCCCCCAGGATATTGGTACCCCTCTGGTTCAGGTGAAGACCATCCTGTTTGTAGAGGTCCCACCTTCCCCAGAAAGAGCCCCAATTATCCAGGAAACCAAAACCCTCCCTCCTGCACCATCCCTGCAGCCACGTGTTCAACTCCTCTCTCTCCCTATTCCTCGCTTCGCTGTCACGTGGCACGGGCAACAACCCACAGATAACAACTTTGTTTGTTCTCGCTCCAAGCTTCCACCCTAGCTCCCTGAATTTCTGTCTTAAATCCCCATCTTTCTTCCTACCTATGTCGTTGGTGCCTTTGTGGACTATGGCTTGGGGCTGCTCCCCCTCCCCCTTAAGGATCCCAAAAACACGATCCGAGACATCACGAACCCTGGCACCTGGGAGGCAACATACCAACCGTGAGTCTCTCGTTCCCACAGCACCTCCTATCTGTTCCCCTAACTATGGAGTCCCCAATGACTAATGCTCTGCTCCTCTCCCGCCTTCCCTTCTGAGCAACAGGGACAGACTCTGTGCCAGATACCTGTACCCCATTGCTACCCATGGTAAGTCGTCCCCCGCAACAGTATCCAAAACGGTACACCTGTTGTTGAGGGAAACGGCCACAGGGGATCCCTGCACTGCCTGCTGGTTCCCTCTCCTTCCCCTAACGGTAACCCATCTACCTACTTCTTTTACCTGAGGTGTGACTACCTCCCCATAACTCCTCTCAATAACCCCCTCCGCCTCCCGAATGATCCGAAGTTCATCCAGCTCCAGCTCCAGTTCCCTAACGCGGTTCTCGAGGAGCTGGAGTTGGGTGCACTTCCCGCAGATGCAGTCAGCAGGGACACTCTTGGCGACCCTTACCTCCCACATTCTGCAGGAGGAACATACAACTGCCATAACTTCCATTCCCTCTATTCTAAATTCCCTACAAATCTACTGAAAAACCAAAAAAAATGTCAAAACTTGTTCGGTTAACAATCCAACGGACAGCACTTCTTAAATAAAAAGCTTACCTTATCAACACAACAGAGTCCTTTTTTTTGGTTAGAGGAGGAGGGTGGGTGGGAGGCTCTACACGTGTAGTGTCTCGGGTGCAGCCAGCACCCAAATATATCGTTTTTACTTACCCAGCAGTCCCCTGGTCCTCTGAAAACAAAAGGGAATTAACTTTTAGACTTACACTGAAATTGACTTCCCAGCTGTAAGCTCGCTCTCGTACCTTCGCTACTGTCAAGCTGCAGTCACCAAAAACTGAAATTGACTTATCAGCTGTAAGCTCGCTCTCGCACCTTCGCTACTGTCAAGCTGCAGTCACCAAAACTAAAAGATGTCAGAGAGAACCCCAAGCTGGTCACTTGTTGCAAACAGAAAACCACAAATGCATTGGCAGGGATATTAATAAAGGCCTTCGGAAGACAGGAGGAGGCCATTCGGCCCCTCGAGCCTGTCCCGTCCATTCACTCAAGACATGGCTGATTTGCTCCTTATCCACAACGAACTGTTTCGGCTCCGTACAATTAATACCCTTTCCTAACAAATCTCTACCGGCAATCAGGAATTAATGTCACTGCTGGTTTACACTGGGAATTCCTTCCCTACACCTCTCCGTCACTCTATCTCTCATTCCTGCTTAGAGACGTTCCTTAAAGCTAACCTCTTTGACCAAGCTTTTGGTCATCAGCCTTAATCTCAACTTCTGTGGGTTTGGTGTCAGATTTTGTTTTATAATGCACCCTGCGTAGCGCCTTTGGGACTATTTATTCCTCACCTTCTCCTTCACTCTGTCTCTCTCTCTCTCTTTCTCCCCCTCCCCCTCTCTCTCTCTTTCTCCCCCTCACCCTCGTCTCTCCCTCCCTCTATCACTCTTTATCCGCCCCAACCCCTCTCTCTCTTTCTTTCTCCCCCTCACCCCTGACTTTCCCCCCTCTCTCTCTCTATTCCCCCCACCCTCCCTCTCTTTTTCTCTCTTTCTCCCCCTACACATCCCCCGTCTCTCTCTCTATCTCTTTCTCCCCCTCACCCCCCTGTCTCTCTCTCTCTCCCTCTCTTTCTTCCTCTCACCCCCATGATGATGGAAGATGCAGTCGACACTGCTACCACGCCCCACTTAAACAGCAATAACATGCTCACTGGTGCTCAGTTTTGGTTCCACCCCAGTCACTCAACTCCTGACCTCATTGTGCCCATACCCTGACCTTCCAACTTATCACCATGAAGCAGCAAACTGACAGAAAACAGTGAGCAGAGAGACGGTGCTATAATATCTGAAAATTATGGAAATATTCAGCAGGTAAGGCATCCTCCGTGGAGTAAGAAACAGCGGGAAAGAGAGCACGGCAGGAGTAGAGCTTTAAAAAGCTTTCCAAAAGGACAGTCGGGGAACAGAGAGAGAGACAGAGGGAGAGAAAAGGAGGAAGAGCATGGCGTGAGTGGAGCTTTAAAAAACGTGCCAAAAGGACTGTTGTAGGCCAAAGATAGAGAGAAAGAGAGCACGGCAGAACCAAAAGCAGGGAAACATCGAAAGTAATGTTTGAGCAACAACACAGTCGACAGAGAGAGCAGGGAGACTGAATGCCGCCGGGATGAGTATACAGGTATGTTGTTAATTTTTCAGAATCTGAATCAAACAAAAATAAAATAAGACCTGATCATTTCAATATTATATAAACCAGAAGCTAATGCTGATTTTATAATGGTTATTATACAGAGTGAGAGAAAGACCAGCAGGGAGTGAATTCGTTCATTTGCACAGCTTAATACATATTCTGCATCAAGTATTATCAGGGTATATCAGTATTTATAAAATTTACTATTGTCGTAAAGTTTATTAGAATTGTCAAGCTTTATTAACATTGTCAAGGTCTATTACCAGTAGGAAGATCTACATATCGGTGTCATCAGGAAAAGTATAATTTTAGAACAAGTAAGTAGCCGGTGAGTATTTTGAACAAATCAGTAGCTGGTGAGTATTTTTTTGAGTATGGATTATTTTAACTAGTGAACTGTATTGATTCTTAGTCGGGTTTATCAGAACCTGTAAGGCTCTGCAATCTCCTCCCTAGCTTCCCAGAGAATCCTCGGATAAATCCCATCTGGCCCAGGGGACTTATCTATTTTCACACTTTCCAAAATTGCTAACACCTCCTCCTTATGAACCTCAATCCCATCTAGCCTAGTAGCCTGCATCTCAGTTGTCCAGGCCTAGCTGCCGTAGAGCAAGGTACTGAGGACACAGGCTTGATACACTCGGAGTTTTTGTGTTCCCGTGTCAGTGCGCCATTTTCCCACACTCTCTTGGCCATTTTGGACATAGCAGTGGACGCCTTTCCCATGCGCCTGTTGATTTCTACATCGAGAGACAGGTTACTGGTGATAGTTGGGCCTAGGTAGGTGAACTATTGAACCACTTACAGAGCGTGGTCGCCGATATTGATGGATGGAGCATTTCTGACGTCCTGTCCTTGATGTTCGTTTTCTTGAGGCTGATGGTTAGGCCAAATTCATTGCAGGCAGCCGCAAACCTGTCGATGAATCTCTGCAGACACTCTTCCGTGTGGGATGTTAATGCAGCATCGTCAGAAAAGAGGAGTTCCCTGATGAGGACCTTCCGTACTTTGGTCTTCGCCCTAAGACGGGCAAGGTTGAACAACGTGCCATTTGATCTTGTGTGGATGAAAATTCCTTGTTCTGAAGACTTGAACGCATGTGGGAGCATCAGGGAGAAGAAGTTCCCAAACAGTGTAGGTGCAAGAACACAGCCCTGTTTCACGTCACTCAGGATAGGAAAGGGGTCTGATGAGACGCAGCTATGCTGAATTGTGCCTTTCATATTGTCATAAAATGAGGTGATGATACTTAGTAGCTTTGGTGGACATCCAATCTTTGCTGGTAGTCTGAAGAGACCACGTCTGCTGACGAGGTCAAAGGCTTTGGTGAGATCAATGAAAGCAACGTAGAGGGGCATCTGTTGTTCATGACATTTCTCCTGTAGCTGACGAAGGGAGAACAGCATGTCAATGGTGAATCTCTATGCTCGAATGCCGCACTGTGCCGCAGGGTAGACACGCTCAACCAGCTTCTGGAGTCTGTTTAAAATGACTCGAGCAAAGACTTTCCCCACTATGCTGAGCAAGGAGATACCACAGATTGTTGCAGTAACCGCTGTCACCCTTGTTCTTATAGAGGGTGATGATATTGGCATCGCACATGTCTTGTGGTACTGCTGCCTCTTCCCAGCACAGGCAAATCAGTTCATGGAGTGCTGAGAGTGTAGCAGGCTTGGGACTCTTGAATATTTCAGGGTTAATGCCGTCATTCCCAGGGGCTTTTCCACTGGCTAGAAAATCAATGGCATCATTGAGTTCCGATTTTGTTGGCTGTCTGTCCAGCTTATCCATGACTGGCAGAGACTGGGCTGCATTGAGGGCAGTCTCAGTGACAACATTTTCCCTGGAGTACAGTTCTAGGTAGTGTTCCACCCAGCAGTCCATTTGCTTGTGTTGGTCAGTGATCGTTTCCCCTGATTTATCTTTGAGGGGGGAGGGGGGCGATCTTCTTGATGGTTGGCCTAAAGGCCCTCTTAATGCCATCATACATTCCTCTGATGTTTCTGGTGTCGGAGGCCAGCTGAATACGACTGCATCGGTGTTGCCAGTAGTCATTTGAGCAGCGCCTGGCTGTTCTTTGTGCAGATATTCTGGCTGTTTTAACTGCTACGGATGTTAACTCGCTGGGGGCTTTCTTGTACTTCAACAGTGCAATGCGCTTAGCGGCAATGACAGGTCCCAGCTCTTCAAAGTGAGATTGAAACCAGTCTGCATTCCGCTTCACACGTTTGCCACAGTTGGTCATAGCTGAGTCATCGATGGCGTCTCTGATGTGGGCCCACTCGGTCTCTGCAACCCCTGTAGGAGTGTTTTGAAGGGCTTTTCAAAGTGAATTTAGAAGCTTATGTTACCGCTGTGGATAAGAAATTCTGTTCGTGTTGATGCACTGGTGGCCCTTCTGCCTGGAGTGATTCAGCTTCTATGCTTTGAGTCTATCCTTGCTGCACACCAGGGAGTGGTCTGTGCCGCAGTCCGCACTGTGGAAGCTGCGTGTGATTTGGACACTGTTTATTGAGGCTCGCCTTGTGATGATGAGGTCCAGCTGGTGCCAAAGACGTGATCTTGGGTGCCTCCAAGAAACCTGGTGACAGGGTTTAGTATGAAAGAACGAGTTGGTGATGCAGAGGTTGTGATAGGTACACAACCCCAGCAGTCTCTGTCCATTTTCATTCATCCTTCCAATGCCATAGCGCCCAAGACAGGAGGGCCATGAGTCATGGTCGGCCCCTACCCTGGCATCAGAGTCCCCCAACAGGAACAAATGTTCGCTGTTGGGGATGCTACTAATGATATTATGGAGTTCCGAATAGAATTGGTCTTTAGCTTCAGGTGAGGATCAGAGTGTTGGAGCATAGATGCTGAGTAGGTGCACTAGACCAGAGGTGGTGAGCAGTCGGATGGACAGTATGCGTTCTGAGCCATTTGAAGGTGGCTCTATCATGCTGAGCAAAGAGTTTCTGATGGCAAAGCCCACTACATGCTTTCTTGGTTCTTCAGGTTCCCTACCCTGCTAGAAGAAGGTTTGTCTTGCTGTCTTAGAAATCCACTCACAGGGATGCGTATTTCCTGAAATCATCATCATAGAGAGATACAGCACTGAAACAGGCCCTTCAGCCTATCATAGTCTGTGCTGGCCAACAATCCACCCTTTTACACTAATCCTACATTTAACTCCATAATCTCAACTAAATCCCCACCTTCCCTCAATTCTCCGACCACCTAACCACACGATTGGCAATTTACAATGGCCAATTTACCTATCAATCTGCAAGGCTTTGGCTGTGGGAGGAAACCCACGTGGTCACAGGGAGAACTTGCAAACTCCACACAGACAGTACCCAGAACTGAACACGGGTCACTGGAGCTGTGAGGCTGTGGTGCTAACCACTGCCCCACTGTGCCGCAATGGATTGAGTGTTAGGGACCAAAAAGGGGAATTTGTGTATGGAGGTGGGCGATGTGTGCATGATTCTTCACGAATAATTTGTGTCTGTTTTCACCAAAGAGGCAGCTTAAGGACAGGACACAGCAAGCCGTGGCTAATGGTTATTTTTTCACACTGGAGAATGATAAACAGCAGTGTTCCTCAATGGTCAGTGCTGTGACTACTGCAGCTTTTGATTATATTTATAATGACTTGGATATTGGAATAAAGAATAAATCTTCAAAATTCACCTTTGACATCAAACCTAGAGGAGATGAAAACAGCGAGGATGATACCAATCAACTGCAACAGGACATAGATAGGTGAGCAGAATGGGCAGACAAGTGGCAGATGGAATTTAATACAGGGAAATGAGATTTGAATAATTGTGGCAGAAGGGATAGGGAGATACAATAACATAAGAAATATGAGCAGGAGTAGAGCATTGGTCCCCTCGAGTCTACTCCGCCGTTCACTAACATCACGGCTGATCTTGTACCTCAATTCCACCTTCCCGACCACTCCCCATATCCCTGGATTCGCTGAGTGACGAAACCTCTGTCTATCCCAGCCTTAAATATATTCAATGATGGAGAGTCCACAATCCTCTGGTTGAAGAAACTTCTCCTCATCTCAGTCTGAAATGATTGGCCTCTTATCCTGAGACTGTGCCCCCGTGTTTTAGATTCCTCAGCCACGGGAAACAAACCTGACATTCGATCCCATCATCTTAAATCGTTAATAAATACAGCAAATCTGAGACAAACACGGGATTTACACTTGCAGAAGGGTGTAGATCATTCCATCCTGGTGGTTTCGTAATTCCAGATTGATGTTTTATTTCTTTAGAAAAAAAACAGAATTCAATTCAAGGAGGAGGGGTTTGAAATATTGGAAGGTATAAACATATTGAGAGAAAATATTAGAGTGTTGAGCATCTTTGAAAGTTGTGAATTGTCCGGGCTCAGATGGTTAAGACGTGCAAGGAAGGCAGATGAAATTTAATACAGGGAACTGTGAGGTGATTTATTTTGGTGGAAGGGATAGGGAGAGGCAATATTGAATTAATGGCATTGTTATAGTGAGTGTGCAGGGACAGTGGGACCTGGGAATACATGTGCATACATCTTTGATGGTGGCAGGACATATTGAGAAAGTAGTGATGCCATTGATTCCCTAGCCAGCGGAAAAGCCCCTGGGAAGGACAGCATTACCCCTGAAATAATCAAGAGTGCCAAGCCTGCTATACTCTCAGCACTACATGAACTGCTATGCCTGTGCTGGGACGAGGGAGCAGTACCCCAGGACATGCGCGATGCCAACATCATCACCCTCTATAAAAACAAAGGTGACCGCGGTGACTGCAACAACTACCGTGGAATCTCCCTGCTCAGCATAGTGGGGAAAGTCTTTGCTCGAGTCGCTCTGAACAGGCTCCAGAAGCTGGCCGAGCGCGTCTACCCTGAGGCACAGTGTGGCTTTCGTGCAGAGAGATCGACTATTGACATGCTGTTCTCCCTTCGTCAGATACAGGAGAAATGCCGTGAACAACAGATGCCCCTCTACATTGCTTTCATTGATCTCACCAAAGCCTTTGACCTCGTCAGCAGACGTGGTCTCTTCAGACTACTAGAAAAGATCGGATGTCCACCAAAGCTACTAAGTATCATCACCTCATTCCATGACAATATGAAAGGCACAATTCAACATGGTGGCTCCTCATCAGAGCCCTTTCCTATCCTGAGTGGTGTGAAACAGGGCTGTGTTCTCGCACCCACACTTTTTGGGATTTTCTTCTCCCTGCTGCTTTCACATGCGTTCAAATCCTCTGAAGAAGGAATTTTCCTCCACACAAGATCAGGGGGCAGGTTGTTCAACCTTGCCCGTCTAAGAGCGAAGTCCAAAGTACGGAAAGTCCTGATCAGAGAACTCCTCTTTGCTGACGATGCTGCTTTAACATCTCACACTGAAGAATGCCTGCAGAGTCTCATCGACAGGTTTGCGTCTGCCTGCAATGAATTTGGCCTAACCATCAGCCTCAAGAAAACGAACATCATGGGGCAGGATGTCAGAAATGCTCCATCCATCAATATTGGCGACCACGCTCTGGAAGTGGTTCAAGAGTTCACCTACCTAGGCTCAACTATCACCAGTAACCTGTCTCTAGATGCAGAAATCAACAAGCGCATGGGAAAGGCTTCCACTGCTATGTCCAGACTGGCCAAGAGAGTGTGGGAAAATGGCGCACTGACACGGAACACAAAAGTCCGAGTGTATCAGGCCTGTGTCCTCAGTACCTTGCTCTACGGCAGCGAGGCCTGGACAACGTATGCCAGCCAAGAGCGACGTCTCAATTCATTCCATCTTCGCTGCCTTCGGAGAATACTTGGCATCAGGTGGCAGGACTATATCTCCAACACAGAAGTCCTTGAAGCGGCCAACATCCCCAGCTTATACACACTACTGAGTCAGCGGCGCTTGAGATGGCTTGGCCATGTGAGCCGCATGGAAGATGGCAGGATCCCCAAAGACACATTGTACAGCGAGCTCGCCACTGGTATCAGACCCACCGGCCGTCCATGTCTCCGTTATAAAGACGTCTGCAAACGCGACATGAAATCGTGTGACATTGATGACAAGTCGTGGGAGTCAGTTGCCAGCATTCGCCAGAGCTGGCGGGCAGCCTTAAAGACAGGGCTAAATTGTGGCGAGTCGAAGAGACTTAGTAGTTGGCAGGAAAAAAGACAGAGGCGCAAGGGGAGAGCCAACTGTGCAACAGCCCCAACAAACAAATTTCTCTGCAGCACCTGTGGAAGAGCCTGTCACTCCAGAATTGGCCTTTATAGCCACTCCAGGCGCTGCTTCACAAACCACTGACCACCTCCAGGCGCGTATCCATTGTCTCTCGAGATAAGGAGGCCCAAAGATAAAGAGATAGATAGTCAGCAAAGCATATGGGATCTTGGGCTTCATAAATAGAGCTGTTGAGTACAAAAGCAGGGATGTTATGCTGAACCTTTATAAAGCTCTGGTCAGGCCTCGACTAGAATATCGGGAGAGACTGGACAAACCACTGACTCTGTAAGAGCTGACAAAGGCCGTCAGGACCTTTGCGATGGCTTACTGGTTGAGTTGTATTCAGCTGTATGGGACTGGGTCGGCCCAGACCTGCTGGAAGTATACGAGAGTATGCTTCTGGCCGGCAGCATATCAGAATCCATGAGGAAAGGGATTCTCACCCTCATCTACAAGCGGAAGGGGGAGAGGGCGGAAATCAGAAATTGGCGGCCAATCTCACTGCTTGATGCTGACGACAAGATTATGTCAAAAGTCATAGCCACTTGACTCAAGTCTGCTCTGGAGTTGGTGATTCACCCTGATCAGACCAGTACTATACCCGGCAGGAAGATCTCTGCCAGTCTCCAGGCTTTAGAAGCTTCAGGCGGGATAGACGGGGATGTAAAAGTAGTGGGGGAGTTGCATTACTGGTTAAGGAGAATATCACAGCTGTACTGCGGGAGGACACCTCAGAGAGTTCATGCATCGAGGCAATATGGGTGGAGCTCAGGAATAGGAAGGGTGCAGTCACGATGTTGGGGGTTTGCTACAGGCCTCCCAACAGCCAGCGGGAGGTAGAGGAGCAGATATGTAGACAGATTGTGGAAAGATGTAAAGGTAACAGGGTTGTATTGGTGGGTGATTTTAACTTCCCCAATATTGACTGGGACTCACTTCGTGCTAGGGGCTTGGTTGGGGCACAATTTGTGAGGAGCATGCAGGAGGGCTTCTTGAAACAGGATGTAGATTGTCCAACTGGGGATGGGGCCATTCTGGACCTGGTATTGGGGAATGAGCCCGGCCAGGTGGTCGAAATGTCAGTGAGGGAGCATTTCGGGAGCAGTGACCAGAATTCCATAAGCTTTAATGTACTTGTGGATAAGGATAAGAGTAGTCCTCGGGTGAAGGTGCTAAATTGGGGGAAGGCTAATTATAACAATATGAGGCAGGAACTGAAGAATTTAGATTGGGGGCGGCTGTTTGAGGGTAAATCAACATCTGACATGTGGGAGTCTTTCAAACGTCAGCTAATTAGAATACAGGACCAGCATGTTCCAGTGAGGAAGAAAGACAAGTTTGGCAAGTTTCGGGAAGCTTGGATAACACAGGATATTGTGAGCAGAGTCAAAAAGAAAAAGGAAGTATTTGTAAGGGCTGGAAGGCTAGGAACAGATGAAACACTTGAGGAATATAAAGACAGTAGGAAGGAACCTAAGCAAGGAGTTAGGAGGGTTAAAAGGGGTCATGAAAAGTCATTGGCAAACAGGATTAAGGAAAATCCCAAGGATTTTGATACATATATAAAGAGCAAGAAGGTAACCTGGGAAAGGGTTGACCCACTCAAGGACAGAGATGGGAATCTATGCGAGGAGCCAGAGGAAATGGGTGAGGTGCTAAATGAGTACTTTGCATCAGTATTCACCAAGGAGAAGGGCTTGGTGGATGATGAGACTGGGGAAGGGAGTGCAGGTAGTCTCAGTCATCTCATTATCAAAAAGGAGGAGGTGTTGGGTGTCTTGCAAAGCATTAAGGTAGATAAGTCCCCAGGGCCTGATGGGATCGACCCTAGAATACTGAGGGAGGGAAGGGAAGAAATTGCTGGGGCCTTGACATAAATCTTTGCATCCTCATTGGCTACAAGTAAGGTCTCAGAGGACTGGAGAACAGCCAATGTTGTTCCTTTGTTTAAGAAGGGTGGTAAGGATAATCCAGGAAGGTATAGGCCGTTGAGCCTTACGTCAGTGGTCGGGAAACTATGAGGGAGGATTCTTCGGGACAGGATTTACTCCCATTTGGAAAGAAACGAACTTATTAGCGAGAGACAGCATGGTTTTGTGAAGGGGAGGTCGTGTATTACCAGTTTGATTGAGCTTTTTGAGGAAGTGACGAAGATAATTGATGAGGGAAGGGCGGTGGATGTTGTCTATATGGACTTTAGTAAAACTTTTGACAAGGTCCCGCATGGCAGACTGGTGCAAAAGGTGAAGTCACACGGGATCAGTGATGATTTGCAAGACGATAACAGAACTGGCTCAGTCACAGAAGACAGAGTTTAACAGTGGTTGGATGTTTTTCTGAATGGAGGGATGTGACTAGTGGTTTTCCACAGGGATCAGTGCTGGGACCATTGCTGTTTGTAGTATGTATAAATGATTTGGAGGAAAATGTAGCTGGTCTGATTAGTAAGTTTGCGGACGACACAAAGGTTGCTGGAGTTGCTGATAATGATGAGGATTGTCAGAGGATACAGCAGGATATAGATCGGTTGGAGACTTGGGTGGAGAAATGGCAGATGGAGTTTAATCCGGACAAATGTGAGGTAATACATTTTGGAAGGTCTAATGCAGGTGGGAGGTATACAATAAATGGCAGAACCCTTAGGAGTATTGACAGGCTGAGAGATCTGGGCGTATAGGTCCACAGGTCACTGAAAGTGGCAACGCAGGTGGATAAGGTAGTCAAGAAGGCATACGGCATGCTTGCCTTCATTGGTCGGGACATAGAGTATAAAAATTGGCAAGTCATGTTGCAGCTGTACAGAACCTTAGTTAGGCCACACTTTGAATATTGCATGCAATTCTGTGCGTCACATACCAGAAGGATGTGGAGGCTTTGGAGAGGGTGCAGAGGAGGTTTCCCAGGATGTTGCCTGGTCTGGAGGGCATTAGCTTTGAAGAGAGGTTGGAAAATCTCGGATTGTTTTCACTGGAACGACGGAGGTAGAGGGCCGCATGGTTGAGGTTTTCAACGTTTTGAGCTGCATGGGCAGAGTGGATAGTCAGAAGCTTTTTTCCCAGGGTGGAAGAGTCAGTTACTAGGGGACATAGGTTTAAGGTGCAAGGGGCAAAGTTTAGAGGGTATGTGCGAGGCAAGTTTTTTACACAGAGGGTGGTGAGTGCCTGGAACTTGCTGCCAGGGGAGGTGGTGGAAGCAGATACGATCGCGACGTTTAAGAGACTACTTGACAAATATATGAATAGGAAGCGAATAGAGGGATATGGGCCCCGGAAGTGCAGAAGATGTTAGTTTAGGCAGGCACCAAGATCGGCGCAGGCTTGGAGGGCCGAATGGCCTGTTCCTGTGCTGTACTGTTCTTTGTTCTTTGTGTCGCACTACTCAGGGATACGATCGCCTGTATATGGCACAGGAGGGTGGACACCTACCTCATCAGCCTGGACCAGGAAAAGGCTTTTGACAGGATATCACACACCTACATGATGGACGTGCTTTCCAAAATGGGGTTTGGGGAGGGAATATGCAATAGGATCAAACTGCTCTACACAAACATCATTACTGCAGTCTCAATCAATGGGTGGGAATCAGAAAGACTCCCGATCCAATCTGGAGTCAGACAGGGATGTCCTCTCTCACCTGTCTTGTTTTTTTGCTGTATTGAACCCTTGACTGAGTCTATTAAGAAGGATGCGAGCATAAGAAGGGTGAAAATCCCAGGCAGTGGAGGCACCCAATTTAAAACCTCTCTGTACATGGATGACGTCGCCGTCTTCTGCTCGGATCCGCTGCCTGTGCGCAGATTGATGAGCATTTGCGACCAGTTCGAACTGGCCTCGGGAGCCAAAGTTAACCACAGCAAGAGCGAGGCCATGTTCTTTGAGAACTGGACTGACCGATCCTTTGTCCCCTTCACCGTCAGGTCAGACTACCTGAAGGTGTTGGGGATATGGTTCGGAAGGGCCAGGGCATGCGTCAAAACCTGGAAGCAGTGAGTCGCCAGGGTACACCATAAACTGAGCATGTGGGAGCAGTGAACTCTCTCCATTATGGGTACGAACCTGGTCATCAGGTGCGAGGCACTCCTGTTGCTGTTGCTGTACATGGCGCAGGTCTGGCCCATACCCCGCTCCTGCGCTGTGACGGTCACCTGAGCCATTTCCCGCTTCATCTGGGGATCCAAAATGGATCGTGTCCGGAGGGAAACGATGTTCAAACTTCTTGGTAAGGGCTGGAAAAATGTACCCAACGTGTCCCTCATCCTGATGACTACCTTCGTGTGCGGCTGCATCAAGCTGTTTGTAGAGCCCCAGTATGCAAACTCCAAGTGTCACCACATGCTGAGGTTCTATCTGTCCCCGGTGTTGCGAAGGATGGGTCTAGTCACTTTGCCGTGGAACGCTCCATCCAGTTGGACCGTGTCGTAACACCTATCCTTAGCGGAACAGTTTCTGCGGGAAAGCACCTTTGACCACCAATTCATCAGGCAGTGGTCTGCACGGTATGTCCTCAAGCCCCTATGGGAAAAGGAGATGGTGGATCCTGTCGGATGGTTCCCCGAGCACACTGCCAAAGTCGTTTGGCAGAATGCCTCATCACCAGAACTTTCAAACAAACACCAAAACGTAGCTTGGCTGGTGGTGAGAAGGGCCCTCCCCGTCAGATCCTTCCTGCACGCCCGGAGTCTCACCACTTCTGCACGCTGCCCTCGATGTGGCTGTGGTGGGGAAAAAACTGTTGCAAACCTCCTTCTGGAAGGCAGGTGTGGAAAGAGATGCAGTGTTTTTTTGTCGCAGTTCATCCCAAGCAGCTCTGTAACAAAGGAGTCTGTGCTCTACGTACTGTTCCCAGGGACACACACCGAGATAAACATCAACTGATGCTGGAGGACCATCAATTCGGTCATATATGTTAATGACTTGGATGTGAATGTTGTGGGCATGATTAGTAAGTTTCAAGATGACACCAAAATTGGTGGGATAATGGACAGTGAAGAAGGTTGTTTAAGGATATAACAGGATATAAATCAACTGGGAAAGTGGGCAAGGGATTGGCAAATTAAATTTAACGCAGACAAGTGTGAAGTGATGCATTATGGGAAGTTAAACCAGGACAGGACATATACAGTGAATGCATGGCCCTGGGGAGTGTTGTTGAGCAGAGAATCTGGGGTGCAAGTACATAGTTCCCTGAAAGTGCAACACAGGGAGTAAGGGTGGTGAAGAAGGCATATGGCATGCTTGCCTTCATCGGCCGAGGCACTGAGTACAAGAGTTGGGACGTCATGCTACAGTTGTACAGAACCGTTGGTTAGGCTGCATTTGGGGTACTGTGTGCAGTACTGGTCGCCACACTACAGAAAAGATCTGATGAAGCTACAGAGGGTGCAGAAATGATTCACCAGGATGTTGCCTGGTTTGGAGGGCTTGAGTTATAAAGAGAGATTGGATAGGCTGGGTCTGTTTTGACTGGAGCGCAGGAGGCTGAGTGGGGACATGATAGAGGTATATGAAATTATGAGAGGCACAGATAGGGGAGATAGCCAGAGTCTGTTTCCCATGGTAGGGGGTGACTGAAACTGGAGGGCATAGATTTAAGGTAAGATGGAGGAAGTTTAAAGGGGATCAAAGGGGTAATCTTTTCACACAAAGAATGGTGGGTATCTGGAATGTGCTGCCTGAGGAGGTGGTGGAGGCAGGAACAGTCGCAACATTTAAGAGGCATCTGGACAGGTACTTGAATGAGCAAGGCATAGAGGGATTTGGAATTAATGCAGGCAGGTGGGATTAGTATAGATAGGTATTAGGGTCAACATGGACGCAGTGGGCCGAAGAGCCTGTTTGTATACTGGACAAATCTCTATGACTCTTTGACTCTCTTTGGTCTGCCTGAAGCCTGCTGGTCTTCCAGCGCAAAGGGTAGCCCAGGAACGAGTTTTGCAGACTGGCACATACCATGGTCCAGGACTACGTGCTGAGGGACACACTAAAGCTTGGGCAGCCGCTGCAAAGGCTCAATGGGGAAAGACCACTGTCAGATCTTCCAACCAAGGTGAACCAAGGGGCTGGACCCGTGTGAAATCCCTAGGGCTGATTACACCAAATATGGGTTTGCTGTAAAATGTACATGACATGTGTAAAGGAAGGGAATGGTTGTGAGGCAACTCACTCCAGTATTGAAGAAAATTGATTTCCTTTGCACCTTTTAAAATGTCAACTAGGTGCCGTTTTGAACTGTGCTGTTATGTAATTATTTTTACAGATTTCTATGAATGAAGTATATTTTGGAGAAAACTTTGACACATTCCCCACTCTGGTTCAGTGTGTGTGTGTGTATATGTGTGTTTGTGTGTATGTATGTGTGTGGGGGTGTGTGTGTTTATGTGTGTGGGTATGTGTGTGTGTGTGTGTATGTGTGTGGGTATGTGTGTGTGTGTGTGTGTGTGTGTGCGCGTGCGTGTGTGTGTGTGTGTGTGTGTGTGTGTGTGTGTGTGTGCCATTTTATCTGTGTGTGTGTGTGTGTGTTTATGTGTGTATGTGTGTGTGTGTCTGTGTATCTGTGGCTGTGTGTGTGTATGTCTGTGTATCTGTGGCTGTGTGTGTGTGTGTGTGTGTTTATGTGTGTATGTGTGTGTGTGTCTGTGTATCTGTGGCTGTGTGTGTGTATGTCTGTGTATCTGTGGCTGTGTGTATGTGTGTGTCTGTGTATCTGTGTGTGTGTGTGCTCCCTCTGTCTCACTCTGGTTTCTAACTTTTTATTTGATTACATTTGAATATTGCTGATTGTCTGTAACTGAGAGAGGAAACCCTGGGCTCTTGCTGTGCTGTTTGTTTAAAAATGCTTTGTACTTTATTGCAATTTGTTTCTCTTTCTTTCCGCCGAGGATATTTTTTTTATTCTGAAAACTGCATCGTGAAAATGAAAAGAGGGAAAATCTTGGACGAGAAATCCCTGGACAGGAGCTTCCATCAGAGGGGACGGACTGAGCCTTGTCCACAGGCTGCACCCAAAGGGCCTAAGTGAGTTGTGTCCGTTTATTAGCCCGAGGTTTAATTTTCTCTCTGGGGACCTGTGTTAACTATCTCCTGTCGGATTAGGGCCCTGGAATATTATACAGGTTGAAAGCGTGGGGTTAAAGGAGCAGCCCAGCCTTGCAATTTGACATAGACAAGATAACCCCTGGTGCCTGACAAACAGTCAGCACCCCCCTCTCCACCTCACAATATTAAATTAAACATCCGACAGTTGTATCTGTCGAAAGACTTGTTATAATTCCCGAATAATGCTGGTGTTTTGGTCAGTGCCGTGAACTTGAGGGTTAAATGAAATGTGCAGCAGCCATTTGAATAGAGAGTGAGGTTCTGAGAGTGGATTTCTCTGTCTGTCTGCCTGTCTGTCTCTCTCTCTCCGTCTGTCTCTCTGAATGAGTGTAACAGGAGGGAGAGATGCAGGAGAGTGAGGGAAACAGGGAGGGAATGAGAGGGAGATCGGAGGGGCATAAGGATGTTATAACACTGATGCTTGTGGGATCTTGCTGTGCACAAATGTCCTACAGCATTTCCAACATTGCAACAGTGACGACCACTTTAAAAATTAATTCATTGATCATCAAATGCTTTTGTGAATCAGCAATTAAATGGTCGAAATGCGATGGCTTGGAAAGGCTTGTTCTCATTCCCGAATATGAGGGCGGCACAGTGGCACAGTGGTTAGCACCGCAGCCTCACAGCTCCAACGACCCGGGCTCAATTCTGGGTACTGCCTGTGTGGAGTTAGCAAGTTCTCCCTGTGTCTGCGTGGGTTTCCTCCCGGTGCTCTGGGTTCCTCCCACATGCCAAAGACTTGCAGGTTGATACGTTAATTGGCCATCATAAATTGCCCCTAGTATAGGTAGGTGGTAGGGAAATATAGGGACAGGTGAGGATGTGGTAGGGATATGGGGGGATTAGTGTAGGATTAGTATAAATGGGTGTTTGATGGTCGGCACAGACTCGGTGGAACAAAGGGCCTGTTTCAGTGCTGTATCTCCAAAAATTGCTGCTGGTTTAGACTGTTGGCTAAATTTGACAGTGAAATGAAACACCTGGGCATCATTTGAACTCAGATTTTCAGGGATGGGAATGTGGATTTCTCTCTCTATGCTTCTACGGGAGAGGGAATGGGTATCACCAGTGTTTGTGTGTTTTTACAATGAGGCAGAAACATATGTAGAGTTAAATACAGAGAAATAGAGGGAGTGATAGAGGGAGACAGCAGGAAATAACAGGTTAAACACAGAGGAAGAAACACAGGCTCTGAGGGGTCTGCAATGTTTAGTCACTGGCCAGCTCTCAGCCCCTGTTGAGAAGCTCCCCCGCCATCCCGCCCCCTCCCCCGCAACGCCATCTCCAGCCCTCGAGGGTGTCTTGATTTTCAGTTAAATTAAATGCTGCGGCAGTGATTAAGTGTTCGCACATTCATCTCAGGTTAAAGAGAGAATTTCACTGTTTCTGGGAATAGAATGGAGCTGATTGCTGCAAATGCCTGTCTGTAAATTGCAGCAATGTTGTCAACAATGGGGTTTGGAATGAAAAGTTTGCAGGTCATCAGGAATCAGCTCCTTGTCATGTCTCTGCTCAGAGCTGGCTGTGTTACCTGGATTAACAGGACAATGGGCAGGTACTCAGCTCCGAAAACCCTGTCTCACATTTCCAATCACTTCCCAGTCTCTGGCTCTGTGTCAGGCGATGTGTTTGTAAGATGTGGAGTCACTGAGAGATTGTTTTATGTCACTGAGTGAGAGAAAGAGCCCTGGGCTCTTGCTGTGTTTGTTTTACGTTCAAAAATGCTTGGCTTTGTTTGAATCATTTTATATCTCTTATTCCCAAGGAGAATCTTTTCGGAATCTGCAGCTTTGATGATGCAAAGGGAGAATCTTTAGAAACGTGGAATTCTCAGAAAAGAACATTAACCAGAGAGGAAAATAATAAATGCATGTGTGTTATTGTCGAATTCATTTTAGATACAGAAAAGAAGACTGTATGTTTTCGAGGCTGCAATAAAAATAAAGTGCTGGAAATGCTCAGTATTTCTCGCATGTTTTTTTTAAATATCAGAATTTCAGCATCTGCCGTATTTTTATTGTGTGTTTGGGGGTAAGGGTGCTTTTTACCACAAGGGAGGGGCTGGAGGGGCCTCTGGAGCCAATCCTTTGGGATGCACTGCTCCAGAAATGTCAATGTAGTCCCATAGAGTTCCCTCTCTCCATCTCTTGCTGCAACTTTGTTCCCAATTGAGGTAAAACGGGGGATAAATGCTGAACAGGCGGCCGATTCACAACTGTCCCCCAACCCGACCACGGATTACACTATTGGTCCCAAGCAAGTCCAGCGCAGTGCTTTTCTGCCTCTCTGTTTATCTGCTACCCGACTGCCTCTTCCTGTCTTCTTGTGGCTCAATGGGGGAAGTGACAGATCAGCCATGATCTAACATTGGTGGGACAGGCTCAAAGGGTCGAATGGCCTCCTCTTGTACCTGTGCCAAACAGTGTGTGTGTGGCTGTGTGTGTCAGTCTGATTTCCTGATGCTGCGGGGGGTGATGGAGAGAACAGGTGAAACACCTTTCTGCAGTGCGGATGTGTCTGGGACTGGGATCTTGCTGTTTGTTAATTGCTCAGAATGCCAGTTAGCCTCTGTGGGTACTTGCTGTCTGCCCGGCCCTGTGTTTGGCCGGACACGTGTTCAAGTTGACAGGGGTCTGAGAGCCATTTGATAGAATTCCAGCGGCTTGTCGGACCGGAATTAAAATGAATTAAAGACTGTCTGGAGATGGAGCCGCACACAGGAAAGTGATGGAGGTTGTAGTACACAGGGGTCTGTTCACTGGGGAGATGAAACAGAGTGCGAATTAGTAGAGGGGGCTTTTAGAGGACAGTGGGGTATTTAGAAAGGGGAGCGTGTTTACAGTGGGGGCAGGGGGAGGATTATAAGGCGACATTCATAGAGGAAATTAGGCCATGTATAAAATGGGAGGGGAGATTCTTCAGGTTTAAAATGGGAGGTGATATTCTTCAGATTTAAAATGGGAGGGGGCTTCCCCAGGTTTAAAATGGGAGGTGGATTCTCCAGGTTTAAAATGGAATAGAGATTCTCCAGGTTTAAAATGGGATGGAGATTCTCCAGGTTTAAAATGGGAGGGGGATTCTCCAGGTTAAAAATGGGATGGAGATTCTCCAGCTTTTAAATGGGAGGGGGGATTCTCCAGGTTTAAAATGGGAGGGGAGTTTCTCCGGGTTTAAAATGGGAGGCGAGATTCTTCAGTTTTAAAATGGGAGGGGTGTTTCTCCAGGTTTAAAATGGGAGAGGGGCTTCTCCAAGTTTTTAAATGGGTGCGGGGCTTCTCCAGGTTTACAATGGGAGGGGAGATTATCCAGGTTTAAAATGGTAGGGGGGCTTCTCCGGGTTTAAAATAGGAGGGGAGATACTCCATGTTTAAAATGTGAGGGGAGATTCTCCAGGTTTAAAAAGGGAGAGGGGGTTCTCCAGGTTTAAAATGGGAGAGGAGGTTCTCCAGGTTTAAAATGGGAGGGGAGATTCTCCAGGTTTAATATGGGAGGGGAGTTTCTCCAGGTTTAAAAAGGGAGAGGGGGTTCTCCAGGTTTAAAAAGGGAGGGGAGATTCTCCAGGTTTACAATGGGAGGGGAGATTCTCCAGATTTAAAATGGGAGGGGAGTTTCTCCAGGCTTAAAATGGGAGGGGAGTTTCTCCAGGTTTAAAATGTGAGGGGAGATTCTCCAGATTTAAAATGGGAGGGGAGTTTCTTCAGATTTAAAATGGGAGGGGTGTTTCTCCAGGTTTAAAATGGGAGGGGAGATTCTTCAGGTTTCAAATGGGAGAGGGGCTTCTCCAAGTTTAAAATGGGAGGGGAATTTCTCCAGGCCTAAAATGGGAGGGGAGTTTCTCCAGGCCTAAAATGGGAGGGGAGTTTCTCCAGGTTTAAAATGTGAGGGGAGATTCTCCAGATTTAAAATGGGAGGGGAGTTTCTTCAGATTTAAAATGGGAGGGGTGTTTCTCCAGGTTTAAAATGGGAGGGGAGATTCTTCAGGTTTAAAATGGGAGAGGGGCTTCTCCAAGTTTAAAATGGGAGGGGAGTTTCTCCAGGTTTAAAATGGGAGAGGGACTTCTCCAGGTTTGAAGTGGGAGAGGTGGTTCTGCTGGTTTAAAATGGGAGGGGAGATTCTCCAG
Organism: Heterodontus francisci; assembly: GCF_036365525.1. Classification (NCBI taxonomy): domain Eukaryota; kingdom Metazoa; phylum Chordata; class Chondrichthyes; order Heterodontiformes; family Heterodontidae; genus Heterodontus; species Heterodontus francisci. Next base: position 2,497,940 of record NW_027140909.1, on the reverse strand, counting down.
GTTTAATATGGGAGGTGAGATTCTCCAGGTTTAAAATGGGAGAGAGACTTTTCCAAGTTTAAAGTGGTAGAGGGGGTTCTGCTGGTTTAAAATGGGAGGGGAGATTCTATAGGTTTAAAATGGGAAAGGGACTTCTCCAGGTTTAAAATGGGAGGGGGACTTCTCCAGGTTTAAAGTGGGAGACTGGGTTCTACTGGTTTAAAATGGGAGGGGAAATTCTCCAGGTTTAATATGGGAGGGGAGTTTCTCCAGGTTTAAAAATGGAGAGGGGGTTCTCCAGGTTTAAAATGGGAGGGGAGTTTTTCCAGGTTTAAAATGGGAGGTGAGATTCTCCAGGTTTAAAATGGGAGAGAGACTTTTCCAAGTTTAAAGTGGTAGGGGGGTTCTGCTGGTTTAAAATGGGAGGGGAGATTCTATAGGTTTAAAATGGGAAAGGGACTTCTCCAGGTTTAAAATGGGAGGGGGACTTCTCCAGGTTTAAAGTGGGAGACTGGGTTCTACTGGTTTAAAATGGGAGGGGAAATTCTCCAGGTTTAATATGGGAGGGGAGTTTCTCCAGGTTTAAAAATGGAGAGGGGCTTCTCCAGGTTTAAAATGGGAGGGGAGTTTTTCCAGGTTTAAAATGGGAGAGGGACATCTCCAGGTTTGAAGTGGGAGAGGTGGATCCGCTGGTTTAAAATGGGAGGGGAGATTCTCCAGGTTTAATATGGGAGGGGAGATTCTCCAGGTTTAAAATGGGAGGGAGACTTTTCCAGGTTTAAAGTGGTAGAGGGGGTTCTGCTGGTTTAAAATGGGAGGGGAGATTCTAGAGGTTTAAAATGGGAGAGGGACTTCTACAGGTTTAAAATGGGAGGGGGACTTCTCCAGGTTTAAAGTGGGAGAGGGGGTTCTGCTGGTTTAAAATGGGAGGGGAAATTCTCCAGGTTTAATATGGGAGGGGAGATTCTCCAGGTTTCAAATGGGAGGGGGATTCTCCAGGTTTAAAATGGGAGGTTTATTCTCCAGGTTTAAAATGAGATGTGGAGTGTCATTTAGGACTGAAGTGAATAAAAATTACTTCACTCAGAGGGTTGTGAATCTTTGGAATTCTCTACCCCAGAGGCTTGTGAATGCTCCATCATTCAATACACTTAAGGCTTGAATAGACATATTTTTGGTTTCTCAGGGAATCAAGGCATATGTAGAGCAGGCGGGAAAGTGGAGGTGAATCCGAAGATCAGCCATGATGGTATTGAATGGCGGAGTAGGCTCGATGGGCCATATTGTTGACTCCTGCACCTATTTCTCATCTTATTGTGTTTTCTCTTTGTCTCTTCCTCTCTCTCTCTGACTCTACCTCTCTCTGTGTCGTTCTTTCTCTCCCTGTCGCTCCTTCTCTCTCAATCGCTCTGTCTCTTTATTTCTCTACCCCTCTCCCTCTCTGTTTGTCTGTCTCTCTCGCTCTCTCTCTCTGTGAGTGTCTGCCTGTGCCTTTGTCTGTGTGTGTGCCTGTGTCTGTGCGTCTGTATGTTTTTGTGTGCTTGTCTTTGTGTGAACTTGTGTGCCCAGCCAGATACGTCCACATCCCATGAATGAATAAAAACAAAACAAAACAAAAAATCTTTACGCTCATCTACACATCTAGTCACCACCTCGAAAAATTCAATCAATTCCGTTAGGCACGATCTCCCCCTGACAAAGCCATGCTGACTATCCCTGATTAATCCCTGTCTCTCCAAGTGGACAGCAATCTTGTCCCTCAGAATTTTTCCAATAGTTTCCCAACCACTGATGTTAGACTCACCGGCCTGTAATTACATGGTTTATCCCTGCTACCTTTCTTGAATAATCGTACCACATTCGCTGACTTCCAGTTCTCTGGTACCTGTCCTGTGGCCAGAGAGGATATGAAAGTTTGTGTCAGAGCCCCTGCTAACTCCTCCCGTGCCTCACATAACAGCCTGGGATATATATCATCTGGGTCTGGTGATTTATCCACCTTTAAGCCCATTTAAACCACTAATACCTCCTCCCATTCAATGCTAATAGGTACTCATATATCACAATCCCCCTCCCTGATCTCAACACCAACATCATCCTTCTCCATAGTGAACACCTATATCCTCCGGTTTCCACACACAGATAGCCACCTTGTTCCCTAATGGGCCCTATACTTTCCCCTTTATTCTCTTGTCCTTAATATACTTATAAAACGCCTTCGGATTTTCCTTTCCCTTGCCCACCCGTGTTTTTAATGTCCCCTTTTCGGTCTCCTAATTACTTTTTTTAAGTACCCCTCTACACATTCTATACTCCTCTAGTGCCTCCGCTGATTTCAACATTCTGAATCTGCCATAAGCCTCCTTTTTTTCCCTGATCCAATCATCTATATTCCATGACATCCAGAGTTGTCTGGACTTGTTGCTCCGACCCTTCACCTTTCCGGGTACATGTTGGCTCTGAACCCTCACTATTTCCTCCTTGAATAACTCCCATTGGTCTGATGTAGACTTTCCTACAAGTAGCTGCTCCCAGTCCACTATGGCCAGATGCTGTTTTACCATAATGAAATCGAGGGGAGTAACTGGACTGAGCCAGGGACGCCATCCGATGGAGATGGTGAGAGGGTGCAGTAACTGCAGTGAGACAGGGACACCAGCAGATGGAGATGGTGAGAGGGGGAAGTAAAGAAGTAAGGGCGGTGAGATATGGACACCAGCAGATGGAGATTGTGAGGGTGTGGGGCCAGTAACTGCAGTGTGTCAGGGACACCAGCAGATGGAAATGGTGAGAGGGTGAAGTAACTGCAGTGTGGCAGGGACACCAGCAGATGGAGATGGTGAGAGTGGGAAGTAACTGCAGTGAGGCATGGACCCCAGTCGATACAGAAGGTGAGAAGGAGCAGTCACTCCAGTGAGTCAGGAACACCAGCAGATGGAGATGGTGAGAGGGTGAAGTAACTGCAGTGAGGCAAGGACACCAGTAGATACAGAAGGTGAGAAGGAGCAGTAACTCCAGTGAGGCAGGGACACCAGTAAATGGAGATAGTGAGAGGGCGGCAGGAACAGCAGTGAGAAAGGCACACCAGCAGATGGAGAGGTGAGGGTGGGGCTAGTAACTGCAGTGAGACAGGGATACCAGCAGATGGAGATGGTGAGAGGGACAGAAACTGCAGTGAGACAGGGACACCAGCAGATGAAGATGGTGAGAGAGGACAGGAACTGCAGTGAGACAGTTACACAAGCAGATGGAGATGGTGAGAGAGGGGACAGTAACTGCAGTGAGAAAGGGAAACCAGCAGATGGAGATAGTGAGAACGGGACAGTGACTGCAGTGAGACAGGGACACCAGCAGATGGCGATGGTGAGAGGGGACAGGAAATGCAGTGATACAGGGGCATCAGCAGATGGAGATGGTAAGAGGGGTAGAAACTGCAGTGAGAAAGGGTCACCAGCAGATGGTGATGTTGAGAGGGGGACAGTAATTGCAGCGAGACAGGGACACCAACAGATGGAGATGGTGAGAGGGGATGTAACTGCAGTGAGACAGAGACACCAGCAGATGGAGATGGCGAGAGGGGGCAGTAACTGCAGTGAGATAGGGAGAGCAGCAGATGGAGATGGTGAGTGGGGACAGGAACTGCAGTGAGACAGGGGCACCGGCAGATAGAGATGTTGAGATGGAAAGTAACTGCAGTGAGATAGGAACACCAGCAGATGGAGATGGGGTGAGAGGACTGTAACTGCAGTGAGAAAAGGACACCTGCAGATGGAGATGGTGAGAGGGGGGCAGTAACTGCAGTGAGACAGGGTCACCAGCAGATGGAGATGGTGAGCGGGGAAGCAGTAACTGCAGTGTGACATGGAAACCAGCAGATGGAGATGGTGAGATGGGGACAGTAACTGCAGTGAGACAGGGACACCAGCAGATGGAGATGGTGAGGGTGGACATTAACTGCAGTGGGACAGGGACACCAGCAGATGAAGATGGTGAGAGGGGGCACTAACTGCAGTAAGACAGGGACACCAGCTGATGGAGATGATGTGAGGGGGGCAGTAACTGCAGTAAGACAGGGACACCAGCAGATGCAGATGGTGAGAGGGGGGCAGTACCTGCAGTGAGACAGGGACACCAGCAGATGAAGGTGGTGAGGGGGGCATTAACTGCAGTAAGAGAGGGACACCAGCAGATGGAGATGGTGTGACGGGGCATTAACTGCAGTGAGACAGGGAGACCAGCAGATGGAGATGTTGAGAGGGGGCAGTAACTGCAGTGTATAATCTGAGAATCAGATTTAAAATCATTTCAGGGCTCAGTGCTGTGAATATAAAATGAACTTTCTGTCCTGTGGGCAGTGCAGGTAGAGAATATGAATATGATTTAGTTCCAGGTTTTGAAACCCTCAACTCTTTCTATGATTTCACTAATTTAACAATGATAGTGAGAGGGTATTTCACCGCCTTCTTCAGCTCCTGTCTGAATTTAGTCTGATTCACAGTGTAAATAAACGTGTTGGTGCAGGAACTGAGAATCTGCAGCATTCTTGATGTGTGATCTGTGATATAGACAGGGTTAGTGTGGGAGGAATAATACTGAATATCTGCAATTCGCGCATAAATGATAAACACAACCAGTGTCACCCACAACAATATAAAACTGCCGGATATACTGAAGAGTAAAATAATTGATTTTCTCCTATTCTCCATCTCTGGGTCCTTGTGATTCTCTCCATTGCTGTGACCCCGGAATCCCCTGCGGACTTTACTTGAGAATATAATCCGTCTGACAGTCAGAACATTGAGCAGAAAAATCAGAAAGACCGGGACACAAGGGGTTAAAATGTAGTTCAGCAATTCAAATGCCCCCCACGTGGGAGAACTAAAGAAGCTCAGTTTATAAACACAACCCATTGGAACATTATCAATAAAGTAATCTTGTTTATATGCAAAGTACCAGGGGAGAGACTGTAAACAGCCCAGCACACTCAGTGTTCCTGCAACCACAACCGCTGTTTTCTCGCTGCAATATTTGGTTTTCAGCTTCTCACAGCAAATGGCCACAAATCGATCAAAGGTGAAAGTCACTGTGAGCCAGACAGAAATAACTGTGGCTGCATTAAACAGAACGTTAATGAGAGAACACATAGGAGTAATTCTCAGGAATGAACGTGGGAAATAAATTAAAACAATCCTGTTCAATATGGGACTAGTGATAACGACCAGGAGATCAGACACTGCCATTCCCACCAGGTAGACAGTGATACATTTGGAGAGACTGCACTTTCCTCTGGACAGGATCACAATCGCCACCAAGTTAACTGGAAGAGAGAGAAAAGGAAGCAGAGAAATTACTGATCAGACCTGGAGATAAAGCAGCAGTTTGACAGGATATGGGCTGAAATTTCCAGCTTTGTTGCTGCATCGAGCAGTGAAAACTGATTCACTGACATGGGCAGTGCTTTGTCACAGTGAAATGTTTGAACACACACTTATTAATAATGAATTGGGAAATTAAAACAGAAAGTGAATAAAGTCAGCACCGGATCTACTGTAAGTACTGAGTGAGGGAAATGAGAAGGGGTTTTACCTTTCTCCTGTTGCAATCTCTCAATGCAACTATCTCTGTTAACTCAATACTTTTCTTATAAGAGCAGAGATTCATTAACGAATAAAACCGTTCTTTTAAATTGTCATACAATTGGTATGAATTGCCAGTGTGCAAAGGGATTCATCTCAGGAATGGTTGGTATCGCTCAGACCAGCTTGTTCCCATTATATTGTTCAGTCAAAATTCATGGCTGTTACATCCGGCTGATCGGTTGGAAAACAAACAAACTTGGCTTTCAACTGATCGAAATTGAGCTGCGTTCTGCAGGACGGAATCTGGAGGATTAAGCTGAGTCATATGCACAGTGACGTGCAACTTTGCAAGGCCTTATTTGGAAATATAGTGTGGTACTTACAACATTGTTGAAACTGTTGCTGCATCTTTTTGCCTCTGCTTTCCAACGTGTCGGAGTTTGGAAGAAAAAGCCAACCGTAACGTCAGACGAGAGCTGCAAGGTGATTGCTTGGTGAGTAGCAGCTTTTAGTGCATTTAAATATCTTAAAAAGAGGAAAGTCTTTTTGTTGAAAAAAACGCTCTAGTGATAAGGTGAGTCCTACTAAAGTGTGTTTTTTTAAAAATTCAGTGTAACTTTATAAGGACTTTAGATTAAAGTGTAATGAGTATTTTTTAATTAAGGGAGTAACTAATTAATCGAAGGGTAAGTCATGACAGGAGAGCTCAGCCCCATGATCTGCTCCTCCTGCGCTATGTGCGAAATCCGGGACGCTTCCAGTGTCCCTGACGACCATGTGTGAAGGACGTGTATCCATCTGCAGCTTCTGGCTACCCGCATTACGGAGCTAGAGCTGCGGGTGGATTCACTGTGGAGCATCCGTGATGCTGAGGACGTCATGGATAGCACGTTTAGTGAGGTGGTCACACCGCAGGTAATGGCTGCACAGGCAGAAAAGAGATGGGTGACCACCAGACGGAATAGTAGGTACAGGCAGGTAGTGCAGGAATCCCCTGTGGCCAATTCCCTCTCAAACAGATATACCGCTTTGGATACTGTTGAGGGGATGACCTCCCAGGGGAAAACAGCAACAGCCAAGCTCGTGGCACCACGGAGGGCTCTGCTGCGCAGCAGGGGAGGAAAGGGGGTGTAAGAGCTATAGTCATAGGGGATTCTATCGTAAGGCGTGCAGATAGACATGTCTGTGGCCACAAACGAAACTCCAGGATGGTATGTTGCCTCCCTGGTGCTAGGGTCAAGGATGTCTCGGAGTGGCTGCAGGACATTCTGAAAGGGGAGGGTGAGCAGCCAGAGGTCGTGGTCCATATTGGTACTAATGACATAGGCAGGAAGAGAGATGAGGTCCTGCAAAGTGAATATAGGGAGTTCGACAGTAGGTTAAAAAGCAGGACCTCTAGGGTTGTAATCTCAGGATTACTCCCTGTGCCACGTGCTAGTGAGGGTAGGAATAGGAGGATCACGTAAATGAATGCATGGCTGAAGAACTCGTGTAGGCGGGAGGGCTTCAGTTACTTGGACCATTGGGATCACGTCTGGTGCAGAGGTGACCTGTACAAGAAGGATTTGTTGCATCTGAACTGGAAGGGGACCAATATCGTTGTGGGGAGGTTTACTATTACTACTCGGGAGGGTTTAAACTGGTCTGGCAAGGAGGTGGGACACAAAGTAGTAGTGTCTCCGATGAGATAGTTGAGACAAATGTAAAGGTTAAAGCGAGCAAGTCCAGTAGGCAGGCTGGGCAGGGGAAGGACATGGAGCGTGGAAGATCTGGTAGCCTAAACTGAATTTACTTTAATACAAGAAGCCTTACAGGTAAGGCAGATAAACTCAGAGCATGGATTGGTAAATGGTATTGTGATATTATAGCTTTTAGGGAAACATGGTTGAGGGATGGGCAGGACTGGCAGCTCAATGTTCCGGGGTGGTAGAGGTGGAGGTAAGAGAGGAGGGGGAGTTGCACTATTGATTAGGGAGGATATCATGGCAATACTTAGAGAGGATATCCTGGCGGGGAATATCCAACGAGGCCACATGGGTAGAACTTAGAAATAAGAAAGGGGTGATCACTTTGAAAGGATTATACTATAGGCCCACCAATAGTCAGAGGGAATTGGAGGAGTATTTATGGAGGGAAATCACAGATAGGTGTGGGAGTTATAGGGTTGTAATAGTAGGTACTTTTAACTTCCCTAATATTGATTGGGACTGCCTTAGTGCTGAGGGATCAGATGGGAAGAATTTGTTAAGTGTGTCCAGGATCGTTTTCTGAAGCAGTATGTGGATGGCCCTACTAGACAAGGGGCTACACTTGACCTCCTGTTAGGAAATGAGGATGGGAAGGCAGTTGCTGTTGTCTGTGGGGGAGCACTTTGGGACCAGTGACCCATAACTCTATTAGCTACAAGATAGTTTTGGAAAAGGATAGGACTGTTCCTCGAATTGAGGGCCTGAATTGAGGGAAGACTAATTCCAATGGCATCAGACAGGAACTCTCAAAAATTGAAGGGGAGAGGCTGTTTACAGGTAAAGGGACGTCTGGCAAGTGGGAGGCTTTTAAAAGTGTGATAGGAAGGGTTCAGGGCCGGCATGTTCCTGTTAGATTGAAGGTCAAGGTTGGCAGGTTTAGGGAACCTTGGTTGACAAGGGATATTGAGGGCCTGGTCAGGACAAAGAAGGAGGCATATGTCAGGTATAGGCAGCTGGGATCAAGCGAGTACCTCGAGGAGTATAAGGGATGCAGGAGGACATTTAAGAAGGAAGTTAGGAGGGCAAAAATGAGCCATGATATATCCCTGGCAGATACGATAAAGGAGAATCCTAAACGTTTCTATAAGTATATTAAGAGTAAAAGGGTAGCTGGGGAAAGAGTAGGTCCAATTAAGGAACAGTGTGCTAATCTGTGTGTGGAGCCACGGGAAATGGGCAAGGTCTTAAATGAATATTTCTCGTCTTTATTTACATTGGAGAAGGTCATGGAAACTAATGAGTTCAAGGGAGGGAGCAGCGATATCCTGGAGCATATCAACATTACAAAGGAGGAGGTGTTCGAGGTTTTCAAGCACATTAAAGTGGATAAATCCCCAGGGCCTGACCATGTATATACTAGGATGCTATGGGAAGCAAGGGAGGAGATTGCTGGGGCCCTGGCAGAGACTTTTGTATCATTGTTAGCCACTGGTGAGGTACTGGAAGACTGGAGGATAGCTAATGTTGTGCCTTTATTGAAGGGCAGCAGAGACACGCCAGGGAACAACAGGCTGGTGAGCATTACATCACTGGTAGGAATGTTATTGGAAGGGATTCTGAGAGACTGGATTTATATTAATCTGGAAAGGCATGATCTGATTAGGGATCGTCAGCATAGTTTTGTGCGTGGGAAATCATGTCTTACGAATTTGATTGAGTTTTCGAGGAGGTGACCAAGAGGATTGACGAGGGCAGGGCGATGGGCGTTGCATAATGGACTTTAGCATGGCCTTTGACAAGGTCCCGCATGGTAGGCTGGTCCAGAAGTTTCAAACACATGGGATTCAGGGTGAGCTAGCAAATTGGACACAAAATTGGCTTGCTGATAGGAGGCCGAGGGTGGTAGTGGAGGGTTGTTTTCCAGATTGTAGGCCGGTGACCAGTGGTGTGCTGCAGGGATCGGTGATGGGCGCTCTGTTGCTTGTCCTATATATTAATGACTTCAATGTGAATTCAGGGGGCATGATTAGTAAGTTTGCAGATGACACCAAAATTGGTGGTATCGTGGACAGTGAAGAAGGTTGTCTAAGGTTACAACAGGATATAGATTACCTGGGAAAGTGGGCAAGGGAGTGGCAAATGGAATTTAACGCAGACAAGTGCGAAGTGATGCATTTTTGGAAGTTAAACAAGGGCAGGACATATACAGTGAATGGCAGGGCCCTGGGGATTGTTCTTGAGCAGAGAGAACTTGGCGTGCAAGTACATAGTTCCCTGAAAGTGGCAACACTGGTAGACCAGGTGGTGAAGATGGCGTATGGCATGCTTGCCTTCATCGGCCCAGACACTGAGTACAAGAGTTGGGACGTCATGTTGCAGTTGTACAGAACGTTGCTTAGGCCGCATTTGGAGTACTTTGTGCAGTTCTGGTCGCCGCACTGCAGGAAAGATGTGATTAAGCTAGAGAGGGTGCAACAAAGATTCACAAGGATTTGGAGGGCTTAAGTTATAAAGAGAGATTGGATAGGCTGGGTCTGTTTTCCCTGGAGCGAAGGAGGCTGAGAGCGGATGTGACAGAGGTATATAAAATTATGAGAGGCAGAGATAGGGTAGACAGCCAGAGTCTGTTTCCCATGGTAGGGGTGACTAAACCTAGAGGGAATAGATTTAGGGTGAGAGGGAGGAGGTTTAAAGGGGATCAAAAGGGTAGATTTTTCACACAAAGAATAGTGGGTATCGGGAATGAGCTGCCTGAGGATGTGGTGGAGGCAGGAAAAGCAGCGACATTTAAGAGGCATCTGGACAGGTACTTGAATGAGCAAGGCATTGAGGGATATGGAATTAATGCAGGCAGGTGGGATTAGTATAGAAAGGCATTATGGTCGGCATGGACGCGCTGGGCCGAAGGACCTGTTTCTATGTTGTACGACTCTATGACTATGACTTTACAGAGATGGCATACAACGGGTTAAATGGAATGTGTCTCCAGACTGTTGGTCGGGAATCTTTGGGGACAGCGGAATGTGCGGCTGTTTTGTTGCTCTGGGTTCAGGGAGCCAACAGGTGCTGTTACCAAATGAAAAAAGGCTGAAAACTGAACCACTGAGTTTGAGTGCTCATATCAGCCATGATCCAGAATAGCAGAACAGGCTCGAAGGGCTGAATGGCCTACTCCTGCTCCTATGTTCCTATATTCCTATCAGGTTGGACGAGGCAACTTGAGGCAGAGCCAATGCGTGACATTGGGACGGAGAGAAGGAATAGGACATGTTGGAGTTGGAGGAGAGACAGGAGCAGTTGGTTTGGGAAAGTGGATAAACTAACACAATGGATGAGGAGACTGAGGATTCAATACAGTGAGAGGAGAGGCTGAGAGTCACAGGGAGAGACTGCAGCAGTGTGTTAGAGGAAATCTAATCTGTAGATCCCAGTGAAACAACTCAATTAATACATTCAAACAATAACACCTGCGGTTATTGGTGTTGGAGAGCAGTTCATTGGTTATACAATGTCGTCAGTACGTTTAGTTTTCACAGGCAATCTATTATATGTCAAAACAAATTTATGATATTAGCCTTGGTCTTTATTGAATTTAGCAGTCACAGAGATTTTAAAGCGCAGTACTTAAATAATGAAATACCATCAGTGAAGTACTGATTCGATTCTGTTTATTCCGTCAGTAAGTAAGGAATAGGAACTTTCGACAGAACAACATGAGGAGCTGACAGAAATCAACACAGAGGATCAAGACCGACAGAAAAATGAGTACAATCTGACAACAGACAACTTCAACTCCCAATTTCTCTCACTAATTCATTCGGATATTCCAGCACTTTATGATGGTGAATTATTCACACCGCTGTTTCTTTCTCTTTCTCTTTCATTCTGGTTGTCTTTTTTCCCACGATTTCATTCTCCCTGCTCCTTTTCTCCTCCCGTCTCTCAGTCGCCCTTTCTATCTCTCTGGAGGACTCACACCCTGCAAACTGTTACTTAATCCCACTGTTCTCATATGATTTATTCCTAACATTCTGCGCCTGTGTTCTGTTCATCAGCCCCGTATTCAATGATTCTATTCTCAGAGTCAGTTTGTTCAATGGTGAAACCTCTGTGAATAATTTAATGTATCTACAGAGCACCCAAGTCTCCATTTGTTCACCTTATCTACAATGCATGGAATAAGCAGGATCGAAGGCTTCTTCCAGGCAAACCTCACAATCATTGAAATTCCTTCTCCTGGAATTAGAAGTAAACCGTTAGAATGTGGGATTGTTTAATTAATAAAACACCAACATCAGCACTGCAGCTGATAATCTACAGATAAATGGAAAGATTCTTGATTCCAACTGATAGAGTGGAAACCAATAAAACATTACATCAATACTTTCTATTTTACAATGTCGTCCAGTGGCAGTGAAGGCTATACCGTGAAGTAGATAAGGAGATGTGAAAGAAGCAGCAGCAAACTCAGTTCAGTAGCCAGACCTCTGAAGCAGCGTCAGACACACACAGAATGAAATAATATTTTATAACAGTGATATCCAATAGATACATTGAAATACCAGCTAAATTGAGAAATGTTATTGGCGAGGGAGCATATTGTGCTGTCCCCTTGTAACACTGTCAACCACTAAAAATAAATTCATAAATATATTCCAGGAACGGTTCGTTCCACATCATGAAACTGTTAAAAGCTCCTGATAGTCTGATTCTTGATCCGAACCGAGACACCTGATTCAAATATCTTCAAAGCACAGAGCAATCTAGTAACTGTGCCAGGGTTACTAAAATCAATACCATTAAAAGCATAATGCAGCTCCTACAAGACTGAAGGAGTAGACAATGAGGAGATTCCATCAGTAAATTGCTGGGATAGAAGAGGCAGCAGTGTAACGCACACATTTAGAACTAATACCGAGTACAGCAGCACAGTTGAAACCGGTTTACATCATTAACAGCTGAGATACAGGCTTACCAGGAACTCCAATTGTAGCAAGTACTGGATAATAAATGGATAACATCTGAAGAATTACTGGATATCCCATTTCTGTGAGAAGCAGAGACTTCTGCTCGCCTGGAACCCACAGCTCCAGCAGGCACTCTGAGCTGATCCATGCCAACGGGTCCTGATTTATACAGGGGATAAGTTTCCACTGATAAGGTTATACCCCTGATCATTGCTATTAGTTACACTCATCTGAACAAACATATTACATCATCAGCTTTGACTCTGATGTAAATAATGTGTTCGATAAAACACAATCATTTCAATGTCAATGACATTTCTTTTCAGCCTAAGTGAATACCTGACTTTTCTCCACAGTATTTTCCATCAGGCACTTTCTTTTTCACTCACTGATCCTCTCCATACTCTATATCCCATATCCTCTCTGTGTCCTCCTCACAGCTTACCATCTCAGAGTAAAGCTCAGTTTAAACTGTCCCTGGAGTATTGCATTAACCTGGGTCACTCACTGTGACCATTTCAGACTTAAGACTCATCGAAATACTTCTTAAATGTTATGAGCGTTCCTGCTTCTATCACCTCTTCAGGCAGTGCGTTCCAGATTACAAACACCTTCTGGGTGATTTTTCTTTCCTCAAATCGCTTCTGAACCTCCTGCCACTTACCTTAAATCTATGCCCCTTGGTTATTGACCCCCCTGCTAAGGGAAAATGTTTCTTTTTATCTATCCTATCAATGCCCCTCATAATTTTGTTTACCTCAATCATGTCCACCTTCAGCCTTCTCTGTTTTTCAGGAAAACAACACTAGCCTTTTCATTGTCTCTTCATAGCTGAAGTGCTCCAGCCCAGGCAACATCCTGGTGAATCTCCTTTGCATCCTCTCCAGTGCAATCACATCCTTCCTATAGTGTGGTGCCCAGAACTGTACATAGTACTCCAGCTGTGGCTTAACTAGCGTTTTATACAGCTCCATCATAACCTCCCTGCTATTATATTATATGTCTCGGCTAATAAAGGCCAGTCTCCCATATGCCTTCCTAACCACCTTATCTACCTGTACTGCTGCCTTCAGTGATCTATGGACAAGTACACCAAGGTCACTCTGACCCTCTGTACTTCCTAGGGTCCTACCATCCATTTATATTCCCTTGCCTTGTTAGTCCTCCCAAAATGCATTACCTCAAACTTTTCAGGATTAAATTCCATTTGCCACAGCTCCACCCATCTTAAAATGGCAGTTTAATAGCCGACTTAAATTGGCAAACAGATATATGTGTAGTTTTACTAAGGTTCTGAGAGAAGAGTCAGAAACAGACACACACACACAGAAACACACACACACACGCACACACACAGAAACACACACATAAACACACACACAGACACACACACACAGAAACACACACACACAGAAACACACACACAGAAACACACACACAGAAACACACACAGACTGACAGAAACATGCACAAACACAGACAGAAACACATACACACACAGAAACACACAGAGAGAAACACACACACACAGAGAAACACACACACACAGAAACATACACACACAGAAACACACACACAGAAACAGAAACACACACACACACACACACACAGAGAAACAGACTGCCCAGGGACAGACAATGACAGAAGTATATTGCAATATCCAAAAGGCATTCGATGAGGTCAATCTTCGATTTAAAAATGAACATCAATGTGCATTTGCAGAAGACAGTTCCAAACTATTACCACCTTTTGCGTGTAGCAGTGTGTCCTAACTTCATTCCTGAAATGTCTGCCTCTATTTTTTAGACTGTACTCACTAGTCCCAGACTCCATAACCTGCCGAAATAGTTTCTCCCAAACTACCCCATCAGTTCCCCTTAATATCCTAACAGCTTTGATCAAATCACCTTGATCCTCCTAACTTCCAGGCAATGAATCCCGAGTTTGTGTAATATCACCTCGTAATTGAACCCTTGGAGTCCAGTTATCATTCTGGTAAATCTATGCTGCACTCAAATGGACATGAACCAGTCCCCTCAAGTCTCTTTGCACCTCCAGCGTTTCCAATATTTCACCATTTATAAAATATTCTGTTCTGTTCTTTTTTGCTGAAATCCTTCCACCACTGTTTTGTCCATTCACTTAAGATATTAATATCTCTTTGTAATTTGATGCTTCCAGCTACACTGCTTACAATGCTGCCTATTTTTGTGTCATTAACAAACTTGGGTATGTGGCATTCTCCCCCATCATCTTAAATCGTTAATAAGTACAGCAAAACGGAGACACACAGGGGCTTTGCACTCGGAGACGGGATTGAATCATTCCATCCTGGAGGTTTTTTAATTCCAGATTCATGTTTTATCTTTTTAGAAAAAACAGAACTCAAATTTACAACAGCCCAGTGTCGGATTTGAACTCCTGCTTTTTCAATCATCAGCTCAGACCTTCAAATTAAAACCATTAAAGAGATTCACTTTCCTACTGCTGTGGTCTGACTGTCTTAGGTTTTGTGTATTGTTCCCTTCATGTGCTCTAGTGTAAGTACCTTCCATTCTGTGTATCAGCAAGGGACACAAATCAAATTCACACCTTATTGCATCAACCAAAACCTTTCAAGTCCATTCACACGCCCCTATTTCCTGTCTCTGCAAAGTTAGCTCACACTTCCACAATGCAGGAATGTATGAATGGAAAGAGCTTTTCACACATTTTCCAAAACGTTTGCTAAAACTTTACAGGATGAAAAGTGCAATACACTGATAGCTTCCAAGCTCCAAATTGAATTTGTAAGAGTTGAAAAGTAATACAGGAATGAAATCCCAGAACTCTCTCTCCCTGCACCCATTCTAACATTGTACCATTTAGTTTATATCGCTTCTCTTCAGCCTTCCTTCCAAAATGCATCATTTCACATTCCACGGCATTGAAGTTAACCTGCCATGTGTCTGTCCAAAGATAGGGTGGAAGGTAAGCTGTCACGAGCACATAAAAGGTCTACAAAGAGATTTCAATAGGTTAAGTGAGGGGGCGAACATTTGGCAGACGGAGAAGAATGTGGGAAAATGTTGCTACAGCTGTTCAGGTCCTTATTTAGACCATATCTGGAGTACTGTGGACAGTTTTAGTCTCTTTGCTTAAGCAAGGATATACCTACATTAGAAATAGTTCAGCGAAGGTTCACTCGCCTGATTCCTGGGATGAAGGGGTTATCTTATGAGGAAAGGTTGAACAGATTGGGCCGAAACCCACTGGTGTTATAAGAATGAGAGGTGATCTTCTTGAAACATCTCAGGTCCTGAGGCGTCTGGACAGGATGGATGCTGAGAGGATGTTTCCACTTGTTGGAGAGACTAGAACTAGGGGACACTGTCTAAAAATTAGTAACGTCCCATTTAAAAATGAGATGAGGAGAAATGTTTTTCTCACAGAGGGTGGTTATTCTGTGGAATTTTCTGCCCCAGAGAGCAGTGGAGGCTGGATCATTGAATATATTCATGGCTGAGTGAGAGATTTTGATTAACAAGGGAGTCAAGGGTTAGGGTGGTAGACAGGAAAGTGGAGTTGAGTTCACAATATGATCAGCCATCGAATGACAGAACAGGCTTGAGGGGCTGAATGGCCTACTCCTGCTCCGAATTCATTTGTTCTTGTGTGTTCCATTTCACCAGACTGCCTCGAACCTCCTGAAGTCTGCTGCTAGTACCTTCCCTGTTTATTACATTGCAGATGACACAAACATTGGCAAACATTGAAGTTGTGCCCTGGAAACCCAAGTCCAAGTCATTAGTATATATCAAAAAGAGCAGTGGTCCTAATATAAACCTCCACTGCATACCTCCCTCAATTCTGAACCAACCATTGACCACTCTCTCAGCCAGTGTCGTATCCAATCAGCCACTGTTCCTTTAATCCATGGAGCATCAATATTGCCAACTGGTTGATTAGGAGGCACCATTAAGTCTTCCCCAGGAGAACCCTGGTCCCAGACCTCTCTGCTTGCACTCTCCAATCAAAATTCCCCAGAGAGTTACAGCATGGATTAGATACGGAATAATGCTCCCTCTACACTGTCCCATCCAACACTCCCAGGGCAGGAACATCATGGGGAGGATACAGAGTGAATCTTGCTCTACACTGTCCGAAACAGACAGAGAGAGAGACAGAAAGAGAGAAATAAAGAGACACAGACAGGAAGGGTGACTGAGAGTAAAGTAAGAATATTTAACATCGGACATAGGAAGAGGAAGAGACAATTTCACAATTTAACCCCTCAACCCTGTTCCAGCATTCAATGAGATCAGGGCTGATCTGTGATCTAACTCCATATACCCGTCTTTGCCCCATATCTCTTCATACCTTCAACAACAAAAATCTATCAATCTTAGATTTAAAAATTCACAATGTTCTTAGCATCAATTGCTGTTTATGGAAGAGAGTTCCAAACTGATACCACACCTGGTGAGTTGAAGTGTTTCTTCATTTCACTCCTCAATGGTTTTAGACGATGTTTAGATTTTTAGACTATGCCCAGAAGTTCTAGATTCCCAGCCAGCGGGAATAGTTTCTCTCTCT
This sequence comes from Heterodontus francisci, assembly GCF_036365525.1. Taxonomy (NCBI): domain Eukaryota; kingdom Metazoa; phylum Chordata; class Chondrichthyes; order Heterodontiformes; family Heterodontidae; genus Heterodontus; species Heterodontus francisci. The sequence continues at coordinate 2,481,152 of NW_027140909.1, read as the reverse complement.
CCACCCTATCACCTTCCCTTATTATTCTGAAAACTTTGATCAAATCACCCCTTAACCTTCTAAATTCCAGGGATATAGAGTAAAGCTCCATCTACACTGTCCCATTAAACACTCTGAAGCCACGCACAGTGTCGGGTTAGACATAAAGCACATTTCCCTCTGCACTGTCCCATCACACACTCCCAGGGCAGGGCCAGCATGGGGTTAGATACAGATTAAAGACAGGGCCTATTGTATTATAAACAGAGAAATGGTCTTGTGCAGTACAAACTGAGACCGGGTGAAACGCTGCAGAATCAGAGACGACTCCCACAGCAGGAACATCATGGGGAGGATACAGAGTGAATCTCACTCTACACTGTCCAAAACAGACAGAGAGAGACAGAAAGAGAGAAACAGAGATACACAGACAGACAGGGTGACTGAGAGTGAAGTAAGAACATATAACATTGGACATCGGAAGAGGAGGAGATAATTTCACAATTTAACCCCTCAACCCTGTTCCAGCATTCAATGAGATCAGGGCTGATCTGTGATCTATCTAACACCAGAGATCCCGCCTTTGTCCCTTTGGTTAACAATAATCTATCAATTCCAGATTTAAAAATTAACAATTAAGCCAGCATGAATTCCTGTTTGCAGGACAGAGTTCCAAAATTACAAAGAAATCCAAAGGAATGATTGGAGAGGCTGAGGATGTTTTCTTTGGAACAGAGAAGGCTGAAGGGCGATTGAGTAGAAGTGCATAAAATTATGAGGGGCCTTGATAGAGTGGGTAGGAAGGACATATTTCCCTTAGCACAGAGGTCCATGAGCGGGGACCTCGATTTCAAAATGCCCACAACCAATATCATGATGGTGTGACGACTCCCACAGCGGAATAGCTTGCTGGATGTTTAAAATAGAAGATATTCCCTCTGGATCTCTCCCGCTGTTCCCCTCTCCATACCTATCTCTTATACGTCTGTGCACACAGCAGTGAAGGATTACATCGAATTAATATATCCTACATTCCCTCTTTCAGTCGAACCCACAATCTCTCTCTCTCCAACCTTGTCCCTCTCTACAGCCCTCTCTCTGTCTGTATATCTAACCCTCTCTCCCTCTGTCACTCTGCTAGTGTCAGAGATAGCAGGAGGGAGAGACAGAGTGAGGAAGACAGAGAGAGAATGTACTCTGTTCCTAAGCTATGCTGAAACTGCTCTCGGAGTGTTTGATGGGCCGTGTACAGTCCTGTATCAGGCTGTGAAGAAGCAGAGCATGTTCAGTACACAACGGGTCAAAGGGAAAGAGTCACACCTGTCTGCGACTGGGAAGAGAGACTGACCTTACCATCAAGGCAGCGTTTGACCGATTATGGCATCGAGGAGCCCGAGTAAAGTTTAAGTCAGTGGGAATCCGCTGGTTGGAATCATACCGAGCGCAAAGGAAGATGGTTGTGGTTGTCGGAGGTCAATGATCTCAGTTCCAGGACATCACTGCAGCAGTTCCTCAGGGTAGTGTCCGAGGCCAAACCATCTTCAGCTGCTTCCTCAATGATCGTAAGGTCAGAAGTGGGGCTGTTCACTGATAATTGCACAGTGTTCAGTTCCATTCGCACCTCCTCAGAGAATGAAATCCCAGCAGAAAATGCTGGAAATACTGAGCAAATCAGGTAGCATCTGTGGAGAGAGAAACAGAGTTAATGATTCAGCTCGATGGTTTCCAGATTTCCAGCAACCACAGTATTTTGTCTCAGATAATGAAACAGTCCAAACCCGCATGCAGTAAGACCCGGACAACATTCCGGCTTGGGCCCACCAGTGACAAGTAACATTCACGTCACACAAGTGCCAGGCAATGACCAACTGCAACAAGAGAGAATCCAACCACCTCCCCTTGGCATTCAAAGTATTATCCCATCGCTGAATCCACCAGCATCAAAATCCTGGGGAAACATTGACATCAAACTTAACTGACCGAAACACATCAATAGTTGTTTCACCATCTCTCTGAGACAGAGAGACACAGCAAGAATGTGAGGGGACCTTCACGGAACCTCAGTATATTGTTTCAACCGTTGTTAACGATAGAAATCAAGGATTATATTAGAGCAAAGGAAGAGGCAAATAACATTAGCCCTTTTTTACTGTATTCTTTAATTTAGTTTTTCTCTCCTCCTTCTTCCTACCTGTGGAGGTGGGAGATGTGTGCATGGTTCTTAATGAATACATTGTTTCTGTCTTCATAAAATAGGGGTTCGATACAGACATTGTAGTTAAAGGGGAGGAGTGTGAAATACTGGATGGGCGAAACAGAGTAAGAGGGAAATATGAAGGTGTTTGGCTTCTTTGAAATTGGATAAATGGTCAGGCCTGGATGCATTGGAATCAGTTCAGAGAAGATTCACTTGGCTGACTCCTGGGATGAAGGGGTTATCTTATGAGGGATGGTTGAACAGGTTGGGCCTGTACTCATTGGAGTTTAGAAGAATGAGAGGTGATCTTATTGAAACATGCAAGATTCTGAGGGGACTTTACAGGGCGAATGCTGGGAGGATGTTCCCGTTGTGGGGGTGTCTAGAACTAGGGGGCAGTTGCAGTGTGGGGTTAGGTACAGAGTAAATCTGCCTCTATATACGCCTCTCTTTCTCCTCCTCCATCCAGATGGAGGGAGTAACAGTGAGAAAGAACAGGGGTAGATATAGAAAGAGAATAACAGAGAGAGGGAAGAATACAATGAGGAGAGAGTACCAGAGAGAAAGAGGAAGAGATTGGGATGGGGAATGTCGGTCAGCGTTCCTGCAAATCTGTGTGCAGCAGCCTCAAATGTCCCACGCAGATCCTGTTCCATGATAAATAACACATGTCTTCAAAGATTCTTAAATTTTAAAGGGACTGCGCACGGGACAATAACACATGCCGATAACAACAACTAAATTTTCACGGGAAGGTTGGAGCCAGCTGATGCTCAGTGGGTAATAATCTTGCCTCAGAGTTATACGTTTGTGGGTTCAGGTCCAAACACAAAATCTAGGCTGATGCCACTCAACAGAAAATCAGAACAGACCAGTGAGACTCAGAAAAGGAAACTTGTGTTAAATTTGCGAGCCTCGCTTTCTGGAATGTTTTAGTGTTTGGTCAGAATGTTGACCCAGTCTACCCCTGTGGGATGAGAGTTATCTGAATAGAGATTATAACATCTTTTTACAACGTGCATGACGAGTATGACAACATTTGCAGCATCCATCATATAAAATACTTTGGAATCAGTGTTCGATATTTCCAAAACACTGAGGTAAACTCGAACTCTCAATCAGCCCTGGGAGGAAAGCAAACCTTGAGACTTTCAAACAGTAATCAATGTCAGATTTGATCAATTTTTTTAGAGATACAGCACTGAAACAGGCACTTTGGCCCACCGAGTCTGTGCCGACCATCAACCACCCATTTATTCTAATCCTACACTAATCCCATGTCCCAACTACATCCCCACCTATATTTCCCTACCACCTACCTATACTAGGGGCAATTTATAATGGCCAATTAACCTATCCATCTGCAAGTCTTTGGCATGTGGGAGGAAACCGGAGCACCCGGAGAAAACCCACGCAGACACAGGGAGAACTTGCAAACTCCACACAGGCAGTACCCAGAATTGAACCCGGGTTGCTGGAGCTGTGAGGCTGCGGTGCTAACCACTGCGCCACTGTGACGCCCATTTATTAGGGATTAATCAATTACCGTATACAAGTCATACAGAATATGCCGTTTGCTAGCGGGATCCGAGTTTCTTACCAGCCTGGATTAGGAAGTGCAGCCTCTGCACTTGTGTTATCACCAAAAGAAGCAAACATAAAATGGAAAATTGATGTATGTGTAGTTTTACTGAGGTTCTGAGAGAGGAGAGAGAAACAGACATATACACAGACAGAACACACACACACAGAAACACATACACACACAGAAACACATACGCACACACAGAAACATACACAACAGAGAAACACACACACACAGAAAAACACACACGCACACAGAGAAACATTCACACACACACACACACACACACACACACACACACACATTGTCCAAGGAACAGAGAGTAAGAGAAGAATGTTTCAATTTCCAAAAGGCATTCGAGAAGGTCAATCTTAGATTTAAAAACAAACAATTGATTTAACATCAATGGTTATTTACAGAAGACAGTTCCAACCTAACACCTCCTTTAGTCCGTAGAGGTGTTTCCTAACTTCACTTCTGAAAGGTCTGCATCTAGGATTTAGACTATGCCCACTAGTCCCAGACTCCCCCAAACATAAAAACATAAAAATGGACTGTAAAAGTTTCAACAGGGACATAAAAAGGAATCGTTTGGCTGAGACAAATGTGGGTCCATTACATACAGAGTCAGGAGAATTTATAATGGGGAATAGAGAAATGGCAGTGAAGCTAAATGATGACTTTGTGTCTAGCTTCACTGAGGAAGATACAAGAAATCTCCCAGAATTAGACATTGAAGGGATTGGGGGATTGAGGAATTGAGTGCAATTAGTATTAGTAAGAAGGTTGTATTGGAGAAATTAATGGGGCTGAAGTTTGATAAGTTCCCAGGACCTGATATTGTACATCCCAGAGTGTTGAAAGAGGTCGCTATGGAGATAGTGGATGCATTGGCGATCATCTTCCAAAATGCTATAGTTTCTGGAACAGGTCCTGCAGATTGGAAGGTAGCAAATGTCAGCCCACTATTTAAGAAGGGAGGGAGAGAGAAGAGAGGGAATTACAGACCTGTTAATCTTATATCAGTCACTGGGAAAAGGCTAGAATCTCTTCTAAAAGATGTGATAAATGGAGAATTGGGTAATAATGATCTGATTGGGCATAGTCAACATGGATTTAGGAATGGTAAACCATGTTTGACCAACACATTGGAGTCTTCTGAGGATGTTACTAACAGAATTAATAAAGGTGGACGTGCTGTACTTGGACTTTCAGAAGGCTTTTTATCAAGTCTCCCACCGGAGATTGTTTAGCAATATTAAAGCACATGGGACAGGAGGGAATAGACTGGCATGGATTCAGGATTGGTTAACAGGGAGAAAGCAGAGAGTAGGAATAAATGGGTCATGCTCGCATTGGCAGGCTATTACCACAAGGATCAGTACTTGGGCCCCAGCTCTTCACAATATACTTCAACGATTTGGATGTGGGGATCAAATGTAATTTTCCCAAGTTCCCAGATGACAAAACTTGAGAATGTGTTGTGAAGAAGATGCAACGCGGCTTCAAGGGGATTTGGACAGACTTAGTGAGTGGGCAAGAACGTGGTGGATGGAATATAATGTGGAAAAATATGAGGTTATCCATTATGGATGGAAAAATAGATGTGCAAAGTATTTTTTTAAATGGCAAGAGATTAGAAAGTGTAGATGTACAAAGTGACCTGGGTGGCCCCGTCAATAAGTCATTCAAAGCTAACATGCCGGTGCAGCAAGCAATTAAAAAGGTTAATGGTATGTTAGTCTTTATCACAAGAGGATTTGAGTACAGGAGTAGTGAAGCCTTGCTTGGATCATATAGAACCTTGGTTAGACCGCACCTGAAGTACTGTATGCAGTTTTGGTCCCCTTACCTTAGGAAGGATATTATTGCCATAGAGGCAGTGCAACGAAGGTTCACCAGACTTGTTTCCAGGATGACGGGACTGTCCTATGAAGAGAGATTGGGGAGACTAAGCTTGTATTCTCCAGAGTTTCGAAGAATGAGGTGTGTTCCCATTGAAACCAACACATACTGAAAGCGATAGACAGGGTAGATGCAGGTAAGATGTTTCTCCTGGTTGAGGATTCTAGAACCAGGGGTCACAATTTCAAAATAAGGGGAAAGCCACGTAGTACAGATATGAGGAGAAATTTCTTTTCACAGAAGGTTGTGAATCTTTGGAATTCTCTACTCCAGAAGGCTGTGGAAGCTCAGTCATTGAGTATGTATAAAGCAGAGATTGACAGATTACTAAATACCAATGACATAAAGGGATATGGGAATAGTGTGGGAAAAATACATTGAAGTGGATGATCAGCCATGATCTTATTGATAGTAAAGTAATCTGTTCCAGTCTTTTTTGCTGACATTGAAATCAACCGATCACAGTTTTGCCCATCCACTTCAGATATTAATATATCTTTGCAATGTGATGCGTCCAACTACACTGCTTACTATGCTGCCTATTTTTGTGTCATTGGCAACTTGGGTATGTTGCATTCTACCCCATCATCTTTAAATCATTAATAAATACAGCAAAACTGAGACACATACAAGCTTCGCACTAGTAGACAGGAGTGAATCATTCCATCCCGGAGGGTTTTTTAATTCCAGATTTATGTTTTTTTTTTTAAAAACAGAATTCAAGTTCACAACATCCCAGTGTGGGATGTGAACTCCTGATTTTTCAATCATCAGATCTGGCCTGAGAATTAAAACACATAAAAACAGATTCACTTTCTTACTGCTGTTGTCTGACTGACTCAGGTTTTCGATATTGTTTCCTACTCGTCTTATTCCATGTGTCTGAAGTCTTAGAGGTTGGACAGACATTGGTAAACTACTTCATGTGATGTTCTGTTCTGTGTATCTGCAAGGGACACACATCAAATTCTCAGCTGATTGCATCAATCAAAACCTGCAGGTCCACTCAAGCACTCGTATTTCCTGTCTCTGCAAAGATAGCTCACACTTCCACAATGCAGGGATGTCTGAATGGAAACAGCTTTTGACACATTTCCCAACGCGTTTGCTAACACTTATCAGGATGAAGCTAAATTCACCTTACAGACTGCAAGCCCCAAATTGACTCTTTAAGATATAAAAAGTAACACAAATGAAATACCAGATCTCTCTGTCCCTGCACCAATTGTAACATTGTACCAGTCAGTTTATATCGCTTCTCCTCAGCATTCCTTCCAAAATGCATCATTTTACATTTCGCAGCATTGAAGTTAACCTGCCATGTGTCTGACAATTTCACCACAGTGCCTCTATCCTCCTGAAGTCTACTACCATTCCCTTCCCTCTTTATTACATTGCAAATGGCACAATGTTGAAGTTATGCCCTGTAAACCCAAGGCCAAGTCATTAATATACATCAAAAAGATCAGAGGTCCTAATCCAAACCCCAGGGGAACACCACTGTACCACAAAGTACACTGTATACAGTGAGTACAAAAGCAGGGAAGCTGCACATTTATAAAGCTCTGGTTAGGTAACAGAGGGGGAGAGACTGTGATTCAGAGGGTAACAGAGAGGGAGAGACTGGATTGTGACGGTACCAAAGAGGAAGGGACTGATGTTCAGAGAGTAACAGAGAGGGAAAGACTGGGATTCAAAAGGGAAGAGAGAGGGAAAGACTGGGATTTAGAGGGTAACAGAGACAAATAGTGAGGAATAGGCAGAGAGAGAGGGAGAGGGGCAGAGAGAGAGAGAGACAGAGAGGGAGAGAGATAGACAGCCAGTCAGAGGGAAATTGGGATGGGGAGTGTTAGTCAATGTTCCCACAAAGCTGTGTGCAGCATCATTGAATGTATGACATAGTGAGAGACTGGGATTGAGAGGGTACAGAGGGAGAGAGAGAGAGAGATAGAGAGTGAAGAGGAGAGAGATAAACATGAGGCGAGTAGCAGAGAGGGGAACAAGTGATTGAGTGAGTAAGAGAGAGGGGAAGACACAGAGAGATTACCACTATGAGTAGCTGTCCACTTCTCTCTCCATGCCTATCTCTCCCTTTCTCACTGTTACCCTCTCTCCATCTATATTTCTGCCTCTCTCCTGATGTTTCACACTCTATGCCGATGTCTTGTACGTCTGTGTAGAGGATTACATCAAACTAAGATTATATTTGACATTTGCCCTTTCGATCTCACCTAACAACGTGACTGTCTCCAACATTGTCTCTGTGTCTGTGAACAGCGGGACATTGGAGTGAATGTTCACTGATTCCTGAGGCTGACAGGACAGGTGGATAAGCTGGTTAGGAAGGGATAAGGGGCACTTTCATTTCCCGACCAGCGGAAATAATCTCTCAGTGCCGTATTTATCCAGTCCCTTTAGAATCTGATATGTTTCAATGCGACCGCCACTCATTCTTCTAAACTCCAGAGAATACATGTCCAATTTACTCAACCTCTCATCATCGGACAATGGCAGAGAAACGAAACAAATACTTTGTGTCTGTCTATATGTTCTCTGTCATGCTTTGTAATCTTCCTCAAATCATTGAACACTGCAGTTTATGGATCATTTCACTCTTTGCTGTTGAGCTGATGACATTGTTTGATTGACAGTGATAATATTTTAGGACCATTGTATTGAGTCCAATGGGTTGCAACTAGGATTACTGGGCGATTTCTCTCTGCAACTTTGAATCTTTAATAAAGCTAATCTGGGCATTAACCTGCAGTCTCTTTCTATATGTCTGACTCCACTCATTCTCCCGAGGATAAAGTTACTTTTATCTGGTTGTATCCCCAATTAAATGACTGTTTGACACCGCAAGACTTTCTTTACTGTTAACCCCTCCCCCACCCAGGGGGGTCACATGTTGCCCAATCTGCGGCTGCGCTGAGGCTGGAGGAAGCTTTTGACCCCTCTGACCTCCAAGCACGTGGGGCGATCCAGCCAATCAGAGTTCAGTGACGAAAGGAAGGGATTTGGCGTCATCAGCCATCATCATTGCGTGACGTCTCATGCCGGTCGCTTATTTCCGTAAAAACGAAGATAAAAGTAAAAGGAAAAGCGGCTTCAGTTGTCGATCTCAATGGAGGAAACTTGAATGTCTGAGCCGCGGGAGTATGAAAAAAGCGGTGGTTAACGCGCTTGTGGAGATGCGCATGTGCGGAGCTACCTCCCAGAGTGGGCGGCACAGTGGCGTCACAGCTCCAGCGACCCAGGTTCAATTCTGGGGACTGCCTGTGTGGAGTTTGCATGTTCTTCCTGTGTCTGCGTGGGTTTCCTCCGGGTGCTCCGGTTTCCTCCCACATGCCAAAAGACTTGCAGGTTGAAAGGTAAATTGGCCATTATAAATTGCCCTTAGTATAGGTAGGTGGTAGGGAAATATAGGGACTGGTGGGGATGTGGTAGGGATATGGAATTAGTGTCGGATTAGTATAAATGGGTGGTTGATGGTCGGCACAGACTCGGTGGGCCGCAGGGCCTGTTTCAGTGCTGTAGCTCTAAAACTACTAACCCACCCTTCTACACCATCATCCAGGTCATTTATAAAAATGACAAACAGCAGTGGCCCCAAAACAGATCCTTGCGGTACACCACTAGAAACTATACTCCAGGATGAACATTTACCATCAACCACCACCCTCTGTCTTCTTTCAGCTAGCCAATTTCTGATCCAAAGCATTAATTCACCTTCAATCCCATACTTCTGTATTTTCTGCAATAGCCTACCGTGGGGAGCTTTATCAAACGCCTTACTGAAATCCATATAGACCACATCCACGGCTTTACCCTCATCCACCTGTTTGGTCACCTTGTCAAAAAACTCAGGTTGGGCCTGTACTCATTGGAGTTTAGAAGACTGAGAGGTGATCTTATTAAAACATACAAGATTCTGAGGGTACTTTACAGGGCAGAAGCTGGGAAGATGTTCCCCTTGTGGGTGAGTCTAGAACTAGGGCGCACAGTTTAAAAATAAAGAGCCTGTCATTTAAGACTGAGCTAAGAAAGATCACTATCAGATCAGTTAAGGTCACTTTCAGATCAATTATGAGCGTATTGAACGGCAGAACATGCTCGAGGGGCTGGATGGCCTACTCCTGCTCAGATTTCTTAGAATCTTGTGCATAAATTGGAGGGTTTTCTCACCACTTTTTAATCTATTTTTATCGCAGAGATAGGGCCATGTGTAATATAAACAGAGACGGGGTCTTGTATAGTCCTAACTAGTGCATTGATAACTGACAGTAGTGTAAAAGGTATGAAGGATACAGAATTCTAAACATGCATTCAGGGGAATATCTTAGGCCGGTACGTAGCAAGGCCAACAAGAGATGGGTCAGTCTGACACTTAGTTTTAGGGAATGAAGCTGGGCCGATGGAAGGCGATTTAGAAAACGTGGAGTGGAAAAAGCTACTTGAAGGTAAATCAGTGTCAGAGCAGTGAGAGTGAATAATTTCATCTTGGAGGATTTATTATTCCAGAGTTATTTTTTATTTTCAGAGAAACTCAAATTCACAAGAGCCCAATGTGGGATTTGAACTCCTGCTTTTTCAGTCATTAGCTCAGGCTTTTATTTTACAAACTGTAAAAGACATTCACCTTCCGACTGCTGTTGTCTGACTGTCTCAGCTTTTGTATATTCTCCCCAATCTTGTTCTTTCATGTGTCTAAAGACTTTGATGTTATTCACACATTGGTAAACAACTTCATTCTCTCAGGGCTTAAAGACATTCAGGGATGCAATCCACAATCTAATTCACAACCTATTGAAGCAACCAAAATCTTCAACTCCATTCAAACACCCCGATATCCTGTCTTTGCACAGACAACTGACAGTTTCACAATGCAGGAAAGTCCGAACGAGAAACCACATTTACCTGACAGAATCCAAGCTCCAAATTTAATCATTAAGATATAGAAAATACCACAGAAATGTGACTTGTTCCTTGTAACAGTGAGACTGAAACATTTCAGGGCACTATTCAACCTGGAAGGATTCCGAAAAAAGTCAGGATCAGGATTGAAAGAGAGAGACAGCAAAAAGGGGGTAGAGAGAGAGACACACACACTGTCAGCTCCTGTATGTGTAAGGTCTCTCTGTTCCTGCACCCATTTAAACATTGTACCATTTAATTTAGATTGCCTCTCCCACAGTCTTCCTTCCAAAATCCATCACTTCACATTTCTCAGCATTGAAGTTAACCTGCCATGTGTCTGTCCAATTCACCAGACTGCCAACAGCTTCCTGAAGTCTGCTGCTATTCTTTTCTCTCTTTGCTGCATTTCCAACGATTTGTGTCATCTACAAACTTTGAAGTTCTGCTTTATAAACCCAGGTGAAGTCATGAATATGCAGAGTAAAGCTCCCTCTACACTGTCCCATCAAACACTCCCAGGACAGGAACATCATGGGGTGGATACAGAGTGAATCTCGCTCTACACTGTCTGAAACAGAGACAGAGAGAGACAGAAAGAGAGAAAGAGAGAGACACAGACAGACAGGGTGACTGAGAGTGAAAGACGGATATTTCACATCGGACATAGGAAGAGGAGGAGGCAATTTAACCCCTCCAACCTGTTCCAGCATTCAATGAGATCAGGGCTGATCTGTGATCAAACAAATACCATACATCCCACCTTTGCCCCTTATCTCCTAATACCTTTGGTTAACAATAATCTATCAATCCCAGATTTAAAAATTAGCAATTAAGCCAGCATGAATTCCTGTTTGCAGGAAAGAGTTCCAAAATTACAACGACATCCAAAAGAATGATTGGATCGGCTGGGGCTGTTTTCTTTGGAACAGAGGAGGCCTAGGAGAGATTGATTTGAGGTGTATAAAATTATGAGGGGCCTCATTAGAGTGGATAGGAAGGACTTATTTCCCTTAGCACAGTGGTCCATTAGCGGGGACATAGATTTAAAAATGCCCACAACCAATATCATGAGGGTGTGATGGCTCCCACAGTGAAATATATTGCTGGCTTTTAAAATGGAGGATAATGCCTCTGGATCTCTCCTGATGTTTCTCTCTCCATACCTATCTCTTATATGTCTGTGCACACAGCAGTGAAGGATTACATCAAATTATTATATCTTGCATAGAGAGGCAGAGATGATGTTAGAGAGAGACAAACACTGTCATGGACAAATAGAGAAAGAGCGATCAGGAGAAACTGAGTAAAAGAAGGAGAGAGAGAGAGAGGCAGAGAGTCAGAGAGACAGAAATAGACAGAGAGAGATGGAGAGCCAGAGAGAGAAGGAGAGATGGTGTGAGAGACACAGAGTCATGGACAGAGGCGAAGAAGGAGAGAGGGCGAGAGAGAAACAGAGAGGGAGGGAGAAAGAAAGGGAAGGAGAGACCACGGAGAATTAAAGAAGGAAAAGATTGGAGTACTCTAACGTTGTACCATTGCTAAAAAGGAAGAAAGAGATAGACTGAGTAATTACAGGCCACTCAGTAAACCTCAGTGGAGGGCAAATAATTGAGAAAAATTCTGATAAACAGCAGTAATGGTCATTTAGAAAGGTGCAGATTAATCAAGCACAGTCAGCATGGATTTGTTCAGTGAAGATCGTGTCAGACTAGCTTGAGTGAATTTTTTGTAGGGGTAACTGGGAGGGTCGATGAGTGGAGCAGCTCATCACCACCTTCTCAGGGAAATTGGACAATAAATTCTGCTCTTGTCAGTGATGTCCAGATCACGGGAATTAATTTAATACAGTGTCAGCTCCTGTACACACAGTACACAATGGAGGTTTACTCAAGGCTAACAGATTATTATTCACAGATAGCACGTTTATTCAGCGTTTCAAAATGTTATCTTCAACAGAGATTATACTCACGCGTCCACATAAGCTAGGTTACTTAGGTTCGTCCGAGAGTCACAACGGAGCAGATGATCATCCCTCCCCTTTTGATTCTCCGAGTAGTTGATCAGACTACTTAGTCCTGAACTAGCTCGCCAGCACTTTGCACCAAACTTTCTCATACCCTGTTTCGTGCATGCTACCTGCGTGATTGGCGAAACCTGACTACCCGATGCACAATATTGGTCAGTCAGCTGTTACTAATGCTGCAGGTGCGCTACGTTAGTCACAGTCGGTCAATCTGTCACCGGTATTGACATCTACTTATTTTTGGTAGCCTCATCACTCAATTTTCCACCACATTGCCTAGCTGTTTTTATTTATTTTATTTTAAGATACAGCATTGAAACAGGCCCTTCGGCCCACAGAGTCTGTGCTGACCAACAACCACCCGTTTATACTAACCCTACAGTAATCCCATATTCCCTACCACCTACCTGCACTAGGAGCAACTTACAATGGCCAATTTACCTATCACCTGCATGTCTTCTCTCAGAGGGTGGCGAATCTCTGGAATTCTCTGACTCTGAGAGTTGTGCAGGCTAAGTCACTAAATGTATTTAAGAAGGAGGTCGATAGATTATTGAAATCTCGGGGAGTCGCGGGTTATGCAGAGCAGGCCTGCAAGAGGAGTTGCGGCCTGGGACAGATCAGCCATGTTTTACTGTTTAGTTTAGTTTAGAGATACAGCACTGAAACAGGCCCTTCGGCCACCGAGTCTGTGCCGACCATCAACCACCCATTTATACCTATCCTACACTAATCCACTAAACCCATATTCCTACCACATCCCCACCTGTCCCTATATATTTCCCTGCCACCCACCTATACTGGGGCAATTTATAATGGCCAATTAACATACCAACCTGCAAGTCTTTGGCATGTGGGAGGAAACCGGAGCACCCGGAGGAAACCCACGCAGAAAAAGGGAGAGCTTGCAAACTCCGCACAGGCCGTACCCAGAATCGAACCCGGGTCCCTGGAGCTCTGAGGCTGCAGTGCTAACCACTGCGCCACTGTGCCGCCCTGAATGGTGGGCTAGGTTTGAGGGGCTGAATGGCCTACTCCTGCTCCTATTTCTTATGTTCTTATGTTCTTAGCACTATTAGCCACACACACTACTTTCTCCACATACCAGGTTACATAGAGTTCACAAGTTCGATGGTCCCCTGCGTATAATTGATCGGGTAGATGTCGAGAAAATGTTTTCACCTGCGAGCTGGACCCAAACTAGGGGCCATAAATAGATGAGAGTCAATAATAAATCCAATGGGGGAATTCAGAATAACCTTTTTTTACCCAGAGATTGGTAAGAATGCCGAACATCTTCCCACAGGGAGAGATTGAGGAGAACAGTTTAGATGCATTTAAGGAGCAGTTCGATATTCATGAGTGAGTCAGCAGGAGAAGAATATACAGATAGGATGAGATGAAGTACAGTGGGATGAGGATCGATTCGAGAATTAACACCAGCGCCCAGCAGTTGGGTCGAATGATCTGTTTCTTTGCTGTAAATTCTGTGTAATTATTTGTGGACCAACACTTTTCGCTTTCAACATAAGAGATGAACATGTGCTCCATTGTTACAGAGACAGTCAGAAGCTGAGTACGCAGACACACTCTGCGATATCGAAACACTGTTACATTGAAACATATATGAATTTCTGTAAATACCAAAGAGTGTTGAACAGACATATTAACAATATTTGTTCCCCTTTACTCACCTGCTATAGTGACCACCACAGATTCACTGAACTGGGGGATTGTAACTGCCTTCCACGGAGCAAGGTTGTATATGTGCATTTTTACTACCCTCATTGGTTCGTACTGGTCTCCGGGAATGTTCCAATGATGCCGTTTGTGATGGATTGAGGATAGTATTGTCTTTGGCTCTCTGTAAAAGTGCAAGGTTTTCCCATGATCATCTTCCGTCATGGTGCAGGTAATGGTGACTTTCTCCCCTTCACCAGTCGATTGATCAATAGATGCCCCTGTCGCTGTTGGCCGATCTGCTGTGGAATAATTGTACAGGACAGTTAGAAATGGATCTGTGGAATCTGTGCTGCCTTTCTCCTGGGGTTTCCGGACCTTCACATGTTCTGTTATTTCTGCATGCACTCTCAATAAATTCAACGCATGGTTAAATGGAGTGGGGTGTGAAATGGGTGGTGGACCTGTACCTAAACCAGTCCCATTACATCAGGGCGGGTTTACTTCCAAACTGCCCTCTAACTTGCTCTGAATTTAACCACGGGAGCTTTAAATAACCACGACTGAGTCTCTTTCTCCAGATCACAGAGGTTGAAACCAGGAAGCTTTGAATGGGAGTGGATACAGAGGCTGGGAGTAAATGAGGTGGTAACCACAACTAAAGCCACAACACTGAGTTCTGTGCAACAGTGTGTGAGATACTGATGAGAACATTGCAATATCCAAAATGACAGCCTATGGATATAAAGCAATGATGACAGAATGAAGGAGCTGGAATAGACTCCACACTCAGTACAACACAGAAGCAGATTGTGTTTGGTTGGGACCCTTTCCTCTCATCGTGGTTCAGAGTCCAATGTTGGGAAGAGTCCTTTCCCCACTTAATTTCAACATCTAACACTCAAAAGTCATGAGCAGGACAGCAAAATCCAACAAGACAGCAAGATCACAAATAGGCGGCCCGTCTTGTATCAATCATTGTTTTGCTGCAGTCAAAGTACATGGGAATGTTTAACATGGTTCCCATATGGACCCGGATTACAGTTGTTATCAATTATTTGAGCTCTATAATCTTCTTCCAACACTATCACATCCATCAAATGTTACAGATTTAGTCATAGTTTAGACATGCCATAATGACCACCTTGCAGGTTTTACCACATTCACATTCCCTTTATCAGTTCAGTTACACCGCATTGCTCCTTCAGCACATCCTACATCCCTGCTGTGGACTTATTTACCACTATTAGCCACCCACAGTACTTTCCTCACATCCCATGTTACATACAATTCACGGGTTGGATGGTGCTCGCCGACAATTGATAGGGTAGATGTAGAGATGTTTCCACTTGCGAGCCGACCCCAAACTAGGGGCCATCAATCGAAGATAGTTACTAATAGAAGGATATACAGACAGGATGAAATGCATTAGAGTGGGATGAGGCTCGTTTGGAGCATAAACACCAGCGCCCAGCAGTTTGGTCGAATGACATGTTTCTGTGCTGTACATTCCAAGTAATTATTTGTCGGCCAACACTTACCTCTTTCAACATAACAGATGAGCATTGTTACAGAGACAGTCAGAAGCTGAGTGCACAGACACACTCTGCGATATCCAAAAATTGTTACATTACAACAAATGTGAATTTCTGTAAGTACCAAAGGGTGTTGAACAGACATATTAGCAATCTCTGTTCCCCTTCACTCACCTGCTATAGTGACCATCACAGATTCACTGAACTGGGATTCTAACTATCTTCCATGAATGGAGATTGTATATTTGCATTTGTACCGCCCTCTTTGCTTTGTACTGGTCTCTGGGAATGTTTCAATTTTGAACTTTGTGATGAATTGAGGATAGTACTGTCTTTGGCTCTCTCTGTAAAAGTGGAAGGTTTTCCCGCGATCATCTCCACTTATGGTACAGGTAATGGTGACATTCTCTCCTACTACATATATGCTAGTCGATTGATCAAGGGATATCCCTGGCGCTGATGGCGGATCAGTTAGAGAATAATTGTTCAGGACAGTGAGAAATGGATCTGCGGAATCCATGATGCCTTTCTCCAGGAGTTTCTGGACCTTCACATGTTATGCTCTTTTTGCATATGCTCTCAATAAATGCACGCATGTTTAAATGGAGTGGGGTATGAAATGGGTGTTGGACCTTTACCTAAACCAGTCCCATTCCATCAGGGCGGGTTTACTTCCAAAATGCCCTCTGACTGGCTTTGTATTTGAGCATGATTGAAGCCACAACATTGTGAGACAACAATCCCCTTGGGTGGCCTAATAGTTTGGCATCTCCTTTTCCAAATTGGGAATAACATGTCCACTGAAGCTTATACCAGGATAAAGGGGCGGGGTGTGTGATGGTGTGGAATTCAATACCTCCTGTTTTATCCCCCAGAATATAAAATCCATATGCTGGATTGGATACTAATGCACCGAAAATGTAGCTGAGAAAACATGCTTCCACCAGAATATGCGGGGTGCTATTTGCCTTGGACCGGAGTGGAAAATGGAAGGTAGTGTATTTGTTGTCTAATTTACACCAGGTGGAAAGGAAGATTTGACAGTGAATAAAACGGGTGGACGATTCATCTGCACCGAATTTCCACTGCTGAAGATTGGTTTCGCTCCATGGAGAGCCCACATGGACGCTATGGACCGAATGGCCACCTTCTTTGCTATTAATGACTCCATGACTATATGACTCACTCCCACATTATTCATGGCATGTGTAGACTTCGATCAGTATTGGATGTTCTTAGAGTGAGAGGTATTGAAGCTTACCCACGACTGTTACCTTCACAGTATCACTTCTCTCTGAGATGATCTCCCTCTCCGACACTGTCTTTCTGTACACACAGCAATAATCTGCTGACCCAGTGCCCAATAGCTTTGTGACAGTAAAGGTGACTGTATATTGCCTTGAACTGGCAGTCTTGGTTTTGATTAGTTCATCCTGGTCTCTTCTCTACAAATAGAAACAGCTGCCTGAGTACGAATATGCTGCTTCACAGGTAATCATGACCAGTTCTTCCCTCAGAAATACAGAATCCTGACGGTTAACAGGCATTGATGGTTTGCTGGGGTAATCTATAATGATAGAAAGATAGCATATTCAAGTTAAAACAAAGGCACATACGGGGTTATATTTCACCGAACGCAGCATTGGGGAAAAGGGTGAGATAGGATCTGCCACATGTTTTATGCCCGACCCAATTTTGCCTCTCAAGGAACTGAATATCAGGTACTGCCTACAATGGGCGGCTGAGGATATACTGACCGGGATGGATTTCGAGTCCAGAAGCGTCTCTCATTACATTAGTACCGAGTGGGTTTCTCAGCTCTGGAATGCAGCATTCCCTCAGCACTGAGTTAAAATAGCAGTTGTAACAAACACAAGTTTGCACTCTATGCAAGTCAATGGAGGGTAAAATCAGACAGAAAATTCAACTGGACCCAGACCAGAACGCAACTACATCCTGCTTGAAGGATTTGATCAAAGCTTATGTTTCTCTACACGGGTGAATTGACAAAATTCTGATGCAAGCAACCCCACCTGGTCCTCTCTGACTACCCTGCGCTGCTCCTCTATATGGAGCCCGCAGAGATCATCGCTGCGATTCCCGGCGATGATTCACCTTTGTTAGTGCTATGCCTGGAGGTAAACATTCATTGAAATGCTGGCCTGGGGTGAAACATCCATTGCACTGTTGGTCTAGAGGTAAACATCCATTCCAATGCTGGCCTTGGCAGAAACTTCCATTGCAATGCTGGTCTGGAGGTAAACATCCATTGCAATGCTGGTCTGGAGGTAAACATCTATTGCAATGCTGGCCTAGAGTCAAACGACCATTGGATTGCTAGTCTGGAGGAAAACATCCATTGCAATGCTGGCCTTGGCATAAACATCCATTACAAAGCTGGTCTGGAGGTAACCGTACCTTGCAATGCTGGCTGAGAGACAAACGACCATTGGATTGCTGTTCTGGAGGTAAACATCCATTGCAATGCTGGCCTAGAGTCAAACGACCATTAGATTGCTGTTCTGGAGGTAAACATCCATTGCAATGCTGGCCTAGAGTCAAACGACCATTAGATTGCTGGTCTGGAGGTAAACATCCATTGCGATGCTGGCCTGGAGTCAAACGACCATTGGATTGCTGGTCTGGAAGAAAACATCGATTCCAATGCTGGCCTTGGCATAAACATCTATTGCAATGCGGCTTTGGAGATAAACATCTTTTGCAATGCTGGTCTGGAGGTATACTTCAATTGCAATGCTGGTGTGCGTGTAAGCATCCATTGCAATGCTGGCCTGAGCAACAACATGCATTGCAATTCTGGCCTAGGGGTAAACATCCAATGCAATGCTGGTCTGGATTTTAACATCCATTTCAATGCTGGCCTGGAGGTAAATATTCATTGGAATGCTGGCGGTGGTAAACATCCATTGTAATGCTTGTCTTCAGGTAAAAATCCATTGCAATGCTGGTCTGGGTTTAAACATCCATTTCAATGCTGGCCTGGAGGTAAATATTCATTGGAATGCTGGTGTGGTGGTAAACATCCATTGTAATGCTTGTCTGGAGGTAAAAATCCATTGCAATGCTGGTCTGGGTTTAAACATCCATTTCAATGCTGGCCTGGAGGTAAATATTCATTGGAATGCTGGTGTGGTGGAAAACATCCATTGTAATGCTTGTCTGGAGTTAAAAATCCATTGCAATGCTGGCCTGGGTTTAAACATCTATTTTAAGTGCTGGCCTGGAGGTAAACATCCATTGCAATGCTGTTCTGGATTTTAACATCCATTTCAACGCTGGCCTGGAGGTAAGCATCCATTGCAATGCTGTTCTGGATTTTAACATCCATTCTAATGCTGTTCTGAAGGTAAGCATTCACTGCTCTGCTGGCTGGGTTTAAACATCTATTGCAATGCTGGCCTGGGGTTAACATCCATTGTAATGCTGGCCCGAGGTTAAACTTCCATTGGAATGCGGCCTGGGGTAAAGCATCGATTGCAATCCTTGAATTAATGCAAAATACTGCGGATGCTGGTAATCTGAAATAAAAACAAGGGATGCTGGAAATACTCGGCAGGGCAGGCAGCATCTGTGGAGAAAGAAGCAGAGCTAACGTTTCAGGTCAGTGACCCTTCTTCAGAACTGGCAAATATTAGAAATGTGAAAGATTTCAAGCAAGTAAAGCCGGGGTGGGGCAATATATAACAAAGGAGAAGTTGTAGATAGAACAAGGTCACATAATAACAGTCAAGAATGTCATGAAACAACGGCAAACAATATGATTAATGGTGTGTTGAAAGACAAAACTTTAGTACAGATCGGGGGTTAGGCACTGAAAACTGAACAGGTGAAGCAGCGATTTACTTGTAATTCTTTCAATGTAGTACACTGTATTCCCTGCTCACAATGTGGTCTTCTCTACATTGGGGATACCAAAAGCAGACTGGGTGACTGCTCTGTGGAACACCTCCACTCAGTCCGGAAGCATGACCCCGAGCTTCCGGTTGCTTGCCATTTCAACACTCCCCACTGCTCTCATCTCTGTCCTGGGATTGCTGCAGTGTTCCAGTGGACATCAACGCAAGCTTGAGGAACATCATCTCATTTACTGGTGAGTAAATCAGGCACAATTAGATTAGGCATAATACAGCCTGCCGGACTGAGCACTGAGTTCAATAATTTCAGAGCATAACGGGCCACCCAATTTACTTTTATTTATTTATGTAGAGATACAGCACTGAAACAAGCCCTTCGGCCTACCGAGTCTATGCCGACCATCAACCACCCATTTATACTAATCCTACATGAATTCCATTACCCTCTCACATCCCCACCTTCCCTCAGTTCCCCTACCACCTACCTATACTATGTATATAATGGCCAATTTATCTATCAACCTGCAAGTTTTTAAGCTATGGGAGGAAATCGGGGCACCCAGCGAAAACCCACACGCTCACAGGGAGAACTTGCAAACTCCTCACACTCAGTATCCAGAATCGAAACCAGGTCGCTGGAGTTGTGAGGCTGTGGTGCTTACCATTGCGTCACTGTGCCGCCCTTTTACTTTTAGTTACTTTCTTTAATTTTTTCTTTTTTATATATTTAGATTTGTTTATTTTATTTATTTCGTCTTAGTTTGTTCAGTTTGCCTTCCCACTGTTTTGTTTTTCACGTTTGCACTGGTGGCTGTTCAGTGTTCAGTCCGTTAACATCCGATCTGTACTAATGCTTTGTCTTTCAACACACCATCAACATATTGTTTGCCTTTGCTCCATGACATTCTGGTCTGTTATTCTCTGCAAACTTGTCCTATCCAAACCTTCTCCTTTGTTATCTTTTACCCCATCCCAGCTTTACTTGCTTAAAACCTTTCACATTTCTAATATTTGCCAGTTCTGAAGAAGTGTCACCAACCTGAAACGTTAACTCTGCTTCTCTCTCCACAGAAGCTACCAGTTCTGCTGAGCATTTCCAGCATTTCTTGTTTTCATTGCAATGCTAGACTGGGGTTGAACATCTACTGCAATGCTGGCTTGGGGTTAAACATCGATTGCAATGCTGATCTGGGGTTAAACATACATTGCAGTGCTGGTCTGGACGTGCACTTAAGGAGCAGGTAGATATTCATGAGTGAATGAGCAATCGAAGGATATACAGACAGGATAAGATGAATTAGAGTGGGATGGAGCTCGTTTGGAAAATAAACACCAGCGCCCAGCAGTTTGGTCGAATGACATGTTTCTCTGCTGTACATTCCAAATAATTATTTGTCGGCCAACACTTACCTCTTTCAACATAACAGATGAGCATGTGCTCCATTGTTACAGAGACAGTCAGGATCTGAGTGCACAGACACACTCTTCGATATCCAAACGCTGTTACATTGAAACAAATAGGAATTTCTGTAAATGCCAAAGGGTTTTGGACAGATTTATTAACAATCTCTGTTCACCTTCACTCACCTGCCATGGTGACCACCACAGATTCACTGAACTGGGACTCTAACCATCTTCCATGGATGGAGATTACATATGTGCATTTGTACCGCCCCTCTTGGTTTGGACTGGTCAGTGGGAATGTTCCAATGTTATCCTTTGTCATGAATTGAGTATAGTATTGTCTTTGCTTTCTCTGTAAAAGTGGAAGATTTTCCCGCGATCATCTCCAGTCACGGGCAGGTAATGGTGACCTTCTCCCCTGCTACATTCACACCAGTCGATAAATCAATAGATACCCCTGACGCTGTTCGCCGATCTGTTATAGAAAACAATTGGACAGGACAGTTAGAAATGGATCTATGGAATCTGTGCTGCCTTTCTCCAGGAATTTCCGAACTTTCACATTTTATGCTCGTTTTGCATGTACTCTCAATGAATTCACGGATGTTTAAGTGGAGTGGGATGTGAAATGGCTGGTGGACCTTTACCTAAACCAATTCCATTTCATCAGGGTGGATGTACGTCCAAAATGCCCTTTGACTTGCTCTGAATGCGACCATGGTTGAAGTCACAATATTGTGAGACAACAATCCCCTTGTGTGGTCTAATAGTTTGGCATCTCCTTTTCCAGATTGGGAATAACATTTCCACTGAAGCTTATCCCATGATAATGGGGCAGGGGGTGACATTGGGTGGAGTTCATTACCTCCTGTTTTACCCTCCAGAATATTTACCACAATGCACCGTACTGGATATTAATGCACAGAAAATGTAGCTGAAAAAAAAATGCTTTCACCAGAATATACGGGATGATATTTGCCTTGGACTGGAGTGGAAAATGGGAGGTAGTGTATTTGTTATCGACTTTCCAGTGGAAAGGAAGATTTGGCAGGACCTAAAATGGGCAGACAAGTCATCAGCACTGAATTTCCACTACCAAAGATTTGTTACGCTCCACTGAGAGCCCACATAGACTCGATGGGCCGAATTGCCACCTTCGCTGTCATTAATGACTCCATGACTGCCTGATTACCCCAAATTATTCATGGCATGCATGGACTTCGATCGGTTTTGGATGGTCTTAGATGAAGGTTATTGAAACTTACCCTCGATTGTTCCCTTCACAGTATAACTTCTCTCTGAGGTGATCTCCCACTCTGATACTGCCTTTCAGTACACACAGGAATAATCTGCTGACCCAGTCCCCAATAGCTTTGTGACATTAGAGGTAACTGCATTGCCATGATCTGGCAGTCTGCGTTTTGACTGGTTCATCTTGGCCTCCTATGTATAAATAGAAACTGCTGCCTGAATATGGATACGGTGCTTCACAGGTAATCATGACCAGTTCTTCACTCAAAAATACATGTTCCTCCCGGTTAACAGGCATTAATGATTTGCTGGGATGATCTATAAGGGTAGGAAGGAAGCACATTCATGTTAAAACAAAGGCAAACACTGGGATAAATTTCACAGATTGCAGCATTGGGAAAAGGGTGAGATTGGAACGGCCGCACGTTTTACGCCCAACCCAATTTCCCATCTCAAGCAACTGAATATCAGGTGCTGCCTACAATGGGCGGCTGAGGTTAAAATGCCCTTGATGGATTTCGAGCCCAGAAGTGTCTGTCATTACATTAGTACTAATTGGGCCACTCAGCTCTGGAATGCAGCATTCCCTCCATTCCACTGATTTAAAATAGCAGTTGTAATAAACACAAGTTTGCACTCTATTCAAGTCAATAGAGTGTAAAATCAGATAGGAAATTCAACTGGACCCAGAGCAGAACTCACATATTTCCAGCTTGAAGGATTTGATCAAAGCAGTCCTGTGAGCTCATATTTCTCTACACGGGTTAATTGACAAAATTCTGATGCAAGCAACTCTACCTGGTCCTCCATGACGACACTGCCCTGCTCCTCCATTTGGAGCACGCCCAAACCATCGCTGCCAGTCACGGAGCTGATTCAAACTTTGCGGATAATATGGAACAATGAAGCATTGTGAACTGTGAGGAACAGAGTGTGGAACTTCAAAAGGACATCGACAAGTTGGTGGAATGGGGGAGATGTTGCAAATGATGTTCAATGCAGAGAAATGTTCATTTTCTACATTTTCATAGAAAGAACATGGAGGGAGAATGGCAAAGTAAAGGGTACAATTCTAAAAGGATTGTTGGTGCGAAGCCTGGAGGTAAACATTCAGTGAAATGCTGGCCCGGGGTTAAACTCACTATGCTTTATAACCACACTCTCAATCTGTCCCGCCAACTTCAATGACGGATGTCCGCATGCACCCAGAGCTCTCTGCTCCTGAACCCCTTTAGAATTGTACCCTTTACTTTGCCATTCTCTCTCCATGTTCTTTCTATGAAAATGTAGAAAATGAACATTTCTCTGCATTGAACATCATTTGCAACATCTCCCCCATTCCACCAACTTGTCTATGTCCTTTTGAAGTTCCACACTCTGTTCCTCGTGGTTCACAATGCTTCCATGTTCCATATTATGCGCAAAGTTTGAAGCTCTGCCCTGTAAACCAAGCTCTGGGTCATTAACATATATCAGGGATATCTGAAATGTAGGAATGTGCAGGACTAAGGAAAGAAGGCAGGGATGCGGATCGAGGTGAATTGTTCCTCTGGAGATACAGCACAGACACAACGGGTGAAATGGCCCCTTCCATTCTCTAACATTTCTCTGCATCTGTACAAATTGAGCTTGTGGCTGCACAATCGGGACATGTGCAATTGTTAGCTTCCTTGTCCAACATTGCTGGGATTCAAAAAGGACATGTGATGGCTTCAGTGCTCAAGCCGAGGTGCCCGAGTGATGAAACCAATGGACTGCAAATCTACCGTGCTCTGCAATGCACGGGTTTGAATCCCGTTCTGTTTCTTTATTTGTGTGACATGCATGTATTAATATCTGTGCTTGAATACATTTTGCAATATCTCACTGCAGTTGCCCGAAGTGCCAGCGGCATTTACAAATTAACAGTAGCGAATGGAATTCTTCATCCAAGTTAAACTGGAATGAATATCAAACAGAGATCCCAAACGGAAATCCATATTTTTCCATTCACCCCTTCCATGCCTCTTTACACTTCCTGGATTCACATCGAATGAAAGAGTAATGAGAAAACTTGTTGAAGGAGCAGAAGTGGAACGTTAACCTTTGGGAATGAATGTATTGTCAAACCGTCCTGATAGATCAAGTATGTGAGATATACTTCGGGCAGATGGAGTTAAAGTGAGGGGACACCTAAGCAACAACAACAACAACTCATACTTATATAACTAATGTAATGTAATAAAACGTCTCAAGGAGCTTCACTGGAGAATTATAATACAAAGTATGACACCGAGCCACAGGAAGAAATAATAGGAAATATAAACCAAAGCTTGGTTAAAGAGGTAGATTGCACTTCAATACAGTGTTTGAAATTCTGGTGGAACTCTATCTCGGACACACCAGTTCATTCATTTCAATTTTCTTGCTGTCCAGGTAAGAAATGACTGGAAGGGACCTGCACAATAGTACGTGAAATATATTTAATATAAAAGCAAAATACTGCGGATGCTGGAAATCTGAAACAAAAACAAGAAATGCTGGAATCACTCAGCAGGTCTGGCAGTATCCGTGGAAAGAGAAGCAGAGTTAACGTTTCGGGTCAGTGACCCTTCTTCGGAACTGACAAATATTAGAAAAGTCACAGATTATAAACAAGTGAGGCGGGGGTGGGGCAAGAGATAACAAAGGAGAAGGTGCAGATTGGACCAGGCCACATAGCTGACCAAAAGGTCACGGAGCAAAGGCAAACAATATGTTGATGGTATGTTGAAAGACAAAGCATTAGTACAGATTAGGTGTGAATACACTGAATATTGAACAGCAGCAAGTGCAAACCTGAAGAAAAACAACCTGAAAAAAACAGTGGGTAAGCAAACTGAACAAACTAAGATGAAATGAAATAAATGCAAAAAAAGATTGTAAGTAATGTAAAAAGGAATGTAAAAAAAGGAAGAAGAAATAACTAAAAATGAAAGTAAAATGGGGGGCTGTCATGCTCTGAAATTATTGAACTCAATGTTCAGTCCGGCAGGCTGTAGTGTGCCTAATCGGTAGATGAGATGCTGTTCCTCGAGCTTGCGTTGATGTTCACTGGAACACTGCAGCAATCCCAGGACAGAGATGTGAGCATGAGAGCAGGGGGAAGTGTTGAAATGGCAAGCAACCGGAAGCTCAGGGTCCTGCTTGCAGACTGAGCGGAGATGTTCCGCAAAGTGGTCACCCAGTCTGCGCTTGTTCTCCCCAATGTAGAGGAGACCACACTGTGAGCAGCGAATACAGTATACTACATTGAAAGAAGTACAAGTAAATCGCTGCTTCACCTGAAAGGAGTGTTTGGGGCCTGGGATAGTGAGGAGAGAGGAGGTAAATGGGCAGGTATTACACCTCACATTGGCCATCACAATCACACCAGTGATGCACCAATGGATTTCTCCACCTATTCTGGATTTCGTTAACCCCAGTCGATTTTTGCCTCAACCGATTCCTCCAGCACAATGTATTTCTTAAACACAACGGATTTCTCCTGATCCAATTGAGTTATGTAAATCTAATTGGTTTCACCCATCCAAACGGATTTCTAGAAACCCTTTTTTTATCTGTCCAATATTTATGGATCCCAATCGATTTTTTACGTTCCAATGGACACATAGAAGCTCAGTGTTATTTTCCCAGTATATATCTGGAAACTCAGTGATAGTTTTTCCCTGATCGATTTGATTTCTGGAAAAGCAAATGATTTCTACCATTCCAATCAACACTTAGAATCCCGATAGGTCTAGTCCTTTCCTCATAGGTTCTATAATCTGAATGTATTTCTCACATTGCAGTCGATTTCTGCATCACCAATTCATTTTTCCCATCCCAAGTTATTTCTCCAGAATGCTTCCAAGGGATGGCAGAAATAGAACTTTGGCCATCAAATTCTCATATGGGCGTGTCACTGATTATTCCACTTCATTGTACGATATAATGTGCGAGGTAGAACGGGTTGTCAAGCGTCCTTGAAGCATTCATATGAACCCGAGGACACAGGGGATAGACATCGAAAAACGTAATAGGTTCCTCATTTTAAATCAATGTTTGCAATAAATGAACAGGTTTAATACAATCAGACCTGCAAAATGTGTTTAAAAAATCACACGATGGGAATTAACGCAAGGTATGTAGTGGATGGAATGGATTAATCCTTACAATGTGAGCTTCTGTGGAGAGAATGTTGTGTTGATTTTTTAATACTAATATTTTTAACACCGAGAACGCATTGCATTGAATGAAATAATGACATATGTTTAAAGTAAATGGACTAAAGTTTATTACGTTGAAAAAAACTCACAGAAAGTGGGCATTTTGTGTCGAATATGTAATTCGAGCTGTTATTTCAAAGGTATGACATTAAACTGGGCTGAGACAGAGAGTGCGTCTAATCCAGTGTTTAGTTGATATCCCGTCAATCATCATCTTTAATATGCAATGCGAATCAAAAATAAAATATGGTGTGAAAACAGAGAAAAGTATAGTGCAGTGGGACCAAGTTCAGTAACATAGAAGAATGGTTAAGAATACTTCCTGATTGATTACACAAGACTGAAGCTCATTAGGAAAGTTACGCATTGTATACAGCAGCAGGTTAAACTGCTGTAGTAAATGCGAGCAGGGTCATTTAAAAAAAACTCATTCCAAACGTATTACCTTTTGAATTGCCATAAAACTCAGAAGGGTATTACCCCAGAACAGACATTGACCTGACTGCTTGTATCATCTGTTGATTCTCAGACAGCCAGAACAACTTTCTCCATTATAAGGTGTTGTCTGAAAAGGACATATATTCATTGCACTCTGTGGGTTAAATTCACTTCCTGGCACTGCCTTTATCTTCTCTTGTTATCTCTGTCTGTCTCTCATTGTCTCTGTTGCTCTGAGCATTCATTGACTGCTCGGTCTTTTTTTCTGCACGTTCTTCTGTCCATCACTAGGGGCATTATGCAAATAAGACACAGAAGGTTCCATGGATTGAATATTGCTGGATACCAGGGATAACGTTGCGGGAACAGGAAGAGAAGCCTTTGCAAGTGATACGCTGGCTATGATTAGCTGGATAAGAATGGAAACAGGCGACAGAAGCCCAAGCCAGCTGTATGACAGTGGAGAGGCATTGGAGGAGGCTGCCGTGGTTAACAGTGCCAAAGTGCATAACGGCCTCCACATTTCTGGCAGGATTTTACTCAGCCCCCGCCTACCAGGAGATGGGGTCGGATTCAGGGAGAAGATGGCCCCTCGACAAGCCATTTTGCTTGGGGTGGGATTGGCCGACAATCACCCTCCCAAGCGGAGGCCAATTAGGAACCTGATGTTGCCTATTAGCATGGCCTCCATCAGCCGTGACATCACCTAAGGATATGAGGCACCCTCCTCTGTGGGATATCTGTGGCAAAAACTCAGTATTCCTGCACTTCCCTCCCTTGAACTTCATTTACACCCCACCACTCCCTGCAGCCCCCCTCACCCCCCACATTGAGGCAGACAGATTTGCCCCGGAAACGTCACTTCACTTACCAGAGGTTCGGCTCTCCAATGCTGGGCCGTCTCGAAGGTCTCTGCATTATTAGCATTTTCCACTGATCCAAGTGCTCTATCAATAATGCTGGCCCTATGATCAGCTGCCACTAATTTCAAACGAGAAATCCCATCTTCAAAGCGATGAAGATTCCGCCGCCGGACACTGAACTGCTTCAACAGTGCAAGATTGAGGTGGGGGTGGGGTTGGCGGGGGTGGGGGGGGCGGGGTTAAGGTTACGGTGGGCGATCGTGGAGGTCTTGGGTGGAGAGGCTAAGAAAGGCAAACTCGGTGTTCCCGCTGCCTTTTCCGACTGGCAATGGTGCCAACAAATTCCAGCCCTTCATATGCCATTCTTTGTGTAAAGCATTCAGAGATATTTGCATGTAACAAGAGGCTGTGTACATGCAACTTAAAGAAATAAATAATTACTTTGTGTAGCAAACAATGCCCGCCTGTTTCTTGGCTTTGGGGTGTTAATATTTCTCTCCTTCATGCTCCTGTTCTGCTGAACTCCACTTCTCTTTGTTTGACTTGTTATTTTCACATTTCTCTGCTCTGTTCTCTCCCTTTGTAATTGTCCTTCGCTTGTCTCTGCTAGGCATTCTCACCTGTTGCCTATTTTCATGTTTGATTTTCACTCTCTTTCCTCATTCATACCTTTACTTCCCTGGGTGTCTCACTCACCCTCCATCTTACATTATTCATTCTTTCATGGGACGTTTGTTGCCCATCCCTAATTGTCCTTGATAACTGAGTGGCTTGCTAGGCCATTTCAGAGTGCAGTTAAGTCAACCAGATTGCTGTCGGTCAGGATTCACATGTAATCCGGATCGGGTAAGGACCACAAATCTCCAAACTTGAATGGCATTAGACAAACAAATGGTTTTGTTACGACAGTTGGCGATAGTTTCTTGGCACTATTACTAAGACCAACTTACAATTCCAGATTTTGTTTTTGAATTACTTGAATTTGTATTCCACCAGCAGCTATAGGGTGATTTGAACCCGTGTTCCCAAGGCATTAGCATTGGCCTTCGGATTATTAACTCAGTGACATTACCAGTACACCACCCTGTCACTCTGTCATCAAGCTAACAGAACCCCCTTTTATTGAGAGCTGCTTCAGTTGATGTCCAGCTGTGCTCTTCAGCTCCGTCATTTTTGAGAAACAATTCATGTATTCTTTGCAAATATAACCAGCCTCATTAGGCCCGATTTTAAATCAAATATTACAAAATCAAATTTACAATCATTTCAGGGTTCGGTGCTGTGAATAGAAAATCTATCACCATGTCGTGAGTTTGGGCTGTGGAGTCGAATGGATTTTAGTATTAGAACACGGAAACCTTCACTAATTGATTTCACTAATTTAACAATAAAATTGAGTGGGTATTTCACGACATTCTTCAGCTCCTGTCTGAACATAGTCTGTGTCACAGCGTAAATACACATGTTGGTTCAGGAACTGAGAAGCTGCAGCATTGCTGCTGTGTGTTCTGTGATATGAAGAGGGTCATTGGCGGAGGAAGGATATTGATTTGTAATTTGCTGATCGATGGAAAATACAACCTGCGTCATCCATAACAGTATAAAACTGCCAGATATACTGAACAGTAACATGACGGATTTCATTCGATTCTCCATCTCTGGGTCATTGCGATTCTCTCCACTGCTGAGGCCCCAGAGTCCCCTGCGGACTCTACTGGCCACTAAAATACGTCTGACCGTCAGAACATTGAGGAGAAAAATCAGAAAGAAGGGAAACAGGGAGTTAAAATACGATGGAACAACTCAAACGCGGTCCATGTGGGGGACGTTTTAAAGCTCTGTTTGTAGATACTGTACCAGGTAACACTATTAATTATCTATTCAGGTTCATATATAAAGTACAGGGAACACTTTCTAAAGAGCACAGCACACTCACTGTTTGGATAACCACAGCCACTGTTCTCTCAGTGCAATATTTTGTCTTCAGCTTCTCACAACAAATGGTTACAAATCGATCAAAGGTGAAAGCGACTGTCAGCCAGACAGAAACCATTGTGGTTGCAAAAATCAGGAATTGAACTGAACTGCAGATGGCAGTAATGGACAGGAATGAATCTGCGAAATAAATCACAGGAATCGACCTCAATATGGAATTAGTGCTAACGACGAGGAGATCGGCCACTGCCATTCCCACCAGGTAGCGAGTCATACATTTGTAGAGACCGCACTTTCCTCGGGACAGGATCAGAAACGCCAACAGGTTAACTGAAAGAGATAGAAAGGGAAGCAGAGCAATTACTGACCAGACCTCAAACTAAAACAACAGTTTGACAGGATCTGGTGCAAAATTTACAGCTTTGTTGCAGCATCCAGCATTGTGGTCTTGGTTCGTCCTTGAAATTCTCTCCTTCTTCTGCAGCAAACTTGAGTTTTGTCTCCTTCCAGAAGGTATCACACTGTGACTGACAACCAGAAGGCTCGGCAGCTTTTTGCCCACCCAGATGCTCTCTGTTGATACTGGGCTTGCCCAATAAAAGAAGTGATTACTTTTCTGCCCCTATTGCCATGGCTTCTGCTTGCATTTAACCCAAGCCATGTGACAAACAGCAACACTGTTGCCAATCCGGCTCCCTTAGTCCTCATGTATAATAATAAAAAAAATGACACTTTTTTTAGCTTAACTATACATTCTTTAAAAAATAATTTTTCAGCAATATAGAGGAACGTTCATAACACCATGTGTCACTCTGCAACAGTTATCCCCTCCTTCCACATCTTGGTTCAACTCTTGTCTCAGTCCATTAGATATTGAAATGTACATCCATGTCTTTGTCTCATCCAGACTCGAACATACCAATTGTCACCTGGCTGACGGCCCATTCCCCACCGTCCATGCACTTGTGCATCCAACACTCTGCTGCCTTTATCCTATGCCATACCAGGTTCATCTCAAGAAACACTGTTCTAATTTTTAATTTAATTTAATTTTTAATTTAGAGATACAGCACTGAAACAGGCCCTTCGGCCCACCGAGTCTGTGCCGACCATCAACCACCCATTTATACTAATCCTACACTAATCCCATATTCCTACCACATCCCCACCTGTCCCTATATTTCCCTACCACCTACCTATACTAGGGGCAATTGCTAATGGCCAATTTACCTATCAACCTGCAAGTCTTTGGCATGTGGGAGGAAACCGGAGCACCCGGAGGAAACCCACGCAGACACAGGGAGAACTTGCAAACTCCACACAGGCAGTACCCAGAATTGAACCCAGGTCGCTGGAGCTGTGAGGCTGCGGTGCTAACCACTGCACCACTGCATTACATGGAGTACCCCAACACATCCAGTTCATTTTTTCCCCATCCAAGCATTTCAAACCATCATAAACGCATTTATTCCTATTAAATCCATCCATTGCGCTGTATCCTTAATTCTTAATCTGGTTGCCTCAAAAAATCTATTAAGCTCAGTTCTGAAATTTTCATTTGTCCCCTGGTGATATATGTATTTGAACTACAAACCTCTCAGTTTGTCCCCAGCTCCTAGCTTCTCACAATTAAGAATCTATTGCCATGCAGACTTCCAGCTGACAAGAATGAGGCATAGTAATTTTGTCATATGAGCATTGATTTAAAAACTGTTACTGGAGTGAAGAATGGACTTGATAAAAAAATCAGCAGACACGTGGCTGGAAAGTCATTTGCATAGTAACAGACTGTGCCTGGAGGGACAAAAGGGTTACTTCCCGTATGCATCTTTCCTAAAATGGACTTTGAGCACCCGGGTATGATGTGTAAGAAGATATATTCCAGGTTGATTGCCAAGATGGCCGATTATTCAAACAAACGTGGCCAAATCAGCTGGTCACATGACTTACCTGGTTGGCAAACTGGGTTTTCTGAATTGTACAAACAGTTTGAATTCAGAGAGAATGACTTCTCCTGGACTGAAAAGACCTCTCCTGACAGGCTCGCCACAACTTCTACTGTATGGCTTTCCCTCTTTTTCTCACGGATCTCCAACTCCATTGAAGACACATGAATCCCAAGAGCTAAAATTCTCCTACATCGAGCAAGGTTTACAGAGAATACTGGGCCCCAACGAGAAGCACTGTCTACCTACAATCAGCGACTTTGCAGCGAGCTTGAGGAACCATAACAAAAACAAATCTTCGGATGTTCCTCAAACTTTTCCACTTTATCACTTTTGCACTTTTCTGCCTCGGATGCATGTGTGCATCGTGTATGCATGCTAACGTGGGCACAACTACTATCCATTATGCGTTAAGTATAATAAAATTTCAACCTTTCTGCTTTAAACCTAAGAAAACCTGTTTTGGAATTGTTTATTTGCCTTATTATTTGAAAACAGTGAACAAGGATTCACCAAGGGGGAGCTTTAAACACGAAGTGTTTCGAACTGAAACCTGTTACAGTAAGGACAGGTGAAGGCTGAGAGGGAACCCTAGACCACTTTCTCGCCTGATGGTAACGCTACTTTGATTTATCATTATTTGGTGAACAGTGAATGACCTCACACGCTCCGCATTAAACCCCATATCCCACAGTTTAACAAATCATTTAAACTATCGACAACCCTTTGCACATTTGTCTTTTTATCTACACTATTTACTGAGTCACGTGACTTACCGCCATCAGCAGATTTAGAACTATGGTCCTCGAATCCATAATTCAAGTTATGTGGAAATACAGTGAAAGCTGCGCCCCCAGTCATGATCACTGGGAGAGACCAGTAATTACATCCTGTATTGGATTATTTGCTTACTTTAATTCAAACACTTACCTTAAAGGCATACGGCATGCTTGCCTTCATCGGTCCTGGCACACAGTATAAAGATTGGCAAGTCATGCTGCATCTGTACAGAACTTTAGTTAGGCCACACTTAGAATATTGTGTGCAATTCTGGTCGCCACGCTACCAGAAGGACGTGGAGGCTTTGGGGAGGGTACAGAAGAGGTGTACCAGGATGTTGCCTGGTCTGGAGGGCATTAGCTATGAGGAGAGGTTGAATAGAGTCGGATTGTTTTCCTTGGAACGACGGAGGTGGAGGGGCGACATGATAGAGGTTTACAAAGTTATAAGTGGCATAGACAGATTGGATAGTCAGAAGCTTTTTCCCAGGGTGGAAGGGTCAGTTACTGGGGGACATAGGTTTAAGGTGAGAGGGGCAAAGTTTAGAGGGGATGTGCGAGGCAAGTTCTTGACTTCCAGGAAAGTGAGTGCCTGGAACTTGTTGCCGGAGAAGGTGGTGGAACCAGGTACCATAGAGACGTTTAAGAGATCTCTTGACAAATACATGAATAGGATGGGAATAGAGGGGTACGGACCCCGGAAGTGCATAAGGTTTTAGTTTATTCAGGCATCAAGATCGGCGCAGGCTTGGAGGTCCGAATGGCCTGTTCCTGTGCTGTACTGTTCTTTGTTTAATGTTCTTTGTAAACACCAAAGTCCACAAGTATCTTATGGAACCAGATAGAATCTGATCTTTAATTAAACATCGTATGAAATGATTCCACTATGTGCATCTTTCATGTATTATTGTTTAGTGATGGTATACGTAGAATGCAGAGATCAAAGGTATAATTAGTTTAAGCGTTGTGAATAAACAATTGTATGTACAGATACTGACAGTTGTTTGAGCTCATCCCACAAATAACCCAGGACATTGACATCCGCAGGTAGGACGGACCCTCATTCCCACACTGGCACTGTTAAATCTATCTACAATACATAGAATGTATAAAATTCTGTGCCCCTGACAGACAGAACCCACGCTATTTGAAATTTCTTCTGTAATTTCAAAACTCAGAGTTAGATTTTGGGTTTGCTCAATCCACAAAACTGCAACATCAACACTGCTATTTATAATTTGCAATGAAATAGAATGGCTCGTGATTCCAACAATTCCAGTCCAAACTGATACAACATAAAATCAACACATTTACAAAAAATTACTCAGACAGTAAATGAATTGATCCGCATTGAATCAGAGAAGGAGATGTTAAAGAGTGAGCTGCAAACTCAGTTCACTTGCCAGACCTCTGAAGCAGCGTCAGATTCCCACAAAGAAACACTTCACAACAGTGATTAGCAATAGAATATTGAAATCCAGTGAAATCCACTCTTGAGGTTGCATTTTAAAAGACTGACGCCGAAATTGGTGGCGACTGGAATCTGTTAACAGGCCCTGATATTCTGATAACTGCTCTTAGAATGTGGCGAGAACACACCGAGACTACTGTGTACAGTTTTTGTTCTCCTTATTGAAGGACGAATGTACATGCATTGAGGGAGGTTCAGAGAAGCTTCACTCCGATGATTCCTGGTGTTAAAAGGGGCTGTCTTGCGCGGGAAATTTGAATAGTTTCGCCTATCTTCTTCAGAGCCAGAAGTATGGGAGAAATATTGAAATATGAAATTCTGAGGAATCTTCACAGGCACATGGTGAGAGGATCTTTCCAGTCGAGAGGGAATCGAGAAGTAGCAGGCAAAAGGTGCACATTTCAGGCAGAGCTGAGGAGGGATTTATTTTCTGTGAGAGTCATGTATCTTTGTAATTCACGACCCCAGAGAGCTGCGGAGGTTGAGTCATTGATTATATTCAAGACTAAAATAGAGAGAATTTAGGACTTTAGCCGAGTCAAGAGTTAGGCAGGACAATCGAAAAATAATGGTTTTGAGGTCGAGAACAAATGACAAATTATCTAAAAGTATAGTGGAGCAGGATCGAGGGGTCAAATGGCCTACGCTTGTTCCTATTGCTTATATTCTTACCTAGTTTGCCAGAGTACCATATCCCAATACATTCATTTGAGATATTGATCTGATCACATTCTCAGGAATGAATGAACACCAATCATTGCAGATAAGGAAACTCATACAAGCCCGAGCATTTAGAATCTGAGGGCTTTTTATCAACGGACAATACATTCTGTACAGTGAATAGTCCAACACTTGTGCAAGGTTTTGATGAGCAAAGATCATCTCAGTCATTATGCTTCTGCTACAACAACAAATCAGCACAGCCTTCAGACAGCCCATCATTAAACTGACAGAACTGAACAGACAACTGCATAAAACATTCAAAAAGTAAAACATTATCAAGTTCAACAGTCGCTCTTATACTGGTTTACAACATTAAGAGCTGGTGATAGCAACTTAGCAGGAACTCCAGTGGTATCAAGAATAGGAGGGTAAATACCTTCAATCTGATATATTACTGGGTATCCCATTTCTGTCAGCAGCAGCAACTGGTGTTGTTCTGAAATAGTGGTCACTCTGAGCTGATATATACTAATATGCCCTGATTTATAGATGGGAGAAGTATCCACTGACATGGTTATACCCCTGATCATTGCTATTAGTGACAGGCACTTGAACAAAAACAATGCATCAACAGCTTTGTCTGCGATGTAAATAAAATGGTACATACAACATAAATATCCAGCAAACTATCTTATTTATTTTAGTTCGAGATACAGCACTGAAACAGGCCCTTCAGCCCACGAGTCTGTGACGACCATCGACCACCCATTTATACTAATCGGACATTAATCACATTACCCTCTCACATCCCCACCTTTCCTCAATTCCCCTACCAGCTACCTATACTAGGGGCAATTTATAAAGGCCAATTTAACTATCAACCTGCAAGTCTTTGGCTGTGGGAGAAAACCGGAGGACCCGGCGAAAACCCACGTGGTCACAGGGAAAACTTGCAAACTCCACACAGGCAGTACCCAGAATCGAACCCGGGTTGCTAACCAATGCGCCAGTGTGCCGCTCTCTGTTGGGAATAAGGCTGGAACATGTAAGCAGCAAGGATAGATCCCAAAATAGTGAGCGGCTTCACAGGTAGACTCCATTTAATTGAAATGACAATGTTCACTCCTAATGATTTATGTATAAATGCTACGGATATCTGCACAGTGTACCATGATTACAGGGATACAGTCAGTTAAATGTGAACTTTGACACGAGGATAGTTAAATCCATGTTCAGGATTACAGCTGAGAACTTACTATGGGTGATATTGGCGGACAGAGTCTGTGCATGCTCCATTGACATTTATCTCTGTTATTTTATTGCAATTGGTTATTAGTTCACTCCACAGTGACTAAGGTCTCCAGCAAAATTAGAACTGGGCCACATCCTGACACTGTTCCTCCCGTTCATGCTCGTTGTCACCACTAACTCCACCTTCCTTCTAACCAATACTCAACCAAACATCTCCATCCGGTAAAGCATCCGGCAGCTAGCACAAGGCAATGGTTTTCACTGACCGGCAAGCAATCCGCTCAATGGCTTAAATTTTAAATTCTCGTCATCAGTTTTAAGTCTCGTCGTGTCTCAACATTCAGCATCTCCACTC
This sequence comes from Heterodontus francisci, assembly GCF_036365525.1. NCBI lineage: Eukaryota > Metazoa > Chordata > Chondrichthyes > Heterodontiformes > Heterodontidae > Heterodontus > Heterodontus francisci. Next base: position 2,444,874 of record NW_027140909.1, on the reverse strand, counting down.
ATTTCCCCAACCTGCATCAAACCTCGCCCATGATCTCTCCATCCTTCTGAAATTGGGCACTTTTGGTGGGACTGCCCTTTCTTGTTTCTTGTCTTAGCGAGGCGATAATAGTCACAGGTTCTCCCACAATGCATTCTCTTCACCTACCAGCACTATTACTTCGCCTGTGCCTGAACTTTCATTCCCTCAACGATACGGCACATAGCTTTGCGGGAACATTCGCCGACAGTCTCCATCCCACTCTCTTCCGCTTTCTGTCTGGTACTCTTTGCCTATTGCTACCTTTTCTCTCTCTCTATCTCTCTCTGTTATTCTCTCCCCATCTCTGTCCCTGTTCTTTCTCACTGTTAATCTCTCCATCTGGATAGAGGAGGAGAAAGAGAGGCATATAAAAAGGCAGATTTACTTTGTATCTAACCCCACACTGTACCTGCCCTGGGAATGTTTGATAGAACAGAGAAGACAGAGATTTACTCAGTAGCCGACTCCGGGCTGTACTCGGCTTGGCAGCATTTGATGGGACAGTGCAGACGGAGCTTTATTTTGTATCCCTGGAATTTAGAAGGTTAAGGAGTGAATTGGTCAAAGTTTACAAGATAATAATGGAAACTGAAGGAGTAGATAGAGAGAAACTCTTCTCATTGGTTGGGGGATTCTCGGATGAGTGGCTCAGTCGAAAAATCGAACATTAGTCGAAAACCCTTTGAAGATTGAGATTAAGAAGCAATTCTGCACACAAATGGTGGTAGAAGTTTGGAACTGTCTCCCACAAATGACCCCTCCCTATCTCTGCACTCTGCTTCAGCTCCACAATCCTCCAATATCTGCAATCCTCTAATTCTGGCCTCTTGAGCATCCCCAATTTGAATCGTTCCACCATAGTTGTCCGGGCCTTCAAGCTGCCAAGGGCCTAACTCTGGAATTCCTTTTCTAAACCTCTCCGCCTCACGAACCCACTTTCCTCTTTAAAGATGCTCCCTCAAACCAAACTCATTGACCAAATTTTTGGTCGTCTAGTCTAATATCTCCTTATGTGACTCGGCGCCAATTTTTTGTTTTCTTTATTCCTTTGTTGTATATGTGTATTATTGGCTAGGCCAGCATTTATTGCCCATTCCTAATTGCCCTTGAGAAGGTGGTGGTGAGCCTCCTTCTTGAGCCACTGCATTCCATGTGGGGTAGGGACACCCACAATGCTGTTCGGAAGCGTGTTCCAGGATTTTGACCCAGTGACAATGAAGGAACGGCGATATAGTTCCGAGTCATGATTGAGTGCGAATTGAGGGGAAACTTGCAGGTGGTGGTGTACCCATACGTGTTTCCTGTGTGTTCGCTCTCTCTCCATCCTTTGTAGACCTCCCTGCCCTCCTGTCCCTCTCTGTCATGAGAACCTAAGAACAGAAGAACGTGGGTGCAGGAACAGAGAGACCTGGGGATATCAGTGCACAAATTGAAGGTGGCAGGGCTAGTTGAGTAAGTGGGTAAAAGGCATATAGGATCCCAGGCTTTATTAATAGAGGCTTCCAGTATAAAAGCGAGGAGGTTATGATGAAGCTTTATTAGACACTGGTTCATCCTCAACTGGTGTTGTGTCAAGTTCTGGACAAGATACTTTGGGAAGGATGTGGGGGCATGAGAGAGGGTGCAGAAAAGATTCACGAGAATGGTTCCAGTAATGAGGAACTTCAGTTACGTGGGTAGATTGGAGAAGTTGGGGTTGTTCTCCATAGAGAACAGAAATTGAGATTAGATTTGATTGAGGGGTTCAAAATCATGAGTGGTCTGGACAGAGTAGACGTCGGAATAGGACTGCAACACACAGGACATTCAGACCCATTTTTGTTGAGAGGTTACTCGTGCAAGTGAACTGACCATTTAATATTTTTAACTTATTTAAACAACCTTGTGTTTACACAAAGATCAAGCCAGCCAATTCAACAGTGGCCACTTTGACTTCATCCCATCCTGTCTATTGTGCATTCCCGCAGGATAACAGGTATAATTGTAGTCAAAGTATGCAGGCGAAAATTGATCAGTTACATTGTTATTTCAGTCATTTCAGTCCATATTTACAGGTCACACGGTACCATACAGTTGTAATAAAGTCATATACAATCTATTCATCCCACTGAGGCAAAATTTCCCCATACCCTGTGTCTCCCTCCCTGTCTCCCTCGCCCTTTCTCTCTCATCTCTTCTGCTTCCTCGCCTATATCTCTCACTCTCTCTCTCCCTCACCCTGTCTCTCTCTCTATCTCATTCTTCCTCACCTTATATCGCTCTCTCTCTCTCTCTCTCTCTCTCTCTCACGCGGTCTCTCTCCCACTCTCCCGCTTCCTCACCCTGATTCTCACTTTCTATCTCTCTTTCCCCCTCACCCTCTGTCTCCCTCCCACTCCGTCACCCCTCTCTCTTTCTCTCTCTATCTCCCTCATCCTCTCACTCTTTCTTTCTCTCTCTTTCCCACACCCACTTTCTCTTTCTCTCTCTCTCGCCCTCACACTGTCCTCCTCTCTCCATCACCCTGTCTCGCTCTGTTTCTAGCTCCCCTACCCTCTCTGTATCTCTCTCTCTCTCTCTCTCTCTCTCTCTCTCTCCCTCACCCTCTCCCGCTCTCTCCCCCACCCTCTCTCTCTCTTTCTCTCTCTCTCTTCCTCACCCTGTGTGTGTGTGTGTCTCTCTCTCTCCCTCACTCTCTTGCACTTATTCACTCTCTCTCTCCATCACACTCTCTCTCTTTCTCTCTCGCTCACCCTGTTACTCTTTATCTCTCTCCCTCACCCTTTCTTGCTCTCTCACTCTCTCACCCTGTCTCTCTCCCTCTCTTTCGCTTCCTCACACTGCCTTTCACTTTCCCTAGCTCTGTACTTCATCCTCTCTCTCTCCCCCCATCCTCTCTCTCGCCGTTTATCCATCGCCCTGCTTCTCTGTTTCTAGCTCCCATACCCTATTAGTCTCTCTTTTCCTCACCCTGTCTCTGAATCTCTCTCGCACAGCCTGTCTTTCTCTTTCTCTCTCCCTCACCCTCTCTCTTTCCCCCTCACCATGTTTATCTCTGTCCCTCACTCTGTATTTCCCTCTGACACCCTCAACCACTCTCTATCTTCTCCCTCACCCTCCCTCACTCCTTCACCATCTCTCTCTCTATCTCCCTCATCCCTTACCCTGTCACTCTCTCTCTCCATCTCCCTTACCCTCTCTCTCACTCTCTCCCCTCACCCTCTCTCTGCCTCAGCCCCTCACCCAGTCTCACTCTCTCCCTCACCCTCTCTCTCTCAGTCTCTTTCACCCTGTCTCTCACTCTCTCTCTCCCTCTCCCTGTATTTCTCTTTCTCCTTCTCTCCCCCTCACCCTGTCCCTCCCTCCCTCTCCCGCCCTCTGTGTGTGCGTCTCTATCTCTTCCCTCTCTCTGTCCGTCACGCCCTTCCTCTCTCCCTCGTTCACCCTGTCTTTCTGTCTCTCTCTCCCTCTCTCTCTACCCATCACCCTTTCTCTCTCTTTCACCCTCACCCTGTCTTTCTCTTTCTCGCTCTTTCTCCCTTACCGTGTTTCTCGCTCACTCTGGGTGGGTTTCTGTCTCTCCCTCACTTTGTCTCTCTCTTTCTCTACCACTCAACCCATCTCTCTCTCTCTCTCGCTTTCCCGCACCCAGTCTCTGTCTTTCGCTCTCTTTCCCTACCCTGGCTCTCTCTCTCTCTCTCCCTCATCCCATCTCTCTCTCTCACTCTCTCTCACTCCCTCAACCGGTCTCTCTCTTTCTCTCCCTCACCCTCTCTCTCCCTCCCTCACCCTCTCTCTCTCTCTGTCTCTACTTTATACGTATAGAGGGTGCTCCCTCCACTTTATACATAGAGAGGGTACTCCTTCCACTTTATATGTAGAGACGGTGCTCCCTCCACTTTCAACGTAGAGTGGGAGCTCCCTCTATTTTATACAGCTGCCATGGTGGGATTTGAGCCCCTGTCCCCACGCCTCTGGATTACCAGCCCAGTGATATTAACACTATGCGACTGCTTCCCCAATGGACGTGGACAGTGTCTGTCCCCTAATAGCACCCGCCCTAGTTTTTATGCTGTAACCCTGAACATGGTCTCGAATCAGAGACTCAACGTTCACATTTTAACTGGCAAAAAGCAGTAACAGAGTGAAACTGGAATGTTTTTGCCCGCAGATTCAGTGTCCACTGCAGACAGATCAGTTGCAATTACAACAGAAATGCCAAGAATGAACAAGGTCAATACAATAATATGGAAAATGTAAATGATGCCACTGATAACTATAGCCTCCACCCAGTCTGAGTACAGATTTCAGGTTTGTTCCAGAGTGAGGTCTTACTCAGAAAAAGTCATTGACATTGAAATGATTGTGTTTTATCCAACACATTGTTTTCATCACAGTCAATGCAGCTGATGTAATGTGTTTGTTCAGGTGCGTGTAACTGATAGCAATGATCAGGGGTATAACCGTGTCAATGGAGACTTATCCCCTGCATAAATCAGGACCCATTGGAATGGATCAGCTCAGAATGCCTGGTGGAGCTGTGGATTCCAGGCTTACAGAACTGTCTACTCCTCAGAGAAATGGGATATCCTCTAATGTATCATATAGAACGCATATATTATCCTACACTTGCAGCATTTGGAGTTCCTGGTAAGCCAGTATCTCAGCTGATGATGGCGTCAATCGATGTTAACTGTGCTGCTGTACTCGGTATTATTTCTCACTGTGGGTATCGCACAGCTACTTGCTCTTTTCCAACAGTTTACTGATGGAATTTCTTCATTGTCTACTCCTTCAGTCTTGCAGTCGTCGAATTATGTCTTTAATTGTATTGTTTTAAGCAACTGTGACATTGTGACTGGAAAATTCTGTGTATTGAATGTATTTCAATGCGTTGTTTCGGTTAGTATCAAGAATCAGGCCATCAGGATCTTTTAACAGTTTCATGATGTGATTCTAACTGGTCCTGGAATATATTTATGATTATTTTTCAGTGATAATGGGACATCTCACGGTCTCAATGCTACAAAGGAACAGCACAATGTCTTCCCTCCCCAAAAACATGGCTGTGTTTAACTCGGATTTAAATGTATTTACTGGTTATCACTGTTATCATATGTTATTTCATTATGTATGTGTGTGACGCTGCTTCAGAGGTCTGGCAACTGAACTGAGTTTGCTGCTGACAGTCACTGCTCCTCTGCTTCACTGTGGAACCTTCACTGTCACTGGACTACATTGTAAAATATAAAGTATTGATGTGATGTTCTATTGGTTTACAATCTATCAATTGTAATCAAGAGTCTTTCCACATATCCATAAATAATCAGCTGCAGCGCTGACGTTGGTGTTTTATTAATTAAATAATCCCACATTCTAGCGGATTACTTTATAATTCCAGGAGAAGGCATTTCAATGATTGCAAGATTTGTCTGGAAAAAGCTTTCGATCCTGTTTATTCCATTTATTGTAGATGAAGTGAAGAGTGTAGGCGAACAGGTTATGAATTGGGCGCCCTGTAGATACATTAAATTATTCACAGAGGTTTCACCATTGAACAAACTGACTCTGAAAACAGAATCATTGAACCTGGTGCTGGTTAAAAGAACACAGGTGCAGAAGGTTAGGAATAAATCATATTTGAAAAGTAGCATTCAGTAACAGATTCCAGGGTGTGAGTACTCCAGAGAGATTGGGAAGGGAAAAAAGTAGCAGGGAGAATGAAACCGATAGAAAGAGATAAGCAGATGCAATGAGAAAGAGGAAGAAGCAGCAGCGTGAATAATTCACCATCATAAAGTTCTGGAATGTCCAGAACAATTAATGAGAGAAACTGTGACTTGAAGTTGCCTGCTGTAAGATTGTGTTCATTTTCCTGTTGGACTTGATCCTCTGGGTCGATTTTTGACAAGTCCCCATTTTGGTTTGTAGAAAGTTCCTATTCCTTACTTAGTGACTGAATAAACAGAATAGAATCAGTTCTTCACTGATGGTAATTCATTATTTAAATACTGCACTTTAAAATCTCTGTGACTGCTGAATTCTGTAAAGAGCGAGGCTGATATCAGAAATGTATTTACATTTATAGTTAATTGTGCTGACTTTATTCCTTTCTCTATCAATCTTCCAATTCATTATTAATAATTGTGTTTTCAAACATTTCACTGTGGAAAAGCACTGCCCTGTTCAATGAATCAGTTTTCACTTCTCAATGCAGCAACCAACCTGGAATTTTCAGCCCAGATCCGATCAAACTGCTGCTTTGTCTCCAGGTCCGATCATAAATGTCTCTGCTTTCTTTTCTCTCTCTTCCAGTTAACTTGGTGGCGATTGTGAACTTGGTGGTGATTGTGATCCTGTCCCGAGGAAAGTGCGGTCTCTCCAAATGTCTACCTGATGGAAATGGCAGTGTCCGATCTCCTGGTCGTTATCACTGGTCCCATATTTAACAGGATGATTTCAATGTATTTCCCATATTCATTCCTGAGAATTACTCCTGTGTGTTCTCTCATTACTGCTGCGTTTTGCAGCCACAGTTGTTTCTGTCTGGCTCACAGTCACTTTCACCTTTGATCGATTTGTGGCCATTTGTTGTGAGAAGCTGAAAATAAAATGTTGCAGCGAGAAAACGGCGGCCGTGGTTGCAGGAACAGTGAGTGTGCTGGGTTGTTTAGAGTCTCTCCCCTGGTACTTTACACAGGAACAATATTACGGTATTGAGAATGTTCCCATGGATTGTGATTATAAATTGAGCATCTATACTTCCCCCACATGGGAGGCATTTGAATTGTTTAAGCTCAGTTTAACCCCTTGTGTTCCGGTCTTTCTCATTTTGCTGCTCAACGTTCTGACTGTCAGACGGATTTTATTCTCTAGTAAAGTCCGCAGGGGATTCCGGGGCTACAGCAATGGAGGGAATCACAAGGACCCAGAGATGGAGAATCGCAGCAAATCAATTATTTTACTCTTGAGTATATCCAGCAGTTTTATACTGTTATGGATGACACTGTTTGTCTTCATAATTTATGTGTGTATTGCAGATATTCAGTATCACTCCTCCTACACTGACCCTTTCTTTATCACAGATCGCGCATCAGTGATGCTGCAGCTTCTCAGTTCCTGCACCAACACATGCATTTACACTGTGTCCCAGACTAAATTCAGACAGGAGCTGAAGAAGGCGCTGAAATACCCTCTCAATCTCATTGTTAAATTAGTGAAATCATAGAAAGAGCTGAAGGGTTTCAAATACTGGAACTAAATCCCATTTCATATTCCATTCCCTGCACTCTCCTCGGGACCGAAAGTACATTTTATATTCGCAGCAATGTGCCCTGAAATGGTTTTAAATCTGATTCTGAGACTATATATTATTGACAATCTGACCTATTGAGGCGGGACTTGCTCTACAGAAGATTCAGGAATTGTATCTCCAAAAGGGCGTATTTGCAAAACTCAGCTGGATGAAATTAAACCCACCAGAGTAAAATGGACAACGCTGCAAATCACAGTGATTGCGAGACAGTGGAAGAGCAGAACTTGCAGTGAAACAGGGACACCAGCAGATGGAGATGATAAGAGCGGGACTGTTTGGAGAATTATTTTCAGTGATTAAAGTAATGCATAAATAATGCAACAGCATCAAATTAAACTCAAACTACTAATTATAAATAAAAACTCTCTGAATAAGTTGCGTTGAGATCTTCATCACGAAAGTTATGACATCTCTCTCTCTTTCACTTCTCTTTCAACGCTGATTTCTTCTCGACTATAACAAGAGTAATCGAAGTTTTGAGCCAATTGTCTTTTGATAAGATTAGAAATACAGCACTGAAACAGGCCCTTCGGCCCACCGAGTCTGTGCCGAACATCAACCACCCATTTATACTAATCCTACACTAATCCCATATTCCCAACAAACATCCCCACCTGTCCCTATATTTCCCTACCACCTACCGAAACTGGTGACAATTTATAATGGCCAATTTACCTATCAACCTGCAAGTCTTTTGGAAACCGGAGCACCCGGAGAAAACCCACGCAGACACAGGGAGAACTTGCAAACTCCACACAGGCAGTACCCGGAATCGAACCCGGGTCCCTGCAGCTGTGAGGCTGCGGTACTAACCACTGCGCCACTGTGCCGCCCTAGTTAGTATTGAATCTGCTTTCAGAAACCTGTCAGACAGTGAATTCCAGACCAGAACAACTCCCTGTCTATTTGTTTCACCCCTCTGCTCGTGGAAACATTCCCTCCTCATGTCTCCAAACTGAGGAAAAGATTTTGAATTCAATTACTTTCTCCAGGACAGCAGCTGCAGAGGAGCTGGAACATCCTGAATATGGACAAGTGATGAACAAAAATCATCTCTGAATCCCGCAGGAGAGCAGAGGAAGGAAACAGTCAGAAAGCAAATGGAAACAAGTGACACTTTATTACAGCAGCAAAAACGCTTTGTCAGAATGTGGAGGTCGTTATCGTTGAGTTTTATATAAACGGGAGGTGAAAAGTGGAAGATCTTTCATATAATTTGTCTTAAATGGCCATTTTCCAGTTACATTTTTAACGTCACATTAAAGTGGTAAATGTTAAGAAAGTTGTCTTCCAGCAAAAACAGGCGAATACATAAATAAAGCAGCATCAAATAAAGTACAAAGAATCATTGACAAATATAACTGTAAATATGGGTCAAAATCGTTGTGTGAAATGTTACCAGTTGTAAAAGTTCTCTTGGCTGCATCATTAACCAGGCTCTAGTTTTCGGATTTGTCACATGGTGGAACTGAAAATCCGATTAAAAACTGCCTGTTTACACTACAGTCAAACAGGCCTCTCCAGTAAAAACTCATTGTCAGAATTTTAAGGTAACTGAAGTGAGATATGTTCAGTAATTTTCTGAACTTTCTGCAAACTGCAGGTGAGAAGTGAAAGACATTTAATACAATTTGCGTTCAACGGCCATTCTCCAAACCTGCCACTCCATGTTTTAAAATCACAGCAGCTTTTCTGCTCTGTTAAAGAGGTTTTGAGGGGAGGGAGAGAGAGACAGACAGACAGGTTTCTGTCTGGAATGGTCCATTTGGGATATGGCTGGAATATCCCTCCCTCCCCCATTCCCTGTTTACACACAGACTCACCTTGGACTGTCCCAGACCTGGGAGACTGTGTACAGATGGAGGAAGCTGAGAGCTGGTTGGATGAGCTGTACTTTGGGTTGACTGGCTGTTTGAGTGATAGGTTCTGGGATATGTTAGCTCAACATCAGCCACCATTCTTTCTTTCCAAACGGCTGATGGGTGAAAGGTGACTTTTGTGCCTCAGTCGCTAGTTCGCTGTGCCCAGGTGAATTGGAGCTGAATACAGTTTGTGTGTGTGTGAGAGAGAGAGAGAATCCTGTCTGAATACCTCTCTCTCTGTCCCAGTCCTGACCATTTCCTCCAATTCCCACCCCTATACCCCTGTCCAGGATCTTTTCCCCATGGACGAGCTGATGGAGGGAAGTTGTCAGAGTCCAACGATGGAGCGCAGATGTTTAGTTTAGTGAAACAGCACTGAAACAGGCCCTTCGGCCCACCGAGTCTGTGCCGACCATCAACCACCCATTTATACTAATCCTACACTAATCCCATCTTCGTACAAGATCCCCACCTGTTCCTACATTTCCCTACCACCTACGTCTACTAGGGGCAATTTATAATGACCAAATTACCAATCAACTGCAAATCTTTTGGTTGTGGGAGGAAACCCGTCGAAAACCCAGACACAGGGAGAACTTGCAAACTCCACACAGGCAGTACCCAGAATTGAACCCGGGTCGCTGGAGCTGTGAGGCTGCGGTGCTAACCACTGCGCCACTGTGCCACCCTAGATCATGTGGGATGGAGGGTATTGCATCTTTATTGTGTCTCCCTGACTTTCTCCCTCCTTCTCCCTCTCTCACTCTCTCTCTCTCTCTATCTCTTTCTCTCTCGCTCTTTCTCCCTTTGTTTGTCTGTGTGCGATTGTCTGTGTGACTTACTCTCTCACTTTCTCTGGTATTTTTGTCAGTCTCTCTGGTGCCTGCAATGTCTATGTGTCTCCATTTCTTTCCCTCCACTTTTTCCCTCCACGTTTTCTCATTTTTCTCTTTCTTTATCTTTTTTTCTGCCTTCTCTATTTCCTGCTTTCTTTTGTTTCGCTTGCTGTCTTTTCTCCATTTCCCTGAATTTTTCTGTCGTATTGTGCCTTTTCTCTGACTTTTTTTGCCTTTTCTCCATTTCTCTGACGTTTTCTCTCTTTTCTCTATTTCTCTCACTTTTTCTGCCTTTTCTCTATTTCTCTGAAATTTTCTGTCTTATTCTGCCTTTTTTCTGACTTTTTCTTGCCTTTTCTCTATTTCTCTGACTTTTTTCTGTCTTTTCTATATTTCTCTGACTTTTTCTGCATTTTCTCCATTTCTCTGACTTTTTCTGCCTTTTCTCTATTTGTTTGACCTTTTCAGCGTTTTCTCTATGTCTCTGACTTTTTCCGACTTTCCTCTATTTCTCTGCCTTTTTCTGTCTTTTCTCTATTTCTCTGACTTTTTCTGACTTTTCTCTGTTTCTTTCACATTTTCCATCTTTTCTCTATTTCTCTGTCTTTTTCTGCCTTTTCCCCATTTCTCTCTCTTTTTCTGTATTTTCTCTATTTCTCTGACTTTTTCTGACTTTTCTCTGTTTCTTTCACATTTTCTGTCATTTCTGTGTTTCTCTGACGTTTTATGACTTTTCTCCATTTCTCTCTCAATTTCTGCCTTTTCTCCATTTCTCTCTCTTTTTCTGCCTTTTCTCCATTTCTCTGACTTTTTCTGCCTTTTCTCTATTTCTCTCCTTTTCTGCCTTTCTCTATTTCTCTGACTATTTCTGCCTTTCTCCGTTATCCCATGACCTTTTCTGCCTTTCCTCCATTTCTCTGACTTCTTTTGCCTTTTCGCTATTTCTCTGTCTTTTTCTGTGTCAGACCTGAAAAGTTGGTCAAGTAACGCTTCATACCCAGCATACTCTAACGCAGCTAAAGATAAGCACATAACTTGCTGATGTAAGCTAACAGTCCGGTTGAAACTTGTGGTTCAGGATTTGTGATCGTTACACTAGACGATTGAACAAGAATAGATAAAAGAGGAACAGATATAGGGGAACGAATGTTGGTCATTGTCAACAAGTTTGGACTTCGGTCCAGGTGGCTAAATGGCTAATGCTTGCCAAAGATGCGATAATGCTAGAAGATTTGTGCAAACCATGATCATGTGAGTCATAAGTTGAGCAAGGAACCTTCAAACAATATATAAGGCTTAACAATGGAGGGTATTCTTGGTGAGAAGCTGGGAACAACTCTTGAAGGCAGTACCCTGAGTCTGGAGGCTCAGTGATCAACCATGACAAGAGAACGACCACTTCTGTGTTGACGGGTGGTATCTTGTACAAGAAGTGAGACCTGTACTTATTTGGTGTCTTAATAAATTTGTTGTAAGTATTCGCATGCTTTACGTGATTTTAGTACTAATAAAATGAAGCTATCCGAGACTTTGGTTTTAGTGTATCTTTGTCTGTCACGTCAGTGGATAGCCTGCAGAGGAATAGGGTCAACATTTTAGCGTCCCTGGGTGGGCACGGTTAAGTGATTGCTTTAAATCACAGCGTGTCCGGATCACAGACGTTACAGACAAAAATCATAACGGTAGGAAGTTAAAGTTAACCAGTTGATAGGTCACGGTAAACTCTGAAAATCAGCATTGAGGGGTGTTCTGCATACCTCCTGAGCATTGACTCGGAGGGAACAGACGGGAATTTAATGAACAACAGACCACCACGGAAGACTGAAGAGGCAGTCAACACACCTCCCTTCAGTGGGGCAGTGTCACCGGACCCCAACCCCGAAAACCTCCCGTACCTTTTGACTAAACTGTGAGAGTAGGAAATGACATATAACCGGCAGGAATGGGAAACAGCGCTCAGAGAATACTTAAACCGTTAGTGGTCCGAATGGGTCGAATATGCCGAAAAGGTGTTGGAGTTCTGGGACCCGTTGGACAGAAAAATTGGGAAGAAGCCCAGCTAAGCCAGGCAAAGCGCGCATCTAAACTTCAAGTGGCCATTACAATAGGTAGTTGCATGAGAGACTTATGTAATAGAGAGATAGAAACTGTTAGTCAAGGATTCAGGGAATCCGTGTGGGCCAGAGGGCTCCACGACTAAGTTTGTAGCAGAGTGACATAAAAAGACTATGTTTTAGTGAAATTTCAAGTGAGTACAAACAAGTTACTGTGCCTTTTGAGTCGAATGCGCGGATGTTGGAAGCTTCCACGAATGAAATGTATGTCCTTGGAATGTGCAGCTTGTGTTTTGTCGAACGGACAGTCGTTAACTCTTTGTTGTCTGGCCTTAATGATGAAAGCATGAGTCTGTTACTTGTTCTATTTTTACACGTGTATATTTTGTGGGAAACTTGAGAAATGCTTTTGTTGTGAACTAATTGAACTTGTGTGTGCTCATTTCAATCGGGACAGGGAATTTGATGCAGATTTTGGTACTTTGAATTCATCATTAAGGATTCAATTTTCTAAGTTGTTTGGAATTGAATGAGAGTGAAAAGTGATCGTTGAATGTGTCCATTACAATTTAAGTTTGTGCACCCAGGAGTGGGGATAAAATTGAATTATAAATTTAAATTAAAGTTTTTTATATTTATTTTAAAAGTAGGTTTTGCAACTGTGAAAAGGCAAAGAACAATTTTCTAAGAGATAAGCTTCCACCTTGAAGGTCTGAAGATGCCCGGCAGAAATCCAATTTGAAGTTTAAAGCACTGCTCTAATTGGAGTTCCAATTTAAAATCTATTCTTGTTCAATAGCCTAGTCTAAGGGTCACATATCCCTAACCACAAGCTTTGACATGTCTTTTGGCTTACTTCAGCAAGTTCTGCGCCCTAATTTAGCTACCTTCGATCATGCTGGGTATAAAGCATTACTTGACCAGAATTTCATGGCCTGCATCAGCCATTTCTCTATTTCTCTCACTGTTTCTGTCTTTTCCCTAGTTCTATGACTTTTCTGCCTTCTCTCTATTCTGCTAACTTTATTGTCTCTTTCTTTGGCTCTTTATGGTTTTCTCTCTCTGTGGCTTATCTCTCTCATTCTCTGTGGCTTTCTCTCTCTTTCTGGATTTCATCCCCCACCCCACCCCCCAGACACATTCCTCCCCTGCCCCTGCAAGGTTTGCCCTGCTGCAAATATCGCCTCCCCCACCCGCAAATCTCCCCAACCCCAGGAAAATTTCCACCCACCACAAATCCCCCCACACAAAATTCCCCCAAACAAATTAACCCCAATCACAAATTCCCCTGCAAACTTCGCCTCCCACAAATTTCACTCCCGCAAATTCCACCAAAATCATAAATCCGCCAAACCCCTCAAAAAAATTTCTGCCCTCCACAAATTTCTACCTCCCACAAATTTCCCTCTCCTCCCCTGGAAATACTCCCGCCACTCAAATTCCCCCACACAATTTCCACACCTCGCACATTTCGCCAAAGCAAAATCCACCCTCCTCGAAAATGCTCCCCCCTGCAAAATCCCCGCTGGCAATGCCCCTCCAGAATATCTTCAAGTCCTTCCTAAAGTACGGTGCCCAGAACGGGATGCAATACTCCAGCAGAGGCCGATCTTGTGTCTTATAAAAGTTCGGCATAATTTCCTTGCTCTTGTACTCTATGTCCCTTAATAAAGCTCAAAATACTGTGTGCTTTATTAACAACACTCTCAACCTGTCCCACCAACTTCACTGACTTATGCCCTCTGCTCCTGAACCCCCTAGAGAATTGTACCCTTTACTTTGTATTATCTCTCCATGTTCTTCCTACGAAAATGTGTCACTTCACAATTCTCCGCATTGAACATCATCTGCCACCTCTCCCCCATTCCACCAACTTGTCTATGTGCTGTTGATGTTCTACACTCTCCTCCTCACAGTTTACAATGCTTCGAAGTTCCATATTATCCGCAAACTTTTAAACTATGCCCTGTAAACTAAGCTCTAGGTCATTAAAATATATCAGGAATATCTCAAATGGAGATATGTTCCCGTCAATGGAAAGAAGCGGGGGCGGGGGGTGGGGGCGGTGTGGATCGAGGTGAATTGTTCCCCCGGAGATGCAGCACAGACACCAAGTGCGAAATGGCCTCTTCTGTGCTTATATCAAACAGAGATCCCAAACGAAATCCAGATTTATCCCTCCATCCCTTCCATGCCTCTTTACTTTGCATAGAAACATCGAACATAGGATAATTCCCTGAGTCTGTACAAATTGAGCTTGTGGCTGCACAATCGGGACATGTGCAAATGTTAGCTTCCTTGTCCAACATTGCTGGGTTTCAAAGAGGACATGTGACGTCTCCAGTACTCAAGCTGAGGTGCACGAGTGGTTAAGACAAGGGAATGCTAATCTATCGTGCTCTGCAATGCACGGGTTTGAATCCCGTTCTGTTTGTTTATTTATGTAACATGCATGTATTAATATCTTTTCTTGAATGTATTTTGCAATATCTCACTGCAGTTTCCCAAAGGGCCGAGAGCATTTAGAAATTTACAGTCCCAAATGGAATTCTTCACCCAAGTTACACAGCGATGAATATCAAACAGAGATCCCAAACGAAATCCAGATTTATCCCTCCATCCCTTCCATGCCTCTTTACTTTGCATAGAAACATAGAACATAGGAGCAGGAGTAGGCCCTTCAAGCCTGCACCGCCATTCATTATGATCATGACTGATCATCCAACTCAGTAACCGGTTCTGGCTTTCGCCCCATACCCTTTGATTCCTTTATACCCAAGAGCTATATCTAACTCCTTTTTGAAAACATTCAATGTTTTGGCCACAACTGCTTTCTGTGAAAGCTACTTCTACAGGCTCACCACTCTCTGAGTCAAGAAATTTCTCCTCATCTCAGTCCTGAAAGGTTTACGCCGCATCCTTAGTCTATGGCCCCTGGTTCTGGACACCCCGACCATAAGGCACATCCTTCCTGCATCTACCCTGTCAAGTACTGTTGGAATTTTATAGGTTTCTATGAGAACCCCCTCAATCTTCGGATCTCCGGTGAATATAATCCTAACCGACTCAATCCCTCCTCATACATCAGACCCACCATCCCAGGAATCAGTCCGGTAAACCTTCAATGCACTCCCTCTTTAGCATGAACATCCTTCCTCAGATAAGGAGACCAAAACTGCACACAATATTCCACGTGTGGCCTCGCCACGATAGTGTATAATTGTAGCAAGACATCCCTGCTTCTGTACCCGAATCATCTCGCTATGGAGGCCAAAATACCTTTTTCCTTTTTTACCGCCTGTTGCACCTGCAGGCTTGCCTTTAGTGACTGTTTTGCGAGAATACGCAGGTCTCGCTACTTATTCCCCTCTCTGTTTATAGCCATTCAGATAATAATTCTCCTTCCTGTTATTGCTACCAAAGTGGATAACCTCGCATTTATCCACATTATACTGCATCTGCCATGCATTAGCCCATTCACTCAACTTGTCCAAATCACCCTGAAGCCTCTCTGCATCCTCCTCACAACTCACCATCCCTCCCAAATTTGTGTCATCCGCAAATTTGGAGATATTACATTTAATTCCCACTAGTCACTGCCTGCCATTCGGAATCAGACCCATTTATCCCTACTATTTGTTTCCTGTCCGCCAACCAATTTTCTATCCACCGCAATGCACTACCCCAATCCCATGCACTTTAATTTTACATGCTAATCTATTATGTGGGACTTTGTCGAAAGCCTTCTGAAAGTCCAAACAAACAACATCAATTGTCTCCCCCTCATCAACTCCACGAGGTACATCTTCGAAAAATTCCAGTAGATTTGTCAATCATGATTTCCCTTTCGTAAATCCATGTTCACCCTGTCAAATTCTACCACTGTTCTCCAAGTGCTCTGCTTTAAAATCTTTGATCATGGACGATTGAATTTTCCCTACTACCGACGTCAGGCTGACTGGTCTACAATTCCCTGCTTTCCCTCCACCTCCCTTTTTAAATAGTGGGGTTACATCAGCTACCCTCCAATCTGCAGGAACTGTTCCAGAGTCTATCGAATCTCGGAAGATTCCACCATCAATGCATCCACTTCCTTAACTACTCTGGGATGCATACCATTAGGCCCTGGGGATTTAACGGCCTTCAATCCCATCAATTTACCCAACACCATTTCTCTACTAATACTGATTTCCTTCAGTTTCTCTATTACACTAAGCCCTGTGTTGCCCAACATATCTGGTATTGCAGCCTTGGTTCAAACATGGACAAAAAGGCTGAAATCAAGAGGTGAGGTGAGAGTGACTGCCCTTGACATCAAGGCAGCATTTGACCGAGTATGGCATCAAGGAGCCCGAGCAAAACTGAGGTCAATGGGAATAAGTGGTAGAACGCTCCGCTGGCTGGAGTCATACCTAGCGCAAAGGAAGATGGTTCTGGTTGTTGGAGGTCAATCATCTGTGCTCTAGGACATCACTGTAGGAGCTCCAACCATCTTCAGCTGCTTCATCAATGACCTTCCTTCAATCAGAAGGTCAGAAGTGGGGATGATTGCGGATGATTGCACAATGTTCAGCACCATTCGTGACTCCTCAAGATACTGATAAAGTCCGTGCAGAAATGCAGCAAGACCTGGACAATATCCAAGCTAGGGCTGATAAGTGGCAACTAACATTTGCGTCACACAAGTGCCAGGCAATGTCCACCTCCAACAAGAGAGAATCTCACCATCTCCCCTTGACATTCAATAGCATTACCATCAGTGAATCCCCCACTATCAACATCAGAGGGGCTACCATTGACCAGAAACTGAACTGGAGCAGCCATATAAATACCGTGGCTACAAGAGCAGGTCAGTGGCTAGGAATCCTGAGGCGAGTAACTCAACTCCTGACTCCCCAAAGCCTGTCCAACATCTGCAAGGCACAAGTCAGGAGTGTGATGGAATACTCTCCACTTGCCTGGATGGGTGCAGCTCCAACAACACACAAGAAGCTCGACACCATCCAGGACAAAGCAGCCCGCTTGATGGGCACCCCATCTGCAAACATTCACACACTCCACCACCGATGCACAGTGGCAGCAGTGTGTACCATCGACAAGATACACTGCAGCAATGCACCAAGGCTCCTTAGACAGCACCTTCCAAACCCGCGACCTCTACCAACTAGAAGGACAAGGGCAGCAAATACATGGGAACACCAGCACCTGCAAGTTCCCGTCCAAGTCACACACCATCCTGACTTGGAACTCTATCGCCGTTCCTTCACTGTCACTGGGTCAAAATCCTGGAACTCCCCTCCTAAGAGCACTGTGGGTCTACCTACCCGAAATGGACTGCAACGGTTCAAGAAGGCAGCTCACCACCACCTTCTCAAGGGCAATTAGGGATGGGCAACAAATTCTGGCCTTTCCAGCGTCGCCCACATCCCATGAATGATTAAAAATATATGATATTTGTATCCTCCTTCCTGAAGACAGAACCAAAGTATGCATTTAGTCGGTCAGCCATTTCTTTATTTCACATAACATATTCTCCTGTTTCTGCCTGTGAGGGACCTACATTTGCCTTCACCAATCTTTTTCTCTTTACATACCTATAGAAACATATACAGTCAGTTTTTATGTTCCCCTGCAAGCTTGCTCTTATATTCTATTTTCCCCTTCTTAATCAATCCCTTGGTCCTCCTTTGCTGAATTCTAAACTGCTCCCAATCCTCAGGTCAGCTGTTTTTCCTGGCAAATTTATATGCCTCTTCTTTGGATCTAATGCAATCTCTAATTTCCCTTGTAAGTTTGGTTTGGCTACCTTTCCCATTTTACTTGTGTGCCAGACAGCGATAAACAATGGTTGCAGTTCTTGCATACGCTCTTTAACTGTTTGCCATTGACTATCCACCGTTTCCCAATCCGTCATGGCCAACGCGCGCCTCATACCATCCTAGTTTCCTTTATTTAGATACAGGACCATGCCTCAGAATCAGCTACGTCACTCTACATCTTGATGAAGAATTCTATCAGATTATGGTCACTCATTCCCAAGGGGTCTCACACCATTGGATTTTCAATTATTCCTCTCTCATTGCACAATACCTAGTCTAGGATGGCCTGTTCTGTGGTTGGTTCCTCAACGTATTGGTCCAGCAAACCATCCCGTGTACATTGCAAGAATTCCTCATCTACGGTACTGTGACTAATTTGATTTGCCCAATCTATATGCAGATTAAAATCACCCAAAATTACGGATGTTCCTTTACCGCATGCATCTCTAATTTCCTGTTTAATGCTATTCCCCACATCACCACTACAGTTTGGGAGTCTATATACAACACACAATAACGTTTTTTTCCCCTTAGTCTTTCTAGGCTCCACCCATACAGATCCCAAATCGGCAGAGCAAATATCTTTCCTCACTATTGCGTTAATTTCCTCTTTAACCAGCAATGTTACTCCACTGCCATTTGCTTTTTGCCTGCCCTTCCTAAATACTGAATATCCCTGAATGTTAGTTTCCCATCCCTGGTCACTTTGCAGCCATGTCTCCGTAATCCCGAGTCTATAATACCCGTTTGCATCTATTTGCGTGATTAATGCATCCACTTTATTGCGAATGCTCCACGCATTAAAGTACAAACCCTTAAGGCTTGTCTTTTTAACATTACATGTCCTCTTCCCAACATTTTTCACTGTGACTCTGTTTGACTCTGCCCTTGATTTCTCTGCCTATCACTTTTCTTATTCCCTTCACTGCCTTTTCCCGGATTCACATCGAATGAAAGAGTAATGAGAAAACTTGGTGATGGAGCAGAAGCAGAACGTTAACCTTTGGGAATGAATGTATTGTCAAACCTTCCTGATAGATTAGTTAAGTGAGACATAGTTCGGGCAGATGGAGTTTGTAGTGAGGGATCATCTAAGTAACAACAACAACTTATATTCATAGAATGCCTTTAACGTATCAAAACGTCACACGGTGCTTCACGGGAGAATTATACACAAAGTATGACACCGAGCTACATAAATAAATAATAGGACAGATGACCAAAGGCTTGGTCAAAGAGGTAGGTTGTAAGGAGTGTCTTTGAGGTAGAAATCAAGGTAGGGAAGCAGACAGGTGTAGGGAGGGTATTCCAGAGATTGGAGCCTGGACAACTGAAGGTGTGGCCGCCAATGGTGGAGCGATAAAAATCAGGGATGGACAAGATACCAGAATAAGAATGTGCAGAAAGCTCTGAGGTTTGTGGAGCTGGAGGAGATTACAGAGACAGGGAGTGGCGAGGCAATGGTGGAATTTGACAACAAGGAGGCTTTTAAAATCAAGACAATGCTTGACCGGGAGCCACTGTCGGCAAGCGAGCACAGGGGTGATAGGGAAAAAAAGGACTTTCTGAAAAGTTAAGACATGGGCAGCAGAATTTTGGATCATTTCAAGTTTATGGAGTAGAGAATGTGGCAGAGGAGCCAGGAGTGTGTTTGTATATTATGGCCATGTCCCTGCCATTACCTATTAGTTTAAAGTGAGCGTGTCTGAATGTTCATATTCCTGCCCTCAGACCCTGCATTATTCATGTGTCTATAGAGTATTTTATTATTTCTCGTTATGACCCCTTGTTCAAATAGTTTCACTCGATCAATCCACTCAATCCATCAAACATCTTAAATGCCTCAATCATATCACAGTTGAAGCTTCCATGCCAAAGTGTCTGAGCAAAGCACTTGAGGTGTATAACTGTCCTTTACATTCTCTGAAATAGCCTGAGCCTAACTTACCCTTGCTGAAACTTCCTGAGCGGTTCTTTACGCTCTTTGGTAAAAGCTGAGCACGCCTCACCTTCCCCAATAACTCCTGAACGTCCCTTCTGGTCTCTGAGACATCCTGAGGATCCAATAACCCATGTGACGCCTTTCAATGTTCCTTACCATCTCTGCTACCCCGAAAGCGTCTCGACCCTCTCTGATACCTCCTGATGGTCCCTTATCCCATCCAATACCCCCTGAGAAGTGCCTGGCATGCTTTCCTTCTCCTGGAGATCATTCTGTTCTCAACCACACTTTGTCTCTTACCTCTCCGACATCATGTGAAACTCCCTTAATCTTTTGGCACCTCCATCCGCCGACCACACGCCCCAGATCCGCCCCATTTAAATCCTCCAAATCCACTTGATAACTCATTAACCCATTATACTCCCTCACAGCCAGTGCGGAACCCCTCCCTTTGGAATTCACTAAGAAACCCTGATAACAAGAGCCATGCTTCAGGCTAATGTGCGTGGGAACGCCGAACGAACACTGCCTGTAAGAAAGTGAAGAGTGAACATGTGTCTGAGAAGAGCTGAGAAAAGATATGTCGGAGCTGTGAACCTGAGGCAGGTTTTGTGTTTTCAGTGATACTCTTGTTGTGAAAGCAGAAATTTAAAAACAGAAAAATGATGAAAACTTTGGTGAAATCAGGCAGCATCTGTGCAGAGATATTTCTTGTCCCAGGATGTCATCGGTCAGTTGAAATGAGAATTAATGCAGCTCAGATCTTCCACTATCAATACCTCCCTGCAGAAACAGTTTGGGTGGAAATTATGACAGTGCTGATTTGGTCAAAAGATTTAGACAGCTCTGCAAAACACCTGCACTGCGGCTTGTGGAAGGATGGGACTCAGATGCTAGACTTTTGGATTTTTCAAAAAAAGGGAAAAACACATCTCGTCTGAAATACAATAACAATGATGGTGGAGTTCTGAGCCATGCCTGCTGAGAGTAATGGATTAATAGTCCGCTTTTTTAACCTCTCGGCTAATTCATTCCATTAACGCATCTCACAATGTTCTCTTATTTCCTTCTTTCTCTCTGCAATCATTCCACTCAGAGGATAAACAACAGGTATGAAAGCTTTCAACTACCAGTCAACAGCATCAACCCTGAGTTAGGCCTGGCGTGGTGGCGGGACTGAACAGCCAAAGGAGTTGGATTGAGGTTAGAGTCTCTGTCAAGAGACTAAAAACCCATTATTTTCTGTCCAATATTTGTGGATCCCAATCGATTTCTTACGTTCCAATGCTCAGTGCTATTTTCTCTGTATATATCTGGCACCTCAATGATATTTTTTTCCCCTGACCCATTTGATTTCTGGAAAAGCAAATTATTTCTACCATTTCAACCAACAATTAGAATCCTGATGGGTCTAGTCCTGTCCTCATAGGTTCTGGAATCTCAATGCATTCCTCCCATTGCAATAGATTTCTGCATCACCATTTCTTTTTTCCTATCGCAGTTTATTTCCCGAGAATTCTTCCAAGGGATGGCAGAACTGGACCATTGACCATCGAATTATCATACGGGTATGTTACTGGTTGTTCCAGTTCATTGTACTATATCATGTGTGAGGCAGAATGGGCTGTTAAGTGACCTTGAAACATTCATATGCGCCCGAGGGTATAGGTGGTAGAAATCAAAAAACTTAATGTCTTCCTCATTTTAAATCAAACTTTGCAATACATGAACAGGTTTAATGCAATCAGACCTGCAAAAAGTGTTTAAGAAATGACAAGATTGGAATTAACTCAGGGAATGTATTGGATTGAGTGAATTAATCCTTGCAATGTGAACTTCTGTAGAGAGAATGTTGTGTTGATTTTGTAATACTAAAATGTTTAACACAGAGAATGCAGTGCATTGAATGAAATAATGACGTCTGTTTGAAGTAAATGGACGGAAGTGTAGTATTTTGATGCAATGCGCTGGAAGAGGGCATTTTGTGTCAAATATGTAATTGGAGCTGTTATTTCAAAGTTTAGAAATAAAACTGGGCTGAGATAGAGGGTGCTTCTAATCCAGTGTTTAGTTGACATCCCATCAATCACCAGCTTTAATATGCAATGCGAATCAGAAATAAAATATGGTGTGAAAACAGAGAAAACTACAGTGCAGTGGGACCTAGTTCAGGAAGACAAAAGAATGGGTAAAAATTCATTCTGATTGATTACACAAAACTGAAGCTCACTAGTAAAGTTATATTGTATATAGCAGCAGGTGAAACTGCTGTAGTAAATGCGAGAAGGGTCATTTACAAAACTCATACTATACGTATTACCTTTTGAATTGACATAAAACCCAGAAGAGTATTTCCCAGAAAAGATATTAACCTGACTGCTTGTTCCATCTGTTGATTCTCAGACAGCTTGCACGAGAAGAGTCGTCCTCGGGTGAAGGTGCTAAATTGGGGAAGTCTAATTATAACAATATTAGGGAGGAACTGAAGAATTTAGATTGGGGGCGGCTGTCTAAGGGTAACTCAACATCTGACATGTGGGAGTCTTTCAAACGTCAGTTGATTAGAATCCAGGACCAGCATGCTCCTCTGAACAAGAGGGATAAGTTTGGCAAGTTTCGGGAACCTTGGATAACGCAGGAAATTGAGAGCCTCGTCAAAAAGAAAAAGGAAGCATTCGTGAGGGCTGGAAGGCAAGGAACAGACGAATCCCTTGAAAAATATAAAGACAATAGGAAGGAACTTAAGCAAGGAGTCAGGAGGGCTAAAAGGGGTTATGAGAAGTCATTGGCAAACAGGATTAAGGAAAATCCCAAGGCTTTTTCTCCGTATATAAAGAGCAAGAGGGTGCCCAGGGAAAGGGTTGGACACTCAATGACAGAAAAGGGAATCTATGTGTGGAGCCAGAGGAAATGGGCGATGTACTAAATGAGTACTTTGCAACATTATTCACCAAGGAGAAGGACTTGGTGGATGATGAGCCTAGGGAAGGGAGTGTAGATAGTCTCAGTCATCTCATTATCAAAATGGAGGAGGTGTTGTGTGTCTTGCAAAGCATTAAGGTAGATAAGTCCCCAGGACCTGATGGTATCTACGCCAGAATACTGAGGGAGGCATGGGAAGAAACTGCTGGGGCATTGACAGAAATCTTTGCATCCTCATTGGCTGCAGGTGAGGTCCCAGAGGACTGCAGAATAGCCAATGTTGTTCCTTTGTTTAAGAAGGGTAGTAAGGATAATCCAGGAAATTATAGGTCGGTGAGCCTTACATCAATGGTAGGGAAATTATTGGAGAGGATTCTTCGGACAGGCTTTACTCACATTTTGAGTCAAATGGCTTTATTAACGAGAGGCAGCATGGTTTTGTGAAGGGGAGGTCGTGTCTCACTAATTTGATTGAGTTTTTTGAGGGAGTGACAAAGATGATTGATGAAGGAAGGGCAGTGGATGTTATCTATATGGACTTCAGTAAAGCCTTTGACAAGGTCCCTCATGGCAGACTGATGCAAAAGGTGAAGTCACATGGGATCAGAGGGGAGCTGGCAAGATGGATACAGAACTGGCACTGTCATAGAAGACAGAGGGTAGCAGTGGAAGGGTGTTTTTCTGAATGGAGAGATGTGATCAGTGGTGTTCCACAGGGATCAGAGCTGGGACCACTGCTCTTTGTAGTATATATAAATGATTTGGTGGAAAATGTAGCTGGTCTGATTAGTAAGTTTGCGGACGACACAAAGGTTGGTGGAGTTGCGGACAGTGATGAGGATTGTCAGTGGATACAGCAGGATATAGATCGGTTGGAGACTTGGTCGGAGAAATGGCAGATGGAGTTTAATTCGGACAAATGTGAGGTAATGCATTTTGGAAGGTCGAATGCAGTGGGAAGTATAAAGTAAATGGTAGAACCCTTAGGAGTACGGACAGGCAGAGAGATCTGGGCGTACAGGTAAACAGGTCACTGAAAGTGGCAACGCAGGTGGATAAGGTAGTCAAGAAGGCATACGGCATGCTTGCCTTCATGGGTCGGGGCATAGAGTACAAAAATAGTCAAGTCATGCTGCAGCTGTACAGAACTTTAGTTCGGCCACACTTAGAATATTGCAATAATATAAAAGCAAAATACTGCGGATGCTGGAAATCTGAAATAAAAACAAGAAATGCTGGAATAACTCAGCAGGTCTGGCTGCATCTGTGGAAAGAAAAGCAGAGTTAACGTTTCGGGTCAGTGACCCTTCTTCGGAAGAAGGGTCACTGACACGAAACGTTAACTCTGCTTCTCTTTCCACAGATGCTGCCAGACCTGCTGAGTGATTCCAGCATTTCTTATACTTAGAATATTGCGTTCAATTCTGGTCGCCACACTACCAGAAGGACATGGAGGCTTTGGAGACGTTACAGAAGAGGTTTAGCAGGATGTTGCCTGGTCTGGAGGGCATTAGCTATGAGGAGAGGTTGGATAAACTGGGATTGTTTTCACTGGAACGACGGAGGTGGAGGGGCAACATGATAGAGGTTTACAAAGTTATAAGTAGCATGGACAGAGTGGATAGTCAGAAGCGTTTTCCCAGGGTGGAAGTGTCAGTTACTATGGGACATAGGTTTAAGGTGAGAGGTGCAAAGTTTAGCGGGGATGTGCGAGGCAAGTTTTTTACACAGATGGTGGTGAGTGCCTGGAACTTGTTGCCGGGGGAGGTGGTGGAAGCAGGTACCATAGAGACGTTTAAGAGGCATCTTGACAAATACATGAATAGGATGGGAATCGAGGGATACGGACACCGGAAGTGCAGAAGGTTTTAGTTTAGGCAGGCATCAAGATCAGCGCAGGCTTGAAGGGCCGAATGACCTGTTCCTGTGCTGTACTGTTCTTTGTTCTTTGTGTAGTCTCCAGGCTCATTATAAGGTGTTGTCTGAAAAGGATATATAGTCATTGCACTCTGTGGGTTAAATTCACTTCCTGGCACGGCCTTTATCCTCTCTTGTTATCTCTGTCTGTCTCTCATTGTCTCTGTCGCTCTGAGTTTATTTTGCTTGCTCGGTCTTTTTTTTCTGGACGTTTTTCTGTCCATCACCAGGGGCAGTATGTAGATGAGAAACAGAAGGGGTCCATGAATAGATCCTTACTGGACCCCAGGGGTAACGTTGCGAGAACTGGAAGAGAAGCCTTTTCTAGTGATACACTGGCTATGATTAGCAGGATAAGAATGGAACCAGGTGACAGTAGACCCAGGCGTGGGGAGGCATTGCAGGAGGATGCTGTGGTTAACCGTGCCAAACACTGTAACAACCTCCACAATGATGGCTGGACTTTATTGACACCGAATGCCCACCCCACCCCCACCCCCATCACTCAAGGGATGTGATCGGATTCAGGAGACAGATGCCCCCTCGCCACGCCATTTTCCTTGGAGTGGGAGAGTGCATCAATGTCCTTCCCAAGCAGAGGCCAATTAGGAACCATATGTTGCGTATTAGCATGGCCTCCATCATCTTGCTTTGTATCTCTGCCCCGCCACATCTTTCTGTCTCTGCATCTTAATTACTTCCAAATCCCTGAATCTTTCCATCTCTGCTCGTCCTTTCCTGTAAGATTATCTCTGCATTGTCCCCATCCCCCTGTTCCGAGACACCCCTCTGTATTCTGAATGAGGGACCTTGTCAAAGGCTTTACTGAAGTCCATATAGATAACATCCACTGCCCTTCCTTCATCAATCATCTTTGTCACTTCCTCAAAAAACTCAATCAAATTATTGAGACACGACCTCCCCTTCACAAAACCATGCTGCTGCTCGCTAATTAGCTCGTTTGTTTCCAAAGGGAAGTAAATCCTGTCCCGAAGAAACCTCTCCAATAATTTCCGTACACTGATGCAAGCCTCACCGGCCTATAATTTCCTGGATTATCCTTGCTACCCTTCTTAAACAAAGGAACAACATTGGCAATTCTCCAGTCCTCTGGGACCTCACATGTAGCTAATGAGGATGCAAAGATTTCTGTCAAGGCCCTTGCAATTTCTTCCCTTGCGTCCCTCAGTATTCTGGTGTAGATCCCATCAGGCCCTGGGGACTTAAATACCTTAATGCTTTGCAAGACACACAACACCTCCTCATTTTTGGTAATGAGATGACTGAGACTATCTACACGCCCTTCCCTAGGCTCATCATCCACCAAGTCCTTCTCTTTGGTAAATATTGATGCAGGTCTTGATATTCGCCATGGATTACTGATACTGTGTAAAAGCATGACATTGACTCATTGAATAAAAATCATTGAGGCTAACAGCCAAGAAGGAGCCCATTCCGCTCGTAATCTCCATTCCCGCTCTTTGAAAGAGTTGTCAAATTCAGTCCAGCATCCCATTTCTTTATGCCCATAACCCTGCAAATTAATCATCTTTTAGTACAATTTCAATCACCTTTTTGAAGTTCCCATGGAATGTGATTCCACCAGTCTTTCAGTTCCAGATGTTAGCATCCCTCTGAGTCAAACATTTCTCTACAGTTCTCTGGTTCACTTCTAGTTCTTTTGACAATGAGTTACAGTTATGAAATGCGGTTAAATCTGACTTGGCACTGGAACAGCTTCCTGCTTCTTTGTATGTGTAACACACAACAACCACAGGAAGTAGTTGAAGGAAGTTGTTTCGCTGCATTCCAATGGAAATTGGATGATTGCCTGAGAGACAAGGGAATAGAAGCATTGGGTGAAAAGCTGACATGAGGTGCAATGTGGCGGAGAAGACTGGCGTGGAGTGTGTGCAATGGTGTTGAATGGTTGGACCGAATGGCCTATTTTTTTTACTGTTTTTTATTATTTCATGGGATGTGGGCGTCACTGGCTCGGCCAGTATTTGTTGCACATCCCGTATCGCATTGTGAAGGTGATGATGATCTGCCTTCTTGAACCACTGCAGCCTGTGTGGGGTAGGTACACCCACAGTGCTGTTCGAATGCGAGTTCCAGGATTTTGACCCAGTGACAGTGAAGGAATGGTCGACAGAGTTCCAGTTCTGAATGGTGTCTGACTTGGAGGGGAACTGGCAGGTGGTGGTGTTCCCATGCAACTGCTGTCCTCACGCTTCCAGATGGTAGAGTTCGCGGGTTTGGGCAGCGCTGTTGAATGAGCCTTGGTCATTGCTGCAGTGCATCTTCTAGATGGTGCACACTGTTGACACTGTGCGTCGGTGGTGGAGGAAGTGACAGTTGAATGTGTTGGATGGGGTTCCAATGAAGCAGGCTGCTTTGTCCTGGATGGTGTTAAGGTTATTGAGTGTTGCTGGAGCTGCAGCCATACAGGCAAGTGAACAGCATTCCATAACACTCCTGACTTGTGCCTTGTAGATGGTGGACAGGCTTTGGGGAGTCAGGAGGTGAGTTACTTATCACAGAATTCCTAGCCTCTGACCTGCTTTTCTAACCACAGTATTTATATGGTGGTTCCAGTTAAATTTCCGGTCATTGGTAACCTGCTGGAAGATGCTGATAGTGGGGGAATTCAGCGATGCTAATGCAATTGAATGTGAAGGGGAGATGAGTGGACTCTCTCTCGTTGGAGATGGTCTTGGCCTGGCACTTAACAGCCCAAGCCTGGGGATTGCGTTACAGTGATCTGTGGGGTATTTAAAACACATCTGTAAATGCTATGTAATTCCATGTGATGTAATTACATCATCAAAACCTCTCATGGTTTTGAATATGTCTATTAGATATTCCCATAACCTTCTCTGCTGGAAGAAAAACAATCCCAGATTCGCCAATCTCTCCCCATAACTGAATCCTTCATCGATAATATCATCTGCACCATCTCCATGGTATTGGCCATCTTACTAAAGTGTGTTGCCCAAAATGGGATGAAATGTTCCAGATGATTAGTAAATGCTTTATGTTTTCAACGTCTCTATTTTGAAAGCCCAGCATTCCATCCCTTATCTTAACTGCCTTATCTAGTGTGGGAATGCACAACTAATGGCAATCATCCTATATGTCCCTTTTTATTTAGAAATACTGCACTGGCCCCTTTGGCCCAGCAAGTCTGTGCCGACCAACGACCACCCATTTATACTAATCATGCAGTAATTCCATATTCCCTACCACCTACCCACACTAGGGACAATTTACAATGGGCAATTTACTTATCAACCGGCAAGTCTTTGGCTGTGGGAGGAAACCGGAGCACTTGGTGAAAACCCACACAATCACAGGGAGAACTTGCAAACGCCGCACAGACAGTACCCAGAAGCGAACCCGGTGCCTGGAGCTGTGAGGCTAAGCACTGTGCCACTGTGCCGCCCTTATTGCCAGATTGTGAGATGTTATGTGGATTTTATTTGTATTTGCAGTAGCTTGAATTTAACTCTGTTAATAAATGAATGTATGGAGATTCAGACTGCTACGGCACCGCATGCTCTATAGTCCATAAGTAATTAATCAATCGATTGAAATATTGTGTCTATTGTTGAAAAATTGTGTTACGTTATGCGGAATAGTAAGTAACCATTTAAAGTTCAAATAACTTGACTTTTATTGGATTAATTTATGGATTGATGGAGATTCTGTCTACTATTGCAGCACAGGTGGTGTATTGTCCAAGAATTAATTAATTATTCGATTGAAAGAGTATAATAAAGATTGGCACAATGTATGTTAATTCCATGCGTTTAAACATAAATTTAATTCTGTAACACTGTTCTTAGTGTCAACGGTTACGCTCCTCTCTGCCTGCAGTGAACAAACTCTGATCTGAAACTGCAGGTTCCCTTTACAAACGCTTGCTCTCACTGTAAACTTCATTTTGGTATTTTGTCAAATCCTCACTGCTCACTATAATTTCAAATATATTACATTAACAACCGTGTCACAAGATAACTTGTCTTGAAAGAATATAAATGTGGAAACTGAAATGGAACACAAGAAGAGGAAGAGGCCATTCAGCCCCTGGAGCCTATCCCGCCATTCAGCAAGATTACGGCTGATCTGTGACATTACCCCCTTGACCAGCCTTTACCTCACATCTCTTAATACCTTTAGTTAAGCAGAATCTATCAATCTCAAATTAACATTAATAATTAATCGAGAACAGATTGCCAGTTGCAGTAGAGATTTCCAAACTGCTCCCATTCATTGCTTGTTCAAGTATTTTCTAATTTCACTCCTGAAAGGCTATCTTTTAAACTATGCCGTCTATTCTTAGACTCCCGAAACATTGGAAATAGTTTATCTCTAGCTGCCCTATCTGTTCCCATTTATATCTTGAAAACGTCGAATGAAACAACCCTTAACCTTTTAATTTCCAGGTAATACAGCCCTAGTTTGTGTCATCTCACCTCATAATTTAACCCTTGGAAACCAGCTTTCATTCTGGTAAACATTCACTGCACTCCTTCCAATGCCAATATATCCTTCCTAATGTGTGGTGCCCAGAACTGCTCACAGTAACTGCAGGTGTGGTCTATCCAGGGCTTTGTAAAACTGAAGCATAACTTCCATCCCCTTGTATTTTAAACCTTTAAACATAAAGGTCTATATTCACTGTCCTACATTTCGTCATAGGAACGTAGGAACAGGAAGAAGTATTTTTCACACCTCCACCTTGTTTTGTCATTGAATCAGATCATGGCTGATTTCTGCCCTAACACAACATGGCCACTTTAGCCGCAGACCCCTCAATATATTTACTGAATAAAAATCTCTCAATCTCAAATTTAAAATTTACAATGGACCTTGCATTGATTTCTGTTTGCAGAAGAGAGCTCCAAACTTCTAACACCCTGTACGTGTAGAAGTGTTTCTCCACTTCACTCCTGAAAGGATTGTTCTAATGCTGACGATATTCTCCCGTCCTTACCCTCAATTATGCAGTGTTTCTGGAAAAGATGGGACAGATCTCCTTAGGTCAGAGAAATCTAAGAGGAGATTTGATAAAGTTGTTCAAAATCATTGAAGTTGTTGATGGAGTGGATGAGGAACATAGTTCCCAGTGGCACAAGAGGCAGTAACCAGATGACACAGATTTAACCCGAGTGACAAAGGTACCAGACGCAACATGATGATTTTTTTTTTATGCATCTTGTTGTTATGATCTGGAATGCACTTCCTGAAATAGAGGTGGAAGCAGATTCAATTTTAACATTCAACATATAATTGGATAAGCATGTGAATGGGTAAATACTGGAGTATGCAGAAAGGGTAGGGGAATGAGCTTGATTCCATAGCTGTACCAAACAGGCAGTGTAAGCACGATGGGTCGAACGACCTTCATTCTGTGGTATATCATTTAATGATCCCATGGACATTAACGTTCGTTTAATAATTTTATCTTTTATCTTTTAGTGCTTTTTTGGGATTCGGTGCAGTGCTTCTCAAGGTTAGTTTCAATGTATCTCTCTAAATTGCTGACAAGGAGACACTGAGGTCCTGTACTGTTAAGTCATTCAGTTTGTTTTTATAACATTTCATTTCTGTGTCTGTATCTAATCGTGTTGTAACATTGATAGCGGTGATGCAGGTCTGCATCTCAGCAGTTGTCATTGGGAAGGCACTGTTGGAAATGTGATTATTTTTGGACATTTCATCTATTTCCTTTTGGTCACGAGGGTTACAAAACTGTACATAGCACTCCAACTGGTCCCAGAACAATATTTTATTGAATATTATCATTACGTTTAGATTTCTCACAGTTAGCCATCCAATTCCTCAAATTTATTGGAATTTCAATTCAATTAATTAAAATAAATCGAGAATTAGAAACTCGTGTCGGTAATAATGCCAGGAAACTGTCATGGATTGTTGTCAATACCTATCAGGTTCTCTAATGTACTCTGGGGAAGGAAATCTGCCGTCTTACCTGGTCTGGCCTCCATATGACTCCAGACCTCCAGCAACATGGTTGGCCCTTAACTGACCTCTGAAATGGCCCCAGTAAGTCACTCAGTTCTAGGGCATTTAGGGATGGGCACAAATGCTGGCCTTGTTAACGGCGCTACATCCTCTAAGTATGAAAAGAAAATATTTAATTTCCCTCAAACGCCTCAATTAGATCATGCATGACTCTTCTCTATGTTCTCCAATTTAGTCCGTGTATTATCCTAGTGAATATGTTCTGTACCCACTCGACGGACGATATATCATTCCTGAGCTGTTGTGCCCAGCACTGAATGTGGCATTCCGGCCTTGGCCTAAACACATCTGTATAAAACGATAGCATAACTCCATCAGCCTCGTTGAATTTCAATCTAATATCACATTCACTGTTTTAATTTATAGTGGATATTTACACTACATTTTTAAATTATTTCTTCCCGCAGGTCTATAAATGCCTTTGCTCTTGCAATCTCCCTAGTTGCTTTATTTCCTAAATTGCAGCAGCGACTTCAGTTCAGATCTATTTCATTGGCTGTGATGGGGTTTGGCACGATCTGAGTTACTGAAAGGCAGTACGGAAATGCAAATGTTACTTTCTCTTTTTAATCAAATTCTGAAATCTCTTGTTTTTGTGGAATCTGTGTCTCTGAGTATAGCGCTTTCCTTCCAAACAGAGCGATGCAAGAGTCAACACCTGACCAATTCACTCGCTCTGCATCTACTGCCAGCAAAAGTATGACTTAAATGTATTGGGTTAAAAAATATCTCCGGCCATGGAAGTGAATTAGACGCCTGCTTTTCCAACTGTTGTTCAATTGGAGGCCAAATAAATGGAAATCTGGCGGTGTTTAATATGAACTGGTGATGCGATATTGGCGGGTTTAAACTGTTGCCCGAGAGGAACATACATCCTACTGAGTCTGACTTTAGGGACTTAAACTACGCCCAACCAATGAACTCACACCTCATGGAGACATTGATGGTAAATTTTAATCAAATTCACGAAGTGTAAAGAAAGGGATTTGGATCGGCTGCATGATTTACACTCCACACAATTTTCACCTCCATTCACTTTAATGCAGCGTAAAATCGGGATTAGCTGATCACTTCACAACCTGCTGGAAATTACTTTAATTTGACTTCATGAACAGTAAGTTCAGCTGCAGTGAAAATCAGGCACTGATCACCCTCCCAGCCAGCGGGTTCTTGTGTTTAACTGGAATGTGTTTCTTTACTCTCCTTATAGATTACCTTGAAAAAATCATTATACCTGGAGCGTCCAGTTAGAGGATTTCTGAAAGGAGAGTCAGTCAGGATTGCTTGTGAAGCGCCGTCCTCATATTCAGGGAGCAGTTTCTCTTGGTACTGAGGAAGCCAGAAAGAACCAATCAAAGCAGACACAGTCAATCCATCTGTATATTCGGTCAACTTTGACGTCACAGACCTGGTGTCTCCCGGGTCAGTAGATTACTCCTGTGTTTACAGAAAGACAGTGCCAGATCGGGAGATCATCTCATATTTAAGTGACACCGTGAAGGCAACTCTTGCGGGTAAGTTTTACTCTCTTTCACGCTAAGAATACAGAATACCATTGAACATAGGAACATATGAATTGGAGCAAGGGGAGGCCATTTGGCCCTTCGAGCTTGTTCTGTCATTCAATCTGATCATGGCTGATCTCCTACCTCAACTCGACCTTCCCGCACACTCCCCACATCCATTCGTTCCCTCAGTACTCAAATATCTATCGACATCTGTTTGAATATAGTCAATGACTGACCATCCACAAATCTCCAGTGTAGAGAATTACAAAGATTCACAACACTTTGCGTGAAGAAAATTCTCCAAATCTCATTGCGGACTGGCTGATCATGTATTCTGAAACTGTGACCCTGCGTCTAGATTATCCAGCCTGAGGAAACACTTCCTCAGCATCTACCTTGTGAAGCATCTTAAAACTGTTCTGCTTCAGGGAGATCACCTCTCACACTCCTGAACTCCTGTCGACTCAACTGAATCTCTTCACATTGGACAGTGTCTGCACCCAGCAGCCAGTCTAGTGGACCTTCATTGTCCACCCTCTGAGGCAAGTTTATCCCTTCTCAGGTAAATAGGCCAGGACTGCACACAATAATACAATTGTGGCCGCACCAGTGTCCTGTATAATTGCAATAAGATTTCTTTATTCTTGTACTCCAATCCCTTTGTACCAAATGCCAACATACCATTGGCCTTCATAATTGCTTGTTGCTGACAATACCCGAGGGTGAAATATCTCCTAAATGTATTGCGAAATGGACGGCAATGATTCGGCCGTTTATTTTATTCCCCACCTGTTTGTGTTTTCAATTGAAACAGGGATTAAAACCCAATTATTACTGTCCGTTTCAAATTTTCCCAAGGCCAGTTTTACCCCCACACGATTGACCTATCAACATTTAATGTCACACTGACAGTACGGTAACAGGGATAAAAATCCTCTGTATGTAGTGCCAGCTCAAGAGGCACTGACGGCCTGACAGCCCTTGTCACTTTACAGGTTTCTCTGTTAGAGAACAGAATCTGTATACCGAGATTTTCAAAATGATCCCGTCGTGCACAATATTTGAACTTCAGTACATTGAGAGGGCTTTCATATCTTGTATCGGTTAGCATTTTGACAGCATCTCTCACACTCGTGGTCCAACACTGAGAAGGGCGAGGGCAGCAGTTGCATGGGGACACCATCAGCTACACGTTCCCCTCCAAGTAGCACACCATCCTGACTTGGAGATTTATCGTTTATTCCTTCATCGTTGCTGGATCAAAATCTCAGAACTCATTACCAGACCACCTAATTGCACAAATTGGCTGCAAAGGGTTCGAGGTCCTCCTGAGTTCCTGGATGTGCTATAGAAATTCAGGACTCTGCTTAATTGCTCATTTCATTTGAAGCAAATCCCGAAAACTGCTGCTGTGGAATCGCAGTCCCTGATGTAAACACTTCCCTTTGACACAGTGCAATTGGTATTGTGTTACAAACATGTACCTCACAGGCAAAGTTACACATCCATTGCTAAAACTTCTTTCTATCTATTTTGCTGCACATCTGCCAACAACGCCAGTGATATCTCTTAATCAACGGACTGGGGAGAATGTAACAGGAGAGGTGGCCATCATTACCTGCACCGTGACTGGCAATTAGAATTAGAACATTACAGCACTGGACAGGCCCTTCGGCCCTCGATGTTACGCAGACCTGTGAAACCATCTGACCTACACTATTCCATTTTCATCCATATGTCTATCCAATGACCACTTGAATGCCCTTTAAGTTGGTGAGTCTACTACTGTTGCAGGCAGGGCATTCCATGCCCCTACTACTCTCTGAGTAAAGAAACTACCTCGAACATCTGTCCTATATCTATCACCCCTCAACTTAAAGCTATGTCCCCTCGTGTTTGCCATCACCACCCGAGGAAAAAGACTCCCACGATCCACCCTATCTAACCCTCTGATTATCTTATATGTCTCTATTAAGTCACCTCTCCTCCTCCTTCTCTCCAACGAAAACAACCTCAAGTCCCTCAGCCTTTCCTCGTAAGACCTTCCCTCCATACCAGGCAACATCCGAGTAAATCTCCTCTGCACCCTTTCCAAAGCTTCCACATCCTTCCTATAATGCGGTGACCAGAACTGCACGCAATACTCCAGGTGCGGTCTCACCAGAGATTTGTACAGCTGCAGCATGACCTCGTGGCTCCGAAACTCGATCCTCCTACTAATAAACGCTAACAAACCATATGCCTTCTTAACAGCCCTATTAACCTGGGTAGCAACTTTCAGGGATTTATGTACCTGGACACCAAGATCTCTCTGTTCGTCCACACTACCAAGAATCTTCCCATTAGCCCAGTACTCTGCATTCCTGTTACTCCTTCCAAAGTGAATCACCTCACACTTTTCCGCATTAAACTCCATTTGCCATCTCTCAGCCCAGCTCTGCAGTCTGTCTATGTCCCTCTGTACCTACAACATCCTTCGGCACGATCCACAACTCCACCGACCTTCGTGAAATCCGCAAATTTACTAACCCACCCTTCTACACCCTCTTTCAGGTCATTTATAAAAATGACAAACAGCAGTGGCCCCAAAACAGATCCTTGCGGTACACCACTAGTAACTAAACTCCAGGATGAACATTTGCCATCAACCACCACCTTCTTTCAGCAAGCCAATTTCTGATCCTAAGCTCTAAATCACCTTCAACCCCATACTTCTGTATTTTCTGCAATAGCCTACCGTGGGGAATCATATCAAACGCCTTACTGAAATCCATATACACCACATCCACTGATTTACCCTCATCCAGCTGTTTGGTCACCTTCTCGAAAAACTCAATAAGGCTTGTGAGGCACGACCTACCCTTCACAAAATCGTGCTGAGTATCGATAATGAACTTATTCCTTTCAAGATGATTATAAATCCTGTCTCTTATAACCTTTTCCAACATTTTACCCACAACCGAGGTAAGGCTCACAGGTCTATAATTACCAGGGCTGTCTCTACTCCCCTTCTTGAACAAGGGGACAACATTTGCTATCCTCCAGTCTTCCGGCACTATTCCTGTCGACAATGACGACATGAAGATCAAGGACAAAGGCTCTGCAATCTCCTCCCTGGCTTCCCAGAGAATCCGAGGATAAATCCCATCTGACCCAGGGGACTTATCTATTTTCCCACTTTCCAAAATTGATATCACCTCCTCCTTGTGAGCCTCAATCCCATCTAGCCTAGTAGCCTGAATCTCAGTATTCTCCTCGACAACATTTTCTTTCTCTACTGTAAATACTGATGAAAAATATTCTTTTAACACTTCCCCTATCTCCTCTGATTCCACACACAACTTCCCACTACTATCCTTGATTGGCCCTAATCTAACTCTAGTCATTCTTTTATTCCTGATATACCTATAGAAAGCCTTAGGGTTTTCCTTGTTCCTATCCGCCAATGACTTCTCGTGTCCTCTCCTTGCACTTCTTCGCTCTCCCTTTAGATCCTTCCTGGCTAGCTTGTAACTCTCAAGCGCCCTAACTGAGCCTTCACGTCTCATCCTAACATAAGCCTTCTTCTTCCTTTTGACTAGCGCTTCAACTTCTTTAGTAAACCACGGCTCCCTCGCTCGACAACTTCCTACCTGCCTGACAGGTACATACTTATCAAGGACACGCAGTAGCTGCTCCTTGAATAAGCTCCACATTTCGATTGTGCCCATCCCCTGCAGTTTCCTTCCCCATCCTATGCATCCTAAATCCTGCCTAATCGCATCATAATTTCCTTTCCCCCAGCTATAATTCTTGCGCTGCGGTATATACCTGTCCCTGCCCATCGCTAAGGTAAACCTAACCGAATTGTGATCACTATCACCAAAGTGCTCACCTACATCTAAATCTAACTCCTGGCCGGGTTCATTACCCTGTACCAAATCCAATGTGGCATCGCCCCTGGTTGGCCTGTCTACAAACTGTGTCAGAAAACCCTTCTGCACACACTGGACAAAAACTGACCCATCTAAAGTACTCGACCTATAGTATTTCCAGTCAATATATGGAAAGTTAAAGTCCCCCATAACAACTACCCTGTTACTCTCGCCCCTGTCGAGAATCATCTTCACTATCCTGGTCGTGGCAATGATTGTGATAAAACCTTCCACATTTACAGAGAGAGATGGGAACTATGCAATTAGCAAATTGTCACAGTGGGCACCATTCAGGGTTAACAGTAAAACCCGAGGCGAGCAGTATCAATGGAAATGTCGCACTTTGGTGCAAACAAGAGATATATGGTCAGAGTTCAGCAGAGCTGTAAAGATAACGATCGAAGGTGAATGGCAGAGAACTGAGATTGGTAATATGTTTTATCAACACTCTTGGTGGGGGAGGGGGCGTAGTGGATTATATTCTGTCCACCGTGGCGTATTTGGTGGCACGTGGGGTGATATAATTAGGCGGGTGTGTCTTTTCGGATTCTCGACGGCGGGATTTCTTGAAGAGTTAAATCGGCAGTCGGTTTGCAGCATCCAGGGTTCTCCCAACGTTGTGGCAGATTGCAACTTTGCATTCACTTAAATAACAAGAATAACTTCAATCCTCATTACTCGACACATAGTTACAATTTAGCCCTACCTGCCAGATTAGGTGAACAGCGCACAATATCCCCATGCCACACAGTTCATGAATGTTTCAACATGGCTTGGCCTGGTCGGATTTGTGCAGTTGAGTCTCAGGACTGTGTTCTTCTCTCTTTCACACCTCCATTCAACTACTGCCAGCATTGCAATGGATGTTTAACTCCAGACCTGCATTGCAATGGATATTTAACCCCAGACCAGCATTGCAATGGATATTTAGCCCCAGACCAGCATTGCAATGGATGTATAATCCAAGGACAGCATTGCAATGTATGTTTCAACCCAGACCAGCATTGCAATGGATGTATAACCACAGGCCAGCATTGGAATGGATGTTTAACCCCAGACCAGCATTGCAATGGATGTATAATCCAAGGAAAGCATTGCAATGTATGTTTAAACCCAGACCAGCATTGAAATGGATGTTTAACCCCAGACCAGCATTGCAATGGCTGTATAACCCCAGGCCAGCATTGCAATGGATGTATAACCCCAGACAAGCATTGCAATGGATGTATAACCCCAGGCCAGCATTGGAATGGATGTTTAACCCCAGACCAGCATTGCAATGGATGTATAATCCAAGGACAGCATTGCAATGTATGTTTAAACCCAGACTAGCATTGCAATGGATGTATAACCCCAGGCCAGCATTGGCATGGATGTTTAACCCCAGACAAGCATTGAAATGGATGTTTAACCCCAGGCCAGCATCGGAATGGATGTTCACCTCCAGACTTGGCACCAGCAAGGATGAATCATCTCCAGGAATGGCAGCGAAGGTATGGACGGGGTTACATAGAGGGGCAGGGCAAGGTAGTCGGGGAGGAAAGGGTGGGGTTGATTGCGTCAGAATCTGGTCAATTCACCCGTTTCGAGAAATATGAGCTCACAGTACCGCTTTAATCAAATCCTTCAAGTAGAAAAGAGGCGAATTCTGGTCTGGGTCCAGTTTTGCTCTCTGTCTGATTTTACCCTCCATTGACTTGAATAGAGTGCAAACTTCTGTTTGTTACAACTGCTAATTTAAGTTAGTACTGCGCGAATGCTGTACTCCAGAGCGCAGAGACCCACTCGGTACCGATGTAATGACAGAATTTTCTAAGCTATAAATCCATATCGGGTGGTGCCCCAAAACGAGCGGTTTCAGCTTGGTCCATTTTAAGCAGCACTTGATATTCAGTTCCACGCGAATGAGAATTTGGTTGGGCGGAAAACGGGCGGCAGACCCAATCTCACCCTGTTCCCACATGCTGCATTAGGCTAAATTTACTCCAGTATGCATACTTTTTTATAACATGACCGTGCTTCCTTCCTATACTTAAAGATTGCCCCAGAAAACCATCATTGTCTGTTAACCGTGAGGATCGTGTATTTCTGAGAGAAGAACTGGTCAAGATTACCTGTAAAGCACCATATCTGTATTCAGGCAGCAGTTTCTATTTCGAACAGAGGAATCCAAAATGAACCAATCAAACCCAGACTGCCAGATCATGGAAATACACAGTCACCTTTCATGTGACAAAGCTATAGGGAACTGGATGAGCAGATTATTCCTGTGTGCACAGAAAGACAGTGTCAGTGAGGGAGATCACCTCAGAGAGAAGTGATACTGTGAAGGTGACAGTCGTGGGTAAGTTTCGATAACGTTCACTCTAAGACAATCCAATACCGATCGATGTCCACACATGCCATGAATAATATGGATAGATCATGCAGTCATAGAATCGTTAATAGCAGAGAATGAGGCCATTCGGCCCATATAGTCCATGTGGGCTCTCCATGGAGTGGAACTGATCCTCGGTAGTGGAAATTCGATGCTGATGAATCGTACCACCATTTTAGACCCTGCCAATTCTTCCTTTCCACTGGGTGTAGACAACAAATACGCTATCTTCCATTTTCCACTCCAGTCCAAGGCACAATTATACCGGATATTGTATTGTGGTAGATATTCTGGAGGGTAAAACAGGAGGTATTGAAACCCATCCCATGACACACTGCGCCCCATTATCCTGGTATAAGTTTCAGTGAAAATGTTATTCCCAATTTGTAAAAGGAGTTGCCAAACGATCGGACCACCCAAGAGAATTGATGTCACACAATATTGTGACTCCAAACATGCTCAAATTCAAAGCCAGTCAGAGGGCATTTTGGAACCCGCCCTGATGGAATGGGATTGGTTTAGGTAAAGGTCCAAAACCTATTTCACACCCCACTCCATTTAACCAGCCATTGAATTTATTGAGAGTACATGCAAAAAGAGCATAAAATGTGAAGGTCTGTAACTTACTGGAGAAAGACAGCACAGATTCCACAGATCCATTTCAAACTGTCCAATTATTCTGTATCAGATCGGCCATCAGCGCCAGGGGTATCCCTGGATCAATCGACTGGCATGTATGTCGGAGGGGAGGATGTCACCATTACCTGCACCGTGACTGGAGATGATCACGTTGAAACATTCCGCTTTTACAAAGAGGGCCAGAGGCAGTGCATTCCTCAATTCATCACAAAGGGCAACATTGAAACATTCCCAGTGACCAGTACAAACCAAGGACGGCGGTACAAATGCAAATACAAAGAACAAACAAAGAACAAAGAACAGTACAGCACAGGAACAGGCCATTCGGCTCTCCAAGCCCGCGCCGATCTTGATGCCTGCCAAAGCTAACACCTTCTGCACTTCCAGGGACCGTATCCCTCTATTCCCTTCCTATCAATGTATTTGTCAAGATGCCTCTTAATCATCGTTATCATATCTGCTTCCACAACCTCCACCAGCAGCAAGTTCCAGGCACTCACCACACTCTGTGTAAAAAACTTGCCTCGCACATTCCCTCTAAACTTTGCCCCTCTCACCTTAAACCTATATCCCCTCGTAACTAACTCTTCCACCCTGGGAAAAAGCTTCTGACTATCCACTCTGTCCATGCCGCTCATAACTTGTCAACCTCTATCATGTCGCCCCTCCACCTCCGTCGTTCCAGTGAAAACAATCCCAGTTTATCCAACCTCTCCTCACAGCTAATGCCCTCCAGACCAGGCAACATCCTGGGAAACCTCTTCCGCACCCTCTCCAAAGCCTGCTCGTCCTTCT
The DNA here is from genome assembly GCF_036365525.1 of Heterodontus francisci. Taxonomy (NCBI): domain Eukaryota; kingdom Metazoa; phylum Chordata; class Chondrichthyes; order Heterodontiformes; family Heterodontidae; genus Heterodontus; species Heterodontus francisci. Next base: position 2,404,923 of record NW_027140909.1, on the reverse strand, counting down.
GGTAGTGTGGCGACCAGAATTGCACGCAATATTCCAGATGTGGCCTAACTAAAGTTCTGGACAGCTGCAGCATGACTTGCCAATTTTTATACTCTGTGCCACGAAAGATGAAGGCAAGCATGCCGTATGCCTTCTTGACTACCTTATCAACCTGCGTTGCCACTTTCAGTGACCTGTGGACCTGTACGCCCAGATCTCTCTGCCTGTCAATACTAATAAGGTTTCTACCATTTACTGTACACTTCCCACCTGCATTGGACCTTCCAATATGCATGACCTCACAATTGTCCGGATTAAACTCCATCTGCCATTTCTCCGCCCAAGTCTCCAACCGATCTATATCCTGCTGTATGCTCTGACAATCCTCATCACTATCCGCAACTCCACCAACCTTTGTGTCATCCGCAAACTTGCTAATCAGACCAGCTATATTTTCCTCCAAATCATATAAATACAGCACAAACAGCAAAGGTCCCAGAACTGATCCCTGCGGAACACCACTAGTCACATCCCTCCATTCAGAAAAGCACCCTTCCACTGCTACCCTCTGTCTTCTATGACCGACCCAGTTCTGTATCCATCTTGCCAGCTCACCTCTGATCCGGTGTGACTTCACCTTTTGTACCTATCTGCCATGCGTGACCCTATCAAAGGCTTTACTAAAGTTCATATCGATAACATCCACCGCCCTTCCTTCATCAATCATCTTTGTCACTTCCTCAAAGAACTCAATCAAATTACTGAGACACGACCTCCCGCTTACAGAACCATGCAGCCTCTCGCTATTAAGTTCGTTTGTTTCCAAATGGGAGTAAATCCTGTCCCGAAGAATCATCTCCAATAATTTCCCTACCACTGACGTAAGGCTCACCGGCCAATAAGTTCCTGGATTAGCCTTGATGCCCTTCTTAAACAGAGGAACAACATTGGCTATCCTGCAGTCCTCTAGGACCTCACCTGTAGCCAATGAGGATGCAAAGATTTCAGTCAAGGCCCCAGCAATTTCTTCCCTTGCCTCCCTCAGTATTCTGGAGTAGATACCATCAGGCCCTGGGGACCTATCTACCTTACTGCTTTGCAACACACCCAACACCTCCTCCCTTTTGATAATGAGATGACTGAGACTATCTACACTCCCTTTCCTAGGCTCATCATCCACCAAGTCCTTCTCTTTGGTAAATACTGATGCAAAGTATTCATTTCGTACCTCGGCCATTTCCTCTGGCTCCACACGTGGATTCCCTTCTCTGTCCTTCAGTGGGCCAACCCTTTCCCTAGTTACCCTCTTGCATTTTATATACGTCTAAAAAGCCTTGGGATTTTCCTTAGTCCTGTTTGCCAATGACTTTTCATGACCCCTTTTAGCCCTCCTGACTCCTTGCTTAAGTTCCTTCCTACTGTCTTTATATTCCACAAGGGATTCGTCTGTTCCTAGCCTTCCAGCCCTTATGAATGCTTCCTTTTTCTTTTTGACTAGGCTCACAATATCCCGCGTTATCCAAGGTTCCCAAAGCTTGCCAAACATATCCTTCTTCCTCACAGGAACATGCTGGTCCTGGATTCTAATCAGCTGACGTTTTAATGACTCCCACATGTCAGATGTTGATTTACCCTCAAACAGCCGCCCGCAATCTAAATTCTTCAGTTCCTGCCTAATATTGTTAAAATTTGCCTTCCATCAATTTGGCACCTGCACCCGAGGACTACTCTTATCCTTATCCACAGGTACCTTAGAACTTAAGGAATTATGTTCACTGTTCCCGAAATGCTCCCCTACTGAAACTTCGACCGTCTGGACGTGCTCATTCCCCAATACCGGGTCCAGTATGGCCCCATCCCTAGTTGGACTATCTACATATTGTTTCAAGAAGCTCTCCTGGATGCTCCTTACACATTCTGCTCCATCCAACCCCCTAGCACTAAGTGAATCCCAGTCAATATAGGGGAAGTTAAAATCGCACACCACTGCAATCCTGTTACCTTTACATCTTTCCAAAATCTGTCTACGTCTCTGCTCCTCTACATCCCGCTGGCTGTTGGGAGGCCTGTAGATAACCCCCAACATAGTGACTGCACCCTTCCTATTCCTGAGCTCCACCCATATTGCCTCGCTGCACGATCCCTCCGAGGTGTCCTCCCGCAGTACAGCTGTGATATACTCCTTAACAAGTAATGCAACTCCCCCAAGCCTTTTACATCCCCCGCTATCCCGCCTGAAGCTTCTGAATCCTGGAACATTTCGCTGCGAATCCTGTCCTACCCTCAAACCAAGTCTCTGTAATAGCAACAACATCATAGTTCCAAGTACTAATCCAAGCTCTAAGTTCATCTGCCTTACCTATTATACTTCTCGCATTGAAACAAATGCACTTCAGACCACCAGTCCCGCTGTGCTCCGCAACATCTCCCTGCCTGCTCTTCCTCTCAGTCTTCCTGACCTGAGTTACTAGTTCCCCCTCATTTATTTCACCTGCTGTCCGTCTGCTCTGGCTCCCACCCCCCTGCCACACTAGTTTAAACCCTCCAGAGTGACGCTTGCAAACCTCGCAGCCAGAATATATGTGCCCCTCCCATTTAGATGCAACCTGTCCTTCTTGTACAGGTCCCATCTGCCCCTGAAGAGATCCCAATGGTCCAGATATCTGAAACCCTCCCTTCTACACCAGCTGTTCAGCCACATGTTTAGCTGCACTAGCCTCCTGCTTCTAGCCTCACTGGCACGTGGCACAGGGAGTAATCCCGAGATTACAACCCTAGAGGTCCTGTCTTTTAACTTTCTACCAAGTCCCTGAACTCCCCCTGCAGGACTTCGTCACTCTTCCTGCCTATGTCATTCATGCCGATTTGTACCACAACCTATGGCTGTTCACCATTCCCCTTCAGAATGCCCCCTGTCCGTTCAGAGACATACTTGACCCTGGCACCAGGGAGGCAACATACCATCCTGGAATCTCTTTCACGTCCACAGAAGCGCCAATCTGTGCCCCTGACTATAGAGTCCCCTATAACTATTGCTCTTCTGCGCTTTGTCCCTCCCTGCTGAACAACAGTGCCAGCCGTGGTGCCACTGCTCTGACTGCTGCTGTTTTCCCCTGATAGGCCATCCCCCCCACCAGTATCCAAAACGGTATACTTGTCAGAGAGGGGGATAGCCACAGGGGATTCCGACACTGACTCTCTGCCCCTTCTAGCGGTCATCCATCTATCTGCCTGCACCTTGGGTGCAACTACTTCTCTAAAACTCCTGTCGATGGCACTTTCTGCCACCTGCATGCTCCTAAGTGCATCCAGTTGCCGCTCCAACCGATCCATGTGGTCAGTGAGGAGCTGCAACTGGGTGCACTTCCTGCAGACATAGTCATCCGGAACGCTGGAAGCGTGCTGGACGTTCATCTATACAGCCTTCATCGATGGAAAATGGTTAGAATCCCAGTTCAGTGAATCTGTGATGGTCACTATAGCAGGTGAACGAAGGGGAACTTTCTTTGTCCTCCTTATCTCGAGAGACAATGGGTAAGTGCCGGGAGGTGGTCAGTAGTTTGTGGAGCAGCGCATGGAGTGGCTATAGAGGCCAATCCTGGAGTGACAGGCTCTTCAACAGGTGCTGCATAAAAATTTGTTTGTCGGGGCTGTTACACAGTTGGCTCACCCCTTCTGTCTTTTTTCCTGCCAACTGCCAAGTCTCTTCGACTCACCACACTTTAGCCCCGCCTATATGGCTGCCCGCCAGCTCTGGCGAACGCTGGCAACTGACTCCCACGATTTGTGATCAATGTCACAGGACTTCATGTCGTGTTTGCAGACGTCTTTAAAGTGGAGACATGGACGGCCGGTGGGTCTGATACCAGTGGCGATCTCTCTGTACAATGTTTCTTTGGGGATCGTACCATCTTCTATGTGGCTCACATGGCCAAGCCATATCAAGCGCCGCTAATTCAGTAGTGTGTATAATCTGGCGATGTTGGCCGTCTCGAGGACTTCTGTGTTGGAGACACGGTCCTGCCGTGTGACGCCATGTATTCTCCGGAGGCAGCAAAGATGGAATGAATTGAGACGTCACTCTTGGCTGACATACATTGTCCAGTCCTCGCTGCCATAGAGCAAGGTACTGAGGACACAGGCTTGATACACTCGGACCTTTGTGTTCCGTGTCAGTGCGCCATTTTCCCACACTCACTTGGCCAGTCTGGACATAGCAGTGGAAGCCTTTCCCATGCGCTTGTTGATTTCTGCATCTGGGGAAAGGTTACTGGTGATAGTTGAGCCTAGGTAGGTGAACACTTCCAGAGCGTGGTCGCCAATATTGATGGATGGAGCATTTCTGACGTCCTGTCCCATGATGTTCGTTTTCTTGAGGCTGATGGTCAGGCCAAATTCGTTGCAGGCAGCCGTAAACCTGTCGATGAGACTCTGCAGGCACTCTTCAGTGTGAGATGTTAAAGCAGCATCGTCAGCAAAGAGGAGTTTTCTGATGAAGACTTTCCGTACTTTGGACTTCGCTCTGAGACGGGCAAGGTTGAACAAGCTGCCCCCTGATCTTGTGTGGAGGAAAATTCGTTCCTCTAAGTACTTGAACGCATGTGAGAGCAGCAGGCAGACAAAAAAATCCCAATAAGTGTGGGTGCGAGAACACAGCCCTGTTTCACGCCACTCAGGATAGGAAAGGGGTCTGATGAGGTGCCGCTATGTTGAATTGTGCCTTTCATATTGTCATGGAATGAGGTGATGATACTTCGTAGCTTTGGTGGACATCCAATCTTTTCTAGTAGTCGGAAGACACCACGTCTGCTGACGAGGTCAAAGGCTTTGGTGAGATCAATGAAAGCGATGTCGAGGGGCATCTGTTTTTCGTTGCATTTCTCCTGTATTTGACGAAGGGAGAACAGCATGTCGATGGTCGATCTCTCTGCTCGAAGGCCACAC